>NC_092818.1:55142426-55768140 GCF_023375885.2 Dermacentor andersoni
TGAAACACAACAGGCCCATATCGTGAAATATGGGGGCAAAAAATTAGGCCAGGAGACTATATGCAACCGCCAAACACACAGAGGAGGTTGCTAATCATGAAGATGCAAGCAAACATAAGGCACATATAGTACACTGATCTGGCAATAGCAGTGTAACAGTGGTATGACACTACATAAAACTAAACCCCATATAAGTGAGTACCACTCCAGGTCATCCTACACCTATAAAAACTGAAATGAAAGCATTCAAAGCAGCACTTGTAGTGCAGATTACACCCTGTACAACACCCTGCATGGATTCACCAGAAACTGTCTGGGCCTGCACATCATACAAGATTGTCAGGAAAATCAGGAGATTGACACGCGACTTGCAAGCACATGTCCAGAAATTAAATTACAGGATACATAGCCATGCAGATATTCCAGGACACAAGCGGGCTTATAAGCCCGACATAATAACTGAAAACTAGATGAGTTTGTGTGTATTCATTATTAACTAAAGCGCAACAGATTTCCCCAGAAAAAGAAATACATCTTTGAAGGATAGATAAAAATTGGTGCTTGATGCAGCCAAACATAAATAAATATGCTACAGAAAGAAAATAGAGAAATATTCCAAGTGCAGGAAAAAATCATTACAATTGCCAATCCTGCATGCCAGCACCTTTCAAGAAACACTGTTGTTATTCCAATAGACAGACTGACAGCTTGCTGATGCAAGCACATTCTTCCAGTTCCATGCCATTGGGAAAAAAATGAGTTTCCTGGAAGGTAGCCACATGCACACTTGGTGATCACAATGTTTTTTTCCCTGGACTTGTATATCTATATGTATTTTCTCCCTTTCCTGCTTTTATGTTTGGTTTCATCAAGCACTAGTCTTTATCAGGTTTTATTGCTGTACTACTTTGTGGTAACCTTTATAGATCACTGCATTTTCACAATAAACCTTTTAATTAGAAGTTAACGTACCCTGTTCTTACTGCTTCACACTGTACAGTCTTGCTACATTGGCCAAATAAAAGATTTTATAAGGTATCATGAGGGCCATTGAAGTGACTTGTTGCAGTCTAAAAAAAAAATATGAATAGCCTGGCTGCAAATGGCACCAGAGAACACATAGGACGAACAAGAAAACCGAGATGATCTATCAACCAAAAGTTTAATGTACACACCGAGTAAATGCTCGCTGACAAGCAATAGACTGAACATACACGAAAAGGAGAAGCAAAAATTCATGTGCGTTTCCTGACAGGAAATGCATCCATTTCTAACGGAGGCCGTGCTGACAAGATTAACCCAGCATTTTTAGATCTACAGCTTCCGTAATTTCTCTAGGCAGCCGATCTGCACAGAATGCTAGCTTCTTCCTCTACAATGCACGCTCAGATGTGGAGAGTGCATTGTAAAGGAAGAAGCTAGCATTCTGTGGAGATCGGCTGCCCAGAGAAATCATGGAAGCTGTAGATTCAAAGACACTGGGAGAATCTTGTGTCAGCATGACCGCTGTTACACTTTCAGAGATGGATGCGTTTCCTGTTGGGATCAGTATAGACACACATCAGATCTTGCTTCTGCTTTTTGTGTAAATTCGATTTATTGCTTGTCAACCAGCATTTACTCGGCATGTTCAATAAACTTTCATTTGTTTATACACCTCATGATTGTCTTGGTCTCTAGCAGAAAGGTGTTCATTCTTTTTACAGTGAAGCTGTATATGCCTAGGCGAAACACTCGTGGCCCGATCCCAAAAACCCTACTGTAGGGGTATGAGCCATTGTTTAAGGGGGTGTGAGCCATTGCATTCGCCTTGCATGATGGACAGAGAAATTTCATGTTGGGTAGACATAGAAATGCTTATGCATTTCAAACATACATTTATCTGCGTATTATTGCAGGGAAGGGACACAGAGGGGGATGGGGTTAAGACAAGATCATGATGTCATTACTATCTCGCAGCAAAGGTGTGGTGGGCCATTGGCTAGACCGATAGTGACGTCGTTTCTCTCTAGCAGCAGAGCGCGCGTGCAGCAGTCTCTCTCTGACTTCCCAATAGGTTCGAAAATGTGTCCGTGTATTTAATTAAATGAAATGTGCAGCCCCGGTGTGTCACTTGGTAACTACAGTGCATAACTGAGTCATAAACATTATGATTAACGCATTACAAAACGCAAGTGCGTAACATAATTCAGAAAGACTTTGATGGGCCCGCTGGATTAACACAATGAACCACTCATTGCACTTTCCATGATGGCGATCTTGCAAAGTGTGATGTGTGGCATTACAAATAAACAATGTGATAAACCCAAGCTAAACATGTGCATAACCTCATTAAGAAACACAGACATAACCAATAATATAGAAAGACTTGAATAAACCATTGGAATTAACCCAGTGATAAACACCGGGGCCGGACATTTCAGCTTCGCTGGTTTACCGTCTGTACAGGGTGCATGGGCAGTAACTTTTTCTGTTATTGTTTGTTAAGTATTCTATAATGTTGTGCAAGTAAAATACGTTGGGCTAGTTGGTGCAATGTATTGGTACTGCTTTTTTTGCAGGTCTTTTGCTTAATGCTGTGCCCTTCTTCCTGTTGTAACAACTTTTTTATTCCCCCTCGCATAATACTCCAACCTTGCAGCCTGCGAGGTATATAAATAAGTACATAAGCACGTCATTCATTCATCTGCATACACCTCACACCATTCCTTGCTCAACAAACGTCACTGTGTTGATGTCTCGCAGCGTGCATGTACATTAACTGCCGTTGGCATTTCGGTATGGTTTGTGAACAGTGTAATGCATAAAGATTACATGACATTAAGGTTGTGACCTATGCGGTGCATAAGCAAACCTTGCAAAAGATGACATGTTGGATGTTGAAAATAAGACAAATTGTATATATTGCAGTTACTTTGACAGCATTTAATTGACCACTTGACAAAAACTTCACTTCGCATAGATTCCAACACGTACAGTGCATCTGCAGTTTCTTTTTTGCTTATTAATGTGGTCGTTACTGCATGGCCACATTGCAGATTTGAAAACAAAGTTAAATAAATTTGTTTGTTGCAATATAACAATATGTGTAGATCACTGCGATTGTAACACCAGAACTTGATACAAACATGCACACTATAGGATGCCGACAAATGCTCAGGACAAACTCTAGAATGTTTGCATCCTGATACTTATGAAAGTGAACGGTTTCATTCCATGGCTGTCAATGAGAGGGAGAGAGAAAACTTAATTGTGTTCGTGGAACAAAAACGCATTGATAAGCTTAGAGATATAGTAATTGCTTAACACTCTCGAAATGAATAATTATAGCTTGCTATCGACATTGAATCAGCCTTTCGACAGCAAGAAAAGGAATCAGTTTTTCCAGCTCTGAACATTCAATTGCAGGAAGTGCAAGCAGGCATAAAATTCTGCCACTAGAATCTGTTTAGGAATATTAAATTGGAATAAACATTGAGACTTGCATTTGTACTTTGTCTGGCTGAGCAACCTAGTTTGAAATGACTCCCATAAGCATGTCGTAACAATGTTGATCTAATACATGTTAAATGCATGACTAGCTTAAGAAATCTGGATGATTGCTATAAATTACAGCGAAGGAACTATAATGTTTTATAACATTAATAATATAATAATAATATTTATTTCCACAAGACAGGCTAACCGTGAGCGGCGTGCGAGGCTGAGCAGAAAGCCGAAAAATTCTACGGCAAGTGCGCCTACCGTCGGCCTAATCCTGCATTATGAATAGCGCGTATTGATATGGTCTTCTTGTTAGAAGTTCCGAGTATACTACCAGCGCGAGACACAAAGTCGACGAGAAGTGTGTCTTTTATAATGCTGTGTTACAACGTACAGGTTTCTACAAAAGTGACGGTAACTGCTCGAAACATTTGATGCGTCGGCTTTTGCGCCTTTAGAAATGTTTAGAGAGGGCTCCCATATATATATTCGCAGCGCAAGCACGGCGATAGATGAACCAGGCTAGCGCTAAGGTTGAATTTCACAACACAATTTTCATTCCACGTCCAGTAATCACACAGATCATTTGAGGCTTCGTTCAGGGGCACACGCGGGCTTTCGGGTTGGTGCTTCTTGTTGCTTTTGGCGCAAGAATATGGCTAGGAGCAGGCACCACATAAGCGCAATTACGGGCAATATACACGCATCATTTCTCCAGGAGCTGACGCCGAGCACGGGTAGCGCGAGGATCTTGTTGGGCTGACAGGAGAACTTCGTGGCAGCCGAATTCCGAATACTGCATAAGCGGTGAGGGTAGCTATATGAACTTGTCCATAGGTCATCTTGTAGATTGTTGTAGCGCAGGCAGAACGAAACGGTCATAGAAGGTAGATAAGACAACACAGCGCCGAACCACCTGCGAACAGCTGTTGACGTGCGCGATGTCGCACTGAACTACAGAAACCGCCGTCGCACACTCCAAGACAAATCTTAACTAACGTTTTTAAATTAGTAAACGTATAAATTATTTGCTTCTAATCAAGAGAAGTCAATAATACTATAGTGTAAACGTTTTATTCTCTACAATAAAAGAATTATGCAGCGTGTGCCACAAAACCTGGCAGTAAGCAACCCTGGGCGTCGCACCAGTCGCGTTGTTGAAATCGCAATCATGTGAAATGAGCCCTCTAAAAATCGCATTGCGACGCGTGCGACAGCACCGATTTTCGTCGTTGCAGTCGCAGCATGTGAAACAGCCTTTAGGCTTTAATCGGGCATCTAGACGTGTCACCTTCAGAAATTGCAGAAGGGCTCGGTGTGCTTCATCACGTTGGGATGCACGACCAGCGGGAAATATAGCGTCCTCCACTACGTAGCACATGGTAAGCCCAATTAATGGTTTCTCAGTAGAGTGCAGTCAACTAATTTCCTTGTGTAGGGTGGACAGTCAAAGATAAATTACTTGGTGTTTTTGTTGCACCACAGCAAGCGCAGGGTGCACCACTAAGTGCATCCAACATGTCTCCTCGATGTAGATTAGCGCACAGGGATGTTATTGAAGCAAATTTTCGCTGCGCTGTCAGGAAGGCCGCGTAAAACCGCCGGGGACAGTGATTTTGTAGCGACTCCTTCCACTCGATTGTGTTCCACTTTTATCATTTACCGTTCATGGCGGCCCGATTCCATTGATAATGCGGGACGTGCGTCGCATTGACCAGTGACGAAGCGGAAAAAGGAACGGCATCGGAAAAGGCAGCGTCATCGCTACGAAATCGCTGACCAAGTCAGCCTAGCTGCCCTGCGAAGATTAATTTTCCTGCAACCATGGGGAAGAGGCAATCTTTGCCGAAGTAAAGGCAAATATATATATATATATATATATATATATATTAAAGTTGGCGAGACAGAGTGACTGTGATTACCATAAAGCCCAATTGCAACGAAGTTTTCCGTCGGCTAAATCGGTCGAAGCAATCTTGGAGAAGCTGATAATTGTACAATGTTTCTGCCAGAACCTTTAAATAGGACGTTAATTCCTAGCTCCCTCTCCACCAACCTAAATAAAGGAGGAGGAGGAGGAGAATGAGCTCCAGCGCATAGAATAGAGAGAGGATATAGCCAAATTTCAAAAAAGAAATGGGGGGGGGGTGAGGGAAGGCGAGGTAGGAAAAGAAGTGTGCGTGCGTGTGGTTTCTCATGGAGAGGAAACATGTTGGGGTTCTGTTGTTGGTTCGTGGCAGCAGGGGTGTAAAAAAGCGACAAAGCAAGTGCGATAAGAAGAGTGACTGAAACGTGATATTGTAACTATAACATTTAAATTTTAGCCTCTACGGCTTTCAAACGCTCGCAGAATAAGCACCGCCATTTCTTACAGCCCTTTCATTTGTGCACTTTCGACAGGAGACAAGAAAGGTATCGCAGTTGTACTCAATAGGTTGCATGAAATCATTCAAGCGAACGTCCAGGTATCGCAATACATGCTTTGTAGACTGAAATTCAATGAAACCATATTCTGCTGAAGTTCTTCATGCCATTGACATGGTTTGCTGTTTTCTGCTTCCTTATGTGCCTGGACAGCTATGACTAAATCTGCCCCGTTTTGCACAATGCCATGCTCAAGGGGGGGGGGGGGGGGGAGGTCACAGAGGCCCAAATCTCGGTCAGGTATTCTTGTTTGTGTTGAGTCTTGGAGCCTCTGGACATTTCAATGCCTAAATGAAACTAGAACTGAAATGACTGAATACTCCAGTGAAATTGGTGTAGCGTCTTCCGAATGGGAGCATTATCACGCTTGACACGTGCTTGTATTAAGAGGGTTACGCCTCTGACTGCAGCAACACGAAGCAACGTCGTGTAATTTCGGCCTGTAGCTAATCAGCGGAAAGACTTTATATACAAGCCTATAACAGGCTACCTTCACCCTTGCGTGTGCGCATATCTCTAGCGTGACGCAACTTTTGAGGCGAGGTAGATTGCACATATCATCGTCACCACTCACGCTGAAGCCCATTTCCACACCAGCTGAGCGCGGACGCCCGGGCGTATTGATTCATCATGATCAGCCGGAGCAGCACCCGCAGGCCCTGATCGCTTCCGAGGCGGCATCTCGATTCCGACGTCCAAGACAAACAGCTTGTTCGCCGTGCATGACATGAGCGCGCGCGATGGCGCTCGTTCGAAAACTGCCCCGCGCACTCATCCGCTGCCTGCCGCAGCTCCGCAGTCATCGTCTCGATCCATCGGTCATCCCGCTTTCCAGCAGGGCGGCTCGTTGTTTCCATTTGCTCAGCGCTCCGATTAATCATACGCAAAGCTGCGGCCACGCCGAGTACGCCGGCGCCATCTTGTTGTACGAACTATAAGGCTGAGAAATGATTAAAAAAAAGAAGAGAGAAACAATGTGTCGAACCAAAAACGAAAAAGGAATCGCCAACAGGAAGAAGAAGCGCCTCTCCAGAGCTCACTTCGTTGCGAGATTTCATTTTTCTTCGGTCCCTTTTGGCTGCTGCGTTGGTCTTGCTGTTCGCTCCACTCGGCTATAAGCAGAATGCGCGCCAGTGCTCAGTTCCATTAATTTTGGGACTCCCGGCGAAGTGAAAGAGAAGGAGAGAAGGAAGGTCAGGGCGGACTCGAGCACGTTCTGAGCAGTGGCCGCGAGCGTGTCTTCCTTTGAAAATTTTTCTTATCTATTGTTTGTTTTCTTTGTTAGTCCTCTTGAAGTGTTGGAGGCTATGTCAGGGGTAACTGGTTATCCACCCTGTAAGAATGCGCGCGCGGTTTCAGTCGAAGGGCTACCCTTGCCTCCTGCTTCTGGGAGCTTCTCTCACTCAGCGCGTTCCGCGCGAGAGGGAGAAGGCGGCAGCCGGCGTGCGGTGCTTTTCCTGCATGCGGGCCTACATGGACCGTGGCTGTACTACACACAACGCAGCAGGTTCGGCATTGCCGAGAGGGGCAGGTAGCAGGGCAAGACAGAGATGACGGCCGTCGCGGCGGCTGCCGCATCTCCAATCACGTGTGCACCGGCCGCCGCAACAACCGGAACGCGTTGGCAAACGGTCCGAAAGCAATTAGAAGAGTGCCGCTGCGACAGTGACGAATGGACGCTCGCAGCCGTTCGCGGCGTGCTGGGCACTCGCCCCCCCCCCCTCTCTCAGTTATTTATTTATTTATTCATTTATTTATTTTGCGTGCGCACGCGGACTACAGGGAGAAGACTGGCCGGTTGGGCTTTTCAGTGCAAGGCCCGACACTTTTCACAGGAGCTCACGCTCGCTTGGCTCGCCCGTGAGGGATGACGGGCTCGCGGAGATTCGGCGTCTCGAGAACGGACGGCTCTGTGGACGACGCGCTGAAATATCTCTGCTCCGGCCACGCGGCCCTCGCCATGTCCGAAGGAAAGGGTGCGGTACGCCGGCGTGCCGAGGATTTGAATCCGTGACTACGAGCTAAGGGGCTACGTGTCCTTGTGCAATGAAGTATGCGTTCCTGGCGAGGAGGTTCCATTCGAGAATAGTTTGAACGGTGTCGACAGGCAGGCGTTATTATGCACTGTCTATGCCAAAGTACTGTTTCGTTGTGATGAACAAGATAACAAAGAGGGAACGTGTTTAACCCGAATAATAGCGGCAATACAAAGTGTTTACTATATGATTTGTATGCTTGGTGTTCATGACTGGTTGGGATCCATATCATAAAGGTTGACAAAAAATTAATGCGATGGCCACAATAATCACCCGATATGCCCGCTTTCAATTGGAGTTCCAGCGACGGTAAAATGATTGGAAGTTCTTGAATCAAGCAGGCTATGTCATTTTAAAACAGCAAACGATAGAGAACGTCGGCCATCTGCATCGCGGATTTTTGCCATTGAATTTCATATGAAATACCCGCTTAAGAATGTTCAGCCTGCCGTTACCCCGCAGAGTTATGACGAATATTGATGAAAGATGAGGCTTCTTCATGGTTAGGATTCTGCAAATAAGAACAGCTCTGTTTTAATCCCCAACTTAACGTATCATGGCGATTAATTAAGCCCCGCAAAAATGTGTGAGAGGCGTGCCCATTGTGTCTGGTGCACATAATGCGTGTCGATACGTGTGGCCACTGAAATGAAGTGTGGAATATTTTATCCGAAACTACTTGGGCACGTTGATTTGCCCACTCCAACGTGCAAAATATCGGGACGAGTGCGATTGTGGAGCAAAAAATAATATTATGGAATTCTACGTGCCAAAACCACGATATGATTATGAGGCAGGCCGTAGCCGGGGGACTTCGCAAATTTGGACCACCTGGGGTTCCTTAACGAGCACCTAAATCTAAGTACACGGGCGTTTTCCCATTTCGCCCCCATCGAAATGCGGCCGCAGAGGCCGGGATTCGATCCCGCGAATTCGTGCGTAGCAGCCCGACACTATAGCCACTAAGCAACCACGGCGGGTAGTAGTGGGGCAGGCGAAGGTGCGCATTTCGCCATGATTTTGCCTGCAATGCTGCATTCAGCCATTCACTTTAGCGGCCATGGCGTTTGTAACAATTCACAGTCAAATGAGGGTAGCGTCGCAGATACGGACGAAGAAAAATAGACATCAGACGTGCTTGTGGGTGTCTATTCGTTAGAAGTAAGGTATCCTTTTTATTTATGGGTTGGTAATTCATACTGTGCTTCGGTGCGCCTGGAAGACAAGCATAGAGTGAAGCCCATGAGTGTGTGTCTTTGTGTGCCTCATTCTGTTCAATCGCATTACAGCACAGTGTCCATACGCCTTTGTCGTTGTTTGTCATCTACCACAGATCTGCAATAGCTCGCCCATACGTCAACCTTCTTACATTTCAGGCGCTCGGTAGCAATCTCCTCTATAATGCGATGCACACACACTTGGCTTGGTCGTCTTTCGACGAGCTGTTCCAGATATCGAACGCTCTCTTCGCTCGAATGTTGCCCACACTGATAACAAGGACCGCCATTACAGACAAAGAAATCTTGAGTGCTTTTAAAACGCACGTTGTTTAATATGGTTGCGAATGTGGTGAAACCACATTCTACCGAGATAGACTTTAGTTTGAACTGGTCCGAATGAGGACCAAAAATTCCTCGCGTCAGAGCGAAATCAGAGCACTGATAGTCTTTCGAGAATTCGGGAGACTCACACTGGGTTAGTAGCGGTTGAGATCCTTAGTTGCGTGAGGCCGAATTGAGAAAGCTTTTCCTTCGTAACAACTTTATGGGATTGGCTGGCAGCCTCCGTTATACACACACAGACTCAGAAGTCCCCAGTCGGCAACGGCGCTGAGCAGCTGCATGTGACCAAGCGGCACGTGACCTAGCAACACAAGTGATTCAGCCGAATAAGTGTTTACGAACCAATGCCCAAGACCCTTTTTGAATTCACGTGAGACACGAGAGCTGGGAGGCGAGCATTTTGATAAGGATCGAATATTTTTTTGCATGACGTGCTTTTCTTAACATACGCCTCACTGACCTGACCGCCAAGCCATCTTGGGCCAGGGGTGATCGGACGTAGAAGGCGACAAGTGCGAGCTGTTAATTGCTTAAAATATGTCCATGTGCACATTTATGTCTAAAGAAAATATCACAGCGAAGCTGTTAAGGGCTAGTTCCCCCAGGATCATGTCCGTGTGCAACACAATATCCCCAAAGATAGTGCAATGCGGGGCCGATCCGTGGTGCAGGGGAAGCAGGCGTTAAGCACTCACCATACATAGGCCGATCCCGAAGGTAGTGTATATTTTTGAGCCCCTCAATTTGATAAACAACCTAAAGAAAAATGAGGGGAACCCTCACCACCAAGGTTTAGCAGGTTTAAGCAAATCAAAGGAAACTGAATAAGGCTATGAAATCCAAAGTGGAATTTGATAAAAAAGCCAATAAAAAAAAAAACGATGTATAGCCGACATGAAAATAATATACATCATGTGCAATGGTTAGGCATTAGGTCATAATGAAAGGTGTGCATTGGCACGGCATGTTTTGTCTCAATAGTCCGTGCAATGGCTTATTATTACATAGAGAGCAAGAGAGACATAGGAAAAAGGGGAGAGAGAGAAAAAATGAAGGAAAGAAGAGAAAAATGATAAAGAAGAAGAAAAAAATACAGGACTGCAGGCAGGGGCGTAGCCAAGGGGGGGGGGGGGGGGGGCTTATGGGGCTTCAGCCCCCCCCGAAATTTTTTCGTGCTGTCCATGCACCGCCTACCAAAGCAACCCCCGGCGCCGGAAATCATTCTGGATTTTGTCTAGAGTGTCTTTTTCTCGCTCGAAAAGCCATTTCACCGCGAAAATTGCGAACTCGGGCTGAATTTCGCGGCAACGCCTATGCACCGGGAGTCACATAACGCAAGTAGCCCCATCCGAGCACAAAGTTTCAAGGACGTTTTGATGGTGAACGGGCTCGCCGCGGCATCTCGCGGAGGCCGCGGAATCTACACTCTATCATGGAATTTACAGAGCGCGTGGATATCAATCCCGAAACTTTATGGGTATAAAGTTCTCATAAACGTCTTATGTGAAAGGTGCATTGACATTTCGAAACGTGCGCTTTAGATTTTCAATTGCGGAACATTGTAAGTTTAATGCTCCCATAAATATTTGACGCCAAAGGTGCATTGACTTTTCCAAAGTCGTACATCGGGCCATACAACGAGACAAGCCAAATTAACACACTATCAGACAAGTTGACAAAGCCCGCAGCGTGGCCTGATGAGACGAAGCGTTGTGGTGGTTCATTCGTGCCGTCATGTCACATAAAAAAATATCAACATTTTTTTTTCACCTGCGCCAAAGCATCCAGTGAAGACACTAAAGCCAGCAAAGGTAACTACGTCCTTATTTATTGTTTCTACTTTTGCTTTTAATCGAGAGGACACGTTGAGCCTCTTCAATTTTTTTGTTCTCGCTCCCCTACCCGCGCGCTGCCAAAGCCAGCCAGAGCGCATGCGTTTTTCTCGTGTTGCCCCGCCCATCAAGCAGCGCACTTCGGTGCGCGTTCGGTTTTCTCTGGCCGAGTGCATTTTCGCCTGGCAGAGTTTTGGATGCTTTCTGGCTAGCAGACGAGAAAAAGAAACAATGGTCGCTAGCCGCCATCACTGTGGGGGCTCGACGGATTGTACCGCGTTCGCTTGAGCGCAACCTCTCCAGAAAGTCTTGTCTCGCCGGTGTAGGATACCGAGCAGTATGCGCATGGTTCTTGGTGGACCAAGCGTCTCGTGTTTTCTTTGACATTCCTTTAATAGCCATATTAGTTGCCCAAAGTAAGCGTTCGATTGTGACCAACATACTTTGCGTTTTCTTTATTACGGTGCCCCCGCCTCACAAAAGGAAAAAAGCGTTGTTGCGGTGCAGCGAATTGTGGCATCGTGAAAGTTCGATTTTGTTACTTCTTTTGCGGAAAGAAATGGGCCATGGGACGCTTCAGTTTCAGGATACTCTTACTATATTATTGCGATAGCAATTATATTGACACTCTAGGCGCATTCCTGCCGTCGCCGTCGTCCTCACGTTCCGCATAAAGTCCAAGTGCGATAACATCGTGACCCCGCGCCGCATGCTGTATGTGCAAGTGAAAGCGTGCGGGGGGTGGGGGGGGGGGAATCGGTGAGCCGACGATGGTGGCTCAGTCTTGTGTGCGCAAGGGAGAAAAGTGAGGAGCAAGCGCGCCGCCTTCCGTCGCGCGCGATACATCGGATGGAGTGGATGGAATGGGGCCAGGATCTAGGATTCTGTGAATCTATGATTGCGCAACATGTTTATTTACCTAGTTTGACGCATTATATACCGTGACTTTTTCTTAGATACGTAGATTTATTAGAGACTTATTTATACGTATGTTTAAATATTTTGTTGCGAGGCGTTGTGTATACGTGCAGTGAACTTTGTTTCCAGTGGCACTTTCTTGCCCTTTATCAAGCTGTTTCTTCCCATTTGTATATTCCATTGTATCCTCGCATTTCTAATGTACGAGGGCGAGTCAAATGAAAGTGAGCCTACCCACCGCGCGTAATTATGGTTCTGTTGATTATCTGCAAGGCCTGCGCGTAGCACACAGGGATCTCTCATTTAAAAAGTGACACGCAGGTGTGAGGATAAATGTTCTTTAATGCTCTCATACATTGGGTTGTACATGGTTGCGTGCCGTAATGGACGTTCCAGAAGTTGAGCAGCGTGGTGCCGTGAGGTTTTTGACAGCTGAAGGTGTTTCTCAAAAAGAAATTAGTCGCCGTATGGCTGCCGTGTACATGGGACATTGCATTTCATTGGCCACTGTGAAGCGTTGGAACAAACGGTTCAAAAAAGGACCTGAAAGTTGCAAAGACGATCCCCGACCGGGCCAAAGCCGTCGTGCAATCACCCCTAACAAAATTGCAAAGGTTGATGAGCTGATGAGACAAGAACGGAGGATAAGCATCGATGAACTGGCTAAGCGTGTGTATATCAGTCACGGTTTGGTTCACGCCATAATTCATGAACATCTCGGTTATCAGCTCTTGTGCGCGCAGTGGATGCGCAAGATTTTGAACTACCGCCAGAATACGGAGAAGATCGGCGTTTCCTTTACTCATCTGATCCGCTATCACAATAAGGGTGATGATTTCTTGTCTGCAATAGTGATCGGAGACGAACCATCATGCCACTACTAAGAGTCTGAAACACGACGGCAAAGCTGACAATGGAAACATTCGAACTCACCACCCCCAAAGAAAGCAAAGGCCGTCATTTCTGCCAGAAAGGTGTTGTTGACTTTTATTTTTCGATCGTCAGGAGCCATTACTCATAGAATTTGCTAAATCTTGAGAGACTATCAATTGTTTCCGATATTGTGAAACGCGGGATCAGCTGTGTGCCCCAATCAAGAACAAGCTACGTGGAAAATTGACGAATGAGGTCATCTTGTTCCATGACAATGCCCGTCCCCACGTCGCTGATGGGGTTATTACAAATCTGGCAAAGTTCAAGCGGGAAACGCTGCAACATCTGCCACACAGCTAAGAGCTGCTGCCTTGCAACTTCCACATTTTGGGGCAAACGAAAAAACAGCTCAAGGGAACCAGATTCGTCTCGGACGATGAAGTGAAAGTCAGTTGCAGAGGTTTTGAAGGAGCAACATAAGGAGCTTTATGAGACGGGAATTGCGCGACTCGTTAGTCAATGGGACAAATGTCTAAATGCCCATGGGGGCTACTTTTAATTATAGTACCCCGTTTGTCATATATTCGCATTGGCTCACTTTCATTTGACTCGCCCTCGTATATTCTGCAGAACGCCTGCTTTTTATACGTGCTCTGTTGCGACTATAATTTCGGTGCAATTACGATACACGTCCGGTGACAGCTGCTGCTGCGTAATACGCTGGAACAAATGACAGCGTCATTGAGATTTTTCACTGGCCGTTGCATATGTACAAGAATGTAAACAAGGATCTTGTATGACAAAGTGTCATTAATATATTTGTTCTCAACTTGTTCATTTCATGGCCTTTACATTTTTCATATCAGCGGAATGCACTGCTTTGCTGGCTTCGAACTGATGTAGTTCTAAAGTTCGTGTGATATTTTCTTTCCTTATTAAATAGACAAAACACATGAAAGCATTGACATCAGTTATGTGGGGCACAATTTTTGGCACATACGAATATATTCTTTTATGAAAAAAATACATATTTTACTTGTATTGACAGTGCTTAGCGTTCAAGAATTGGTTTGCAGCATCTTTGGAAATGGCAATGCAGTTATTATTCATGTATTTGATCCCTAGGCAAATTGTTTGAAAGGAAGCTTTAGCTCGGGCCCTACTCCGACGCGGCCTATTCAGATAGATGTAAAACGCAGAAACGCTTTTCTGTGATAACTCCTGAATCGCTTTTAACGAAATTTGTTGCATTTGAGAGACTAAGCTAAATTCTAGTGTCTGTTGGAAGCGGAATTTCAATTTAGGGCCTGAACTTTGTTTAAAATATTTTGAAAAATTTGAAAGTTCGAAAAACATAGAAGCATGAAGTTTACAAATTAATAGCTCTGCATCAAGAACAGATAGCGCGGTTCTGTAAACGGCATCCATTACACCATTCAAAGCGGACAAATTCGATATGTCAATTTGTATCTTACGTGGATTAGTAATGTTATGTACAAGGGTTCTGCAAAAGCCGTACTTCCATAATACCTAATTTTTTGAGACTCATGTGTAACATATCAATATTGTCCGCTGTAGATGTACTATTATGTGCGATTCACAGAATTGTGATATCAATTTTCATTGCTGATTTACAGAGTTCTAAACTTAATTGTCTCGTTTTCTGAAAATTTTCGATTTTTGCCACTTTCAATGAAATATTGACGACCTAAATCGAAAATTCGAAACAAACGTTCACTAGAATTTAAGTTTTTCTTTTAAATCCAACAAACCTCGTCAAATTTGGTGCAGTGGTTGCCGAGAAAAACGAATTCTCCTTCTACATGTATTTAGACAGGAGCATCCGACCTAATGTTTCCTCTTAAGTGGGAGGCCGAGCTGCAACGTGAGCCCCCCCCGAACAAAATTTCTGGCTACGCCACTGGCTGCAGGTGATGTCGAGATCAGATAGGTCCCAGGCACGTCCGTCAGTGTGCCAGTGAGCGGGAGCGGATCCATGGATCGGCATGACTGCGGATTCCGATAATAGGCTTGAAAACTGTAACTAAATAGTTTAGGATAAACCGGCAACAAGCATGACACGCCAGGTACTGGCAAAAAGGCGCACTGTAAGGGTAAAGATGAACTGGTGCCTAACGATACTGGGAAGATAAATAAAGATAAAAAAACTTGACAGGTCTGAGTAGGGAGGTCAGGCATTCCGTCCATAGTGTCGCCGGAGACAAGCCACCTTAGTCGGCATAACTAAGGACACTATAGAGCAAAAGGCGAGGAGCACGTAGGAAGTATTAAAAAAAAGAGTTGGAGAAGGGAAAAGAAAGGAGAAGAAAAGAAAAACAGACATGATGACTAAAATATTTGTGCATGACAGATTGATCTAATTCGGAGTTAGCAGGGAAGCTGAACGAAGAGATGAGGCGACAGAGTGGAATTAGTAGTGCTCTTTTCCATTTGTCCTTAGGTATGGAGTTATAAAGAGCAGGCGTTACTGTAGGCCGGTGATTGTCCTTGAGGAAACGAGCAAAATGATCAGTGAGAGGACAATCATTGAGATAGTGCTGCAAGTTCGAGCATGGTGTGCCGCACGCACAATTACTGTGTGACATAAGGTGAAAGCGGAAATAATAGAAAGGCAAGCATTCATGAGCTGTGAAGAGGTGAACGATGTTTTTTGTTCGGCGCGAAGAAGGGAGGCATGCTATTAACGTTCGGAGTCCATTGAAAGAGCTCAGTATCGCTGCTATCTCGCGTCGAAGCCACATTCCACTGGGCGTAGGAAGTGGCACGCATCTTTGTCTTTATTGATGATGGGGTGGCAAGCATACACCTGGATAAACCGTGTAATGCGGCGGAATTAGCAATGTGGTCAGCCATCTCATTGCCATCGACTCCCCGATGCACAGGCACATGAAAAAGAGACACTCGACGCCAAGCAGATACGGAGATGAGTAGCTGTTTGATATCCCGCACAAAGTTATTGGTTGTTGTTAAATTATTCAATGCTGTGAGTAACGAAAGACAATCGGAGTATATGTGCAAAGAGAGTAGTACGTGGTAGAGTGCGGAGGTATGCTAGTGCTTCTCGTAACAATTTGTGTGGCATATGAGCTAGTGGCACCGATAAGTTATACCTGCCAACCTTTGTGATGTGGCCATGTGGGTTGCAAAGTATGAATTCTGCGCCAGCAGAATGTGAATTATATGATCCATCTGTGTGTATATAGATGATACACAGGGAGAGTGGTTACTGTGGGAACCTGATGAAGTTGAAGGCGACAATAAATGAAGCCTTGCTTAAGGCTTGGATGAAATTTCCAAGGGTTTAGAAGGTGCTGGATATGCAAAGGATTGTAAGTGGCAGGGCCATAAAAGGTAAGGGCTTTAAGCGCGCATAATGAGATTTGTGCATTTAAGCGTTCGAGTTGTATGGGGAGCGGGAGTGCATTGGCCAAGACCTGGAGACGAAGTTCGCGTCGTATGAAATGTGCCGGTTATTGCAAGAAAAAGAGTACGTTAAATTGAAGTAATTTTGAGTTTAAATTGGGAAGTGGGAAAAGTCAGCCACCAGACAGGGGAAGCATATGTTAAAGAAGGAAGCAGAACCTGATTATATAGGAGACGGAGAACAGATGGAGGCATCGAATAGTGCATGTTAAGGTAAAGGAGGAGACGGGAGGAAAGGAGATCCGATTTAGTACGAAGATAGTTTGAGTGCTCATTAAATGGAAAATGCGTGTCAGATATCACGCCAAGAATCTTAATACTGGACTGTGATTTAAGTGCGGTACCATTAATGCAAACAATGGGCTGACGGGTGTGCGAAGATGAAGATGAATTACTATTGGGGAAGGAGAGCAAATACTAATGGTAGCTTTATTGCGCTGTGCCCAGTCCGAAATGAGACTGAGTGTGAAAGAGGCTTTGGGATTCTAAGTGGCGACGATTGGCTGCGGAGACCACGATGACAGTGTCATCGGCGTAAGCCTGCGCAAACACGCCCAAACCGTAAAGAGCTATGTTCCACAGCAGCGGGCAGGCGACCCTTGAGGGCTGCCCAACGTAGGCGTGGCGGACACTTCACCAGCTTCTGAGCGGAAAGTAACCATACGATTTTCTAAGAATGGTTTGGGTTTGAGGAGGTGGTACATGTTACAAGGACAGTTGTGTAAACGTATGAAGTGTAGAACTACCGGGTGCCAGACGCTGTCGAAAGCACCTTTGAAATCCAAACAAGTAAGAATGGCGTGTAGTTTCTTGTCCGTATAAGCGTGTAATGTTTGCCGAAGCTTGTATAAAGCGGTGGGCGCACTCTTCCCATGAGTAAAACCAAATTGATTCTGATGAAGTTAGTTATTGGAATGAAGAAAGTAGTAGAGGTGGGAATTTAGTAGACGTTCGAGAATTCTGCCAAATAATGAGTTCATAACAATAGGCTGGTGTGAAGAGGGAGAGTCAGTAGGGCGGTTGAGTTTCGCAATAAAGATAACACGACCTTTACGCCAATATGCAGGGAAATAGGATAAATTTAAACATTGATTAAAAAGAAAGATGCAAAAGGTCGGGTGATAGGACAAAATTGTTTGGAACATGGGAAGAGTGAGCCCATGCTCACTCTTCCCATGCCGGTCCCACCCGCGGCAGAGGTGAAGCAGGCGTTAAGCACTCGCCATACGCGCGCCAATTCAGAATATAGTGCAATGCCGGGCCGACCTGCAGCGGAGGTGGAGTTTGCCATGAAGGGGCCTACATACACAAATTCGCTGGTCATCCTTCTTCACAGTGTGGAAAGGTGCTGAGTTTTATAAAGAAGTTTCATATTTTATATTGCCATTGATGTGACTGGTAAAAGCATATCGTAAGGCGCTGGTAGGATTTAGAGCAACATAATGGACTTTGTGAGATAGAGGCAGACGATGTTATGTCTTATTTTATGTGCACATTATATATAGTTTCCAGCCTACTGGTCTATATAAAACTGCATGCCGAAGTCCAAAGTTCTGCCAGTGATTGCACGTTCCTTGTGCTTAATCGAGGAATCACGACAGAATACATGCATATACAGAATTTCATTCCAACGTATGTCCTAAGCTAGCACGCCTCTTAAGTAATTATTATTATTGTTATTCGTTTCCAAAACCTATATGCACTAGACCGGAAAGGCAAAGCAAGGAGCACGCTGGCAAATTCCACCGGAAGAGGCATAACGCCTGCCTACTCTTCAGAAAAGAGGAGAAATCTTGAAACAAAAACGGAAGGCACGAAGAAGGGGAGAAAAGAGGAAAGAGAAAGACGACAACCCTCAGAGAAATAAACAGAACACACAGTACAGGTCACACACAGCAGGGTCGGCCATTGCTGATCACGCAATAAAGAACCAGAAAACAGAAATAGGCTACAAACGTGAACCTCGGTTAGTTACTTTTACAAAGGTGAGAAGAGGGTGATGCACTTGATCGCTCTGAGGCTCACAATGGCGCATTATATTAAATAGCCTTTTGGAAATTTGTCATATTTGACCTGCACCAATTGTCGCACCACTGAATAGGTGCCACTTCTCATGTGCCCATTTTTGTCCACCTCCAGTACCTATAGATATTTGTAACTGTGACATAAAAATTATTGAAACCCTAAATGCATTTATACGTCGGTACTATGGCACCAGTGGTATATCACACATATGTGTCATTTTTCTCCCTGCACATACTTCTCACCATTCTTGCCCCGACAGGTATGAAGCGTTTGCCTGGATCCTCGTGATATCGCAGGGTCGACTGCCGACGTCTCACAATGTGCAACCACCTGAGCTTGTGTTTGGAGTTAGGCATAGCTTGTGAACATCGCAAGGCATAAACCAAACATTGTATGGCATCAAACGCATTTCCTGTGTGGTGCGAAAACTCTTATATGAGTTTCTATGTTCCACAAGATGAAAAGTTTGCGTATTGCATCTGGTTGAATGTGTTTTCAATTCCTAGTCAAAATCCCGAGCAGGGAACTCAATAGGTTACAATTGTTATCAAGTGGTTCCAAGTGTTAACTGGTTCCGGTTGAAATCCAACTCGTCTATACTGGGTGCCTACTGGGAAGCAAGTGGTTCCGGTTGGAGACAAAGTGGTAACCAACTGCTTCCAGTTGGAGGCTAAGTAGCAATGAACTGGTTCCAGCTAGGAGCCAACAGGGCATGTTATTTCCAAGCACAAACCGATTGGCCAGCAACTGGTTCCACTTGGAGGCTGAGTAGAAGCCAGCTGGTTCCAGTTGGACACCGACTGGCCATATCTTCAGGTACAGACGAGATGGGCAGTAAATGGTCCCAGTTGGGAGCCAAACGGGTGTATCGTATCACAGTTTACATGAAGCAGTTAACCTGTAAAGATATTTTATGAATCTTAAAATCGATAGTTCTTGTTCCTATAATGAAAGTATTTAACATGCATCTAGATGCAACTGATATATGCGCGATGAAAGTTGCCATTGAATCATCTTAGCATATTAGAATTGAGAAAAAGCGCATATTATTTTGTTGCGAAACATTAAAAGCCGCATTCAAGAATGCAACTTAAGTTGAAGCGCATGTTCGACTTTATTTGAGTGACGCCTGGCATGAACGTGCCCAGGACGCTCATTGCGTTTCCTCCGGTGCGTTCACGACAGGCGTCATTTAAATCAAGTCGAACATGCGCTCTAACTTAAGTTGCGTTATTGAATACAGGGTTAAGAGGGTGCCAGGTGATGTATTCAATATTTGCTAACAAACCCACATTGTTAAGGTCATATGTCTATGCAGTTTTTGTTCTGCAGAAACAAGGAAAATAGTAGTACAGGGGCGCAAATATTATTTCACTTTAATCGAAGGCTAGGTATCTGTCAAACTTCAGAAGGGGCCAGCCGCCTGTGAAGACATACGTTCATATGTCTGTTTCTGTATGTGTGCCACCATATTTTTAAATTGTACAATAATTGCAATTTATATGTACAATTCATAAACAGCAATTCCTTTACCGATTTGGCGAAAACGTTTCAATACATAATTTTGTGAGGCTTATATAGAAGCAGTGTACACAATGGGATCAGATGCTCTCTACTTTATTTCATGTTTGAAAGAAATAAAGCAGGTGATGTGTTAGATGAACAGCATAAAACTTTTATTTACGTAACTACATTTATCCAAAGACCCATGATTAGGGGTTACATGATTAAACCTTTAGAAAAACATACAATGGCAAAGAGGCATAGTGTTCGCACATAAGGAACAAACTATCAAAACACTTTATTCAATGCAACTATAATATACCAAAGAACAAATGCTGAAAAAAACGAAACTTGGACGCAAAGAAACAGAAAATGTTCAACAAGTGTTTTAGATGCTGTTCTACCACAAATATTCATGCCACTTGTTGCAGTATGAGGTTTCTCAATGCTTCTGGGAAAACATTATCAGGGGCACAAAGATTGCTTCATGAAGTTTCTTTTGTTTATCCTATGAAAGCAAAAGGCACTATCTTTAATAAGTACAGCGCTGACATTACCATAAAATGCATGTGGGCGGCTTTAATTTAATTTTCAGAATCAGAATCATGTATTATTGAGTTACTAATATGGGTTATAAAATTGAAGATTTAGGAGTTCCCTGATCATAAGGCTGTAAAGGGACATCCTGTTACGTAGTAGAAAATAATTATGTTAACAAAAACAAACGAAGCAATACATGAGATAACAAACAATGCAAAGTACCGTTGTTAATACACAAACAATACAAAATAATACCAAAAAAGCAAATGTGATCATGCAGACTAATGTAGAGCATTGTACAAAGGAATAAAAAATGAACAAACAATAATACAGAATGTAAGTTCTAGGAGGACATAATAAAGCACAAGCAGAAATCCTGTATTTTCACACAAGATTCAATTGAATAATTAGTCTGGCAAAAGTAAAGTGGCCTTTTGCAATGGTCCTCACAATAGGACACTTTTACAAGCAAATAACAAAGCGGTTCTGAGTAGCTTCCAGTCAACAAGTTTATGAAATTCCCATGCCACAGTGGCATAGTCGAGGTATAGGAGTGGAAGAACATATTTGCAATTCATTTTGTAAGCATGCCGCATGGTTTTAAGGTTACTGATTTTACAAGCTTGTTCTGGGTTAACTCTAATGAGAGAATTTTATTTCATATTTATGGTCAGTGAAGTATTAATGTTGTAGGCAGTAACTGCACAAATAATTATTCAGTTTTCCATGTTCAGAACTCATAAGCCACAATAATATGTCTGAAATAAAGTTGCAAAGCGAAATCTCTTCAACAGCATGTCACCTGGTGCATGCCACCAGCGTGCATCTGGCAAACAGCCTTGCAACAAAGTAGTATTGTCTCCCATCATGCTCTATGCACAAACATAGCGATCGGTAATGTCCACAGTGCTCGGAGAACACCACAGGAAGCCTCAGAGCCACATAACTCATCAAGCGAATGACATCAATGTCGAAAGGCAAGACAGTGTGAAGTTGACCACCCGCATGGTCCGTTAGGCTGAAAGATGTTTTTAGAAACTTTCATTAGTAACAGTCAAAGATACCAGAGCAAGTAACATTGATTTGTTAGTAACATTCAACAATTTATTGGGTGGAAGTGAACAAAACCAACACCTGAAGTGTTAAATTCGATTTTGTAGCTAGCTTCAACTTTGCTGAATAATAATTTCCTGAAAACCATGACATTAAATCTTCTAAGCATCACACGTGGCCTGGAAAGACACCACTGTAAGTCGCCTAAGAGAAAATAAGCATTTATAACCAACTGCAACAAAATTTACTGGGTGCACACCCTTTCAATTTTCTATAGCTAACGGGAGTGTGGTGGTTGTAAGTGTGTCTCAACCACTCTGTCCGCATTCTTTTCTCACTCTTCAGCACGCTTGTCAAGTGCCAACCTTGAAGGGTTGCAAGATGTCACCATAGAAAGAAAAAGTGAGAAACAACACTGCTATGGGCATGGACCCAAGGGGAAAGCGTGTTGAGGAATCAAGAAGGTAAACGCTGCGCTGCTCATATATCACATTATTTCAATGTTTATTTTAAAATTTTCTGCAGGAATATAATAATGGACATGCATCGCACTCACTCTAGTGTGTTCATACTTAGGGAGAAAAAGTACTGCAAGGTGCCTTCAAAATTATTTCATAAAAATCCAAATGTAAATAAAAGGTAAGTAGAAAATTTATGATTGGGAACGATTGACGAGATCGCGATAAAATTACCTTCCATCACATTCAATCCAAAGGCATGCAGCTGTTTTACTGTCAACCTCCGATGCCTTTCTCTGCCACCCACTTTTGAACACTTGAAATGTTTTTTGTGCCAGAACAGAGAGAACTAACATAGCTCGTTGATACAAAGTAAATTATCTTTTTGTCGCTGCAGCTTACTGAGTCAATATGCTGTATCTTTGTATGCATATTGTTTGGCAGTAGTACAGCTGTGCAGTCAGTTTTGTCAGGCCTCTGGTATTGTTCGCTGTAGAACACGTGCCCAGAGATACGAACTCTGTCATGGTCCTAAACAGGGCCAGTGACCCACTGGGGGACTTGTGCCTCAATTAATCTACGAAGAGACACACTGACAAGCCTTGGTTTGCCCAAAAGGGCTAGCGATTCCTCCTTGCGCATATCACAGCCCACAACATCTTTAACTTGGCGACATGCAGTTGCCTTCTATGGACCTACTTGTTTGCCATTAGCACCCTGCTCATCAGCTGATGAGGCACCCCCTTTGCAAAAGTTATGAGCTTTTAATTCTTGCCTATTTCTGCTTCAAAACAATGCGAGAGTGCGCCCAAAGTGTTCCTTGCATTGTAACACTTTTTGCAAGAGAGAGAGAGAGAGAGATAAAGGCAATGGAAAGACAGGGAGGTTAACCAGAGATAATCTCCGGTTGGCTACCCTGTACTGGAGGAGGGGGCAAGGGGATGCGATAGGTGTGAGAGAGAAGGATTAAAAAAAGAATAAAAAGAAAACTACACGGACACGCACGTACACACAAACTGTTTCTGTGGGCACTGTCACGTAGCCCGCAAAGCGTTCCTAGTGTTATGCAGTGCACCGTACAATCCTGTGCCACACAGTGAAGTCACAATCTGTCAGAAAGTTCAGTGTCCTTTAAACTTTTTGCAAGGTGCAGCAATAAATGCGCATTTGATGTCAATTCCTTTTTGGTATAAATGAATTGAACGTTAACAACAAATTGCACAAGGCATATTGTGCTCGGGCGTATGTCTTCAGCTGACACAGTATTTGTAAGTAGAAGGTACATTGCTTTTACCAGCAGGCTGAACTGCTTGATGTACTTGGCTGGCTACATTCCATCAACACACAAAAGGCTGAAATATAAAAGCCACTGCTGCCACTCATTTGCGCTCCAAAACTTTCTCAATTGAACAGATCTCGGCTGGCGTCTGATGCCCTCTGGTGACTTTATGGCGCATAGCCCTTGATCCATTTTCTTAACACATTGTGGTGATACTATGTGATATAGAGCCCCAACACTAGACAACTACAACTCCATAAACTGACTTGTCTCGACAAGCAAAACACAGTGCATGTAGTCTGGGGTGACGCCCGCACAATATCGTATCCCAACAAATTAATGAATGGGGATGGCCCCTCCACTCCCCGAATATTCACTCCCCTTCTGTGAGCTTCAGCCATGTCTTTGATCATTCCTTCTTTAGTCTTGTTGGGCAGAGCTGTGGTGTTGACGGGATACTTGACTGTTCCTGCCGAACAAGTATAAAGAAAACAAGAGAAAGAGAGAGAGATGCAAATGAGAGAAAGGCAGGGATGTTAACCAGACTTTAAACCTCCGGTTTGCTACCCTGCACTAGAAGAAGGGAAAGGGGAAGTAAAGACGGAAAGAAGAGCGTGACAAAAATAAAATCGTGAGAAAAAAAATATGAAAAGGGACGGAATGGGGTCATTATATTCTTTCTAATAGGCCACTGTCACGTAAAAAAGTCAACAAAGCCTTGATCAACTTTTGCTGCGACGACAGTTCACGTCGGCATTCCAAAACTGACTGTTCTGAAAGTGGCCTGTCGTCAAGGCGTGCCAACGCGGTCGCTAGTGACAGCCGGTGCACGCTGTATTGAGGACACTAGCAAAGCACGTGTACGATAGTCTCCTCGACTCCGCAGTGACTGCAAGCCGCGCTGTCGTCCATACCGACTTGGAAGGCGAAAGATCTTGTGTAGGCGACGCCAAGCCACATTCGGCAAAGTACTGCTGTTTGGAATCGAGAGAGTCCAGATGGGGGTCGAAGTCGGAGGGATGGGTCCAGTCGGTGTAGACGTGTTTGCTTCAAGCTTGGTGTGTTCCATAAAGTTTTGATGGCTTCATTTGCAAGCACACGAATTTTAATTGCAGCGTCTGTTCTTGAGAATGGAATGGAGTCTTGCAAGCCCTCCTCATGTGCAGATCGTGCTGCTGCGTCGGCATGTTCATTGCTCATTATGCTACAGTGGCTTGGAATCCACTGTAACATGATGTCGTGTCCTTGCTCGACGAGGTGGTGAAGCAGCAGTCTGATTTCTAGAACTAGTTGTTCGTGGGGTCCTCGGCGTAAGGCAGAAACCAAACAATGAAGAGCAGCCTTGGAGTCAGTGAACGCGCTCCGCTTCTTGGGTAGTTCTTCAGAAATTACACGAAGTGCCCAAGGAATAGCAGCAAGCTCCGCGGCAGTCGATGTAGTCTGGTGAGATAGTCGAATCTTTATGGTGGAATATTTTGCAGGAAAGATCACCGATCCTGCAGACCCATTCACCGTGGTTGAAGCGTAAGTGTACAGAAAATGATGCTCGTTGTATGTCTCGTACAGCAAGAGCAGTGAAAGCTGCTTGAGTGCTGGAGACGAGAGTTGGGCTTTTGTTCGTATTCCTGGTACCATTAGTCGAACATTCGCTTGAGCCAAGCACCATGGTGGAAACGGAACTTTCGCTGGAGCTGTATAACCTGATGGAAGGTATGCACGATAGGGCAGGACTGTTTCACAAAAGGAAGCACGTGGTCGATCCTCTGGCAGTGAGGCTAGATGATGGGCAGGGGCTCGAGCAAGGTGTCTTACGTGTGCTCTGAATGCTTCCATGACTATATGAGTATTGGCTGGGAAATAGTGTGCAATGGCAATTGTTTCAGCCGTTGACGAGCAGCGCGGCAATCCAAGACACACTTTAAGTGCCTGGGCCTGGACGCTTTCGAGTGTACGGATATTAATTCTGCAGGTGTTGGTCAGCACAGGCAAGCTGTATCGCAAATACCCAAGAAAGAGCGTCCTGTACAGTTGCATCATTGCATCTACTGAAGTACCCCAGACATTTCCTACAAGAAACTTAAACACATTAGAGATATCCGTCAGGCGCTTATTTAGGTAGGCCACATGAGGACTCCAGCAGAGGTCACGATCAATGATTACGCCTAAGAATCGGTGGGTCCTGACATAAGGTATGCGTTGACCGTCGATAGAGACATCGTATGATCTCATTGGCTTTCGGCTAAACGCGACCAATGCGCATTTTTCTGGCGAGACCTTGAGGCCTTGTTCATTTAAGTACACCGATGTTGACGTGCCAACTTTTTGAAGCCTGGCGTGTACTTGCGGCCGTGTCACACCAGATGCCCAGACGCAGATGCTATCGGCATACATTGATATTTTAACTGTGTTCGGAAGTCGTTCCACCAGACCCATGAGTACAAGGTTGAAAAGCATGGGACTCAAGATGCCGCCTCGTGGAACTCCATGGTGCGTATAATGTTGCGAGGTTGGGCCAGCTTGAGAGTTAAGAAATAGAGACCGCCTATGAAAATAACTGCGTGTCCAACGATATAATGGACCGCCTAGGCCCACCGATTCCTATGCTTCAAGTACAGCGTCATGAAGAACGTTGTCGTAGGCTCCCTTTATATCTGAGAACATTGCGACAGATAACCTCTTACACGTGTTTTGGCGTTGAACATAGGTTACCAGATCGATAACGTTGTCGATAGAACATCGGTGACGTCGAAAACCAGCCATGGCGTCCGGGTAGATTTCGTAATGTTCAAGGTACCACTCAAGTATGGCGAGGATCATTCGCCCCATTACTTTCCCAACGCAACTTGCCAGCGCAATTGGTCGGCAAGTCTCCCTTAGAGATTACTTCAGTAATCTCTAAGGGATACTTGCCAGGCTTAAGAAGCGGTACTAGGCGGCTGATCTTCCAATCTTCAGGAACTTTGCCCTCCTGCCAGGACTCGTTATAGATATTAAGGAGCGCACTTCGTGCCCGTTCACCAAGGTGACATAGCATACGGTAAGACATGTCATCCGGACCAGGCGACGACGACCGATTACATCGCCGCGTCAAGCTCTTGCGTCGTGAAAGGCAGATCGATGCGTGAATCTCGTGAATCTGGAATACGGTTCAATATAAGCGAACCTGTGCGAGTTGGCTGGCCCGCAATCATAGCACAGATGTTTTCCGCCACATCAATGTTTTGTCGGCGCTGGAATAGTGCTAGGGCCTTGAACGGGGAGCGCTGTTCCGGAACAGAACGTAGACCTCGCACAGTTCTCCATATTTGAGATAGCGGTTTGCGGGGATCTAGCGACGTACAAAATTTCGACCACTGCTGAGCCTCTAGTTTATCCATGCGGCGTTGTATCTTCTTTTGCATTCGCCTGGCTGTTATTAGATCCTGAATCGACTTAGTACGTCGATATCTTCTTTCAGCACGACGGCGAATCGCACGAAGCCGGTCCAATTCCAGGTCAAATTCACAATACCTTGGAGAACACGTGTGTGTGCGCGTGGCTGTCTGTGCCGTTTTCTTGATAGCCTGTTGAAGTCCACAAGAGAGGCCTTTGTGACCAGCGTCCTCAATCTGGGATTTAAAGACAGTCCAATCTATTCTTCGTATCGTGGTGGACGTATACGTGTTAGCCATTCCCTTGATGTTGAGGTAAGTGGGGATGGATCGAGGCAGCTGCTCTACGTTATTCCCCGCAGAAATGTTGGACTCGCGTCATTCAGCAGGTAGAGACCACTGTTGGAAACTAATGAAGCTAGCCGTCTTCCCGTCGCGTTAACCTTTGAGCTTCCCCAAATGGTATGGTGTGCGTTGAAGTCCCCGGTGATAATCCATGGACCAGGTTGTGTTTTTCAGATGTCTTCTAGTCTTTTGGTGTCAAATTCACTTGATGGAGACAGATACACCCCCAAGAGTGCAAAGGTGACTTTCCTATTTTTAACATTCTTGCAGACATACTGATTGTCGTCATGAGGTTGCACTGGTTGGACGACGTGAGTTCACGGCGAATAAAAACGGCGACCTTGCTACTTTTCATGTTGCTTGACGAGAATATTGTCTCGTAGCCGGATAGTCTTATTGGAAGGGATAATCTTGGTTCACAGATGACAATGATTGCAAATCGGTTAGTGAGAACAAATTGACGAAAATCGGCAATGCGAGATCTTAGACCTCTCGCGTTCCACTGAAGGATCGACGCTTCTCTGACCTCCTTACGAAAGGACTGGTGATTGTCAGTCATGTCTTCACTCAAGGCTTGCTAGGACGGGGCTCAGCGCGTCGAGCAGTTGTAGTCCACTTCGAGCAGATGGAGTGTCAATTCTTGTCAGCATGGCCCTGATGACATTCACAATGGATCGCAGCACCGGGATCATTTGGCAGTCGACTGTTGAAGCCTCACCAACAGAAGCGGGCTTCGATGGGAGCATCAAGCATGGAGTCTCTTTAGAAGACTGAGAGCTTGCAAGCGCCAGCCACTTTTCCACGGGGGCAGCCTTTTCCGTCTGAGGCCTCCTTGTGCTCTTGGGCGTTCTATTTGAAGATGATGGCGTTGGCGCAAGCGGTACACGAACTCCACCCTGTTTTGAGCGATTCCGTCGATGACGACGTCGACGCGGGATCTTTTCTGAGGCTTCTCTATGGGTTGAGTTATCCCTGACCATTTGTTTCAGAACTTCGAACTCTTTTTTGATTCTTGGGCATTCTTTAGATGTCGCTTCATGGGTGCCTTCACAGTTGCCACACCTAAAGTTTGTTGCACGGCAGACGTCTACCGTGTGTGACTCCGGGCACCAGGGGCACGAATTTTAGTACAAAACTAAGGAGGGTAGGCAAATAAACCTTTGCTGCAATGAATAATGGTTATTCCAACTTGTGTGAATATTCCTGCATACATGTGGCACTCCCAACAGCCGCGTCAGTGCATGCTCATGTGAAGTTCGCATTAAGCTTTCAAAAAGTTTGTAAAATAAAAAAAAGAATGGCTGGTGTGCCGTGATTGCACGTTGACCTTTACTTGAGGCAAAATTACATTGCAAAAGGAACGGTCAAAGCACAAATTTGTGTAGCGAAAATTAGAATGTTCAAACCAAATTACAGCGGCAAAACAGTGATGGTAAAGCCCACACACAAATTAAAGAGTAGTGAGCTAGATGTTTTTGTATACAAGTGAGTTTGCTTACCTTCAATGCACTTGCCAGGGTGCAAAAACCAGCCACACCCAAAGTATCCATCATACTGCACTGTGTTCTGCATCAGAGCCTTGGCTGGGTCATCAGCTGTACCAGTGAAACAGTAGTCCTGTAAAGACCGAAAAAGGAAAGTAAGATATCTGATGGAAAAAATGGGATGGTGTGATATGGTTTTCAAATGGTGCACTTTCAGTCGCGATCGAGCCCAGTTAGGATAAAATTCCGCGGTCCAGATCGGCACCTTTGTTCAAGCTGAGGGGCGGGTGCCAACTGTGGTCCAGAATTCCTATGAAAATCGGGCTCAATGACGACTGCTAGTGGCCGTGTGACACCGGTGTTACACTTAGCTCGAAAGTTTATGGTGGACAATTGGTCTTTTGGCAGCAATAACATTATTCGTCGGAATTACCTAACACATAAAAACAAAAAAAATCGCAATTCATTTTGGCGCCTCATCTTAAAAGTAAAAAGATATTTCGTAGGCTGGTTAGCTTTTGACGTGTTATACAGCAGTCATAATCAGATTACACGAATAGCGCATCCAAAGAGAAAAAAAAGCTTGTGCAACAAGAATTTCTTCATTCCTATCGTCCTTACACTTGTTAATGTGTTTCTTCATTTTTTTGGTTGTGGATTTGTGTGGAGGGACAGATAACGTGCCTTTACGTTTTGTAGATGAAAATTACAAAAGACAGAAGGGTTACTCACTTTTGAGTGAAATGTCCCTCGGTCACGTCTAGTTGACCCCAGTCTCGGCGAGCGAGACCATTTGCTTGGGAAATTTCTCCATCACCAATGTCATATCTGATTGGCCCTGGCCGTACCGCACCATGGAAACTACCATTTTGAACCGAAAGCCTGGAGGCAACTCATTAATTATAGTCTGAACAGGCCATATAGAAAACTTCGACGAGTTGAAAACCGGACTTTCATCAGAGTTTATCGTCATGGCCAAGTCCATAGCACCGAGACCTAGATCCTTGCGTAGCTGCCGTTACAAACGCCGGTCTGTAATATCTGTCATGAAGACGGCCTCTGAACGATGGGACAGTAGATCTAAGGAATATTTAAGCGAGCTGGATATTTTTTGAGATCATAGAATTGAAGCGATCTGCTGCCCCATGGGAAGACTGGCAAAGAAATTTCCTTGCGCCATAGGTGTATCTCCAGTATACAGCTGTTTGCATTGCGCACATGTGGCTTTCACTTCTTTCCTTTTCTTGAGGTCACCGTCACATTCGTCAAGAAGGAACAAACATTCAGGACAGCAGAAATGAAAGACCGTTCTTTCCGTCAAGATTCCCGCAAATTTGTTGAAAAGGAACTTCGTGCCTGGAATTGTTTCTTTTCAGTAAAAAAACTAACTAGCTTCATGAAGTGCGCTACTTGTGTCCGCGATAGACGAAAGTTGACTGCAAAGTCCATGACTTGGGTCATGATGTCCTCTGCTGAGAAACCGGAGCTTAGACTAGGAAATGACTCGAAGCCGCCATCTTCACCTTCATGATTTTCATTTGCGTTATGCGCATGGCGTTCCTCATCAACCCTCTGCCCAAAATCTTCGCACTCGTCGACTTCCTCGTTTGACCAGTCGTACACGCGAACTGTTGAATTTCCAGCGGGTTCCTCTGCACCATGAACACCGTCCAACATCACGCTTTGCACTTAGCTAGTGTTCGACACGGGGCGAGACGCCCTTTACCGCGTTGATCTCGGCAGCTCGTTCCCATCAAAGAATGACTCTAAATAGAGCATGCACCCCTTAGGTGTCCTGGACATGATGGCAGTACAAGCTACAATTCGTACTGCGATATAAACACTTCGAACTAATTAAAAAATAGAGACAAATCAATATAATGCGTGCGCTTGAGCTAAAATCTTTCAAGCCGTAAAGTGCAAACATAGGTGCAAACGCCTTAAGATCTGGAATGCGTCGGCTATGAAGCAGCTAAATTGCAAAAACGACTAAGAAGCATTACATCTTTATTTTGACACGCAGCACAAATCTCTGTTAACAATTTTCACTCACATAGGCAACCTTTTTGATAATGTTATCAATGCACATTCACGCCTGGACAGGAAGCCTTGACTGCTTGGTCGGATGGCTATGCGTGGCTGAGCTGAGCACAATCCACGCCGTCCTTGTCTTGCCAGCTGGTCGTCCGGCAAAAACGCATTTTTAGCACGTTGTACATGCGATTTGTTTTGCGATGTATGCCCTAGTTCGCTTTCTAGATCATGACGATTCGGATGACACTCGCCGGTATATTGTGCGAGTGTATGACATCCGCGATTTCCATCCGGAGCACGAGACAGATTTCGATGGCAAAGCAGTGTCTGTTGTACATTAGGCAGAGAAGGTTGACAGCGATAACACTGGCGATTATAGAGCACGAATACTTCGACTTAGAGGTAAGTGCAATCGTCTACCCTCATCGATGAGTCAGTCTAATATCCGCACCTACAGTTTCAGCTGCAATTAAACAAACTTGGGAAGTGCTGAAGAGAATCCTGACCCCCATAATGATAATCGATGAAGACTTCGACGATGAGGAATCTGTGCCTAAAAAGGCCACTGTAAGTGCATTTGTTCGATCGCAAGCCTTTTGTCCCGTCTTAATTTTCTTTTTCTTTTTACTGCTGTTTTATAAAATAGATATTATATAATATTGGACCATGCGTTATTGTTTTAAAATTGGCAGGGAGCAAGAAAAAAAACAGTTGTCAGCCGGGATGCACCAAAGACCGGTATGAGCTGATATTAAAAAATCCAGATGAACCAGGCTCTCCAAAAGAACTCGGAACCAAATGTGTGCACATACTAGAAAATATTTGCTGTTAACTCAAACCTTTTTTTGCACTTTGAAGCTTCAATGAAACATCAAAAACGCTTTTTTACGCATCAGGAAAGACAGATTAGATCGTCATCAAGCTCAGATGACTCTCATATCCAGCACAGAATTAAAAGAAGAAAAGAAAAAACAAATTCTTGGAAAGAAAAATGCGTGGATCTGCGAGAAGACACTATGTTCCTGGAAGAAAAAGTTTGATCGCAGCAGGTGCTTCCCAATCCAAAATTTTTGAGGTGTAAGTACAATATTTATATATAGTCTACCCTGTTAGTACATCAACTCTGAAAGTTCTTTATATGTTTATGCTAATCTGTTCATTCAAATCATGAAGTTGGGATGTCTGTAGACTTGAGAAGTTTAACAGTTGATGACCTGCAGCACAAGAGAGAGCCGGACACTGAAACCTCAGCTGCAGAAGCCATAAAGGAGACAGCGAAGGCCAAGACCAACCTTGAGACATATTGATGTTATTTACACACACACACACACACACGCATATATATTACACACACACACACACACACACAACACACACACACACACACACACACACACACACACACACACACACACACACACACACACACACACACACACACACACACACACACACACACACACACATATATATATATATATATATATATATATGTATATATATATACGGAGTGTTGTTTGCTTACACTACGCAGAATTATCAACAATCAGCTGAGGTAGATAACGTAATTGCAGTCCTTGAGCTAGATTACTTGAAGCGGCAGGCATTGGTTGCATGAGAAATCAAAATGCATACAATTACTTAAAAACAACAACAAATAAACTTTTAAACATTACTTCAAAACCTGTTTGAATTTGCTAATAGCAGCCAGTAAGTTAGCCAAGCATGTCCACTTCGAAGGAATTTTAAATATCATGCATGTTTCAAGATGTGTGCCATGAAACTTACGATAAGAATGCATTGTTGTTCAACTTCACAAATGTTATTTAGAGCAATGAAAAAAAGTAACTGGGACGTCCATGTACTTCGTCGCCCACTTTGGGAATGAATATCTCGCAACTGACGCCATCCTGAAAATTCGTCCCAAGGAGATACTTCTTACTAATTTAGCATCTGCAATTCGTAAATTGCAATATATGCCATACTAGTAATCAATTACACAATTTCATTGGCGACTTTTTGTTAATTGACTGATTATACATTTCAATTTCTAATGCAAGGAATGTCCGACTTTTTCACTAATCCAGCTCAATGACTAGATATACGTTACCTGCTACAAGTAAGTTTTAAGAATTACTTGTAGTAAAAAAGGCACCCGGTATTATTATCATGAGAGTTTTATTCAAGATTTCTTATGCTGATTATTGATATTTTCTCGCCATTGTAAAATGATAGTGGTAAAAAGAAGTTAGGATTCTTTATCCTAAAGTTGCAAGTTTGTATGAAAACCATGTGTCTTGCAAATAAAACTTATTTAATTTTACATGTGTACATGAAGTGCAATGTTGCATGTGAATGAAATCGAAAGAGGCTACACATTTCTGCCACCGGAGATGATTTGCCCACTAAAAAGAGATGAGCAAGAAATGGCCACGCGAGGTGCGACACCTTTGGCACAAAGTAAATTAAGGGATATATGTGTTGCTATGGGCGTGAGAGCTAAATTCTGGCCTTTCCATACTCAGAGTTACTGACGGTCTGCACTCGAAACGGTCCATTGATGCTACGGTTTCATTTGTGTTGCGTTTATTACGTGTGATAATTACAATATGAATTAACAACTTATATACGTCATTGAGGAACCAGCTTCATTGATAACTGGTGAGTTGCTGGCATGTTTTTGTGCAGCATTTGTTGTAAAACATGAAATTTTGCTCTTTCTGTATGCACCATAGAGAGCAAGTGGAGCTGGTGACGACCCATGTATGACAGGTAGGCATGTTTGCATGTTTCAATCGTAGGAAAGAAGTGGCGCTGCAGCCTTCCCAAATGTCGTAAATCTTTTTCAGGGGAGGGTTTCACATATTTGCATGATGGCTCTGTAAGTATATCTTTTACGCCTAATCTAGGAAGCTCTAGCACCCTATGAAGCAAACACAGTGATATGTTCTGTAGAACATATCCTTGTGTCAATGTGTAGGAATGCGCATTTTGTAGATTCCAATAGGATTAGTAGCATGTTATGTGTTAACACCAGCAATTCTGGAAGCCCGGACGAGTCAAAAAGTTCACAGGACAATTACTAATGTGTAACGTGACTGGTTAAGCGTAAGCTGTGGTGTGAGAGCAAATAATATTTCGGAGACATGTTCAGTTCTGTGGATTTAGAAGTTATGCCCCAGTTGCTACTCCACAAACATTCCTTTACGTCCAGCTTAACAGCACATATTTTGTCACAGTGCTTGTTCAATCTCAATGACAAGGAGTTATCATTGTCTTTATGTGCTGTGCTTGTTCACTAATGAAACACGGATAGTAACCTCGTCAAAGCAGTGCATGCAGAACAGCTCTAAAAAATGAGTGAGCATCTGTACATAATGGTTTTCAACCCTCCGAATTCGAATATCGTATCGAAATTGAGCGAAAGAAAGCGCAAATATATCTTATTTCGACAAAAACTGCAGCAGCGGAGACGCCCAGCTCGCGCGTCTCGTTTCCGCCTGTGATTGGTCGGGCGCCTCGTGACGTCAACACTAGTAACCGACCGCTGCCGCTACACATGAAGCGCGGTGCCAGGTAGTTTGGTGCTGTTTTTCTGATACGGTAATGGAAAATTTAGAGAGACTGCGTTTTTCTGTGGAGTTCGGCGTTACTCCCTACATGTACGAGCCGATTGCGAAGAGCCGACCTCTCCAAGAAGCAAACGATGCTGGTGCGAGCAGTGCTTTCGACGCGAACGAAAGCAAAGTCTTGGGATCTTCTCGTGTTGGAAATGCTCTTTGGTGAGTATGTTTTTTGCAAAGCGATCTAGTGATCTTGCCGATCTTTCGCCGATCTAGTGAGCTCGTTTCCGGTCAAACAACTGTAGTGTTGTGTTCCTGCATGCCTCCTCGTGGAACGTAAGCGGGGAAGCGATCGTCGGCATTTGTGCGCTGTCCAAAGCTGTCGGTAATCTACAAAGACGGTTTAAACGCGTGAAAAGCTTCCCGGTTCATGCAGTACGTGTAGTGACCTTCATCTGTTGACTACCACGTTGACTACCACTCACGTTGATTACCACTCACGCTGACTACCACGCACGTTGATTACCACTCTACATACACGCAGACGCACCAACAAAGGAATGCAGGGTCGATCGAAGCAGATTACGATGGCACGCACGCAGAAACAAGCGCGGTCAGGCACGGTCGCGGATGCTGCGAAGGAACGAAACGCTAGAGCTGACGTCACAACACCGCGGTTTCCGGTCTCCGCTCGCATCGTCAGTGTCAGCAGCAGCGCGCGGCATTCGACGGGGGGGGGGGGGGGGCGGAGCTACAGCGCAATTTCAACCGACGATTACGTCGCTCCTAATTGAAAAAAAGCCCCCAAATTTTACCTACATGGTTTATAAGGTTCCTGCATCCGTATATGAGCGTCTTATTGAATTCGACAGACTCTTCAGCTTCCCTTTAAGTGTAGCCTGTTTTGTGGGCACAGGTTCGCCCAATAAAAGCTAGTTTTGTCCTTCACAGTACTGCTACTGTGTTCTTTAACGTCACTACCACGTGACATCTTAACATATTATGAACACACCTTTGTGTACGCACTTCCAACAAGTTTAGAGATACCTAAATTCTATTGTACTAGTACTAATATGCCATTTTTACATAGTGTCTGCCAATGGAAGTGCCATAGAAAGATGTTCCTTCACTCTTCATTGATTTTTATAGTTTCATCTTCAGAGAGATATCTGCCTGGTGTCAGTACAGGCAAAAAGAATCATGAATCACAAGAAGCCACTTTAGTGGTTAAGGAAATGGCTCAGGCCATATCGTCACAAGAAGGTTTGGCATCGCGCAACGTGAAAGGTGGCGTAGTCCAATAAAGAACAACCTTGGCGAACTTCCAAAACCTGCTTTGACACCTGAAAAGGTCACCATTGTTGAAGGTTTGTCTGTTCTTTATATCTCATATAGATCGATATAGCTGTTCTGAAAGACGCGTGTAACAATTGTAGCCTGTTATATTGCAGCAACCCTGTCCCATTGGGCACGGGTAAATGGCATGTACTCATCAGCGACAGCCGGAAACTTAACAAACGTATTGTGAGAAAAGATACAAAATTGTATCAAGGCAGAGAGAAAGAAAGGTTCGTTTTCCTAAGACAATCACAACGTTGCTGCTTCAAGGCAGAGCACCGACGCCCTAGTCATTTGTGCGCATATATAAATATTAACAAATGTATTATTCTACAACATGAAATCCTTTGGAGTGTTTGAAGTGCTAGGATGACCATTATTCTTAAGTTGAAGATCATTTGAGCTAGCTGGACTACATGGACATTCTGGCACATACGGGGGCTGGTTTCTGGACTGGGACCAGTTGGCAACTGGTCACAGATCCCAACTGGTCCCAGTTGCCAACTGGTCCCAGTTACTGACTGGCAATGTGTTCCTTAAACTAGTTGAACTGGAACCAGTTGCGTGCCAGTTGAATACCAGTTGCAAATCTTCACCTGGGATAAGTGCTTCACTTTTGCTGGGGGTCACATAGATTCCGAAGTGCGCTTTTTATCTGCATACCGCTTAGAACTTTTTATTATGTGTTCTGTAAAATTTCGAGGGTGAGGCTAATCATTGTTACTGAAGGACGTTGCGATTAGGGTCTGATAATTATGCAAAAGGCGCCTTAAGGCTCTTCGAGGCAGGGTGATAGCTTTGTTGCCAACTGCTGTTGTCGACAGACAGACGGACGGACAGACGGACACATACCGACTCTGTTTCGGGCTGCCCTAGCGAAAATTCTAATAGAAGTTTGTATTAGTCTAATACAGTTTTGTATTAGTTGTATAAGTTTTGTATTAGACGAATAGAAATTTCTATTAGTTGTACTGATTGACCTATAAGACCTATAGGCCATATGTATTAGACGTATTAGTATACAAACAGTGTAGCATGTCTGCTAATTTCTTTATTAGACCAATACTTCCTATAGAGTTGCTACAGATTCTTGCTTGTCTGTTATGCAACATGTATTGCTGAATTCCGTTGCCATTGCTGCTTGTTTAATGCGAGGGTGAAAGTATATGAAAAATTAGACTATCTTGGGGACCGTTTGAAGAGAAATGTCTAATTATTCGCTGAATAATTAAGAATTCTGCTGTACAAAACGTACAGCACACTGCATTCGCACGTCTGTATTAGTTTCATCGAACTAAGCAGTGAAACTGGCCTTTATCAACGCGCGCCTACATGGCTTTGCCTGAGTCCTTCAATGCATTGAAGGACTCTGTTGTATTGTGAATTTTGCTTCACTGCTGACGTCTCATAACTAGGCCTCTGTTCAGCGTCGTCGCGATGAGTCGTGAGGAAACAGCTATTGTTTATAGCACCAGTAAATGCTTCGCCACGAAAAAAAACGCATAACGAACAGAAAGCCGTAATGTGCAAGTCGAGGTCGCGGTGGCCGTTGAGTTTACGAACGATAGTGCAATCGCAGCAACCACATTTGTTTACCACTGAAGTTTCGTTAGTCCCGTATTTTCTGTAGAAATGCGCATAAAGTATAGTTAAACTTGTAACCTAAATTAATAAGTTTATACCGCATATATAAGGCCGTAATATTTATTGACACCAAAGAGCAGTATCACAGAGAAGGGAACACTGCGGGCGGGTAGATCGCAAAACTGCGACCGCAGTCAACCGTAGTGGCGCACACCACGTGTGCATTGGCGACTGTCATGTTGCAGTGTTCTTTAGCCACACCAAGGCGTGGCGTGCGTGATTTTTAGTGAATGAACGATGTGGTTTTAAGGAACGCGAGGTGTTGGCGCCTGTGCAATCTTATTCGTGCAGTAGTATATTTAGATGGTTTGTTCTATGGATGCTGTGTGACTTCAAAACAATGTGGGGCAACTGTTTTTACCCCTGTCCTTTGCGGCTGTGTGGATCTATCAGCGTGCATCCATGTAATATGTTTTCCCCGGCGCCGATTGCACCATTCGAAAGCAATTATTGTACTTATTTATGCTTCTATAGTATGTAGTAGAAAGTTGTTTCTTTTTATCCCAAACGGTAGATGTACTTCAGTACAGCGGCATTGGGCCGATTGTGCGCATAGCAGCAATGACATGCCTGTTTCCGACAATGCTGTGCAAGATTTCTTTCTAGAGTTGTTCCTTATCTGCCTACAGTTTCTATGTCACACACAGAACGTTTTATGTTCATTTTTTGTGCTGTCTAATTCTTCTGTCGTGCCAGGTGACGCCATTTTACATTATAATAACCAAGTCGAGCTAACCATATCGCATTTGTCCTAAAATTAGTTTGCAAATTGCGGGGCCATGCAATTCAAATCTAGAAGGAAATATTGCCAGCTTAAACATTAAGTGGAAGAACTAGCACCCCGGCTGTATGTGTATGTTTCTGCCCAGGTTTTTCTAACCTCCCCTTCAAAAGAACATTCTCTGGTCGAAGTGGTGGAGTAAAAGCTCTGGCAATCACGATTGCTGACCTGGATCTCGAAAGAGAAATCTGTAAAAACGCGTGATGTGCTAATAAATGCTTCTAGCAATCATGTCTGTTTTTTTTTCTGTATCTGGTGCATTGCATTCTTTTCTTTCAGACCAGTCGACCTATTCGACTGAGACACTAATAGGCCTATTAGACTAATACGCCGATAGACCTATTAGACTAATACACCAATGGACGTAGCAGACTGATACACCAATACACCAATAGATATATTAGATTAATACACTAAAAGACATAATAGATTGTATTAGTGTCAATAACCTCGTAGGCTATTAGTTGTTTATAAGAATTTTTGCTAGGGTGGTTACCTTCAATACAGGTGTCATGTTTCCACAAAAGGAAGTGAACGAGACCAATATTCCCTTCGAAACCTAACATATCTATTATGCTTCTTGATAACATCTGCAGCCTGTTCTTTTGTTTTTCAATTCTGTCTTTCAATGGTTACTAACAACTAATGCTTCTTTAACACTAATTCTCTTCATACGTCCTGCAGCTAATACCATATGCAAGGCCTCAAACACCCAGCCTGAGTATCAAGAATGAATGCTTGAAATTTAGAAAGACTCGCTTTGTTGTTTTAAGCCATCCAGTAGAGTTCTAACGTCTCGTATATCTTGTATTTCAGTTCTCTTGTACTTACTTTTGGAACTCTGTTTTTGTCTTTTAAAGCAAGTTGGGTATTTCGCGCTTTGTCGTGAGTGAGTTTTCTTTTTACCTCAAGCCTAAGTGCAAGCCACCAAATCGCTGTGCTTTTGGCGCCATCTTCCGGACTAGTTGACGACTAAAAACGTTTAAATGGTGACCTCCGAGACCTGCAAGCGCTTTGACGCGGCAAGGTGTTTATAATTGGCAGTCGCCAACTGCGTCTATGTTTTAAAGGGAATCTAGGGTGTAAAGGTAACCAAGTCTTTTTACTCGCACAAGCAAACCTGAGTTGTTTCTTTTTAGGGCAGTTCAACTCGCTTAAATTCCCATTACGTCACTGAGGCTTCGCGAGGCGGTTTCAGGGCGGTATATCAGGAAACGCCACCACTTAGTCCACCTTGCATTCAGTGGGGGAAAGAGATGGGTGGCTGTGGCGGCAATTCAAAACCACTGCGCTTGGTTGGTGCGGCGCTTGCTAAGGTACCGAACTTTGTTACTGCGACGAGTAGTAATAAAGTGATTACAATAACAACGGGGTTCCACCACGAACTGCGACACTTGAGTGCCCTCGTTCTCAAGGCTAACCTCAAGGAGGGAAGCTTGCAGTTTACAGTAGGTGAATTCCGCGAATTCAAGGAAGTCACAATTTCAGACGGTATTGAGTTGACTGTAGCCATAGGTGTCCGGTTCGACCTTCTCACCAGCAATATGTTTCGCCGGAATACAAACCTGTACTGAAGTGTCACATACTGATGTAGATTAGCCACGTTCAAATGCATACATGAGTTTTGCCAATTCTGGCATATCGTGGCTAAGGCTGATGCTTCGCAAAATGAAGGAGGCAGTCATGTGTAGAAGCAACGGCCTGCCAGGGTGACCAGACACACATTCTTTAGATGGTAAATTCTGCTTCGCTTCTTAACGAAGCCTGCAATATTTGACCGTATCTCTGCCAGCACACCAACGCATACCTGTGTCTGCTTGTTCCTAAACATTATATACCCATTAATGCAATGAACGCCTGTCAAACACAAGTCCGGCGATGTAACGGCAAAATCTCCGCACCTTACTCGTGGTTTGAACGGCCGAGCGCCACTCAACAGCCGTTAGAATTCGAATTCACTTTCATGTGACACGTAGAGAGCAGATTACGCGTTCTCTTCGCAATGAGACGATCACACCAGAGGGGCAAAGGTATATATATATATATATATATATATAAAAATGTTGGAGCCAACATTCGCGCCATTGTTGTATCTAGCTCCGTGCCAATTACTGCGAGTGTTGTTGCACCTCACAAAATTGCAGTTTTCGGAATTCAGACGAGAAACAATTGCAGTAAAGTCATCACGCTAGGTTAACGGCTATAACGTAAATCGTCCACACAAAAATTTGAAGGACGCTTAAGCTTCGCCTTTAAAGTGGAATGCGATAGCATTCAAAGATTTCAGACTGCATTTCACGCTTCCTGGCAACTGAAGCGTATGTAGTCGTAATGTTTGCCAGGAAACGCTGGCAGCAAACGATATGCATGGAGGCGGGCTTTCTCGTAGAAACGCGGCCTCTTGCGGCGGCCGCGATGCAACGGAGGCGAGCGCCAGCTGGAGGTATTGCAAGGAACCGAGTGCGCAACTGCGTGGCACCCAAGACAGCCGCGCGCCGGGGTGCGCAAATGGCGGATGCCGCGGCTGGTATTTGAATGGTAGAAACGCTAGAAAACGGGCTTGTTTGACTTTTCGCCTGACATAATTATGTTTTCTGGTGTAGTCAAATGACACTCCCAGAGCTATCATGTATCATGTCTGTAAAAATCGGGCGCCCCGGCTAACCCCCTTTCTTCTCGATCATAATACATAGCAAGGGCCTCGAATCCGGCAACATTGGTGCCTTCAGGTAGCATGCGTGGGTTTATTGACCAGTTGACTTCATCCAAAAAGATGACGTACCTGACGCCTGCGACAGAAAGGATGTTCCACATCCGCCGCCAAGGTTGGTGAGTGGTTGCGCTGGCTAACACTCCCAAGTTTAGTTCGAGTAGTAAAAACATAAATACCCTAGAAAGTGGATGGGGAAACGGCGCCGCAGTAGCTCAATTTGTTAGAGCATCGCGCGCGTAATACGAAGACGTGGGATCTTTCCCCACCTGCGGCACGTTGTTTTTTCATCCACTTTCACTGCCATTAATTTATAATTTCATTAATTCAATTAGTAAGTGCAAATAATTTCCCTATGTTGTCCTTGGTGTCCTTGTTTGTTGGCTTCTCATGATATGATTAATACAAATCGGGTCCCTTGGTTAAAGCCCTTTCTTCTCGTTCATTACATAACACGGGTCTCGAACCCGGCAACATTGATGCTTTCAGGTAGCATGTGTGGGTTTATAGACCAGTTGCCTTCACCAGAAAAGATCACGTACGTGGCGCACGTGGCATAAAGGATGTTACACATCCGCCGCCAAGGTTTGTGAGTGGTGGCGCTGGCTAACACTCCCAAGGTTAGTTCTAGTAGTAAAACATAAATACCCAAGAAAGTGGATGGGGAAACGGCGCCGCGGTAGCTCAACTGGCTAGAGCATCGCATGGAAAATTCGAAGATGTGGAATCGTTCGCCACCTGCCGCAAGTGGTTTTTTCATGCCCTTTCATTACCATTAATTTATCGTTTCTTTAATTCAATTAGTAAGTGCAAGTAATTTCCCCTATATGGTCCTCGGTGTTCTCGTTTGTTTGCTTCTTATGGTAGGATTAATAAAAATCGGGCCCCTTCGTTGACCGCCTTTCTTCTCGTTGTATGTCGGTAGTTTGTAAATAATAGTTTACGATTTTTCCACGTATTCTAGTTTGAGAAATGCAATTAGTTCAGTAAATTCTTTGCGTCACATGGAGGGCCTTGGTATAGGTGGTTCGAGAATCTTTCTGTCGAAACGGCGTCCGACACCAGACGCCGACGCCGGATTTTGAGCGACATGGGCTCCTTAACGCTATGGCAATAAAGCAAATAGAAGACCTTGTCCACAGAACGACACACGCATGTGGAACTGGCAGTGCTGCTGCTGCCTACGGTTTCCCCGTGAGGTGCTCGCGTCACCTCTAGAGGCACCATGTTCTGCTTAGGAATCAGACATGTCGGGCGCCTATTTTTGCGCGACATAGCACACTGAAAACTATTTAATAGGGTGTTTTAAAACACAATTATTACTTTTCTGTAAGAATTTGCGGCGTCAATTCAGTAATTAAAAAGTGGGCAAATAATCTCATCTCACTACGTCATTGCTGACAGAATACCATTGGTTGCGTCCTCCTATATCCTATATGTTATTTTTAAGAGTTTGGCTAAGGGTAGCTGGGACACCCTGTATATACAGGGTGTTTCACATAACTTGGGCGGAAGTATAAAACAAATATGCAAATGCTACGTAGCGCAACAGAACAAAGATAATCTTGCTTGTCCTCACTTGGAGATACTCAGATCATTTTTTTGGTTGCTGCGTAAGAAGATAATTAGCTTTATTTAATTATTCAACTTCTCAATTACTATAACTAGATGAAAATTGGTAATGAGAAAATTGTAGAGTGACATAGGAAACTCCCGATACAACTTTCTTTTGCTCAATACGTGCCACATAAAAGTGTTTTTCCGCGCCTGAATGAAGCCCACGAACACATGCAAAGTGCCTCGAGCGGCCAGTCGCGCGGCAATTCTGCGGGTATTGGTGTGCTTCTTTCACACACGGAAAACTTTTCTGTATGGCATACTGAGCAACAGAAAGCTGTATTGGGAGTTTCTCATGTTGCTCTACAATTCTCATTGACACTTTATATCTGGTTATAATATTAAAGAAGTTGGCTAACTAATTCATACTAATTACTTAATTACCATGAATTAACAAAATAATCGGAGTACCTCCAAGCGACGGCAACCAACATTACATTGGTTCTGTCCAGCCATGTAGGATTGGAATCTTTTGATAGTTTGGCCCAAGTTAATTGAAACACCCTGTGTAGTATAAAGTATATATGTAACAACATTAAAAGTTTACGAGAAAGCCCTTTGTCCTGTGTGGTCAAGCGCGGTATACTGTTGCATATAACTGAATGTCATGGAAACGGGAAAAGCTTGAGTTGAATTTCCTGTGCCAGTTCTAATTTAATTTTCTACTTATTTACCACGGTACAGTAGTTTCTGGCGTTTCATTTGCCTTATGTTAGAGTTGTTCGTGCCAGTGCCACAGAAAATGCAGCATTAATTGGTTTGTGAATCACACTAGGTAACCGAAGAAGCTGATGTAAGAGAGCGCTATGGGAACAATGATGTTAATAACGAAGGCGTCTGCAAGTACACATGTGATTGGCTATAGTCCTAGTCAGTGCGACAAGCGAAGCTTTCGCAAAGTGGTTAGGTAAATGCCATCCAACTGAATGAAATGCGTGAAATAGCTTTTTTTACATCTGATATGCAACTGCGTTGTCAGAGAAGTTTATGTTTGTGCACTGCACAGGTGACACGGCAGCGCTTCTGCGCACAAGAGGAGCAGGTCCTCTGAAAGAAGCGAGGTCGGCAGAATTCGGCAGACCGCTGTGCGTGATCTGCCGTCTTGGTTGCAAAACTATCGGTCATGAAGACGTGTCGGTGTTGTGCGGGGTCATGTCAGCAGAAGCCTTGCCGGTAGACTAGGATGAACCTGATAAAATGCCATGGCATTTGCCGCCCGTCATGCCGAACACTCGAGTAAAGATGTTGGCTGAATTCATGGAAAGGAATAAGCTGCGAGCAATGAACACCTTCTTCACGAAGCATTGGAACAAAAAGTGGACCTGGAAAAGCCCTAACGGTGAAACAAGAAAATAAATTGATTTCATACTTTCTGCTGATCCCAGCATAGCGCAGGATGTAGAAGTGTTAGGTAGGGTAAAGTGCAGTGCTAATAGGTTAGTGAGGGCTAGGATTTACCCCAATTTGAAGCGAGAAAGTGTAAAATTGGTGGTGTAGAAACAGGCCAGCCTAGATCAAGTAAGGGTAAGGGTCGGCCCTTGTAAACAAATATGCAGCCTCAGAACAGAGAGATGAAGATGACATAGACGCAATGACTGAAACCACAACTAGGCTGGCTTCAGAAGCAGCAGTTGAAGTGGGAGGTAAGGGACCAAGGCAACCAGTAGGTACGCTCTCCTAAGTAACAAAGGACCTTATAAAACAACGACAAAGAAGTAAAGTGTCCAACTCAAGAGATCAGATAGAATTCTCGGAGCTTCAAAACTTAGCAAGAAGGGGAAAATAAGGGATATTCGAAATTATAACCTCAGAAAGAGTGAGGAAGCAGTAAAAGTGGACGCAGCATGAAATCACTGAGAAGTAAACTTGAAATAGGACAAACCAAGATGTATGCACTCGAAGATAAGCAGGATATTATAATCAACAATCTCGAAGCTATAGTAAAAGCACCGGAAGAATTTTATGCTGACTTGTACAGTACCCAAAGCAGCCATGATATCTTCATTCGAAGTATTAATGAGCAGGTTACATAGGCGCCTTTTAGAACTAGCGATGAGGTTAGAAGTGCGTTGCAAGACATGAAACCGGGAAAAGCTGCAAGAGAAGATGTACTACCAGTCGATTTATTAAAAGATGGAGGAGACATAATACTTGCAAAATTGGCGCCCTCTGGGACCCTTCAAGTCTGCCGACTTGAAGGGTCCCAGAGAACTGGAAGAATGCTAACATTATACTAATCCACAGAAAGGGATACGTTAAAGAATTGAAAAATCATAAGCCGATTAGCTTTCTTCCAGTATTATATGAAATATTAACCAAGATAATCTCCAATAGAATAAGGGCAACACTGAACTTCAGTCAACCAAGGGAATAGGCTGGTTTCAGGATCGGATATTCTACAATGGATCACATCCATGTCATCAATCAGATAATCAAGAAATCCGTAGGGTGAAATCAGCCTCTCTATATGGCTTTCGCAGATTACGAAAAAAGACATTTGATTCAGTAGAGATACCAGCAGTGATGGAGACATTACGTAATCAAGGAGTACAGGACGCTTATGTAAATATGTAGGAAAGTATCTACAGAGATTCCACAGCTACCTTAATTGTCCACAAGAAAAGTAGGAAAATACGTATAAAGAAAGGGGTCAGATGAGGAGACGCAAACTCTCTAATGCTATTCACTGCGTGCTTGGAAGAAGTATTGAAGCTATTAAACTGGGAAGGCTTAGAAATAAGGATCAACGGCGAATATCTCAGCAACCTTCAATTTGCAGATGGCATTGTCCTGTTCAGCTACCCTGGGGACGAGTTACAATAAACGATTGAGTGCCTTAACAGAGAGAGTAGCAGAGTTAGGTTACAGAGTAATATGCAGAAGACAAAGATAATGATCAGTAACCGGGCAAGGGAACAAGAGTTCAGGTTCGCCAGTCAGCATCTAGAGTCTGTGAAGGAGTACGTTTACCTAGGTCAATTACTCACAGGGGACCGTGATCTTGGGAAGAAAACTTACAGGAGAATAAAATTGGTTCTTAACGTATTCGGCAGACATTGTCAGATCCGAACTGGAAGCTTACCATTATAGTTGAAAAGAAAGGTGTACAATCAATGCATTCTACGGGTGCTAAGGTATGGGGTAAACACTTGGAGACTGACAAAGAAGCTCGAAAATAAGGCAAAGACCGCGGAAAGAGCGATGTAACGAATCTTGTTAGGCTTAACGTTAAGAGACAGGTAGAGAGCGGTGTGGATCAGAGAGCAAACAGGGATAGCCGTTATTCCAATTGGCATTAAGGCAACTAAATGGACCTAGGCAGATCATGTAATTCGTAGGTTAGATAACCGGCGGACCATTAGGGTTACACAATGGGCCCCAAGACAATGGAAGCGCAGTCGAGGACGGCAGAAGACTAGGTGGGTGATGAAATTAAGAAAGTCTCAGGCGCTAGTTGGGATCGGTTGGCGCAGGAAAGGGGTATACTTGGAGATCGCAGGGAGAGGCCTTCGTGCTGCTGTAGACATATAATACGCTGATGATAATGCAATTACGTATGAGTAGATCTAGGCTATCTGTGAAGGGCGGGGACTTGTGTTTTTATGGATGGCATGTCCCGAAGGAGTGGCGCGGAGGAAAATGAAGCCTGGCTCTTAGAACCCCACATTCACCCCTCAGCCCCTCCCTCTCCGGTTCCGCATGTGCGAAGACGCCACTGATACTCTGTTCAATGAGGCAATGTTGAACAATGGCATGCATGGAACAAGATCACGCCCTGGCAGCACACCGCTTTGTACTTCTTCTCAATATGCAGGTACGACGTGATGTTGCAGGAAGTTCTTATTTTGCTGGCTGTTTAGCATGTACTCTCGAACTCGGATGGTAGCTCATCCTAGCTCACGTTGCTTCGAGTGCTCTTGAAACTTGATCGGCTGAGTGTCTCCCTTATCCAAGGGCCTGGGTTCGACCATGACGGAGTGCATTACTCAGTGGTTGTCAGTTTGAAACAGGAAAAAGTGCTGAGCAACTGAAAACTGATTTAAGACTTGAAAAGTAAAGCATATTGTAGTGACGCGGCTGAAATTTTAAAGACGCACAAGGGGCGACAGCTGGATGGTAGCGTACGTGTTGTCCATCGCATCATGGAACAAAAACGCGATACTTTACCTCGCTCTTGGCAGAACAGATGCCCAACAGGTGTGGTTATTAGAAGCGGCAACTCGGAGTACCTGCTCAGCGTCATTACACCCTGCACTTTTGAACATCTTACGTCTCTGACTGGAAACATATTTACGATCACTGGAATTAGGCACGCGCCCTACACACCCTGCGTGCTCATGCTGCTTTGACGCACAGAAGCCTCGCGTGGCTCTCTGAGATGCTCTTCTTGCATGATAAATATCGCGGGCTGAGTAAACAGATGACGCTGTACGGACGACATTTTCCCAGCCAATCAGCTTTGATATACGCAGCGGCTTCAAGCGAAGTCGTCCGTGTATCTAAGTTGAAGCTCCACTTGACTCGTCCTAACATATGCGCATAAACCGGGGCGTTGCTTCAAGAGAAGGCAATGTGTTCCCTAAGAAAATGACGAAAACTGCAATACTCTAGCGGAGGAAGGCGTTAAACTCCAGTTGTGCCAGTAGCCCATCAGCTTGGTCGCGCTGTGAGTAAGCCTGCAAACAACCGTCGTCAACTCATCTAATTGTTTATTTTCTCATAACAACAAGGCACTCGCTTAGGCATGAGCCCTTTATTGAGTGACCACTAGCGAGCACTACACAAAGCATCACAAACTTCGGGCGAATTCAACGGGCATTGGTATATTTTGAAGCTCCCGATAATAGGTGTTTGTCATGCTCAGCATATCGGCTAAACGAGAAGGATAATCGAATAATCGCGACACTAAATCCGTTTGTAACTAAGTTATAGAAAATGGGCCCTGAATTTTTGAGCATTGGCAGCACCAGTTCTGCACAAATGTCACCTTCTGTGTAAAGTTTCGAAGGCGAGGTTCGTTACACGAACTCATGCACCGTCGGCGCAAGTCAGCTGTCCCTCGGTGAGATCCTTAAGCGGCTGGTCCTTCAGCGACTGCGGAGTTTCGCAATTGGCATTCAGCCAACTGGGTGGGTATTGCAGGGCAAATTTCAGCTTGCAGTCGCAATGCAGGGGATTTCCTGTTCGGTGAGCAGGTGAACAAAAGAAAAAAATCGAGTCAGAAAATGGTGTGCAAGTAATAGACGGAAACAATTTTGTACCGGAACTATCTGTCTCTAAATAACGAAGTCAAACATGTTTTAAAGGGGCACTAAGAAAAATGTTGACATAATGGAGAATGATATATTACACCTCCAATCTAGGTCAGCTTTCGCTATTACTATGCCAGGAAGGACACAGAAAACAAAGATGAGCGGCAACGATTACTTTAAATCCTCGCACCAAGTGACTTCAAGTATGTTGACACCGTGCGGCGTCGGCGGTGTACGAATTGTTTACCCCCAGAAATACGATAATATCTGATCCCAAATGAAGCAAGAATGTCACATTGTAGCATGTGTAGGAGTTTTATGCATATAAAGACCAAGACGTGTTAAGGTTCCCTGAAAGAGGTTACGTAAAACTTGAGTAATTGCTGCAGTATTTTTAGCCCAGGGGGAGTTCTCGTGGCTTTTATTCGATCCATTGATATAAAACCTTCTTAAAATGGAAATATACATCTGAAAGAGTAATGTAGCGATATGAAGGAGCTAAACGCTTCTCTGTTTTATCCTTCTAATTATAAAAGAATAATATTCCATCGCCGTTCACAAATATTTCACGCCCTTAGCTTTTGATTCGCAGCGAAGACATACATATACACTATATTGTTCATACTGGAAACGTTACCCTAGAAATCTCGTCATATGCAATATCTGCAATATTTGGAATTCGTTATTTCCTTGAATAAACTTAATTTCAGTGAAAAGAAGACATGCTTTGATAGGTGTGCTGAATACTCTAGGTGTGTTGAATATAGTAAGTCTGCCTAAAAAAGACTGAATATTGTGGCGTATATCGCACGTGTAGAAATGAATGGAGTTTTTTGAACGGATCAGGAGGTTATACCGATAAACAATGATAGATGTTATATGAGAGAGAGAGGTAAATTTTAAATTAAGGAATACACAGCGGTCAGTCTGAGCTAGTGGTTATATGTTTCTACTCTGCACAAAGGGAGGAAAAAGTCAAACAAACACACGCCAAACACTTCCCTCGTGCCTTTCTGCTCTAGTGTCATTACCAATGCCTAAAGTCCTGTTCAACTTTCCCTTATTTACGCACTGATTCCGCGTTGACCTTTGCTTTGAAAACAACGCGCTTCCCACAAGCTGTTGTCATGGCAAGTTGAAATTATATTAGGTGAATCATATGTTACGCCAATATACTTCAATTTTATATTTTGCTCACCGATGAAACGAACCCTGTTGACCTCGTCGAGAGCCAAAGGAGCAAACGTTTCCGGGTGAAACGTGGTGATTTGGTTGTGCTCGACCGTGACCGATCGCAGGAGGGGCATGTCAACGCTGAAGTCTCGAGGAAGGGACGTCAAGTTGTTCTTGCTGAAGGAAACAAGAAAGGAATATCTTTGAAATCAAAATGTTCCGGTTTCTTTATTGGCTGTCGTCCTTAGCCGGATGAAGCTGGTTATCTCAGTCAGCAGATCAATGAATTCATGAACCATGAACGAACTCCTTCAGGAGCGACACGTTTGGATCACTGGCTTGGGATTTAAAGTTTATGCGAAAATTGAACGAAGGGGCTTAAATGTTTCTGTTTATTTTGCTAAGCAGATAACCAAGGCTGTCGATTACACGTCCGGTATATTGCAGGACTGATGATGGAAGGCAACCATATGGCGCTAACTGGTTGCCTTCCCTATAGAAGGCAGTCAGCTTGACACCATCTAAGTGACATAATCGGTGCTGCCCACTCAGCCGGCTCCGCGCTGTTATGCTACCTAACTGCGAGACGAAGATTGTTACACGCACCGTCCATACACTCATCGCCGTACAGCACGGTGGTGGGGCTTGCTCATCGCTTTTAAATTTCAAGATGCTGTCACGTTCCACGTAACGTTTCGTGACGCAACAGGAATGCATCGCGCTCACAGCTTCTCCGGCTTGGGGAATGTAGTGAGCACGCTTCCCTAAAGTGTAAGTCGGTGTATAGCGCTCAGACAGATCAGCAGGTCAGCATACACGTAAGATTTACCGTCACACGTGTCAAGCTCAGCCAGAGGCGCAGCTGTTAGACATTATTCTGTGCTTCCTCACTCTCTGCAATGTCTTCTGATCTCGATGGACAGCACATTTATGTTCTACAGGTGAACGTTTATTTAAAGCAATACTTTCCTCGAATAACTCCCCACTCATAAGCTTCGCGTCTGCTGCTAGTGCTCGGTCCGTGTCTAGCTGGATATGTTCTCATAACAAATTTGTGGATATATGATGACAATATGAAGCCAACAGACAATGGTTGAACTTGAGAATGTAAGAACTAATGATGAAAAGGGAAAATGAAGGTGGATGAAAATATAATATGCAACCAATGGGATCTGAACTAACATCCTCCGCGTTACGCATGCACTGCGCTGTGATTGTACGGTTATGGCTATCAATCCGGCAGGTTTACTAGATCTAGCCCTAACTTAAATACTGAAGATAGCGGCTGGATTGATAGCCGTCGCCGTAGCAAAAATGTTACTACAACGAACGCGTCATGTGAAGGTTGTTGTTTCGGCTCCTACCGCTGAGAATTTATCTTTTCGTCCTCTTTCATCTCTCAATTTCACCCTTATCTTCTATGTTTCAATTTATACTCCAGCCACTTTCCCCCATGCTTTCTTTGGCTTCATTGGTCCGTTGGCTTTATATCGTCATGATCAATAAAGTCGATACCCTTCGTGTTGCTTTTTGTGTTGTATATATATGTATGTGTTTATGTTGGTACGTGACACTGAGTGCCAAATGCGAGCTACCGTAAATGTCTATAGTAAAACTATTACTGACCCAGGAAGCACCGCCAGCTAGCGGACTTGTGTTTTGGGCAACAAAAGAATAAATCACGACACCAAACCTTTACATATATGTACACTGATAAGTACAGCCATAGGCAAAAGTATGCGCACCACAGGGTCACCAAAAAACAGAATTTCTTCCTAATGAATACATATAAACGGAAAGTGATGAGTGCACTAGAAAATTCGTAATGCCAAGTTTGGACTGCAGCCTTTAATTTCAATTTCCATGACCTGAGAGAGCAGAAAATGAGTTTTATCGCGCAATGCCAGGTGCATATACTTTTGCTCACATGTGTACCTGTATGGGTACGCAAAGCTTTTAGTGGAATAGCACATAAAATTTAATGACTTCTTTGATTTACTTGTTTTTCTTTCCTTTGGACATTACGTGCGCGACACTGGGTAGTGTCCTTTCTTGGTGCAAACTTCAAATTGGGAATGTAGCTAGTGACAAAGGAGATATAGAATTTGTAAGTACATTCCGATACTCATCCTCTTTCTTCCCTCGCAAGCATATTCTTCATTGCTTTTACCTTAGTGGCATGACGGCGCAGACGTCTCACACTGCATCTCTCTGATTTCGTGCTTGCATGGGCGACATCACGTAAAGCTATTCCTAACTTGTCTATTCCAATTCTGCAAACAGCCGTACACGACTGGCGAAAAAATATTCAGGCCACCCGCACTTCGCCCATCTATCACGCGACGTCACGAAAACCGCGACAGCTTCCAATCTAGTATAACGTGTACATACTGATTGTGTATGAATTGACCACGATAAAATAAACTGAGCCAGGAAAAGAAAAATAATTATTTCAGATTCGACGTCTTTCGCCAGTAGCCCTCTGCTATTGGTCAAAAGGTTTCGGGCTGCGCCCACTTCACCTGTCTCTCACGTGACGTCACAAAACCGCGAAAACTCAACGCGTCAAAGTAATATATACGCGTTTCAAGATGCATTAATTCGCCGAATCAAACTGGGCTCGCATTTATAAAAGGATCTTACGCAGATCGGTGTTCGTAAGAGCAAATTCCAGGTAATCCTGCTGCTGGGCATATTGTTACGCGAAGGACGAGTCAGCAAGACGAGCAACTTTTTACAGGTTATTTTTACAACAGTGGTCGCAGCGCTGACCAGTTAGACTCACAGCGCGAGCCCAGTTCGTTCTTCCTCCTCTTTTCTTGAGTGATGGCGCCCACGCGCCTCGTTCAAACAATCAAATATTACACCCGTGTAGTATAATCCCCCGGCGGCAGAAGCGACGTCCCGATCGTCTAGATGTCATCACTGAGAGGATGATACTGCTTCATTCGTGTAACGTGCACAATATCACTGGACTCGGAAGCAGATGGGGCGTCAGCGGTGATATAGTAGGGGACTGGAGTCACGGCACGAAGCCCTCGGTATGGGCCTGTGTAACGAGACAGCAGTTTTTCTGACAGGCCGACCTGACACGACGGAGACCATAGAAGCACCAAAGAACCAGGCGGGAAGAGCACGTCTTGGTGTCGCCGGTCATACAAACGCCTTTGACTCTCTTGGGATTTGAGATGGCGGTCACGGGTGATTTTCCTTGCGTGGGCACAGCGGGCGATGGCGTCAAGTGCATATTCACTGGTCGGTGCCGCGTGAACAGGGAGGGCTGTGTCAAGGGGCAGTGCAGGCTCCCGGGCGAACAGCAGGGAAAGCGTGGAATCACCGGCGGTGTCGTGGCGCGAGGAATTATAGGCAAATGTGACGAATGGTAGAGCGAGGTTCCAGTCAGTGTGGTCTGAAGAGACATATTTCGCGAGCATGTCTGTGAGAGTGCCATTGAGACGCTCCGTGAGGCCATTTGTGTGCGGATGGTATGACGTGGATAGCTTGTGCCTCGTGGCACAGGACTGCAGGATGTCCGCAATAACTTTTGATAGGAATGTCCGGCCGCTGTCTGTGAGAAGCTGTCACGGAGCTCCATCTAATAATATAATGTCGCGTAGAAGAAAATCGGCGACATCTGTGGCGCAGCTTCTAGGAAGCGCTCAGGTGATGGCGTAGCGCGTGGCGTGATCAGTGGCCACAGCGATCCACCTGTTCCCACTATTCACTATTTACAGGTTATCTTTACAATAGCGGTTGCAGCGCTGACCGGTTAGATTCACAGCCCGAGCCCAGTTCGTTCTTCCTCCTCTTTTCTCGAGTGATGGCATCCACGCGCCTCGTTCAAACAATCAAATATCACACGCGTGTAGCAATATCATTAGCGAAGGCGACCAGCCAGTGGCAAAAGACCGCTTAAGAACGAGAAGCTTTGTGAATTCAGCCCCTGAAAATTTTTGTGCTAGCCGGTCACTGTCCCCTTCCGAAAAAAAAAAGAACTTGGCTGCCCGCCGATCGCTCAGGCACTGGCTATTTGCACCGGCCGGAGAGCATGGATTTATTTGCTTTAACGAAACTTGTTGCGTGGCAGTATAACATTATCCAGCCCTTTCGGCAAGTATACGACATCGCTCCACCAACTCTTGTTTGCTGAGGATCCGTTGTAGCGGCATTCTGAACCTTCCGTTGCACGCCACCACGAATTTCGACCAGCCATCGCCAGCTAAGTAAGGGGAAGCAGACCAATCGCTGGCGCTGGCACCACTCTCCTCATCCGCTTATCCGTTTTCACTGCACTGGCTCGGCCCCATTGAAACCTTCTCCACTGGAGCGCGCACCTCGCCTCTTGTCAGCCAATTAGATGAGAAAAACCGCTCAATGTAGGCAATGTTAGTTGTTTTAAAGCAAACAAAAGTGACCTCCTATAAAGGAGGAGAGCGTTTCATTGGGCTTTTCAGACAACGCTGTGGGTCACCACGCGATGCTTGCATGGGCGGTTACGTAAATTTGATGTCAAGAGATTGGAAGTAAGAGAGAGTGGAATAATTTTGCGTTATAGGGCCCCATGTTAGCAGAACTTGTGACCGGCATAGTGCAAAAATATAAATGGACATGAAATTGAAGTTGTGACGTTTGCACACAGACACACACACGCACACACAGACGTATATATATATATATATATATATATATATATATATATATATATATATATATATATATATATATAGCAGTGGTGATGGTTTTAAAATAGTTAAGTTATGGCAAGCAGGTAAGTGTTGCACGCAAAGACGTTACCATAACTGCAAGGCAACAAGCTCTCAGATTGGTAAAGAAAAGAAGTTTAGACAGCAGTAGGGAAGCCTTTTCCGTAATAAAGTTGGTTTGCATGAATATTCAGCATTTTGAATACCAATCGAAATATCGCTGGCCATTCGATTCCTACTCGATTAAAAGCTCCTTATTCCAGGGTTTGAAAGATTCGTTCTTCTCGAAGTGAAGGCGAATGTGAAGGCGAATCGTAGTAATGCTGCGTAACAGCTGTGGTTGTGGTGCAGGGACTTCAGGGGCCGAATTCACAAAGTTTTTTTCATCCGTAAGTGCTGTCTTCGATTGGCTGATCGCGTTCGCCAATTATAAGTCCTACATCACTATTGGCTGGCACCAACGCTTTCAGCATAAGAACGTTTTGTGAATTCGGGCTCCGTTTCTAATTAACGAAGGCATGTTGTAGGTAACTTCTGCTCAATAATTTCCGGTCAGACAGAAAGATTGACTTGTTTTCAGAGATTTTATGTACAAGCTTGCTTCGATTTAATATTTGGCTCGACTCACTGTGTATCCTACCCTTCCAATCAATGTGCTGTGCTGTAGGATCATACTTTTCTCCTGCAGCAAACTGAATACTAAATGCTTCTGGTAACATGCTGTTCCCGTGTTTCGTTACTATTATTACCATGGCGCCCCAGATAAATCGAAGCAATTGTTTATGATTTCCTCAGCTTTCCGCACGTATAACTGTGAACTCTGTTATATACGTGTGCCAATGTATATCAGCTTAGTTTCTCGTTCTCTTACAGAGTTTGGCCAAAGCCTGAATTTCATGTTGCTTTAGAAGTTAGAAAATATTCCATATTCGATGGGATATTTGATCAGTGGCTATTTTTATCATATATAGCAGTTGATTCGGAAATTTCACCATTGGACGATCCCTAACAACAGTTGGTTATATTCCTAAAGAAAGAATAATTGAAGCCCCTACTTAACGAATATCCTACAGCTTAAGTGATTGGCCACATGCTAAAGCAGAACAATATTTCTATTGAATCCTATCATTTCCTTACCTTGACTTTTATGCTGCTTTGGCAGTTCATTACAGCTACAAACAGAACAGTACTTTCTACCTAGTCACCGACCCTAATTAACACGTCTAACATGCCACTACTTACCTCCTTTACAGCCTTGCATGTGACACAGAGGAATTCTAATTTGGGTCGTAATGGGCAAAAACAGAATGGTTTTAGGCTACGGGCCTCTGTGAAAACACGCGTAATGTTTACGGTAATTATCATACCTTATGTGCTACTTTTCATATAAGAAGTTGCACTCAAAGGCAAACGTACTGGGACCGACCTCACTGCTTATTTTACGTTCTCAACTACCTGTAGTCGGTGCCACCTGAAGTTTATGTAAATGTTGTACAATATGGGGCGTGATTGATCCCACGTGACACTTACTAGAGGTCGATCCTCCACAACTTGGGCGCTGGTCTCGGAAGCATTGAACGGTAGAACACTCGCAGATTGCAGTGACGAATGCCGATAACTTCTAGGTTCACCAGGTTCGACACCCAGTCCTCGTCAACCGAGGAGATGTCCGAGAAGGCGATGTTGATAACCTTCACGCTTTGTGGCAGCTCATTGAAACTTCTCGAAAGCACCAGGTTTTTCGCTTCGGAAATGCGGACTGTCTTCAGCTGTTCGAGGGACGAAAAAGGGGCCCATGAAGTCGGTATTGTAGTGCCTTCGCTTAAGATGATCTTCCTGAGAGAACTCTGCAGCCCTTCGAAAGGATTCTCTCCAGGCCGGGAGAAAGTGTCCAGATGCACGTTATGCAGTTCCAGGACGGAGGCGTTTATCTGTGTGAACGCTCCGGCGGGCAGGTGGCTCAAGCTACTGTTCTTCAGAACGAACGTCAAGTCGGGGCGGAGTTGAGGACGAATGAGCTGCGAAGAGAAGTCATCGGGGCTGCGGAAGTTGAGGCAGCGGTAGTATTCGTAGTCTGACTCGCGCGGGTCGTGGCACGACGGCTGCTGGGCAAGAACTCCGATCCCCGCTGCAGCAATGGAGAATACCAAAACAGTCAACGGGACACGTTTCATGATCTTCGTTTTTCGTAAAGCTTGTAATTTTTTAACGGTAGCGAACCTCAGCGGAAATCCTTATAAGACTGCCGGGCCCTCGACGACGGGATGAGTGCAAAACTTGAGCTGCAAGACTCGGAAAAAACGGCTCCAGATAAAAGGCGATCGGGTGTCGACGCGCGGCTTTCGCTGGAATTGAAGATAGCTCTTAGCCCGCAGTTCCGATTGCAGCCCGAGCTGCTTGCGTTGAAACTGCCCCCTTGGAAAACGCTAACGAATAATAGCCCGCTGGCAGCAGATACGGGAAACCTTGAGCGTGTCTCAAGGTTCGTAGTGGCTTGCCAGAATGTGAGGGCAAATTTCGTGGAATCACACATTGAAATCTTAGTACTGTGACGCGCGTGTGGCGGAGCCCAGGAAAGAAAACAGAGACTGACTGCGGAAAAGCTGTGGTTCAGGCTTGTCCGTTGTTCGCATCTAAGTGAAAAACAGTGCGGCATTCAGCAAGCTAACGTAGCAACATGACATGGGAGCGCGATCACAGGAGAAGGAAGGTAAAAGTGGCAGAAGAAAAAGGCTTGCTATACCCAAGGCATTCGGCATAATAATTCGAGGGAGCAGACTTGTATTGACGTTGCTTATTACTCTGCGTCTAAAGGCGCACTGACGTGTAATTGAGCCTGTAATGTTTTATGATAAGCGCGAGTTTAAAAGATGACGCACCGCACTTTACATAATGTGCGTGTCTATATCGAACCTGTTTATTCTGCGCAAGGGCATCAACCAAATTGGCGGATGAAAAAAAAAGGAGTAGTTGTTCTAAGCGCACCTTTATGTATTATAGCATCGCCAAGCTAGGCAAATCAAAACGCAATGAAGCCAGAGCAAAGTAATGTGCATGCAGTCTGCGTCAGAACTTTGCAGGCCTCGGGACCTGAGAAAGTGGTGCATTTTCGAACAACTTGTGACCGTAGCTAGTAAAGCCGCAACGTAGGCGGCTCTGAGCTCACAAAGCGCTGTGCTTTTGTTGTTCACATACGCTTGTACAGGCTGGAAATACGAATAACAGGCTGCGTTTCCCGAGGCGACTGAAAAGCAAAGCTGAAAAAAAAATTATGGGGTTTTACGTGCCAAAACCACTTTCTGATTATGAGGCACGCCGTAGTGGAGGACTTCGGAAATTTTGACTACCTGGGGTTCTTTAGGGTGCACCTAAATGTAAGTACACGGGTGTTTTTCGCATTTCGCCCCCATCGAAATGCGGCCGCCGTGGCCGGGATTCGATCCTGCGACCTCGTGCTCAGCAGCCCAACACCATAGCCACTGAGCAACCACGGCGGGTCGAAAAAGCAAAGCTTGCTTTACTGACTGTCGGTGCTTGCATGTATGGGTACTTGTGTGGGATACCTCATTCGTTGGAATACTTGTGAGGCCCTCTGTGGTGAGAGCCACGTGTCCCCGTTGGCTGGTCATGTAACTTCGAATAATTCATCTCGCGGTGTTATCGACGCCCACAGCCGCCCGTCACAGGGTGGCAGGGCCTGTTGACAGCGATGTAAAACTGTTGATAGTATTACTGATGCTGTTGATAGCTCAGTCATTATGAAATAATCGATTGCACCAAAACTATCGACAGTGCCATCGATAACGGACTTTCGATGGTACACTATTTACAGTGCATTGTCGATAGTGTAATATTGCGCTACTCACCACGCATGACACTGCAACATAAATTTGGAGACATTGCCCTGTTCGCAGCTGCATGAACAGTGTTATTTACGGTCAGTTGTCACATGATATTTTGTAATAATAAAAAAATTATGGGGTTTTAAGTGCCACAACTACTTTCTGATTATGAGGCATGCCGTAGTGGGGGACTCCGGAAATTTCGACCACCTGGGGTTTTTAACGTGCACCTAAATCTAAGTACACGGGTGTTTTCGCATTTCGCCCCCATCGAAATACGGCAGCTGGGGCCGCGATTCGATCCCGCGACCTCGTGCTCAGCAGCCCAACACCATAGCCACTGAGCAACCATGGCGGGTATTTTGTAATGTCAAGTGGCCAATAATTTAAAAAAAACTATTAATACACTGTCAAAAGCGAACTAACCTAACCTATTTATTTATTTATTTACAATACTGCCAGTCTCTACTGAGACCATAGCAGGTGGGCACCATGTATATGTACATATACAAAGAACGCTGATCATGTTAAAAATCAAGCAACACATGTATAACATCAGCTTTGCAGTCTACACATAGACAGTTTGCGCTACATAATGTATACACCAAATACAAGTACGTGCTAATGTTCAAGACAGAATAAATGGCAATTTAGGCATTATACGCTACATACACCACTACTTACAGAGGGTACAAGTACACGCTGGTTTGCATGGCCTGATAATAGCACTAGCAAATTGAAGCTGCATGAAACTTTTTTTCAATTTTTAATTCAAACTGAGAAAGTGGCTCGGCGTTAGTGGTGAGAGCCGTTAACACATTCCATTTGCGGATGGCAACCGAAAAAAAACGAATGTTTAAACATATAATTACTACATTTATACTCTAGTAAGGTATGTGCATGTTTGTGCCTGGCAGGTCGTGTTTGTGAATAAGAAATATAATCTGAGGTGTCACTTGTGAAATAATTATGCAGGAGTTGATGAAAAAATTTTAAACGTGCCTGTTTCGCTCGTGCTTCGAGCATAAGGAGCCCAGAAATAGCTAACAGGTTAGAAGGAGAGTATTCCCGTCTAAATTTGTTATGGATAAATCGAATGGCCTTCCTTTGTACTGTTTCTATTTTCTTTATGTTAGTCTGGGTATGAGGGAACCATACAGTGTTTCCGTATTCGAGGATCGGCCTAACGAATGTTTTGTATGCCAGGAGTTTTGTTGACTAGGGTGCCACTTAAGGTGATCTGCGAAGAAAAAACTTTTTATAGCAGATGTCATAATGTGGGGAATATGCTCGTCCCACCATAGGTCTGACGTTACTGTTAAGACTAGATAGTCATAATTATGTACTTTAGTCAAAGTTGTGCCATTTATGATGTACCAAAATCTGAAGGTTGCTTTTTCCTCGTTATAGTCATACATGCTGATTTTCTTACATTTGTTATGATCTACCAGTCTGAGAAACCATTCTGTAATAGTGCTAAGTGATTTGTTAAGGGAGTAGTGATCTTGACCATTTTTAATTTTTCTATAAATGATACAGTCATCCGAGAATAACTTTATTTTACAATCTATGTTGGCAGTTATATCATAAATATATACGAGAAATAACAAGGACCCGAGCACGGAACCCTGGGGCACTCCTGACGTAACTGGTACTATGTCTGATGTGATATGTTCGAAAGCAACAAACTGACACCTATTAAACACAGCAGTATACTATCGATAGTAGACAGTTTTAGCAGAGCGTTTGCTTGCGCTCCGCTCCGCATGCACGTGTTTCACGCGCGCCAGTGGCTGCACAGAATGCATTGATTTCGCTTATCTAACAAGAGCGCCTTCCAGAGATGCCACTGACGTGCTCTCAGCTTGGCGGTAAAACGATTACGAAAGCAACTACACGCTCCCTGACGCACCGCTAAATCAGGTTCCTAGCGGAACGTGGTCAGCGTCCCACGTTCCGCTGCCGCTATGTGTGCTGTGCGCACGCGCGTCAGTGTTCCCAGTAGCGTTTTGCTGAGCGGCTGCGTGCCATTTGTTGCGATAGGCCGGTCTGAGCGGAGCGGACCGTAAACGCTCTGATAAAACTCTCTAGTATAATAATATCCAAACACTGTAAACGGAAATAACTCCCAGGTGGGAGCACAATGCTTGTCGTCTAGCGACCCCCCGGTTGGGGCTTTATTATGCTCCGTACGATAGGACTAAAATTTTTACTCCGTCCGAGCGGAACACGGGAGTCTTTTTTACTTTGCAGTGGACGAAGCTTTTCGAGGTGCGACGGGAGTATAAAAAGAAGGCATCGCTTTAGTTTGCATGAAGATTTTTATATGCAGAGGCTACTGGTCAAATTTCGAAATATACAAACAAGACCGCGTGAAATTCAACGAAACAAGTCAATGAAAGCACATGAATCATGACATAGATAAAATTTCAGAAGCGCCCAATGCAGAACTTTGAAGGACATCCAACTTACACGCGATGCACGAGAAGCAACGCTGCCAGTATATATAGCCACGATACTGTGTGCCTCGAAACCGTCTAGCGAGCAGCTGTGCTGTTCTCAGAATTGCGACTCACATGCTCGCTCATAGAAGATCTGCCCTCTGAAAGTAACAGAAGACTTTAATCATCACAAAACTGTTCATTCAGAATAGGGCGAAAAAATGTCAATGGCGTAACATTTCAAAATTAGGATGCCATTCTGTGAGTGCTGAAGCGACTTCGCACACTACGCGCATTCGCGGCGCAAAAGTACGCGTTAGTTACAGTAAGAAAGGAAAAATGCAAGTGCGTGTGATTTATGGCAAAATAAAATTTGTGGGAAATATTGGTATCGTGGGAAGAATTTATTACGTGGGAGCATGACCCTCTACAGCCGACGTAACACCGAAAACGGCATAGTCATACATTTTCTAGACCGCACTACTTGCTCAGCGTCGAAGCCATTTCCCTCGGTTGTGAAAAGGAGCTACATCGCTGATCTGTCGAGCGAATCCTCAAACTGGGAGCCAGCAGGCATGCTTCTAAGTCAGTGTCTAGCATAGAGCCCGTATTCTTAATGCAATATCGGAAACAACGACGTGACGAAAACCTAAATGCGCGTTAACAATTTGATTGACATCGCTCAGTGAGAAGCTTTATTTACAGTACGCATACTTATCTCCTATCGTTTTTCTTGGGGGAGGATATCCTTACACAGATACATAAAAATAGTTGCTTGCGCTCCGGTATTTCTCATTGGCAACACAGCACCGCAAAGAACATGGAGCATGTCATTCATGTCCGACTAGCATGGACGTCGCAGCTCGAACACTGGCTGCTGTTCCCATCGCTACGCGGTCCTTTCAAACATTACACCGGACGTTGTCAGCATGCACCCAAAATGACATAAAAATCGCATTTCATGCAGTGAACAACACAAGCCACGGTCACGCAGCACGAAAACACAGTTAGAACCTCAGCCGACATCACGAGTCAGGGAGCAGCTTCGAGGTATACCTAAGCCTTTTTCCGCACTTGAAAGCGTTGAACTTGCATTTATCGTTGTCAGCGAAGTAATCACAGCTAACGTTCTTGAGGATAAGATACAGTGAGCTTGAGGCACGCCTATAATACTTTCTGTAAGAAAATATGGGAAAGAAATTGACGAAAAGCTGTCACGGAATGAAACTTTACAGATGTAAACAAACCGTCAGCCATGAGCATTGCCGACTCCGCCGAACGCGGTCGCTCGCTGGCGCGGCGTACAGCCTCATGGGAAGCACACGTGAAAAACCTGTTTCGGTGGAGGGGAGTTTTTTAAAACTACCTATCGCAGTTTTCACAGGAGAACTAGATTCTAAAACGGAGTAAAATCGCGTCATGTAGCCTTAATCCTCCCGCAGCTAGCCACTAGAGTGGAACGAGGGAATGGTGCTGTATTGCTCCCATACATCGGAGTAAATATTTGAGGATGGGGAACTTGTAAGGCACATGACCTGTTAAAAACTCCCAGGTGGGTTTATTTTCCCTTACAGTAATATGTTATTTCATTGGATCAATAGCCTTATAGAAAAATATTGCAATAATGTGAATAGTTCCATTGATACTAATACTATCGGTAGTCGTTTTTTACAGTATCGATACTATCAAAATAATTTATAGAAATTTTTGCATCACTAGTGGCAGCCCGAGGGCTTGTTTATAAGCTGTGCGAAGGGGGACGTCCAGCTTTTCCAGCCTTCTCGACGTCATTGGCAGGTAGGTAGCCGCGTAGGCCAGACGACTGCAGGCCACTGCTTGGATAAAGAAGGGTACGTCGTCTTCCTTCAGGCCGTGTCGGTGAGATGTGGTTCAGCTGAAAATGGGCGTCACTTTTGAGACGGTCTGGGTTATACGTTACATTGTAGCGCCGCCACCATCGCGTTGGAGATAGATGCCGAGCATGCGGAGCTGGTGAGCTTCGGGTATTATTTATAGGAAGGGTGATGTGTACAATCTAAGCCAAAAAGGACTAAAAAGGGTAGCGGGGTTAGTCGCTTTGGGGAGCAAGTGCATTGCCACATCCATTAGTCCTCGAAGGACCAAGCATTCGTCTCTTCGAGACTAACTGCAAAAGGACCAACTATTATTCCTCTAGCAGTTACTCCCAAGGGAACTAACAGATGCTCCTTGCACATGCTCCCACAAACGACTAAATGTTCATCCTTCCAGTGCTGCCCATCAGACTGACAGTTCGTCCTGTAGGACTAAACATTTATCCTTGTACATACTACACACGAGGACTAAACCTTCATATCCTTTCCAATCCTCCCCCTCAAACTAACAGTTTGTCTTATTGGACGAGCAGTTTATCCTCGTAGATGATCCAGTGGGGAGCAACACATCCTCTATTAGGAACAACTTTCACACTACCTTTGCGCTGCCAGGAAAGAACTGTTGCTCCACCGGGTATTAATATTTTATCCTCACATGTTCCATATATAGCCTTGTCAGTGTTTGCTTTAGCTGAGGGTTGCATGCTGCAACTTGGTCAAAACAATGCCACAACAAAAAAGTGGGGTGGGGGTGTGAAAAATAATTAATTTTTGAAGCATCATAAATGCTATTTAACATTACTGCTGCAGCAAGGTTTGTACCACACGGACAAGTGGTGTCGCTTGGATGCCACTCCTTATGTCAATCAGGCGGCACAGAAGGTCGAAAGTTTTCTGTGCCTTTCCACCAAAAATATTAAGGAAGGTCCAATACAGTGCCATTTGTGTGGCGACAGCTTGTAGAAGGCTGGGTGCGTGGATCTCCAGCGCTTCCAGCTGGACCGTAAACATTCTGCATCTTGCGTCTGCAGAATGTTGCCGGTGTAGCTGGTAGTTGGCACAACATGCACCACTTCAGACTCCTGGAAGAGCGATGCATTGCAAGAAGCCTTAGGAGTAATATCATTCAGAAGAAGCAATGTATATTCAGAATAAAATATGTGACTAGGGTACAGCATTTACAATTTTTTTCTCAAAATCTGGCATACTTTTGTTTGTCTTCCTGCTTATTTCTATCTAAAATATTCTTTTCAGTGAAAAATCTGATGAGATGAAGTTTCAGTGGCATTTTGATCAGCTCACTAATTTTATTGATGCTGATATGAGCAGTTATAATTTCATAATTTGCACTTAACATTAAGAGAAGCATTTTGAGAAGCAGCCTTCCAAGAAGTCCGTTTTGTACACTAACACAAACAGAACTACCACTTATTTGGAAACGTTATGCAAGTACAGAGCTCGAACAAACACTGCAAAAAGTACATCCTGTGTTACCAGTGAACTTGCACAGTTCTTCCACCACAGCAACTGCCGCACAAGAAGTGCACAGCCTCATGCTCCCCAGCAGTCTGCATAATTTACTTTGTCCGCCTAATAGATTTTTCAGCGGACGTAAAAATAGAAATTTTAGGAAAGAGAAGTAATGATTGCTAAGGCAATAGGGGCTGATGAGTGATCTCTACTTTGCTAGGAGCCCAGTTTGTATTGAGCATACACAGTTTATACGGATTCATAGGTGCCCACGAATTGCTTTCTTAGCTCTCTGGGAAATTGATTTAGAGATGCTTTTCTGCTCTAAACGAATGCCGCAAAAATTTTCTGCACAAATTTTCATTCTCTTTTTTTAAATGCAGTAAGTGTCTTATGCCTGTTTTCAAATTGGCATCTTTGTATTTTCACATCAATAGGCATCGCGTTGGCACCTTAGGTATAGTCATGTTTTGCTCTCTCCAATCAAGGCATTTTCTAAAACGAGTGATTTATAATGAGCATAACATGTCTACTTTATGCCTATTATCAAGTTTAGAAAATGCCCTAATTATGAGACATCAAGACATCTAATTTAAATAACGGATGCGAAAGTTGCAGCCCCCTTGCACTGCTGTTTATTGCATGCATGATTTTGCTGCTGCTGTGGGAATATGCATTTCCTGAACTTCAGAACAGGCATAAAGTAGGCCTTTTATGCTTATAATAAATCACTGGTTTTAGAAAATGCCTTGCATTTCAAATATCCAACACATGCCTATACCTAAGGTGCCTCTTCTATGCTCATACACCATGATCAACCTTGATAGCCTGTTTACATACAAAGGTACAACCGAACATGGCAGAACCATTGCACTTTACAGCAGCTGTGAGCATTCTAATGTGTTCTATTTGCCCTGAAAGAATGAGAGAACTCACGCGACTGCACGCAAACGCCTGAATCCATTCCTTCATCAGGCTGGGCAGCACAAACTACAGAAAATATGAAAGATAATTGCAGTAAAACACGTTGTGGGGCTAGTTGGTGCATAGCTTTAAAAAAATTGAAGCGCCAACGGTAACGGCACGCACAGAAGGAACAAAAAGACAGGACAAAGCGCCTTGTCCTGTCTTTTTGTTCCTTCTATGTGTGCCGTTACCGCTGGCGCTTCATATTTTTGAACGAAAGATGAACTAGCCTCTTGGCCGCATACCAAAGTCCAACGTCCTGCTTGCTCTCTTTGGCACTCCTTTTTTATTCCTTTCTTGCATTATATATTATATGGAGAGCAGTTTGTATCCCCTCACTTTGAATATACAAAACCTTAAACTCTTGTAGCCACAGGCTATCGTTTATTCTGCTCTTCAATAATGGTGGTAACCACAAGCAGGGATGCCGATGCTCAGATAGTGTTTGCCACCTGCCTCAAGCTTGGGAAGCATGCACAGGCGTAACTAGGTCACTAAGCGCTGTTGCCACGGTTGCAGGCACACTACACGCTTTTAATAAGTCATAACCAAAACACTCTGTGCTGCTGAGTCCTTGAACGGGACTGCGAAGTGCACGTCGCTTGTAGAAACGGTAGCAACTCACCTTCAGTACACCTATCCATGGTCAGGAGCAGAGCGCTTATGTAAGAACGTTACTGCACGGACACTCCCATGGCATACACGTACACGTGGTGCAGCAATTGTCCCGCCAATGACAGCAGGAGCTTAGTAGGAAACGCGCTGCATGCAGCTAATTAAAAACTACTGGCTCTAGGTGAGAGCAGGCACTGCATTTCCTTGAAATGGCACCGGTTTTCACTCAGTAGCAGATTGCTATAAGGTCATTCCATGCGAAATGTCCCAGACACCTAAAATGACCCATCAGTTATTTTCTTGAAAAAGATTGCGCTATATGGCTATTGTAAGAATAAGGTTTCACCAAAGTATTTTTGTTGCGAAAAAATGTTTGGCTCACATAAGCGCTCTTTGAGATTTGCGCAAAGATGCAAAAGCTGGTTGGAGGTACATATTTTTTATTCAGGTCTGAAAGTAGGTGCAATAACAGATCGTATCGGCATGCTTCTTTCATACGACGTCATAATTGAATGCATTTTAGAATTTTCCGTATTTATTTGGCTCTGTAAAACAAGCAATAAAAGTTGCGTTTTCAGAATTTTTTTCGATAAACTGCGTTGTTATTTGGGCTACCATAATTTTTCTCCCGTTTTGCCTCTTGCTATACTGTACGCTAAAAGAATTTGGAATTACTAATAAATATATCTTTTGAGATAAATACCTGCAAATTAGGCAAGAACCTAATTTCTTCTGATATTCAAGCCAAATTTGAGCATTAAGACCCTCCATATCAAAATATGTCAGATATCTCAATATACGCACCGACGTCTTAGCTTGCGATTCAGAAACGTTGGTTTGAGTAAATTTTGTCTGAAGCGAGAAAACAATTTTTGAAGTCAAAAACCAATATCGCCAGCAGTCATTGTGTACATGCCGCTGATGTCGTCGTCTGCGCGTTGTTGTGTGCTCTTTTTCTCAACTGGCGGCCTCATCTTGTGTCTTTAGTTTTCTCCGTTAATACTTCGCCTTAAAACGGAGCAGTACACGTCAGGAGTACTGGATATAAATTAAGCAACTATTGAAACTTTTTACACATACAATAGAGTTAATAGTCAACGCAATTCATTAGCAGGAAATTGGCCTAAATTGAACACGGTGAAGCACCATCGTGCAACTTTCAGTGCGCGCTGCTGAGTGCTATCCACACTATTAGTGAAGGTGCTGCCGCCTACGGCATAATGTTGCGGTCAACACGAAAACTGATTAGCACATTGTCCTGCCCCTTCTAAGTAACAGCCGACGTTACAACTGGTGTCAGGGCATTGCCTTCCTCTGTAACGTGTATGTGACACTGACAACAAAAATTTATGTTATATTACAAATTTTTTGTCAGCTAACTTTTGAACCTGTACACTTATTTTGCACATTGACAGTACAGAAAATGTGACATGTGCTTAGATATCCAGTTCCAGTTAAGTCAGCAAGACTGGGGAAATTTGTGACGAGTTCTCTGGCTTCCTCTTCATATAGCTTTCCTGGGTACCTACAGAAAGTAAAAAAAAAATTATTTCAGAAATTAATTATAACTTCATTGGTAGTTAGTTGCACATGCAGAGCCTTTTTGAAATGTCAGTGGCCTCAACAGTTACATGGCAGAAAGTAATCCAAGGTGGCAGTACAGCACATAAATGAAGCATGCATATAACTGAAGCCTGCTCCAAATACGTTAACATAGCTTCTTATTTTATTTACTTATTTATTTGTATACACGGCAGCCAAATGTTTGGCTACAGAAGGAAAAGGAAAAGACGAATGAATTTCACAGATACATTACAACAATTAAATAGCAGTAAGAAATTCATCTAAAGGGCATTCGTGTACGTTCCTTGGCAAAGCATTCGAGCACTGAATCGTATGAGGGAAAAAAACTGTACAAAAACAAGTCTATATGAGAACTATGCGGAAAAATAGTTCGAGCATGATATTGACGAGTATTTGAGGGGGCTGAAAATGAAATATAATGCGGAGAAGAACAACGTGATGAACGTTATGTGCAAAAACTTCAAACAATCAAAGTGCGTCGTTTCTGGAGTGTGATAAAGTTCAGTTTAGAAAGGTTTCAAGAGGGTGAAAAATATCTATCATAATGACGACAGATAAACTTAACAGCTTTTTTCTCTACTGATTCTAACAATTCGACGTCTTTTTTTATGATGGAGATTTCATGCGATAAAGGCGTACCCTAATATTGGACGTATTCGGGTTGTATACGTTAACAGTCGAGTGTGTTTTGGTGCGGACCAAAGCGTGCACTGCAAATAAGCGAGGCGTCGAAGGCTTTTTTTGCATGTTAGTTTAATGTGCGAATACCCAGTCATCGTGCAAAAAAGTAATCCCAAATATTTATCCCAAGAAAATCCAACCTTAACGAGCATACAGAAATAAGCTGACTGGCCTGGTGCTGCTCGGTATGAGGGACTAAAAGGTATGAAAAAAAGCAGTGCTAGCTAGAGGACCACAATAATTCTAAAGTACCGAGGAACTACACATTTTGCTGGGTATCTGCAGCTAGCACTGTTTTGCTTTACCTCTGACGCCCCATTGTTACCATATATTTCGTCACCTTCACCCTGTGACACATGTGCAAGTCCAAAAACATGGAAGAAACTTGGAAAGCACATAAAGTGTATCACTTCTTAATTGTGTATGCACTACGCGTCACACAAGCTTTTTTAAAAGCGATGACATATACATGTGGCTCCTGAACGAATAGCTCTGCAAATACTTTCATCGGAGTAGGCATTGTAGCCTTGCACAGTTATAATGTAATGCCATGGCGTTGACAAGTGCATGGCAGTAGTAAGACTCTGACGGGGTGTACAAGAATTTAAAGTACTAGAAGCTAGCATCAAGTTAGCATTGAGCTGCGCTTCACACAAAGGAGGCAACGCTGCAAAAGCTACAAAAGTAGTGCAGTCATAGAAATTTCACTATGCTTGTCCTGCAGGGAAGCTTTTTATCAGCGCATTCTCTATAACAACTAATTTCTTGGTATATTAAAATAACACTTTCGACATGATATTACGTCAACTTCCATATCGTTGTACACCTTATCACTTTGAAATGGTGACCTGCCATTTTGGCTGCAACACCTAGCAGTGCGCTGTGGCCACTGGATGCAGAAACGTCACTTTGGTCGTGATGTGGTAAACATTTTCTGATTGCGAAGCTTTTCATGTAATAGATGTGTCACATTTTGTGACGCACAAGTACGAGACTTAATAGAATTACTTACCGTATATGGCATTTTTCGGTCTATAACTTGCACTTTTGTATAAGTCACATTCCCTTCAAAATGGCAGTTTTTCGAAAAATAAAATTTATGTAAGTTGCACCGTTATGTAAAGTGCACCGACGACAAATTAGGAAACAGCTGCGAGTTATACGCCGCTAAATAGGGAACCTATATCTTTCATTTTCCTGGTCGCAAATGCAAGCAGTGAAGAAAGTCTCATTAGCCTTCACAGCGTTGCCTCCTACGATAAACAGAGTACATGTCAGTGCCATTACAGCTATTTGTGTTCTGTGCTACCACATTTCTTAAACCTGCTTAAGTCCTTTATAATACCAGAAATGCTTGGAAGTATAATTTGAAGAAAGGTAGGCGTGCAGTCACAGACACAAGAGAAGAGAACGAGAAAACACAACTGCCAAATATCAATTGAAAGCACGCTCTGTGATGCACTCATTAGTGCATGCTCCAGTATGCTAGCGCCATATGTCAATCAGGAACACATGCAGGTATACACCAGAGATCTTTTATGCTCTATTAGTCTCTGAATAATACAACGATCTCTCTGCCCTACGTTGAAGCGGCCCCAGCGGAAAGGAACTTTATATTGTTGTAGTGTTCTTGCCGCATTGGTGTGGTATTGGCGCCGAGGACATGCCATGGCGCTGTCTACAATCAGCTCCCGATGATGTAGAAAGTAGGATGACGTGCAGAGCGTCTGCTACGGTGTGGCGCGCTGCTATCCTTTGCAACGTATGGGCGCCTAATAACGGCCTGTTGTGGAAAGTATTTTAGCAGAGAGTCTGATTCTGTTGATTTGTACGTTGTATCAGCAAATCCTGTGGTTAATTTTCGTATTTCTGTGCCTTTTTTATACAGCTTTGTTGTAAATTCGTACTGCTAATACATTCTGCTGGTATTGACGAAGGTGATAGAGCTTCTCTAGAAGGCAAACGCTCGTTAAAGAAAAGAAAGAAAAAAAGGTGGCTGGCTCTACACAACAGTGACCAATTGCGGCGTGGGAACTGTTTTACACTTCATATCTGCATAGAAAGCGATGTCAACGCAAAAAGGTTGAAGGAGGCGGAACCAGCGATCCGTCAGAACTTATTTCAAGAAAAACACTTTCTTTTTGTACTGTGGGGGAAGTAAACAAGCAGCTTTAGTTGCTGCTAGTATAAGCTGCACGCAGTGTCACAACGTACTGGGTAATGGCATTAGCAACGCCGATAGTTGAGCAAGTTGGTGAGTAATGATGATAATGTGTGAAGCATCTGAAACAATAGGAATAAACCAGAGAAAACAGTGACGGTCTTGCTCCTGATTGACAGGTGGCACTGCCATACTTGAGTATGCGTAGACAAGTTTTGTGTCTACTTTCTTTTCTGCCACAGAGTGCATTTTCACTTTATAGTTTCCGTTTGTGTCGTTTCATTCTCTTCCCTTGTGTTCGTGTCTGCACACTCAACACCTTTCAAATCCGTACCAACTTACGGTCGTTCTAAGCTTGGTAGTATTAACAAAGTAGCCGTACCAACTTACGGTCGTTCTAAGCTTGGTAGTATTAACAAAGTAGGCGGGGTGATGGCTCACCATTGCTCATTGATTACGTCACATGTTATGATTTCTACTATATGGAACATTGGTATATTGTTGCCTTCTGTCTTTATGTGGGGTAGTGCGGCTTATCGCGCTACTCAAATGCACCTTTTATCCAATTACCCTTTGTTATGCATGTACACCAGTGTAAGTACCAATCAGGTGAAAAATAAGTCAACTAGCCCTTTACAGACTTATATTGCCCGAAATCCTGTACTGTAAGCATGGACAAGAAAAAAGCTATGTATGTGATTTAGACACTGACTGCTGTTGTTTTACTAAGGTGGGCGATACCTGCCCACAAGAATGTTCCAAGATTTCGCTGCAAGGAAGCTACTAGCTCAACTGCTGAATGTTCTTTCTATACACACAACCGAAAAACAGTTTTCTTGTGGCTTTTACAGGAAAACAAGAGCCACAATAGCAGCTGAATAAAACGTGTCACAGTGGCACATCACACACACAACTATGCAGGATGAAGTGCAAGCCTGAAGACATCTCACAGCAAAGACACATGCCCATAAAGTAACAGGAGTGACTCAGCAGAGGAATCACGAAATTGATCACCCTGCCATTGATCCCAAAGATCCACCTTTTCATACACCAGTGAAGAGTGCACCCCAACTCTGTCCACAGGAAAGGCCACATAACTGGTGCACCTGCTCAAGGCAAGAGTGGTAGCAAAGGAAAGGAAGAGAAGGCAAGGGTTAATGACTGGCAAAGGTATTGCATGCAACAAAATATAACCAAATATGACAGAGTAGTGACGCCAGAAATGGCTGCCAGATATTTTCTTCCCTTTTATATGATGTAAAGGGGTGGCATGAGTGGTCTTAACCAGGGTGTTGACGCAAACCCGGACCCTAAACCGTACTTGCATTGGAAGATCAGCGCGAACTGAACTGAACCAATATTCTCGAATCTGCCTGAACCTGAACGAAACCATAGCGAAAAAAATAATATTGCGTATGGGTACCGAACAAAGCAGCTGGAATTACAAATGACAACACTAGTTGCAGTCATCATGGTGAGACTAGAGGTTTAGATTAAAGGACGCAAGCGGCTTGCATACGCAAAAACTAGGGGCCACAGCACTGTGCATACGCAGACACAGACGTACGGGTCTGCGCATGCGCAGTACCGTCGCCCCTTGTTCTTGTGTACACAAGCCACTTGCGTCCCCAAACCTAAAACTCTCCACTGATTCAAATGGAGACTCATCGAAACGATTCTGGTGTATTGATGCTGTTAGGTTGACAAATTCATGAAAAAATATATGTGAAGGAAGTCAACTTATTCAAAATAATTACCCACCGTTGCGCAAGTGGTTCTTGCACTTTATACAGTGCCCGTCGATTCGCTGTTTCGGTTTAGACAAAGCAATTTATTCCTTCGCCAACCTTAGCATGTTTGTATTCCTTCAAAACAATGCGCGATACTGTAGCCTACAACTGAGCAAGCACTGCACTGCCCACTAGATGAATCGATGTAGTACAGCTAATTTTTAATCATCACTTTTAATGTGATTCTGCACCACATGATACCTTGCCGTGTCACATGTAGCATGCATGCATGTAAATAAGTGTCATTGCCGAACAGGCTCTAGAAACCATTCGTTTTATTTCACTTCAATCCATATAAGACGGTGAATTATTTTCCTCTATTCGACCATGCTACGATTTCGCTCTCTCCCAACGTCAGCGTATACTGTTTTACTCGCTCACAGTATGATTAGAAATATAAAGATATGCAGGAAACTGAGCTCTGGGAATTGTGAGTGGATGCATCGAATTGGCACATGTGCTTCCCGCGCAACGCAGTCCTCAAAAGATGGCCGGGTTTATGAGCACGCCCATTGTAGCTATTTCCACTGAATTTCGCTTATATTTATATAACAACACCGATTGCCGTTTCCACTCTGCCAACGGGACAATTTCTTCCACCTCCTTACAAGACTTCTGGTTGTCCCACGAGCTCGGTACAACACGATCGGAAATGAAAAAGAAATGTAATGAAACTTAAAAATACAAGTACTGGGGTACTTACGAGTGCAGTCACTTGAGCAGTGTTGTCTGAAGTGTTTAAGGTTAACATGTGTAAGTCAATAGCACTGTATAATGTGTAGCAGATACGTTTATTGTGCTTTACCGGTTCGAAGTTGCCAACTGGTTCACAAACCCTTCTAGATCTTTATCCAAGATGGAGTGAAAGAGAGCATGCCAAACCCGAACTCAACCCATATTTTTTCCGGTTCGACATCCTGAACTTGACATACATTTTGGCGCACAAAATATAAAATGATTATTTTACAGAGCACCTTGGTGACCTCTATGCAAAATGTCTTGGCAGTAATACTGTTGACTTGATCAGATACTAGATGTTGAATGTAGATTCGTCTCAGTGAACACCTAGAAAGCATGCTTACTTGTTTGGCGTAGAAACAATAATCAAGAACAACAAAAACGCAAAAACATGCAGAAGCAGTGATGACCGTTGCTGTTGTTCCGATATTAAAAAACCTGCTTCATGACCCAAGTACACTCTTTATTCATGCTTGCCTGCTATAGCTTCCAGCATGACTGCACGATACTGCCCAAAAAGAATATATAAAGATTATTGTAGTTACTTTTATAATTACGTTTCCCCCCAAAAAACTCTAAGCTCTCAAACAGCTGCCTAATGGGCCAAAGAGTTACCTTATCTTTATGCCAAGTAATTTGTACTTGCACAGTCCAGGAGTTCTTTTCGCATAGGAAGAATATTTCGGCAATCATGAAGCTCTCTTTCTAGTAGCTTCATGCTACAAATCGACGAATGACAATTTTTCCCTTTCATGGGAGTCGGCAAATGCACACATCTCATGTATACAAAAATAGTTTCAGAAAGTTCCTTTAGGAAATTAAGTAACTTTAAGTAGAAACATCCATAACATCTTCACATTCCTTTGTAGTAGAGTAAAGTTGGATTAACGGTTCACTGACCGTAACATTCAACATGTGAGAGGCTAATAAAATTCTGATCGAATTAACGGCTGTTACCACAGTGAAAGGTGGGCAGCGCCACTAGTATATGCACAGTACAAATAGTTTACTATATGCTTTACATCTTTCCTCATCATCGTGACTCACCATGCGCCTTCTTCTTCCCCCTTTCTTTCCCGCCTTCCCCCAACACAGAATAACTGACCTCAGGCCAAACTCTCTGCATTTTATATCATTAAACCTCTCTCTCTCTCTTTCTCGCTCTCTCTCTATATATATGTATATATATATATATATATATATATATATATATATATATATAACAAAACCTCCTGAGCAACGCATTGATGACCTCATGTGAAGAAGCTGTAAGGGTTAGCCAGCTTGCATTGTGTAGGTGCAGAGGTCGAGGTACAGCCACTCAACCACTCTGCGTCGATTTGCAAAGTAGTGACCTGGCTGGTGCTTCTGAATGCTTAAGCTGATATCTACAGGCACAGACGGCAGGGTGTAAACTCTGCGTGCAGGTGGTTCTTGTGGTGCAGTTGGGAGGACCACCACGTGAGTGACATCAACAATTCTGCAATGAATTTAGAATAATCAGTGATACTACACAATTTGCTCATAAAAACCTTATCAACATGTTAGGTGGATTACAAAAAATTTCATCAATTTAATTAAGGAATCTGGGCATGCTATGTTTATTTTTTACCCTTAAAGAACGTTCTCTTCAAATTGACAATTCCTAAATACAGCACAAAACTTACCGATACTGGCTCCCTTTCTTATTTCCAACTTCTACTTGTCCTCAATGATAATGTCATCGGTCACATTGACATATAATTCAAAGTCGTCATTATAACCTGTCAAAAATGTTTGCGGCAAATAAGCAAACACTTCCACGCAGCCTAGTTTATGACATCAACAGCTTCCGAAAAGAAATGCCAATTTACGAAGAAGCCCTACCTCGGGGCCCACTACAGAGGTCAAAGACACGTAAAATCCAGAAAAGCTTTTGAGACAATCCATGGACCAATTCGAATGAAATGTGTGCCATTTGAGAGCGAAAGCTGTAATCTAGTAAGTGTAGGCCGTATAGTTTTGAGCTAGGGCCTTTGATGTTTCATAAAAAGTGGCAAAAATTGGTAAATTAAAGGGAAGGAGTTTGAGATTTGCAAATTTAACTCTGCATCAAATGGTTGTCAAAGTTCTGTAGGCTGCGTTCACAGAGCGTCCATAGCGGTCAAATTTTATATGTGAAGTTAAAGCATGTGTGAATGTCAGAATGTTAGCAAAGGTTTCGAAAATAAGTGTAACTCGCAACTTAGAGGTTTATTTCTGAGGAATGCATATTACATATTTTGCACGCATACATACATAATTGACGCCCTAAAGGGCACCTTCATCCATTTCAACTTACTGCTGCACAATATAGACAATTAAGTCTCCTGCGGCATCGGCTGCCAGCTTTTTAACATGAGCTGCCACCTTCAGTGAGGCTGCCACCAGGACGATGCCACTGAGGACAACGCACCTACTTTGCCACAAGTGGAGCCGCCTGCATATGCCAAATTGGCCAGCAGGCAGACAACCGGTATGTCGCCCTGCACACATGGTTTTTGCTCCAGCTACGTAAAGCCATTCCACAACCACAGGCTTAACACTCTTAACTTCCTGCAGAACGCATGCCTCCTGTACCCCACAACATGCTATTTCACGAGCCCTTTATGTGCAACACCAACTACAGGGCGAGGAATCATATATACAGGCACACCGGTCGCAGCGGCATCAATACCTGAGCTTGATCCTGCACCACCGCATCAACAAACGACAGCAAGAGGGCAGCAGTGACTGCCCGTCTTGTGCCGTCTGCGCCCCCCACCCCGCTACGAGATATATCCTCTATCCTGACGACCTTCGCAACGGCGACAACGTGCGCACCATAAGCAGGAAGTGCTCGGCCACAGCAATGACCGCGCTGTACGAAGACCAAACTTTGTTGGTCAGCAGGATCCACCGCACTGCACAACCACACTGACACTAAACCTCACAATGCCGTACGCGGTCAGGTCAACTTGCTTCCTGCCACCACTGAGGGTCGTCCAATGACAGTGCACTCAATGTCTTCCCAAGCGAACGCTTCCAGTGCACTAGATTATCCTGGTGAGGTATGGCAGCAGCATTGCTCCGCCCACGGCTGCGTCCCTAGTTTGGCGCACTGGTCCCGGACACGCCAGGACAACATGACCTATGGGATCGCGACATGCTTCCGCACTCTTTCGTTACTCACCACTTCTGCAACGTCTGCCTCCTGCCCACACTTTATACGTCGATGCCCCACGCTACTTGTCCACTGCGGCACTCTCAGCCTCGACCATCTGAGTACTCATTCCCCTCTTTCACACTAACACAGATTCTGCCTGGACTTCCCAACGGACATTATATAAGCTGCCCCTCGTGCACATAGTTTCTGTTTTAGCTCTCTGCACCTGTTTTGTATATATGCTTTCTTTATCATGCCGAGCGCTTGGGGAACATTTATTGTGGCACATGTGGGAAAGGCTTGCGACAGCCGCTGGCGGGGATATATCAGCCAAATGTGAGCTAGAGAACGCTTGAGACTACCAGGTTGAACGACACCGTACTGCTCTGCTGGCCAGCCACCGTGCCGAAATGCGGGATGCAAAGCTTCTCAAATGGATGCAATATTGCCCCTGAAAAGCACAAAGATATGGCTCAATGAAGTAGGGTAGTGACAACAGGAGCAAATTCATTGTGGTGTTCAGCGCGAAGCAGACAAGATGCCAAGTGACACTGAAGTATGTGCTGTTCACCTGTGCTCATGGGGGAGACACCCTGACAATTTGTAATGTATAGCCGCAATGTATATGGCCTGTGGGAGGGACCTTTTTCAAGGAGATGTGCACTATTTATAGGACACTTCACAGCTTTCTGCTCACAGAACCAGGCAAAGCCCTTGGCAAAGCAGGTCAACTAGAAACAGAAAATGAATGAGTAAGTTGATAGGGTTTTGTTGGCACAAAAGTGACTAAGGCTATGCTGCACGAGCCCCAAGGCGTTAGATAATGAATAGTAAAAGCTGCATTGTTCTAAGATTTACTTAAGACATCGGTTTCCTGTAAAAAGTTGAGCACAACAGATGTGTACAAGTGGGTCATCTCCTAGGATCAAAGTGCGGTGTAGAGGTATTTGCAGCTTGTATGATTCGTGCAAACGTATTTGTCTGTGTTGTGATACAAGGAAAGTTCATTAGGACTTATATTATTGTTAAGATTTCCTAGCATTTGTGGCATGTCGATTCTTCCTTTCTAAGTAAAATGTTATGTGTGAGACGTGGTGCCCTATTTAAAGTCAGCATAATATAACCTCAATAAACCATTCTTGGTGATGGCACATCTTCCATTCACCAAGCGCGGGTTCAATGATATGAAGCTTGTTACCTTTGCAGGAATCTCAGTGGTGCTACCATTTTGATGGCACCTCCATACAAATCGTTTGGAGACGCATTTAGTGGTTTTATCATTTTTAACTCATCTGTATGCCTCTGTATGCTGTCAAGCAGGTGCATTCATCTGTCTTTCTGTTGCCTGGTATCCCCAACTGGTTTGGGAGCCAGCATAATTGGATGGATCTATATCCTGTTTGTTTAAAACAAGCATGTCTAAAGTACCTCCAAGTAGAAATTCACACTCAGATTGTAGGTGTGCAGTCTTTAATGTACTTAATTAGTACTAGTGTAGGTGATTGCATTTTGTGTTGATTAGTGATGAATTTTGGTACTGCTTCTAATATGGCATAAACTTCAGCATTCGATATGGAAAAAGACAGGCACTAACACACAATACGCATTCTTTTGTCACGAACCCAATACCGACATGGTTTCTTGTTTTTCGAGCCATCATGGTAAAATACTGTATAGTTGTTACATTTCTCCTGGAGAATCCGGAATTCTTTTATTATCTTGGCTTCATTATTTAGACAGAATTAGTGAAATGTCACAAAACTGTGTCATATAAAATTGTCGCGGCAGTCTTGGTGGTTTCTTAGTGACATTGGGTGTCTCGTCAGGGATATCATATACACGGCAGCATTTAAATCGTAAAACAAGTGGTTTGGTTGTGAGTGGTTCCTTTGAATAATGAGCATGAGTTACACTTTACAGAAATGTTGTGCAATATGTGTTAAGGTGATGACTTAATTCCTAAAACATGTATGACACGGTTAGCAGTACTCTTCAATGACATAGAGGAGGTTTGTTGCAGTCTTTGTGTAAAATCTGCATCGGCAATGTTATGAAGTGTCACTTGACAGTCACAGTCCAAGATTGGGCACAGGATGAACATGCCAAATGTAAGATTGCCATGCTGAATCATAAATGATACAACCGTAGTCTAAAATGCAGCGTACCACTGAACGGTAAATGAGTAGCGAACATAGGCGATCGGAAGCCCATTGCTCATTTTATAATACTTTGAGAATGTTGTGCACTCTGTCTGCCATGTGAGCCGGAATTTTTTGCTTTTTCTTGAACGCAGGGTGTCTACGAACTGAGAAAACCGGGAATTCTCACGGATTTTGAAGTCTGAAAATGCTCGGGGATAACTCAGGGAATTTGTGCTCCTAGCAGGGAAAATGAGCTGCGAGCATGACGCGTTGCACAATGCCGGTTTCTGAAAGTTATCTTCGCCTTAGTACAAAAATGTCACGTAGTGAAGCCTACGCAAAAGTATTGCGGTGAAGCATAAGAAGCGTTGGAAGGAGCATTTGTAACGGGACGCAGTATGTATTACTAAATTATACACGCGTGCACTCACCATCTCTTGTCACAGTACGAGCACCGATATGCCTATTAAGTGTAGTGGCAGGCATTCAGAGCTTTTTAAGATGTGCTTGTGGTGATTTGAGTCCTTAAGGGCCGTAAAATACACGCATTGGTTTTGTCGAACAGCCTGATGTTTCGGATGTTTTCGCGGCCGCTAGGGAGTAGTAAAAATCGTACGTTGGACTGTACAAATGACCAAGAGGATGAAAGAAATGGTTCGTGTAGTGAACTTGCGTCGGAAGGAGGACAAAAACAGAAAGGACTTACGCATTGAAGAATGAACGGGAAAAGAAGTGTGCTGCCGCCATTTTGAAGCAGTTTGAGCTCAAGAAACAATGTGTTGGTTAATGCCGAGATGCATTTGTCCCTCATCGAAACCAAAATAAACTCTTTCGAGCAGTAAAACCCAACGCTGAGGCGTTGTGCGCGTTCTGAGAGTATGCCTGGACAATTGAGCGTGACTTCACAGTTGTTGAGAGAGGATCTCACTTCTGAGAAAGTTCGGATATCATACCAATGAGCTTGCAATCAATTGATAGAAATAGCTCATATTCGAAAATATTTGCTTTTGTATGCATCTCCTTTTTATTCATATTTGAGATCGTTTCACTCCATTCGCAATAGGTGTTGTCATTTTTTTCGAAGGGATTTTCTTTGCTACGCATTTCAGAAGCCTCCACCCTCCCTTTTTTGTTTTCTTATTCAATAAAGTAAGCACTACACCTTGTTATGAAAACTGAATTAAGCCGTTTTTTTATTTGTTAACATGCTTACTAGAGAGTGACAGCATCGGGCGACATGGTGTTCCAGCCCATCTTGACATAAAAGAAAGTTCTGTGTCAGGAAACTTTGCAAAGGCACTCAGGGAACACCTGGAAAACTCAAGGAATTTGAAAATGTCAACTTCATATACACTCTGGAACGTTACTCCAAGAAACTTGTGTTCTTGTTTTACCGGCATTATGATTTCACTTAATTTCAGAGAAGGGTCGAAGTGTATTCCCCTTTTTGCATAAACATAGCAGCAACCGTATTTTGGGTGAAGAAGTTGGAACTTCTTGTCTATCCATTGGGTAAATTGTATATTGTGATTTTAAGCTGCCTCGTGCAGGTAGGTAAGTTTAAGGCATTCTATGCTTTTTAAAAGGCGAATAGCTAGAATGTGTGAAATGCTAAGCATTCAACAACATTTAGCGTGATTAGACCAGGCAGGGTTTTCGAGCAATGTGATGCTGTCGGTTGCTGAAAGGCTGCTCAAAGAGGCACATACAGGAAGGGCTGTGTCCTCCATGGCAGCTAGCACCGAGTCCGCAAGGAAGAAAATATTGATGTTATCCCGTATGTACACCGCCTTCCATATAGTATGTACACCGCCTTCCACCTGAAGAAAATACGGCTGCGTGGAAAGGAGAAAGTAGTGTTTTCTGCTCTGAATTGTCAGCTTATGTGCAAAAAGAAACCAAAGTGCAATTAGAAATGCATATAAAAACAAGCACCGAAATAAGTATACTGAATGCAACACCTGTGTCACTTATTCAGTTCTGTTATATTGTAGAAAAAATTGCATCTAACAAACCAGCAGTTGCGTGAATAAGAGTGTCAGGGAACGCTCTAATTAACTGAGCAAATTCTTGGTGGGTGGTTTGGTTGCTTTTAATTATCACGACTTATGATTGCATTCCCTGCTTTAAAGAAACAGACATCATTGTAAACGACCAGTCTAATCATTTAAAGCCCTCAAATTGACGCATTTGGTGACATATGTGTAAATAAATCGTCTTGGTCATTCTCAACGAAAGAAATGGAATTTCTGCACATGTTTGAGGCGTAATATAAATGCTTGGTTCTGTTTGCAAGATTTTAATGTCGGGATGATTTCCGTTAGCATGGTTTGTAGACACTAGCTCGTGATGATAAATTCCACGTATAAAGTGTTTTTCTGTCCCAGAAATAAATATTGCTGTTAGAAGTTACCGCTTCATGTGTCCTGTTCCTTTTCGCTCCCTTGTATTGGGTGCACTACATCGAAAACACCTGCTGATTTTCTCACAAGTTAATGACATTTTATGTTGAGAAGGCGTGCAATGAGCATAAAGAAAAATAGGTAACATGGTCTTCTTTACCATATTATTTCAATTTTTTCTTTCATGCCTTCTTAAAATATGTAACGTCTTCACCCATATTCAGAGCCACATTTTCTAAATGTTTAACTATTACATACAAAACAGTTCTGAGGAAGATGAGGCATGAAACAATGTACAGTTGTAGAACAGGGATTGTTACTGTATAGCCAATATTCTAGCAAGTGCACATGTCAAGACATTGGATTTCAGCAAGTAGATTATAGCAAGTAGACTTCATAGACATTTTCGTTATTTAATCGCCCAGTAAATGTGCCATGACAGTCTCACCAAGCTATATGTATACAGCTGCATTTCCCTTACACGTTTTGCACTGTTTAATGATACATAGAGATTAATACAGTACCAATCGCACCCACAACCATCCCACAAGTAACGCCGGAAGAAGTAAAGAAAGCTTTGGGAGCAATGAAAAGGGGGAAGGCAGCTGAGGAAGATCATGTAACAGCAGAATGGTTGAAGGATGGTGGGCAGATTGTTCTAGAAAAACTGGCCACCCTGTATACGCAATGCCTCATGACCTCGAACGTACCGGAATCTTGGAAGAACGCCAACATAATCTTCATCCATAAGAAAGGGCACACCAAAGACTTTAAAAATTATAGACCGATCAGCTTACTGTCCGTTGCCTAAAAAGTATTTACTTAGGTAATCACGCATAGAATCAGGAAGGAACAGGTAGGATTTCGTAAAGGCTACTCAACAATAGACCATATTCACACTATCAATCAGGTAGTAGACAAATGTGCGGAATATAAGCAACCCTTATAAAGAGATTTCATTGATTACGAGAAAGCGTTTGATAACCCAGCAGTCATGCAAGCATTACGGAATCAGGGTGTAGAGAAGCCGCATGTAAAAATACTGAAATATGTCTATAGCGGCTACGCAGCCGCAGTAGTCCTCCATAAACAACGCAACAAAATCCCAATAAAGAGGGGCGTCAGGCAGAAAGATACGATCTCTTCAATGCTATTCACAGTGTGTTCACAGGAGGTATTCAGAGACCTGGTTTGGGAAGAATTGCGGATAAGAGTTAATGGAGAAAACCTTAGTAACTTGCGATTCGCTGATGGTATTGCCTTGCTTAGTAACTCAGGGGACCAATTGACATGCATGCTCACTGACCTGGACAGGCAGAGCAGAAAGGTGGGTCTAAAAATTAATCTGCAGAAAACTAAAGCAATGTTTAACAGTCTCGGAAGAGAACAGCAGTTTACGATAGGTAGCGAGGCACTGGAATTGGTAAGGGAGTACATCTACTTAGAGCAGGTAGTGACCGCGGATCCGGATCATGAGACTGAAATAATCAAAATAATAAGAATGGGCTGGTGTGCGTTTGGCAGGCATTCTGAGATCGTGAAGACCAGGTTGCCATTTTCCCTCAAAAGAAAAGTGAATAACAGATGTGTCTTACCAGTACTCACTTATGGGGCAGAAACATGGAGGCTAACGGAAAGGGTTCTACTTAAATTGAGGGCGACGCAATGAGCTATGGAAAGAAGAATGATGGGTGTAACGTTCAGGGGATAAGAAGAGAGCAGAACTGGTGAGGGAACAAACGCGAGTTAGTGACAGCTTAGTTGAAACCAAGGAAAAGAAATGGGCATGGGCAGGCCATGTAATGAGGAGGGAAAGAACCGATGGTGATTAAGGGTTACGGACTGGATTCCAAGAGAAGGGAAGCGTAGCAGGGGCGGCAGAAAGTTAGGTGGGCGCATGAGATTAAGAAGTTTGCACGGACAATATGGCCACAATTAGCACATGACCAGGATAGTTGGAATAGTATGGAAGAGGCCTTTGCCCTGCAGGGGGCGTAGCCAGGCTGATAATGATGACGAATGATACATATGCTAAAGATTTTAAATAGCTTAACAGGCCTTATTTTGGTTGGCGGATCATGCAAAGTTGTCTGCTGAATTCTCTTTAGCAGATTCTGGCAAATTCGGGGAACAGGCAATTCATAGCATCACATAACAAGAACATAATATAATAATTTTGACCACCCGGGGCTCTTAAAGTGACCCAATGCACACGGTGCGCAACCGTAAATACACCTCGTTGAACTGCACCTCCACATGGAATGTGCTGCAGCATCCACGACTAGGAATCGTAGCCGCGACTTCGTGTTTAACAGCTGAAGGCTACAAACATTGAGCTAACAGTGGGTAATAATAAAAACCATATGCGAAAGCTCAAATCATATAATCAACAGCCGTGAAGCTGCCGCCAAAACTGAGGGACTAACAGCGAGGCACTAAGAGACTAAACGTTTCTTTGTGAAAGTGATGGCTAAACATTTGGTCCATAAAATATGCACACGGCACGTATCACTCACAGTTACTTTCCTAAGAGACTAACCGCTCATCACGAGGACTATCTGCCGCAGTTGCTCCCGTTTTGCTCGTTTGTGGCATAGAACGTAGTTGTTCTGCGTCCTTTCATCTTCTCTTGTATTGGGAGATGAGAAGTTGTAATTGTTCGGGAAAACATTGGAGGCCACTGTGCGTGGCGTGCTGCTGGGCAACGTCCATGGCCTGCTTGAAGGCGTCCTCTTCTTCTTTATAACGAGCCTCGGGTAGACCATATCGTGATGTCCGAGTAGAGGTGTGGTGGAGGTATTGGATGGTGTTTAGTTACGCTGGAAGTCCCACGTTGCTATATTAAATAGCGTTGGTGAAAGTACAGCACCTTGGGTGCGCTTTGTTTGGGGTTGTAGAGGGTTCGAGTGTGGATGGTGTCTGCGCCTATTGTCACCGTGTGGTCGGCAAGGAAGGCTGAGCCGGCGCATGAGCCCAACAATAGCGGATTGGGTGCAAAATTTTATGCGAAGCATATTACTAGAGCTCAACCCAGCTCCTCAGGCGCGGCGGTGTCGCCTTTTATGACCCCATGCCATACCACGTGACACCGTGACGTCAGAGGAGAAACTGGGCTCCAACTCGCGCCGTCGCTCGCGGCGTCGGCTTCTAGGCTGACCACGTGACACCGTGACGTCAGAGGAGAAACGGGGCTCCAACTCGCGCCGTCGCTCGCGGCGTCGCCTTCAAGGCTGACCACGTGACACCGTGACGTCACGACAGAGGAGAAACGGGGCTCCAACTCGCGCCGTCGCTCGCGGCGTCGCGGCGGTATATAAGCAGCTGCGCTTGTTTCTAGGTGGCTTTGGCTCAACTCTTGCAAGATGGGCTGGGTGGGAATCGAACCAGGGTCTCCGGAGTGTGAGACGGAGACGCTACCGCTGAGCCACGAGTACGATGCTTCAAAGCGGTACAAAAGCGCCTCTAGTGAATGCGGTGTCGCCTTAGAAACGAGCTATTTCTAAGGCTCAGGCGCACATTTCGTTGCCGCGCCGAACGCTGCGTTGCTCGACGCTCACCGCGTCCAATGCGGGGCGCGTAGTCGCTGCGCCGTAGCCCATTGTCTTACACCCCTTGGCGGGTCGACGGGAACGCTGTCGCGTTCCACTCTTGAAGGCGAAGCAGAGTAACGCATGAGTTGTTTCTTCGTCTAGCCGAACCAAATATAGCCAAGCAACAGCAGTTCACCAGGCTAAACAGTGGTTCAACTACTAAAATAAAGGCTAGTATGCTTCGCATCCTGGGCTTAACCTTAGCTAAGCCACAGCCATTTATTTGGGAGGGTCACACGCACGGCCGCACGGCCGGATTGCGGGAGAAAGTCCCCCGAAAAAGAAACAAAAAAGCGCCGAGACGCGCGCTGAAACAAACACTGATGCCACGCACCGTGCTGAAACTGCACTGGTAGCTCGACGTCGGTGCGGCGCAGAAAACGTGCGTAGCGCAAGACTGTTACGCCACGTTGAAACAGGAAGCGTCCAGGGCTTCGGCCGGGCAGCTGAGTGGTCTAGACATGCGCCTTTTATTCATAGCTAGCAAAGGTAACGGGACACGTCTGCTTTGCACTTGGGCGACATATAAAAACGTCACGTTGCTGACGAAGTCGTTTTGTAGCATTGGCCCTCAGTTGCTGGTGGTGGCAGCGTGTGCCTGACTTCACGTACACGTTTAAGGTGCCGTGACACAGAGTCAGTACGAGGCCGACAAGACGTTCATGTCACCGATTGGAAGATTATTCAGCCCAGTGTGTGGTGGAGACCATTCTATCATACCAGACCGACAACGACGCAACCGATGAGCGCGAGTTGTCGTACTGCGACGGGCTGTATTGTCGACGTACGGCACAGGTAAATTCGGTGCGCCGACCATTGCCCGATTGAACACAGCGCGAACGGTGGTCGAACCAACAACCCGATACCCGCAGCGTCTTTCCTTGTATATATAGTTAATCGCGTTCAAAATGAGTCAACCACGCCTACGAAGCTGAAATGCACAAGCTTCAACCATCAAGCTGTGAAAATTACGTTTGAGCTAATGGTGATCCTGTTCAGCGAAGTTTAGGCCTGGCGCTGTCGAGTTCTTGCATCCGCCTGCCAGCGGACCTTAACTGACATGTAAGCAGTTTGGATGAAGGAAACTGCTTTTATCGTTCAGTTATGACCTTAGCGGTTTGAAATCAACTACTTTTCACTTCGCATGGTGCGTACACAGTAAGCGGCAAGCAGCGAGCCAGCGCTCTGCCAACATCTGGTCAGTGCCGTGAACTCGTGCGCATAGAGCGCGCGAGCAGCCGGCTTTGCTTTGCTTGGCCGACACTTTGGGGCGGTTACGGGGTCTGAGGTACTGTACCCAGGTGCATGCGCAGCCTAACAGGCATGCAGATCTTTGCAAGAGTGGCAACGTTGAAAATGGCCCTTGTTTAACCGAGCATGCACTCGGCCCCAGGGCGCTTGCGTCATCACGACGCCAAAGGATGACGCGTTTTGGCTGATAACACGCGCCCGGCTTTTCCACAACAAACGATGCGCATTTTCTGGCTGTCGCAACATACGCGGTTACATGAAAATATGATGACGGGAACAGCTGCGTAACAAAAAATCTCAGACGTTAGTGCTTTGATACCGCGTTTTGCCTACCTTAGGTGGTTATTGCTATTGCGTCTTTCTGTACTTTGCATTTACCTCATGAACAGGACAGGGCGTGATCTGCAATTGCTGAAGAAGAGAAGGTTCAGCCCACGGCAAACGTTTCAACAAAGAGACTTGCGTGCGTCATTGCCGGATATAGAAAGGCTCTGTGGTTGAAACGTTGGCTCCTTCCTGAAGTTCCCTTCGTCAGGCCAATGCGCCGAACTTGCCACCTCCGTTTTTCTGTGGCCCCGTTGTCGCGCTTTCGTGTTCCATGCCATGGCCGTTACGGCAGCAGTGACCGCGTCTTTGGATCAGTAGGGTGTCAGGACGACTTATACTGTATAAAATAAACATCGACGCACTCAAAAAAAAAACTACATTTCTTTTTGCGAAAATCAGGAGCGGGTAAATCATCTACGTATATCTCCTAATAGAAGATGGGTCCACCATAATTCCGTTTCCCATTTGCAATCCTCGTGGGAAGTGAGTTGTAGAGCTCATTCACAAGGCCTGGCAGCTCTCTGAGACGCTCCCATTTCTCTTGAATGGCTAACCAAAGCTGGTCAGCGGCGGCTGCGGCTAAACCTACCTGTCTAGCTAGGTTTTATTTCATTATTCCCCATACATTATCAAACCAATTGAAATTAGGGCTTTTCTCAGGCCAGTTCAGCCTTGTCACACTGAAGTTGTCCAGCATCTGCTGCACTGCCTTTGATCTGTGGATTTGTGCGTTGTCCTGTTGAAGCCGCGGTGGAGGTGAAGCAGCAGTTTAGCACTCCCCATACGGCGATTGATACCGAAGATAGTGCAATGCCCGGCCGACCCGCGGCGGAGTTGTACTAGGCGTTAAGCACTCCCCATACGTGGGACGATCCCTAAGATAGTGAAATACCAGGCCAACACGCGGTGGAACTGCAGTTCGCCATTAAGTGGCCTACATTCACAGCTTCGCTGGTCATCATTCTTCAGAGGGTGGGAGGGCACTGAATTTTTTACAGGGTATCTGCAAGGCGTTCACTGGCAAACGAGATTGAAGCCAGTGCGCGCGACATCCGTTTCCGAAATCCTGAAGACAACGACATCGGCGAGCGTCGTTGTCTTCTGTACTGTCGCCAGCTCAGTCTCTGGCTGGGCTTCGCAACAATATGAATGCCATTGAATCACAGGATTCTGCGTGATTTGTTCCCTTTTTATGCACTATGACTGTCATTTCTTCGTAGGTTGTCCTTCGATATTTTGGAAACCTCGTGTATCATTTTACCTCTATTTTGTTTTCCTGGCGTTTCAATTTTGTGTACTGAGCTCATATTACCTTGTATTCCTGTTCCCACTCCTGAAGTGAAAACCACTTCTGTGATTTTCACTTTTTTTAGTTTTGCGTACTGAGCTTGTATTATGTTGTATCCCTGCTGCCACTCCGGCCCAATGTATTAAATATGCCTTAACCTAACCTAACCTAACTAACTAACTAACTAAATAAATAATACCATCGTCGTCATGCTGCCATTATCATACGGCCTTTGTCGTATAACTACTATGTGCCGTTCTTCAAAGAACTTCTCCACAACTTGGGTCACTTGTGCGGCAAACGAGGTAACGATGTTTAAAGTTCGGAGGCACCAGCGCGCCACGCGTCTCATCTCGGAAGCCACGCGCGCACTTCTCCACAGTGCCACTAGATGGCACAGCGTGCCCAGAAAAAAGCGTGAGAGAGGATCCTGGTGCAGACCAGTTCAGTCCATGTAGGTCTTGTGTAAGGTGCACCTCGCACCACCGGGTCTGTCGGCAAGAAAGTGTTTCCCATGGTCTTGCGCGGTTTATGAGAATCTTAACGAAAACCAAATGCGTGCGCTCCTGACAGTTGAAGACAGAGGCATACTCGATTTTAGGTCGACTCTGCCGGCCGACTTAAGGGTTGAGGACTTGAAAAACTGGCGGTTTTTCCCGAGGGGCGAATCACTCGCTGCGATAGCAAGGTTGAGCGTTAAGCTTGATATACTCGGACCGGGTTGTAACTACACGCGCGTTCGACTAAAATGGACGCGACAAACGGGGGTGCGTGAAAATTTCATTGTTGCAACCAAGTGTTTCAATATGTTTCACCCGCTTTATGCAGCAGAACAAAGTTCGGTAAATTCCACAAACACTGTTCTAAAAGAAGTGTCTGCCCTTTATTTACGTGTCCTTACTCATGCTACCTGTGTGCGGAAGGTATTGTTAGGCCATGTAGAGTTACATCCGCTACTAATTACGGCTGTTTGACTAAATTTATATCACTGGATCCAGCGATCCACACATGAAAAGCTCACCTTCTGTTGCACTCGACTCACGTAGGCTGAAACTCGGAACTACTCGAACACACCAGGTTCACGTGCGGACTTACTACGGGTACATTCCGATTCCGGCCAGCATCGGAGACAGTCTCCGTAGACAGCAAAGGCGACAGACAAGGCAGCTTCGTCCCGAAGTTATTGAAGACGTCTAAACCCACGTGAAAGACCGTAGGAAGACCCCTTTGCGACATGACGGCACCTTATGGCGAGAAGAAAAAAACCTAAGAATGCAGAAATAATTCATGTATTTTAAATCTGTGGGCAGGGGAACCTACGAAAAAGACAATCTGACTTACGTAAGGCGCAAAGAAAAGCATGGCTACGTTTTTTGATGCGCAGGCAAGCTTCCTGGTCGAGTTTATGAGCTTCTCGATATGCCGTTTGCTTGTTTGGAAAGCAATGTATCCGCAATCGATTTTGACTTCGATGCTGTTTTCGTGAACATGACTTCTTTGACGTCTTCGTCAGATTGGAAACAAGCCGTAAGACGGCCACCTTCAGCTCAGCCTTATGCTTTGCGGTATGCGGCGAGTATAGGAACACAGCGTGCGACGGAATAAGTCGACTGGTTAGTTAGCTAACAGTGGTGTGTGGCAGCAGGAGCAGCAGCAATAAAGGAGCGTCAAAATGCGTGAAACCCAGGAAAACGTACGGGTACTTGAAAGCATGTAACACAAAACTTTCACTTCACTTGTGTGCTTGTGAGGCCGGCACCTTCACCGATGTGAGGAATAAAAACGATCAAAATCAGTTTATAAATTGAGCAGTACCTCAATGAAGCTTTGGCAGTCCTATGTCAACTCAAATCTTGTCTCTATAACCGCAGCGTGGATATATCCCAGTTGTTGCAGCAGGTCAGCCATCGAAGCGGCTGGGAGAACAGCGGTGACACGCCCAGTTTCGGAGGTCAATAGCCATGCGCTGACAGGTGGCGCTGGTGACGGTTTGCCGAGGAGCGGTCGCAGGATTCACTCACACGCGGTGGCAGCGTCTCTATGGGCAGGCGTGATGGTGCTAGTCTGCGGTGGTGCTCCAATATGACAATAAAGAATGGGGCAGACATGTGCATTAAATTTATTTCATCTTGTAACGCTACAATTATTTGACCACGTGGTATTCCCGTTAGCGAAGGCGGTCGCCATACTCTATGGAATGCCTACGGGAACCTTGCCAATGAACTTAACTCCCCACTCCCTTGAGGCATCTCCTGAGGATGTCGTCTTGTGGAACTGGCAGCCTGCAGTGATGACATCACTGCTGGAGAAGTCTCAGCACGTTCGGGTGCGTCTTATACTCCTGTAAAATGAAATAAACATGAAAACAAGCATATTATAAACGAAGCTCTCCAGACTCTGTAGCCGTCGTTGTTCTTGTACATGTGGCGAAAAAACACTAAATGGTGCCATTTATGGGCTACATTAGGAATAAACTATTGGTGTAGCGAGGGAGCTTTTCTTAGGCTATATCGCGTTCGAAGCTACATAGTACACGATGTGATAACACTAAAAAAAAAGGATATTCGCATAAAACTAGAACTGCGACTGAGCGCATACGTTAGCGACAACACACTTGCGGAAGTACTTGCTCATCAATGACCGCTTCAGGTGTACTTTGACAAACTAGCGCGACAAATGAGCTGATACTACTTGCCTTGGTGTTTGCTGCATGCATTGGATCGATGGATAGATTATATGACTGACCCCATTGAAATTCGGCAGTGATTGGTGTCACCAAGATTATTGTTTCTACCTTTCGCTGCGCTTATTCACGGCCCTTAAGAGCATTTGATGGTTCTAAATAGGAATTTCTTTTCAGTTCTGTTTATAATATTCCACAGTGCATATTAAATACAACGGGGGTGTTTGCCTAGCAGCACTAGTTCTAGGTTGTAACGGTAGGCTTAAACAGGTCGGTACTATGGCGAAACGGGGAAGCCAGCAATTCTCGTCGTCTTCACCTTCACAAGCACTATGCCCACTGCCCAGTGTCTTCTGTACAATCACTCCCCACCGAAAGAGTAGCCATCCTGGCGACTTAAGGGCAGGAAACCACAGGGGGGTCATGACACTGCTTGAGCCGGGAGACGTGGACAATTGCCTGGCCGCGACGACGCTGGTCGGAAGGCGCTTCCATTGGCTCGATGAGGTAGTTGACCGCAGATGTTTGTTGCAGTACCCGATAAGGACCGTGGTACTTGGAGAGCAGCTTGGAGGAAAGGCCTCGAGGGGTAGAGGACACCCACAACCAGACCAGCGAACCCGGAGCAAAGCACGTAGTCGTAGTGGATGTATCGTGGCGATGTTTTAGGCGCCACTGGTCCTGGGATGTGAACGAACGAGCGAGCTGGCGACATTCTTCGGCATAAGCAGCCGTTCTAGAAACAGCCGTCTACTCTGAAGCATCCGGCCGGTAAGGTAAAATCGTGTCCATAGTACATGAAGGCTCGTGTCCGTAAAGGAGAAAATCCAGTGGTGCTTTGCGTGGCGGTATTGTAAGCGTAGGTGACGAAAGGCAGAATGCGATCCCAATTTGAGTGGTCAGATGAAATATACATGGCCAACATATCACCAAGGGTGCGGTTGAAACGTTCTGTCATCCCATTAGTTTGAGGATGATATGCCATGGTAGTGCGGTGAATGATGCGACACTCCTTGAGCAATGCTGAAATGACGTCGGAGAGGAATACGCGACCGCGGTCGCTCAGTAACTCTCGAGGTGCTCCACGGCGTAAAATCAGGTGTTGAAGGATAAAACTGGCGACGTCTTTTGCTGTGGCAGATGCAAGGGCTGAAGTCTCAGCGTACCGCGTGAGGTGGTCGATAGCAACAATAATCCAGCGGTTGCCGCTTGGAATGTTGGGAAGCGGACCGTATAGGTCAATGCCGACGCGGTCGAACGCGCGCGCGGGGCATGGTAAGGGTTGCAAGGGGCCGGAGGCATGTTGAGTTGACGTCTTGCGTCGTTGGCATATGAGGCATCACCGGACATACTGGCGAACGAAACGGTACATGCCGCGCCAGTAGTACCGAAGCTAGAGGCGAGAGTATGTCTTCAATACACCAGCGTGGCCGCATTGTGGGTCACCGTGGAACGTGGCGCAGATGTCGGTGTGGAGGTGTCGGGGTATAACAAGCAGCCACTTGCGGCCGCTCGAATTGTAGTTGCGGCGGTACAGCAGGTTATCGCGAATGATGAAGTGCGTGGCTTGGCGACGAAGCGTCCGAGAGATCGGTGCTGGCGACTGGCTATACAGGAAGTCAGTAAGCGAAGAGATCCATGGGTCTTTGCGTTGCTCTGATGGCATGTCGGAAATGTTGAGGGCGAAGGCACCGCAGGACGAGTGGACAGGACCAGAGGGCAGGGGTGACCGGGATAGAGCGTCTGCGTCTGAATGCTTTTGGCCTGAGCGATAAACAACGCAGATGTCGTACTCTTGTAGGCAATGCCGCAATGCCCAACTGTCAAGCCGACCAGTTGGATCTTTTAGAGAAGATAACCAGCATAGGGCATGATGGTCGGTAACGATGTCAAATGGACGCCCGTACACACAAGGACGAAATTTCCCAATAGCCCAAATGATGGCCAGACATTCCTTCTCAGTAACCAAATAGTTCGCCTCGGCTTTCGTAAGGGTGCGGCTGGCATACGCGACGACGTACTCTTCGAAGCCATCCTTCCGTTGTGCAAGAACAGCGGCGAGCCCGACACCGCTAGCGTCCGTATGGATCTCAGCTGGAGCAGAGGGATCGAAGTGTCGCAGTACTGGAGGAGAGGTGAGAACGCGTCGCAGTTCTCGGAATGCGTCATCGCACGCCGGGGTCCAGGCTGACAGGTCAGAACTTCCGGTGAGAAGCTACGTCAAGGGGGCGATGATAGAGGCAAAGTTACGGACGAAGCGTCGGAAATTTGAGCAAAGGCCGATGATGCTTCGAAGCTCTTTCATGGTGGTTGGTTTAGGAAACTCGGATACGGCGGTAAGTTTCGTGGGGTCCGGGAGGATACCGTCTTTTGAAACTACGTGGCCAAGAATAGTAAGCATGCGAGCGCCGAAGTGGAATTTATTCAGATTTAGTTGCAGGCCTGCAGTGGAGATGCGCGCAAGAACTTGCTGAAGGCGGCTGAGGTGCGACGCAAAGTCCGTGGAAAAAAGCACAACGTCATCTAAATAACAGAGGCACGTTTTCCACTTCAGCCCTCGAAGAACGCTGCCCATCATTCGCTCGAAAGTGGCAGGCGCGTTGCAGAGGCTGAACGGCATGACGGTAAATTCATATAGCCCATCAGGTGTTACAAAGGCTGTCTTTTGGCGATCGACCTCTGCCATCGGCACTTGTCAGTACCCGGAGCGCAGATCCAGCGAGGAAAAGAATTCCGCTCCCTGCAGACTGTCCAAGGCATCGTCGATGCGCGGCAGAGGATAGACATCTTAGCGCGTTATTCGTTTAAGGCGGCGATAGTCGACGCAGCACCGAATGGAGCCATCTTTTTTTTAACGAGGACACCCGACGATGCCCAGGGACTGTTAGAGGGCTGAATGATGCCACGCTACAGCATGTCGTCAACATGCTCGTCGATGATACGGCGTTCAGCAGCCGACACACGATACGGACGCTGGCGCAATGGTGTTTGTTGACCGGTATCGATATGGTGAACGACAGCGGATGCTCGGCCCAAGGATGGTTGGTCAATGTGAAATGAGGCACAACAGCGTTGGAGGAGCTTGATGATTTCTGTGTGCTGCGCAAGTGTGAGTTCTGCGTCGACGGCACGAGCGAATACGTCTACAGAGGCATCGGTCGCGGCGGGAGGAGTGACGGCACAAATCGGAAGTGATGCCGTATCACGAAACATGGTGGCTGGGAGAACGCAATCGAAAGGTTCAGAGGTACCAAGGCGCTCGCCGCGGAGTAGGAATGGTGGGCAGGCGGACGGATTGCACACGTAAAGGGCAGGAGAGCCTTTGCACAAAGTGACGACAGCAAACGGAAGCAGAAAGTTCCTGCGGCGCGCACAAGTGGCCGACGGCGTAAACAGAACAGATGAGTTCACAGCAGAGCTACATGACACAGGGACCAGAGCGGCGGAGAAAGGTGCGATATCGATGTCAGAGGCGGCAACAACTTTAGGAGAAGAATGGTCGTCAGGGTCAAAGCACGGTACGGATAACGTAAGTTCGGCACGAGCGCAGTTGATAAGAGCTTGATTGGCAGATAGGAAATCTCATCCAAGGATAACGTCGTGTGAGGAACGAGATAGGACGACAAATTCGATAACATACATAACGCTTTGAATGACGACCCGGGCTGTGCACGATGCTGAAGGCTGAATGTGATGCGAAGTTGCCGTACGCAGAGAAAGAGAGGTAAGTGGAATGGTCCCTTTGTTCAAATTGCGGCAAAGCTTCTCACTAATAATAGAAACGGTGGCTCTGGTGTCGATAAGTGCGTGTACGGTGACGCCGCCTACGGACAGTTCAATTTCGTTCGCCGGGGCAGAATGAGGCCTTGAAACGTTCGACGTGAACGCAGTTCTTGCCTCTGGAACTGCGACTGTTAGTTTTCCTCTCGGGCTGGGCTCGGTTGGCGAATCGTCGGGCAAATGGATCGGCGACGTGGGCAAGGCGACCGACAGAATCGAAGGGGTTGCGACTGTAGGACAAGTCCGGAGGAAGGTTAGACTGGTCCTGACGTCCAACGGAGATAAGTCCACGGTGTCCTGCTGAGAAGCGCGTGTTGATGCACGCTGCTTGCGCAGCTCGTCGTACTGTTGAAAAAACTATTACCTCGGCAATCGCCCGGGGATTCTTCGCGACGAGCATCTGGAAGGCACGGTCATCGATGCCTTTCATGACGTGCTTGATATTGTCTGCTTCGTTCATAGATGAGTTGACGTGCTTGCAGAGCGAAAGCACGTATTCAATATAACTGGTGAAGGTCTCGTCCTGGCGTTGAGCTCGGCCACACAATCGCTGCTCAGCGCGAAGCCGGCGAACGGCGGGACGGCCGAAGACCTCTGCCAAAGTTGTCGTGAAAGCCGACCAGGTGTTAAAATCGGCTTCGTGATTGCGGAACCATAGGTTTGCCACGTCAGTCAAGTAAAATATGACATTTGTGAGCTTTGTGCGGTCGTCCCATTTGTTATAGGCGCTTACACCGTAATATTCGGCGAGCCAGTCTTCCACGTCATGGTCATCTGTGCAACTAAATATAGCCGGATCGTGCTGCCGGATGACCCCAGAGCAAACGATGGCTGGAGGCACAGGAGCAGCAGCCTGGGACGGTCCCGGTTCGTCCATTGAAATAGCTGGTGGTAGCGTCCGACTGCGGAGTTCCAGGATGTCGAAGAGAAACCCAGCAGCTCCACCAAATACAACGGGGGTGTTTGCCTAGCAGCACTAGTTCTAGGTTGTAACGGTAGGCTTAAACAGGTCGGTACTATGGCGAAACGGGGAAGCCAGCAATTCTCGTCGTCTTCGCTTTCACAAGCACTATGCCCACTGCCCAGTGCCTTCAGTACATAAGCTTTATTCTACTAGTGGGTAATCGAGTAATTAGGTAGGGTATCTAAATATGAATTTGTTTCTAGCCGGGTTTACCAACAGGCTAGCAAAGGTTTCTACGCTTGCACCATACGTTATGTTTAGTCGTTATCGGCACATTTGGTCTCATAACTCGGGGTTCACAGACGCAATAATAAGGCTTCGTAAAGTTGGCTGTAATTTGATTGTCTACGCTTTATCTTGTGATTAGAATTTTCTTGCCTATCATCATTGCCGCATAGATTGCATTCTCTCGAAATTTACCACTATGTGCCTCTACCACGTATACTTCGCAACCGTGATAGTTGATTCAACAGATCGATGTCATTTCTATGCCTCGCATCAGGAACACCCATATTCACGAGAGCCTCAGCAAGGACTACATCATTCTTTTCAGCACACCACCATACACCTCGTATGTGTACGTAGATGGCGCCCAGGAACGAGACTTATTCGTAACTTTTTTTTTGCACAGAAATTCCAACTGCTGAAGTGAAATGCTGAAGCATAAGCTATTACACATGTCGCCTTCCAGGCTGCACCAGTCACCCACACAGACGCCGTGCGATCCAACAGCCACGATGTGGCCCTTATTCTAAAAAAAAAATTCATTCTATGTCCATTTTTGCCCTTATCTAAACACTCACATCTGCTCACATCCAAACATACCCGTCCTCGAAATGTATTTCTCAGCAACAGGTCAAAAAGGCACCAAGAAAGCACACGCACTAGCTCAGGTTACGACGTAGCAAGCGCCCCTGTCCGATGGTTAGTCCGGCAGAGCTGAGCACAACGAGCAGTGCCCCACTCAACTCAAGAATACTCGAGAATCGGGTGCTTTTTTATAGGCACCTCATTAGCCTAAGTATTTTTGTCACCAATCTATTGTCTTTCTCATCACTCAGTTGTTTTCGAAAGCGGTTTTTCCTTTCATCGTCTTATACGTCTACGGTTGCGCCCCTGCACTGCCTCGCTTCTACTGTGCACGAGAACCTGAAACTAGCCTTTTAAACGGCATTTGCCTAATCTCCAGTCGCGATAGCACTTCCCGGCATTGTGTAATTGAGTTCGACGCAGAGGTTTCTGCGGAGTACAGAGCGCTCTCATGTTGCACATGCTCTCGTCACCACCTAAAGCCTCCGTGCCTGACATCATATGCGCGCGCGGGAGCCACTCAGGTGCCTTGCTCTCCTCCTCCGCGTCTGCGTTTTCTCTCTGCGCTCTCAACTCTCTTACCGATTTCTACTGTGCGGGATCGGACTATGTTTGTTCAAAGAAGGCGAAATAACTAAAAAAAGCTGTTGCTTTCATTTTCATACTTTGGCACATCCATTTTAGGTGGACTGGCCAAGAATGGGAGCAGGCAGATATTACATGCTCAGTGCAGAAGTTGTCTAATTGGGCACACACCACGTGGCATACACCCAGTAAAGTTGTCTACTACGCCAGCCAGCAGCAAGTTGTTGTTTCCGACACATACCCCATTTCTGACTTTTTTCTCAGCCTTAAAGTGACCCTATTTATGTCTACATTCTCAGGTGTGGCGTGGCTGCTGCGTGCTGGGTGGGTGGGTGGGAATCTCGGAGGACATGTTTGTAGGTATACGTATGCCGTGTCCCAGCTAACATTAGCGAACCTGTTGAAGGAAAAAATATTTAATAAAAACACGGCGCAAGGCACAATTATAAGACACGGTGCTGGGTCGTCAGATGACTGACGACCGAGGCTGCGAGAACGTATGTACGAAGGTCGTATTTACGCCTATTGCTAACGCTAGGGAAAGGCTTACATAACTCTGGCACGCTGACCGAACAAGTAGCATGAGTTAGAAAATGTTCGTTCTGCGTAGCAAAAGAAAAAGCAGTTTCTATATAAACCATGAACAATTTCTGCTCATAGGTCTCTCAAGCACCCCCACCAGTTCATAGAATGGTATTTTGAAGCTGTAAAATTCAGCGCGATACCCAGAACGCACAAAAATACTCCACAATACCATGTACTACACCACGCCTTCAAAACCACACCTTCCAAATATCACGTACCAAATAGCCCCTACTGAAGGTTTACTGTAATTGAATGGTACATTATATTCAATGGATTCTTTTATTTTCTCCATTATACTTTACTTATGGGTTCTCTCTGTGCTACTGGGTGTTTTTGTTAATTTCCAGCGCCCCTAAGAGGATTAGGAAAAGCCGAGAGAAGAAAACAGAGCTGGAACAGGAGGACGCTGACGTCTTCCGTGTCCTGCTGTTTTTTGCACTCTCAGTTCCCATGTCTCCTTAAACGCACAAAATTCTTCAAATGTTGAAATTCTAGCTAGTCCAAGTCTGTCATAAGCAGCGGGAATGTGCCCACTTATGGCCAGTTCTGCAGAATGGTTAGGCGCCACTGGAGCACAAGAAACACAGAATAGTTAATGTAGATAGATATGTGTAGTGCGTCTCTGTGCATGAATCAGCCATTACCATGCTGCCCTCAACAAGAGTCACACATCGCGTTCATTCTCGTGACATTGCTGCACAGGCGTCTCCATCAGGACATCCGCCTGATTTGCTGATTTTATTTCGTCGTGGCTTGGTATGCATGATGTTGAATAATTAGCTCTGTGGTGGATAAATGTAAACACTGTATGAGGTTGCATGCTGCAACACTTCAAAGTAAACACAACTGTACGCACTACCAATACATGTTTAGGACTTCACCATTTCTTCGAAGCTTCGCTTCAAACGGATTTCAACATGCATGTTGGATCTGCTTGATTTTTATTGTGCGAGATTGCCCGACGTTCATCTGAAGAGGGGAAAGTAGGGCTTTAAAAGCCGTAGAGTCATTCCTGTACACTCTAATAGACAACGCTAGTGCAAATAAAAAGAGTAACAGTACTGCCTCTCTTTGCCTTCACTTCCGCTTTGTTTGACTCTACATTGCTGGTCATTTGACCTGCGCAGAAGTAAACGAGGACTGCGACAAATAATTTATGTTTCCCTGACAAAACCTACTCGAATCTCCCTACGCACCTTCCGGGGCACTCTGGTAGGTGCGTCTTAGGAGGCATTATCTACAGTCGAAGAAGTGGAAGATGGCTTAGTTGGCTACTGGGCATGTCGTTGTTCGTGTTTTGATCGCTATTTTTTGTTTTTCTTGAGCCGTAAGCCTGTCATAGAATGACTACAAACTGTTTCAAGAGGCCTTGCTTACCTTTCACGCACCAGGTACCACCACATCGCTTAGGGCAGCACTCTAAGCCTTGGGCGGCGCATTCCTCGTCCATACACTTCGTGTAGGAGCAGTCAGAGCTTCCTGACGCCTCAGGGCAGCGGGCTTCACCGATGGTAGTCAATGAGCCTGTGGCCACTAGCAGAGCGAGTAACAGGAGGGCATGCATGTTGAGGATAAAGGTTGTTTGAGTGAAAGAATCGCTGTGCCCCTACATATGTGCACACTGTTTTATACGTTTGCGTTAGTAGGGGCAAACTAGAATAAAAAAAAAGAAAAATCCTCGGAGATTTATTAGCTACTGCCTCGGCGTCATGGCTCGGCTCGGACCCCGGAAAAAGTGTACGGTTGAACGCTGGCTGCACCTGGCCGGAAATGCGGTTCCAGTATGTGTGCATGTGTCGGCAACACACAGTATTTCTGTGAACGCTGCACGCGTGCGTTATAGCTTCCACGAATATAAAAAAAATATTACTATTATATGAGTGCTTTGTGTTCGTGCAACTTGTTTTGTTCGTGGCGGTGCTGAAGCACGCCACTCAAGCTTGACCTGAAATTTTGAAGCTCCTTTAACACGGTCTGGTTGTGAAGTGTGGCATACGTTTATCTATTCTATCATTGTGAACGAAAGATTATTCGGAAACAAAAAATGACTTGCGTGCTTTGTGCAGGCACTACCGATTCGGGAATTGTTACCTTCCTTACACTCTCGCAACTAAAAGTGCACATTAGGTTCGTTTTGTATCGGCGCGAAACTTATAGGACATAAAAATAAATATTAGCAGCACCTGCATATCGCTAAAAGAGCAATAGAGCAAAAAGCATTGCATGTAAGAAAAACAGCAAGAGGTCACTATAGATCAAAGAGATAACGCCAGAAACGGTTATACTTGCCAAAAGTAAGGGAAAGAACCTTACCTGGATAGGTCATGTGGTATCGACGAATAGTTGTATGTAAAAGTCAGGTATGTATAGTCACGTACGTTATGCTTTGAACAATTCATATGATGAATACAGTGGTCTAACACCGAATTAGTAACCGAATTCGTTCCAGGAAAGTAGCAACGAATTTACAGGTAGTAAACGGCCAGTTGGGAGAAATTTCTGGATTGTATTCAACGGACTAGGACACAAATAACAAAGTTTTTTTGCAGAGGCCAGCATCCTGCAGAATATCTCGCTATAAGTGTTACAAATGGTATTCTATCTAAATCCCTAGAATACGCTAGATATTTAGCTACATATTTATCTACACTCAAGTTATAGGAATCTGTTGAATTTGTTGCAAAGAACCACAACCACACATATAAAGGCGATTTCGATAGTTCGTCATCACACATGAATTATGCGTCAATTTTTCCCGAGGAAAGTAACATCAATATGTTAAGGTGCACGGTGCCCGGTCTTGCGTACAGCAGTATATCCAGACAGCACATCGTTCTGTTTGCGGCTGTCAAGCTTCATGTGGCAAAACGTTTTCTAATGTAACACTTTCTTATGTGCAAAATATAGAGATTTTGTTGCTAGTAAGTGTATGGAAAATATCAGTAACAATACAGTGAGGCTGAATGAAAGAAGATTGATCAGGCTTATGTGTACGTCGTTATGGTGTCGCGGATGCATGGTGTTCTGGCAGCCCCTGAGGCACGAGGACAGCGACGACGAGGCCGTGCGAAAGAAGGAAAGAAAGGATAGGTTTCGCATTTTTTAAATATTATAGAAAACTGTGCAAGGTTCTGCACGTTTATTATGGGAAGCATAAAGTGAAGGGCAACAGCCGAGAAGCAAACAGGAAACGCCACTTTCCTGCGTAGTGCCCCGCGTGTGGTCGTTGTTGCGCTTTTTCAGCTTGCTCTTCTTGCCGCTGAATCATGAGAAGTTGCCTCGGACTGCTGCAGGATAGAATGAGCTTTTATTTCTACCGCGCTCATTAAGCATGCGTTCTATGAGCCTGTACACGGTGAAATAATAGTTTAGATTGTAAAATATCCAATGAGACTTTATTCTGCGCTTCACCTGAGGTGTGGCCATGCAAACAACATGAGGACATGTTGGAACCAGCATACACTTTATTTACCACCTGCACAATATATACATCTGTTCTTAGTTATCAGTTTCTCGAGGACTGCATTTCACCCACTAAGCACTTTAGCTTGTCGCTCAGCGCAAGTTGCGCATGCATGATTGGAACCTAATGGCATGTTATCGATGGCTCTAGGCGTCCTCTGTTGTCACCGAATTTTGTGTAATCTGAGTGTGTACTCGAGCGACGCGAATTGTGTAGTACTTTCCGGAAGACACGCGGACACCAGCGATTACTCTGGAAACTTCGATGACTCGTGCATAAAAGCCGACGCGGATGACTGGCAGATCAGATTTGCTACGATCGCCGACTACATTCGCCGCTATCATTCTTTGAGTGTAGCCTGTTTTGAGAGCACAGGCTAGCCCAATAAAACGCCAATTTCGTCATTCACAATTTTGCTGCTTTCATCACCGTGACTACTATGTCACATGTGGAGGAGGCGCTTGTGCGTTTATGTACCGAACGCCCTCGCAAAGCCGCGAACCAAGCCTGCATCTGGAGAGAGAGAGAGAAACATTTATTGGCTTAAACGATTTACGTGCAGTGGTCGGAGACCGTTTAGTCCAAGGCCCCGCTGGCCTCGGCCACCCGCTTGACCTGTCTTATGAAGGACTGTTGTCCCGTCAGGTCTGAGCTGGTTAGCTGTGCCTCCCATTGCTCCATTGTGTGGTGTGTTTTATCAAACGGGTGTGACTCACAATCCCAAGTAATGTGTTGTAATGTTGGTATGCCTCCGCACCACGGGCAGTCGGGCCTGTAGCGAGTGGGGAACATGGCATTCTGTAATTTAAGGTGGGGGAATACCCCAGTCTGAATTTCGCGCCAGCTGGTGGCTTCTTCTCCACTGAGTTGTGGGTGAGGGGGAGGGTATTTTTTCCTGGTTGCACGCTGATGAGCGAGAATCTCCCGGGCATTCGTTGGATTGGGGTTATTACAGTGGCTACCTGGGACCGTCCCAGTCGAGTCTGCCCGGTTAATAATACCTCGGGCTAGCCAATCGGCCAGTTCGTTCCCCTCAAGGCCTGTATGACCTGGGCACCCTAGGATCCGGTGATGATGGGCGAATTTCGTCGGTATTTTTGAGTGACATGTTTTCGTCACGTGGCCCCTGAGAAAAAGGCGACATGCTTCTTGTGAGTCTGTTATTATCGTGACGCTCTTTTGCGTGCGTTCCGCGTGAGCGAGGGCCATTGCCACGGCGAAAGTTTCGGCAGCCGCCGGAGTACCTGCCTTGACGGATGCCGTAAATTGTTGCTGTGCTTTCGTGTCGACGATTGCCACTGCGAACCTCCTGATGTTTTTTTGGGCATCACTGGCGTTCGAGTGTACGTTCGAATACACGGCTGCATCCGCGTATATTGTGTTGTACGTGGGATTATTTTCATACATTGTTCTAATATGTTGTGCGCGTGCTTTTCGCCTTGCTTTATTGCATTCAGGGCGCATGTTTTTGAGTATGGGGGCCACTGTTATTCGAGCTCGTGATGAGGTTGGTAGTCGTAATACGTGCTCGCTGATAAATTGTGGGTGTGGGGTAATATGTGCCCTTGTCAGTAGGGCCCATCCTGCGTGAGTGTAGCTCAAGCGTTCCCTCTGGGAGATAAAGGTGGCTTGTTTTAGTTCTTCGAATGTGTTGTGTACTCCTAAAGCTAGCAGGTGATCTGTGGATGTCCTCTTGGGTAGTCCGAGGGCCGCTTTGTATGCTGATCTTATTATGATGTCGACCTGCCTTTCCTCCTCGCGACTAAGGAAGTGGTAGGGCAGGCCGTACGTGACTGGGCTTATCACTAGTGCTTGAACGAGCCTCAGCGTGTCGTGTTCTTGCATGCCCACTTTCCAATAAGTTACGCGACGGATCATTTGCGCAATGTTATTTGCGGTGGTTTTCAATGTTTTGATGGTGTGGGATGCGCTCCCGCTACTTTGGAGCCAGAAACCCATGATCCGCATCGCCTTAACTTCTTGGACCGTGTGTCCTTCCACAACGATGTTGACAGGTCCGTTGGATATGTAGCCCCTCGAGTGTACCCGAAAGACTTGCGATTTTTCGGGGGCACATTTGAGGGCACTGCTCCTCGAGAATTTGTCTACTGCCTCGGCTGCTTGTTGTAGTGCTTGTTCTTTGTGTCCCAGAGAGCCCCTTGCTGCCCACAGCGTTATGTCGTCCGCGTACAGTGTGTAACCCAAATCGCGGATTTGGTCCAGCTGTCGCGCCAGGCGACACATCGCTATATTGAACAGCAAAGGAGTGATTATTGCCCCTTGGGGTGTTCCTCTACTGGGCATATTGAACTTTTGGGAAGTGATTTGACCGATTTCTATTCTGGCGGTGCGGTTGGCGACAAAAGCCCGCCCGTAGTTGTATGTTCGTTCTCCGCATCCTGTCAATTCGAGTTCCTCCAATATTGTTTCGTGTGAAACGCTATCAAATGCTCCCTTGATGTCTAGTGCGAGAACTAGTCTTTCCTCTCCGCGGGCGATGTTAGCTATAACTTTTTCTCAGATCAGTAAGAACGCGTCTTGACAGGATAGCCCCATACGGAACCCTATCATGGTGTTTGGAAAGCATCTTATTTCTTCAAGGAACCGCTGCAGTCTTATTTGTACTACTCGTTCATACAGTTTACCCAGGCAGGACGTGAGAGAAATGGGCCTGAGAGCGTCTATTGAGGGGGTCTTTTTAGGTTTGGGGATCATGATAATTTTAGCATGTTTCCATTGCGGTGGCAATTGGCCTTTGAGCCAGCTCTCGTCATTGAACAGTTCTGTGATTTTAGTCAGGACTCTAGCGTCCAGGTTCCGAAGCATCGCGTTCGTGATGGCATCAGGGCCAGGAGCCGAGTTTCTGGCGGCTGCTTGAGCTGCCTCAAATACTTCGGCATATGTGAAAGGTTCAGTTAATTTGGAATTCGCCTTTCCAAGGTATGGTCGCGTCTCGTTTGGGGCGTTTTTGTTTAGTGGTGGTCCTATGTATCGTTCTTTATGTTTGTCTAGTAGTTCCGCGTCTGTGCCTGGGAAACTGTCTGATAGGATTTGGAGTCGTTTGTTGTTTTCCGCGCGTGTGCTATCCGGGACAAGCATTCCACGAAGGATGCGCCACGTGCCAGCCGTTCCTAAGGTCCCCGAGAGGGACCTGCAGAACGCAGCCCACTCGTTTTTCGCTAATTCATCTGCCTGTCGTTGCGCTTCCTCCGCCAGAAGTGTTATGCGGGCACGTGGCTGTTTGTTGAGGCGTTGCTTTTTCCGACGCTTAACTAATCTGTGTCTTTCGTCCCACAAGTTTACTAGGTGGTAATCTACCACAGGGGCATCCGACGTGCGCTCTATGGTTTTGGTAGTGTCCTTGTGTGTTGATTGGATGAGTTTTGTCCATTCTTGTATGTTGTCGGGAGTCTTTGCTGCGTTGAGGTTCCGTTGGAGCTCCCTGTATTTTGACCAGTCGGTTAATTTCGTTGTGCCAATCATTCTACGTAATTTGGGGGTCGAGAGTGAAATACGAATCAGATCATGATCACTCCCCAAGTTTTCGTTTAGCGATGCCCACTGTGCGTCTTTGATGTTTAGCGTGTACGCGTGATCGGGTGTTGTGTCCCTGCTCACGCTGTTACCTGTGCGTGTGGGCGTGCTTATGTGGTTTCTGCATGCCGAGGTTCTCAACCGATTGTTCAAGTAGGGCTCCTTTAGGGGATGTGGACGCGTAGCCCCACATTGTATGTGGCACGTTGAAATCGCCCAATATCGCAATCCGGTGTTTGGTGCCCGCTATGGTCCTAGTGTCCGATAAAATTTGGGGTAGGTCCAGACCTTTGCTTTTGGGAGGGCTGTAAACGGTTATTATGATGCTGTGTGCTTTGCCTCTTTTCCGCGGTAGCACGCTGATCGTTACGGAATTCGTTTGCCCGGTACGTTGGGGCAGGAATATCATTTGTGCCGTGATTGTCTTGTTCACCAGCGGGGCAACTTTAGGATTTTGAGGGTCGCTCAGAACATAATAGCCCTGTAGTCGGGCCGGTTTGGGCCCAACCTCCTGAAGGCGTATTATGTCCGGAACTACCTGAGAGCTTTTAATAAACTGCTGGAGGGCTGCCGCCTTTCTAGCGAAGGATCGGCAGTTCCATTGCCAGATCTCTAATTGTTCTGGGTTGTTTGGTTTTGTTTTCTCTTTAAGTGTAGTAGCCATGGTTCCCACTCGTTATTTATGCTTTTGACATCTCGGTGTCCGAGCCGTCCGTATCAATTATGCGGTGGGCCGTATTGGTCTTGGCCGATCCGGCGCCGACTGCTATGGTGCGTTTCTTAGTTGTTGTCGTATTGGCTGCGGTCTTTAGCTGCTCCGTCACTTGTTTGTGCTTCTCGAATTCTACCAGCATTTGTGATTGGAAATCGAGGAGTTTCTGATTCACGAGGGTTATCATCTCGTGCATTAGTGATTTAGAGGTTTCTGCCAATAAAAGTTGGATTTCGGCCATTGCGGGTGGCGCTTCGGTATTTGGCGTTTGCGGTGTTGGTGATTTTGGTTCACTACGTGTGCGAGTGTTCGTATTTGAGGATATTTGTGTTGGTTCTGTGGCCGATTGTCTACGATCTGATTCTAGCTGTTGTATTTTTAATGTGAGGCGTTCCTCTAGCTCCTTAATTTTCTCGTCGGATTGCCGTCGTTTGCGTTCCTCGTCTCGAACTTGTGCGCGTAGCTGCGCGTTTTCCTGTTTAAGTATTTCATAACCGGGATCTCGCTGTGTGTTTGGTGTGTGTTGCGGAGCATAGGGAGATACAACCGTCGCCCTGCTCTCCTGAGGCTTTTGTGACTGCTGGTGCTGCGGGGGCACTGGATGGCTCCCTGGATGGGCTCCTACTTCGTTTGCCGTTAGCGGATGTCGATTTGTGGCGATGGCTCTCTTTCTCATCCTCTGAGCTGAACCATCGCAGTTTCTTTTGGCCCACTCGCTCTCGTGAGCACTTGTGCGGCCCTGGACGGCTCCCTGGATGGGCTCCTACTTCGTTTGCCGTTAGGAGATGTGGATTTATGGCGATGGTTCTCTTCCTCATCCTCTGAGCTGAACCATCGCAGTTTCTTCTGGCCCACTCGCTCTCGTGAGCGGGACTGACGATTGGTGTTCTTGGAACGAATGTTCTTTAGTTTCTGTGGAAATTGGTTGCTGCCAGTCTCGTGACCTGCCGCCCCGCACACGGCGCATTTGATCACACACTCGTGTCCAAGGGCGGGGGGATCCTTCAGGCCGCATTTTTTGCAGATGTTGATCGGGTGGGGGCACACATCCGGTCGGTGTCCCACTTGGAAACATTCCGTGCATATTTGAACAGTGGGCTTGTATGGATGGAGTCGCATTTCTCCTCCCATGTAATAAATGCATTTGCGAAGGGAGCCACCGGTGAACGTGATGAGCGCCGTGGATGACTTGCCTAGCATTCAAGCTCGTTCGGTTTGAACTCCGTGTGTCCGTACTCGCATGTTGGCTATTAAATGTTCCATGGGTGTGTCCGCTGGAATGCCGTGAACCACACCTCGATAACACTTGTCGGGGTCAGCTACGTATGTGTTGAATTGGTGCACGCGTCCGTTCAATTCGAGTTGCGTGATGCGGTGGATTACGTTGGCCACCTTCGTGCTGCTCACCGATAGAATTATAATGTTCGATCCGGGGTGAATGCGGAGGATGAAATCCACGCCTGTGATTCTTTCTCGCTTCACGGGTCCATCTTGAGTTCGACTGAGATGGTCTTGGATTGGTTGGCTTGCCATGAGAATGGCACTCGCCATGGCTGGTATTAGTATGTCTTTGATTGTTCATCCCTTTGTGGGACGCATGATGAATTTTAAATCATCCTTTGGTAGTGCTGGCAGAGGTTGGCGTTTTGGATGGTGGAAGCGATTTCCTTGGTTGTCAGCTACACCATATGGTTGGCCGTCGCGTTCCCCTCTCAAGGAGTTTGCCTGGCCTGGTGTGCCGCGTTGCTTCGGAGAATGGGCTTCCTTGCCTTTCTCGTTCTTCTTACGTTGTTTCTTAGCTCTTTGTGATTCAACAATGTGCCAACTACCGCTAGTGCGGTCGGCCCTTGTCGGGTCGGTTTCGGTGAGGTCCTTGTCGAACTCGTGTTTCATCTCGGTGGATGAAGATTGTTCGTTATAATCGTTCAGTGAGTGCCCTGAGGTGGAGCACATTGGTGCCGGTGTTGTGCCGGTAGCCGTACTAGGCTCTTCAGAGGCCTTCTCAGATATTTTCTCTATCGTTGAGGCGGCAGCGGTCTCATAGACCACGCCTAGGCGTAGCGAACGCCGTGCGTTTCTGTGAGCGTTCTTGCCGCGTTTGTTACCCAACGCAGCTGCGCCCGCTTCGGATCTTCAAACTTCGATACTGAGGTAAAAAATTTGCCTACCGGTTCGAAAATGATGTCCGGATGTAGATCTCGCCGAGTATATTCCAGTCGAAATCTTAGCTGTTGTCCTACGGTCATCGGAATGGGCGTAAATCGGGTTTTGGTGGAGCCGATATGAGGCACGTCTGCTCCGTCTGGCCCCCTCTGGCGTTCTCTCTGCATCTGGAAGACCGCACCAACTTGGCTCCGCGCCATCGAGTGAGCCACGATCTACAAAACTTGTCCCCGGAGCACGCACTTCTACCCGATAAGGCCAAGTAGAGCGTGGTCAACTCGATAACACCAATGGTAGCCCCAGCATACCCCATCGTGCTACAACAGCACAGAGGGCCACCTACATTCCGCGGATCATCCTTTGAAGCCCAGGAAAACTGACCGGAAACATACTAATGGGTCGCTGCATTCAACAGCTGGAATTCCGACAACAAGCTGCGGCATGCATACTACACCCTAGATTACGGTGCCAGGACGTGGTTTGAGAGCCGGGAGTTAAGCCTGACGACGTGGGACCTGTTCCGCAACGGCTGCCTGCAGACCATCACGACCGCCCTGCGTATACAGTGAGTCTACGCTCTGCTGGAAACTGGTATGCAGCTGCCCAACAAAAACACAGCAATCTTCACCGAGTAGATGTCGCACCGGTCCGGCCATGTCGACCTGGATATGCCTGAGAAGAAAATTCGGTTCCGTATGCACGGGGTTAACAAGAACCCTTCGCCGGACTGATGCGCAACCCGCCCACGGCCGTAGTAGAATTTTTGTCAAAAGTCACGACTATTGAGAAGGCGTTAGAAGTGCGCACCAGCCGATTCAATCGCCGCTATCTACCAGACTTTACAGAATTTCAAACCCTTTGCTCCAATGACTGGCGAGAGACAATCGAACAAATTGTGCGCGAAGAACTCCGCAATTTGCCCCTTCGGTGCAGCCTCAAGCAGCATACATTGCTGACATCGTCCGAGAAGAGATTCAGCAGTCACTTAGACTCCCCGAATCGCCGCAGGATAAACCGAAAGCGAAGACCTACGCCGCCACAGCCTGCCGTCACATTCTCCCTCCGCACTCGCGCCATTGCCCGGTAACGACGCAGTAGCGTCGTTCACCGCCACAGGCGCTAGCTTTCCCACGCATCACCCAACCCAACTACGCAAGGAACACAGACGTCTGGGGCGTCCTTGACTAGCGCCTGCCCTGTTAACGCTGCGGAGAAACGGGCCCCGTCTATCCCCGATGCCCATATGGCGAGATGGACCTGCGGAGGTTGCCCGTCAAGCCACAACGTCCGCAGCTTAGTGAGCGCCCACGCGACATCACCGTCTATATCTCTGCCACGTAGTGGAGAACGCGACGACCTTCACAATAGCCATCGCCAGGATGCTACTTGTCACCGAAGCGCCGACCATACAATGGCCCAGCCCGGAGCGATATCCGCAAGTCCGCAAGTCCATATGCAGAAAACTAAAAGCGACAACCGACGGAGGTTCGGTCACGGTTGGTCAAACTGAAGAAGATCCTCCAGCACCGACGAAGGAGCCAAAAGCGCTACCTCGACGACATATGAACGAGATGTCACCATCCCGAGGAAGCCTAGAAGCAAAGAATACGCCGATTAAAGAAGACCTGACGACGCGACGTACCCGCCACTGGTCAACACGACGCAGGCGTGGTCCGGCACCAGGACCTAACTGCAACGCAAGACAAATAACCACCTACCTCGGCGTGCTTTTTGACGGCCACGAAGTCACAGTACTTGTATACAGTCGAGCCGATTGTTAAGTCATCGGTGAATTATTCGCCTCCAATTTGAAGAAAGTCAAAACTGCGTGGGGCGGCCCTCAAATTCGAACAGCTAGAGGAGACATAACGTTGACGGGAATCTGCAGGGAAAGACTTATAGTTCATGATTGGGCCTACCCTACGAGATTCGTTGACCTCCAAAAGTGCTCACAAGACGTAATTCTGGGCCTAGATTACCAGTATCAACACGGCTCTAACGTCAACCTGAGGTCAAAGTCCTTAACGCTGTCCACGGACCAAGCAATGCCGATGGAGATGCTTTCCACTCAACGTGCCCTGAGTGTTCTTGGGGACCAGATCGGCATCGCACCTCTCTGCAGCATTGTCATTCCCGCAGCCAGCGAAACCCGCGCAGACGTAGGAAGAGTCATCGAGGGCGACCAGTGTCTACGGCTCGACCGTGAAGTGCATTGCCAGAGGGATCGCTCGACTGCGCGCAGGGAAAGCGAAAATGATGCCTGCAAACTTCAGCAAGGAGCTCAAGGTCATAAACAAGGGCAGAATGATCGTATGCATTAACGAAATTGTGAAAATTACGAATGAGTTCGTCCTGTTCGATTCTGCCGCATTTACCCCGACGACCATAATCGAAATTTTACACGTGCTGTATGACGTCTCGAGGGTGTAAATATAGCGACGAGAACGGGAAATACATCAGTTGTTGAAAGTCAGCGCTCTGTGTGTCAGACGTTCCTTTCTGTTGTCCTTGTGCGGCTTGCGCTACAACAAAGTAAAATATGCTTCTCGACGTTATCTAGCATCCGACAAACAGAAGTTGCAAGGCATTGCACCAAACCGAAGAGTGAGCTCGACTCTTCTGCCAGAGCCCTGACCGAGCGAGTCGACGAAATGCTCCGCGATGACATCATTCAGCCGTCGAAAAGCCTTTGGCCATATACAGTGGCCTTAGTGAAGAAAAAGGACGCCGCCCTACGTTTCTCTGTCCTTTATCGTTGACTTAAAAGATAACGAAGAAGGATATATACCCCCTCCACCACATAGACGAATCGGCTCTGCAACGATAAATACTTTTTGTCGATGAATCTCAGGACTGGCTACTTGGAAATAGACCGCACTCATCACGCCAAAAGACCACCTTTATCACGCCAGAACGCTACTATCAGTTCAAGGGCATGCTATTCGGGCTGTGCCTGGCACCTGCAACGCTCCAGCGCGCGATGGACATGGTTTAACAGGATTGATCTGTCTTGTTGGAACACGTCGTCGCCTTGGCAGAAAATTTCGACGACCAACCTGGGCGCCTTGCCACAGTAAGAGAGGCCATTAGTCATCAGGGTGTATTCTGAAGCCGAAAAAGTGTCACTTCCCTTACAACGTGCATCTATTCCTGGGCCATGTCATCAGCAACTCTAGAGTGCGCCTCGTCCAGCAGGAGACAGCTACCATCTCAAAGTTCCACCAGCCCATCAACAACAAGGCATATTTCTTGGCATGTGCCTACTACAGGCGCTTTGTTAAGGAGTTTTCACACATCGCTCAACCGCTGCCTCATGTAACTAAATCTGATCTCGAATTCAAGTGGGAAACACTGCATGGCTGCGCATTTGAAGAATTCAACAAGGCATGCAGTTACCCCCGGTGCTTGCCCACTTGGGCGACGACGCCGATACAGAAATCCCCACTGGCGCCAGGACGCCAGGTATCGGTACCGTCATAGTCCAGGGTAAAAACTGAATTGAACGGGTCATGGCTTACGCTAGCCGGTGGCTGTCAAAAGAAGAAAGCTACTACCGAAAAGGAATGCCTCACCATCATTTGGGCTACAGAAAAATTCCGCCTTTACCTATTTGACAGGCGGTTCGAAGTCATCAACGGCCATCACGCGTTGTTTCGGCTAGGAACTGGAAGCACCCTTCAGACGCCTGGTACCGTGAAACTTCAGACTGCAAGAATATGATACCACTGTAATCTACTAGTGCGGACGAAAACACTCTGATGCCGACTGCCGGTGTCGCGCTCCTGTGGACCCACTTTGTCAAAGGGAAGATGTAGGCACTGAAAACTGCTTTAGAAATTGCAAATAGAATTGAGATTGCAATTAAATAAACGTTCAATCCGCATTCGCGTCGTCGGTGCCGCCATTGCCGGTAGATATCCCATCGCCGTCGTCATTCTGTCACGGTATTGACACGCATCTACGGACAGCGCGTGAAGCTTTAGGAGGTCCCCAGGGCTGTTAAGTTTCTGATGATCGCTTCCGCATATACTTTCACTTTCGCCTGCTTTCGGGAGACTACAACCAGACGCATCGGTGTCTACGAGTGACGAAGTTATACTGCGAAGCTGCATATGGCAGAGATCGGGGGTTTCGTGGACTCTGCGAGCGAAAATTATGCTCATCAGCAGTGGCTCAAACGGCGTCGTGTTATTCGTTGGCGCGCAACCGCGCGAACGCGCTCGTGCCACTGTTCACGCATTTACTGTCATCGTCGTCTTCTTTTACTGCTTGTTCCGTTGTGCAAAAAGTATCATCATCATCACTGGCACTTCCGAGTGCGACGCGAGTGTGATTCGCGACGGCGTTCGGGCGCTAATGCGGTGAGCGATGAGCGTACCCGCGAGAAAGTACGTAAGCGACAAGCGTGAACCGACGAAGTATACCGGGAGTCAGAGAATGGCGCAAAGCGCCTTTAGCGTCAAGGGATCAACGTGGATGAGTTGGTTCCGAAAGTGAAGTTCCAAATAGATTTATTTGGTTAGTGCTCATTTCGCCTCTATGACCAACGTCTGTGACACACTATGTTTCGATAACGACCTCACTACGCAAAAAAAACTATCATCAGCAACAATGGCTGGCGCGTCGTCGTGTCCTTGCCCTGGTGCCTCCGCTGCCGCACATCATTAAGGCGTAGCATTTCACTTCTGTCGTCGTAATGGGGAGGCCGCGTTTACTAGGGATACGAGCCATTGCTTCAGGTGTTCTGAGCCATTCATTGCCATACAGGAACAGCTGGGCGTACCTATATCGTCCCGATGACTAGAGTGACCAGGAAAATAAACGTGTTCATACCTTTGCTCAAAATTGCCTGTCACTTCTGTGTCGTGTGTCGGACAACTTCGCTGGTCATCCACCGTCACAGAGAGGGATGGGTCAAGACGTTCTGCAAGTTCTCATACCACTGTTGGCAGATTGCGAGAATACTTTTGCCCGTACACCTAAGAAGAGCTGTTGCCCGTAGACTCACAAAATCTCGTGAAATACAAGGCATCGCTGAAAGTATACGCCCAGGAATATCACCCCAGATGAATACAGCACGCCTATAGCGTTGCCTTGCTAAGAACGAGGTCGTGGAATCAAACTCCTTCTTCGGCGAACGCACTTTAATGCGAAAGCAAAGGCGCTGAGTCCCGGAACATACTGTGTCGGAGTCGGCGTCGGCGGAATTGTCCGTAAACGACAACTTTCGTATTAATTTAGGTATTCGTACATGCCACGCCTTCCTAATGAAAGGCGGTATATGCGGGCTATATTGCCGCACCATTCTATCTCTAAGGTTGCTCATACCTTGCCTTACATTCTTTCCAACGTTATTCCTCGGAATTCTGATTATAACCGGCCACAAATCTCGTGAAACAAAATACCCACAGTGAATGACTTTCATGTTAAATCTTCTGAGAATAAAACATCGAAAGGCGGAAACAATAGTCAAAACCTGAAAATTACATAATTTCTTGGCCCGGCTGTGGATTGCTTCCGGAATCGGTGCACGCAAGGTGCCGCACATCTACCGGAAAGCTCACCTTCGTGCTTAGCGTTCGACGCTAGCTTTTTCCGTTAAACATTGCGGTTTCAATGGACTAGGACATAAATAACAAAGTTTTTTTGCAGAGGCCAGCATCCTGCAGAATACCTCGCTATAAGTGTTATAAGTGGTATTCTATCTAGATCACTTGAATACGCCAGTTATTTAGCTACATGTTTAGCTGCACTCAAGTTATAGGAGTCTGTTGAACGTGTTGCGATGAACCACAACCACACATATAAAGGCGATTTCGATAGTTCGTCATCACCCATGAATTATACGTCAATATTTCACGAGGAAAGTAACATGAATATGTTAAGGTGCATTGTGCCCGGCCTTGCGTACAGCAGTATATCCAGACAGCACATCGTTCCGTTTGCGGCTGTCTAGCTTCATGTGGCAAAACGTTTTCTAACATAAGTAATACTTTCTTATGTGCAAAATAAAGAGAGACTACTAAGTGTACGAAAATATCAGTAACAATACGGTGAGGCTGGATGAAAGAAGCTCGATCAGGCATATGTGTACGTCGTTATGGTGTCGCGGATGCATGGTGTTCTGGCAGCCCCTGAGGCACGAGGACAGCGACGACGAGGCCGTACGAAAGAAGGAAAGAAAGGGTAGATTTCTCATTTTTTGAATATTATAGAAAACTGTGCAAGGTTCTGCACGCTTATTGTGGGAAGCATAAAGTGAAGGGCAACAGCTGGGAAGCAAACAGGAAACGCCACCTTCCTGCGTAGTGCCGCGTGTATGGAGTTGTTGCGCTTTTTCAGCTTGCTCTTTTGCCGCTGAATCACGGAAAGTTGCCTCAGACTGCTGCAGAATAGAATGAGCTCTTATTTGTACCACGCTCATTAGGCATGCGTTCTATGGGCCTGTACACAGCGAAATAATAGTTTAGATTGTAAAATATTCAATGAGACTTTATTCTGCGCTTCAGCTGATGTGTGGCCGTGCAAACAACACGAGGACATGTTGGCACTAGCACCCACTTTATTTACCACCTGCGCAACAAATACATCTGTACATAGTTATCAGTTTCTCGAGGACTGCATTTCACCGACTAACCACTTTAACTTATCGCTCAGCGCAAGATGCGCATTCATGATTGGAACCTAATGGCATGTTATCAATGGCTCTAGGCGTCCCCTGTTGTCACCGAATTTTGTGTAATCTGAGTGTGTACTCAAGTTACGCGAATTGTGTAGTACTTTCTGAAAGACACGCGGACACCAGCGATTACTCTGGAAACTTCGATGACTCGTGCATAAAAGCCGACGCGGTTGACTGGCAGATCAGATTTCGTAAGATCGCCGACTACATTCGCCGCTGTCATTCTTTGAGTGTAGCCTGTTTTGAGAGCACAGACTAGCCATAAAACGCCAATTTCGACATTCACAATTTTGCTGCTTTCTTCACCGTAACTACTATGTCACATGTGGTGGAGGTGCTTGTGCGTTTATGTACCGGATGCCCTCGCAAAGCTGCGGACCAAGCCTTGGCCCCACGCCATCGCCCCACACCATCGAGTGAGCCACGATCTACAAAACCTGTCTCTGGATCACGCACTTCTACCCTAGATGGCCAAGAAGAGTGTGGTCAATTCGACAACACCAATGGTAGCCTCAGCATACCCCATCGTGCTGCAACAGCCCATAGAGCCACCTACATTCCGCGGATCGTCCTTTGAAGACCTGGAAAACTGACTGGAAACATACTAATGGGTCGCTGCATTCAATAGCTGGACATCCGACAACAAGCTGCGGCATGCATACTACACCCTAGATTACGGCGCCAGGACGTGGTTTGAGAACCGGGAATTCATCCTGGCGACATGGGACCTGTTCCGCAACGGCTACCTGCAGACCATCACGACCGCCCTGCGTATACAATGAGTCCACGCTCTGCTGGAAACTGGTATGCAGCTGCCCAACGAAAACACAGCAATCTTCACTGAGAAGATGTCGCACCTGTCGGACCATGTCGACCCGGATATGCCTGAGAAGAAAATTCGGTTCCGTATGCGCGGGGTTAACAAGAACCCTTCGCCGGACTGATGCGCAACCCCGCCCGCGACCGTAGTAGTACCTATATGACAGGCGGTTCAAAGTCGTCAGCGGCCACCACGCGTTGTTTCGGCTAGGAACTGGAAGCACCCTTCAGACTCCTGGTACCGTGAAACTTCAGACTACAAGAATATGATACCACTGTAAGCTACAAGTGCGGACGAAAACACTCTGATGCCGACTGGCGGTGTCGCGCTCCTGTGGATCCACTTTGTCAAAGGGACGATGCAGGCAGTGAAAACAGCTTTAGGAATTGCAAATAGAATTTGATTGCAATTAAATAAACGTTCAGTCCGCATTAACGTCGTCGGTGCCGCCATTTCCGGTGGCAGTCCCATCGCCGTCATCATTCTGTCACGGTATTGACACGCATCTACGGACAGCGCGTGAAGCTTTAGGAGGTCCCCAGGGCTGTTAGTTTCTGGTGATCGCTTCCGCATATACTTTCACTTTCGCCTGCTTTCGGGAGACTACAACCAGATGCATCGGTGTCTACGAGTGACGAAGTTATACTGCGAAGCTGCATATGGCTGAGATCGGGGGTTTCGTGGACTCTGCGAGCGAAAATTATGCTCATCAGCAGTGGCTCAAACGTCGTCGTGTTATTCGTTGGCGCGCAACCGCACGAACGCGCTCGTGCCACTGTTCACGCATTTGTTGTCATCGTCGTCTTCTTTTACTGCTTGTTCCGTTGTGCAAAATGTATCATCATCACCACTGGCACTTCCGAGTGCGACGCGAGTGTGATTCGCGATGGCGTGCGGGCGCTAATGCGGCGAGCGATGAGCGTACCCGCGAGAAAGCACGTAAGCGACAAGCGTGAACCGACGAAGTATGCCATGAGTCAGAGAATGGCGCAAAGCGCCTTTAGCGTCAAGGGATCAACGTGGATGAGTTGGTTCCGAACGTGAGGTTCCAAATAGATTTATTTGGTTAGTGCTCATTTCGCCTCTATGGCCAACGTCTGTGACACACTATGTTTCGAAAACAACCTCACTACGCAAAAAACTATCATCAGGAACAATGGCTGGAGCGTCGTCGTCTCCTTGCACTGGTGCCTCCACTGCCGCACGTCATTCAGGCGTAGCATTTCACATCTGTCGTCGTAATGGGGAGGCCGCGTTTACTACGGGTACGAGCCATTACTTCAGGTGTTATGAGCCATTCATTGCCATACCGGAATAACTGGGCTTACCTATATCGTCCCGATGACTAGAGTGATCAGGAAAATAAACGTGTTCGTACCTTTGCTCAAAATTGCCTCTCACTTCTGTGTCGTGTGTCGGAGAACTTCGCTGGTCATCCACCGTCACAGAGAGGGATGGGTCAAGATGTTCTGCAAGTTTTCATACCACTGTTGGCAGATTGCGAGAATACTTTTGCCCGTACACCTAAGAAGAGCTGTTGCCGGTAGACTCACAAAATCTCGCGAAATATAACGCATCGCTGAAAGTAATCGCCCAGGAATCTGACCCCAGAGGAATACAGTACGCCTATAGCGTTGCGCTGCTAAGAACGAGGTCGTGTGATCAAATTCCTTCTTCGGCGAACGCATTTTAACGCGAAAGCAAAGGCGCGCCGTGTCGCGGCACATCCTGTGTCGGAGTCGGCTTCGGTGGAATTCGTCCGTGAACGACAACTTTCGTATTAATTTAGGTATTTGTACATACCACGCCTTGCTACATGAAAGGCAGTATATGCGGGCTATATTGCCGCATCATTCTATCTCTAAAGTTGCTCATACCTTGGCTTACATTCTTTACAATGTTATTGCTCGGAATTTTGGTTATAACCGGCCACAAATCTCGTGAAACAATACACCCACAGGGCATGACTTTCATGTTAAATCTTCTCAGACTTAAGCACCGAAAGGCGGAAACAATAGTCAAAAACTTGAAAATGATGTAATTTCTTGGCCCGGCTGCAGATAGCCTCCGGAATCGGTGCACGCAAGGGGCCGCACATCTACCAGGAAGCTCGCCTTCGTGCATAGCGTTCGACGCCAGCTTTTTCCGGTAAACATTGCGGTTACATAAGCAGCAGTTGTCGGTAAGGATGACGAGCTGTCAGGGATCTTTGACTGCTGTCGCTGAAGCATCTTTCAGTTTTTTTTTTTGATGGGGGCAATGTACATAAACGCCTGTGTGCGCTGCATTGGGTGCACGTTAAAGATCTCCAGGGGGCCAGAATTTCACGAGCCCCCAACTACGGCGTGCTTCATAACCATATCGTAGCTTGGGCGCGTAAAAGCGCAGAGTTAATTTTTTTTCAAGCACAGTGCTCTTGGAGCCAAAAAGCAAAAGGAAAAGTTAAAGCACCGTTCTGATAAGGTCGCGCGAAAGTGAAGGTATCGCTTAATGCGATCGCCAAGAAGGCCGCCCCAGATAAGCAGAGCGCGTTCGGCGGCAAAAAAAAAAAAAAAAAAAAATATCCAAGTTAACGCATTTCTATGCGAAACTGAGTCGGCTGTGCGGTAGCCAAGAACACTCGGGCTTTCGCTACCGGTACGAGCATTGTGCGCACAGACATTATCAGCTTCTGCTGAGCGGCTCCGTGCCTTGGACATCGTGGTCCGCAGAGTAGTCTGACCGAAACATATAGTAAGCGCCAAGTTAAATTCTGTCGAATACTTTGTGCGGGCGCTGACAAATTCTGATGGTTTCTCACTAGCCTCACGTAATGCACCATCATAGTGCCACGGGTGAAGGGAAATTATCACGCTGTTATTTACAGATGTCTTGAGCGCAACGCTATACCTAGCATTTGACTTCAATATTTACCTCTGAAGCAAAACTGCAATTGTTATCAGTATTTTATCAAAGTGACATGCACCCAAGAGAGGTCATGTGGGAAGCGTCTGTATGCGTCAAATAAATACTGCGCGTGCAGCATGGTCCGAAATTTTGGCCTTATATTTTGGAACACAATTCTGAAAGTATCGTTGGCTTTCATATAATGACTTTTCAAACCTGCATAGCTGTGCTAAGGTAATATTCAAGTGAGTAGTATTCCTTCGCCTACCCTCAAACATATACACGCATTTGGCAAGCCAACCGGCGCCGTAGCTGTATAAGTCTAAATTAAGAATAAATCTAGCCGTAGCTGGGTTCAAACCAAAAGCCTGACTGGTGTTCTAAGGGTGCTCTATGAATGCTACAAAAAGATAATTGAACTGTTAGGAAGAAAATTTCGTTAAAGCGTTACCTTCCCAGCTCACTGTTCTTTTATTCGATCATGCCATAGACTGCATAAGAAAAAATACAATCTCTTCTTTTCGTAATGTAAAGTAAACGTAAATAATATGTATCACAATTGTTGCAGGCAGAATTTATAAGGTATGCACTAGAGACAAATAAAATTTGAAACTGAGAAAATGTGACCATTAGTTTACAACATCCTTTGCTGCCATGGGCAGCACGTTTTCTACACAGTGCCAAGATAGTCCTAAACGTTTGTTTGATTCGACGCTGCATACACTTCTATGTTATTACAAATAAAAATACGCAATAAGCACTTCAACGAGCAGTGCACTACGATCTCGCATTTGGCCGACGCTCGATATTTAGCTGCATATTTAGCTACCCCCTCTCTCTCTCTCAATATATATATATATATATATATATATATATATATATATATATATATATATATGACAGCTCTAGAGCTGTCAGAGGTAGAGCTTTGCGTAACTAGAGCTGCCATTCCCCGCGGCGCCGATCAGGTGCATGGTGCCCCCTCTTGGCTACTGCAGTATGTCGAGAAAGCACATCGTTCAGTTTGCTGCTGTAGAGCTTCATCGGGCACAATGTTTTTTAATGTGAGCAATACTTTTCACGTACAAAAGATAAAGGTTTCCTTTTACTGCTTCGTGTATGCCAAATTTTCTTAGTGATATAGTTAGACTAGATGTGACAAGATTGATCAGGCCAAGTGCACGACTTTACGGTGTCACGCATGCATGGTGTTCTGGCAGCCCCCAACGCACGTGGGCAAAGCGATGACGGGCCCGCACAAAAGAGGAAAAACAAGGATTGATTTGGCAGTATCTAGTGAGCGCCTATTCCCCCTCATCTTTTAAGAGGTTCAATACTTACAAGCATTTGTCTCGCAAACCTTATTTATTTCAAGGGAATTTTCCACGTCTCACTAATTTCTCTCGTCGTATTCGAGTGCTGATTGCCATGTTATAGTTTGTTAACGAAGCTTTCCCTCAAGTCTAAATATTTAAAGGCAGTTTGTCGTGTGCGTATCATGGCCACGCACGCCTTCCGTTTCTCGACCACGGTTGCGCTTTAAAACCATGGCGCTGCAATTTTGCTTCAGAGACTTTCCTTTCCTTCCTTCTTCTCCGCCCTTAAACTGGCTCTCTTAACTACTACACGCAGTGACAAAGCAAGAACGCGCGCATTAGATCCCATAGATGAGATGATTATTTACAATTATTACTAGGGTTATAATTATATTGGAGTGGTGATTGCTGTGCTATCGTTTGTTAACGAAGCTTACCCTCAAGTCTAAATATTTTAAGGCAGTTTGTCGTGTGCGTATCATGGCCACGCACGCTTATATCGCCTTCCGTTTCTCTACCACGGCTGCGCTTTAATACCACGGCGCTGCAATTTTGCTACAGAGAATTTCCTTTCCTTCCTTCTTCTCTGCCCTTAAACTGGCTCTCTTAACTACTACACGCAGAGACAAAGGAAAAGCGCGCGCATGCGATCCCATACATTAGATGGATATATATATATATATATATATATATATATATATATATATATATATATATATATATATATATATATATAGAAATTTATCAGTCATAGCTCTCGTAGTATAGCCCTCTGGGTCGTTTCCTTTTTTTTCTTTCGAAAATAGTCCTATTAGGGTTATTATAATTACACGAAGGTATTTCGCCCTCGTCAGCAGCTGTCCTTGAGATAGTTAATAGAGTGTTTTAGTTGAGCGCATTTACGCTCCGCTAAGCAGTTAAGTGGAGCGGAAGCGCGAATGCGCATGCGCCGTCCGCTTAGCCGTAAGCGGGATAGCGGAGCAAGGAACACGGTCCGCTTAAAAGCTGCCTGAGCGGAGCGTGCCGCGCAGCACTTTGGCTACCGTTGGCGTCAGAACGGATTGGATTGGACGCAGAAAGCAAGCGCGCTAGCTAACACGTGGCGTTCCCCAAGACGGCGCTTTATCTTCCATTGGATAAAATGGACCGGTAACGCATTACAAGCGCACGTCTAGATACTTCATGGAGAAATAAGTTATATATATACATATATACGTTTTACTGTATAAGAGTGATCATAAAGTGTTTTTATTTTCTTTCATTACCCTGAATATACCCAGGGGGCGCTGCAACTACGAAAGGTCCGCTCCGCTACGCTAAACGTATAACTAAAGCGTGAAGATCGCCCGCCGCTCCACTGTGGCTTAGCGGGGCAGCTCGGAGCGGAGCGTACCGTAAAGACGCTCAACTAAAACACTCTATTCTGGCGGCTAGCTTCCCACGCTATGCGTGCCGCCCCCTCACCTGTTTAAGCTTTTCCTAGACGCTAGAGTTATACTATGTCCGCGCAACCTTGAGCGATCGGAAAGCGCGTTTTCCCCTCTTGGCCGGCGGGGAAGGGAGGCTTTGTTCCGGCCGCAGAGCCCTCCACGTCTCAGTAAGGTGCCTGGTGGTGGCCTCGTGCGGACGATGCCCTCTCGGTGCCCCCTCATCTTTTAAGAGGTTCAATACTTAAAAGCATTTGTCTCGCAAGCCATATTTATTTCAAGGGAATTTTCCACGTCTCAATAATTTGTGTCGTCGTATGGGCGAGAGAAACAAAGCAATCGCGGACAACATCAGTCCCTTTCCACGTAAGCATGAGGCTCGGAGCAGGAGTTATGGCGCTTGAAAGTAACCTGGGGCCTGGCGAACCAACCGACTGAGCTATCTTTACGGGCAACATCCAAGGGTCACGAGTTCAAATCACATATTATGTTCCTTCCCCCCCCCCCCTTTTTCTTTTTTTTCTTTTCTTTTAATGCCTTTCCCGTTATTTTATCACTCTACGGGAACCCTCATAAAATAAAATTATATATATCCTCAATTATGTATGGCCACACATGTGCAGGTCATAAATACCAGGTTCTCAGAGAGCCGAGTGCCATCCGTGCGGTATAACAGAGCTCAGATTGTTCCACCTTGACTGATAAAATAGGGCAGCACTGTAGGTTAAATGAGGCGTAGAACTCCTGCGGGACCCGCCATGGTTGCTCAGTGGCTATGGTGTTAGACTGCTGAGCACGAGGTCGCGGGATCGGATCCCGGCCACGACGGCCGCATATCGATGGGGGTGAAATGCGAAAACACCCGTGTACTTAGAATTAGGCGCACGTTAAAGAACCCCAGGTGGTCGAAATTTACGGAGTCCTCCACTACGGCGTGCCTCATAATCAGAAAGTGGTTTTGCCACGTAAAACCCCATAATTAATTTTTTTTAATTTAACTCCTGCGGGGACGGTAGAGTATCCGCCTCCCGTGCGAGAGGACCGTGGTTCAAATCCCGGTGTCGCGCAATTCTCCACCGGAAAATACAAAAAGAAACCGTGTGTTGAGAAAATTGCACAAACAGGCCTGGAGTGCGGCCTGATCCCGGTGACCAGAACCGGTAACGCACTCTCTCACCAGAGCAGGATTGGCCACCCTGGTGCAGTACTATGGTCACTGCAGCGTACCTTGCCGAGCACGTCTACATCTTGTATGATGCCAGGGTTTGCGCAGAGTATGAAGTCGATTTCATTTCTAGTCTCACCATTCGGGCTCCTCCACGTACACTTTCGGCTAACCCGCTTGCGGAAAAAGGTATTCATTATCCGCATATTATTTTGTCCTGCAAACTCTACTAATAACTCTCCTCTGCTATTCCTAGAGCCTATGCCATATTCCCTCACTGACTTGTCTCCAGCCTGCTTCTTGCCTACCCTGGCATTGAAGTCGCCCATCAGTATAGTGTATTTTGTTTTGACTTTACCCATCGCCGATTCCACGTCTTCATAAAAGCTTTCGACTTCCTGGTCATCATAACTGCATGTAGGGGCATAGACTTGTACCACCTTCAATTTGTACCTCTTATTAAGTTTCACAACAAGACCTGCCACCCTCTCGTTAATGCTATAGAATTCCTGTATGTTACCAGCTATTTCCTTATTAATCAGGAATCCGACTCCTAGTTCTCGTCTCTCCGCTAAGCCCCGGTAACACAGTACATGCCCGCTTTTTAGCACTGTATATGCTTCTTTCGTCCTCCTAACCTCACTGAGCCCTATTATATCCCATTTACTAACCTCTAATTCCTCCAATAACACTGCTAGATTCGCCTCGCTAGATAGCGTTCTAACGTTAAACGTTGCCAGGTTCAGATTCCAATGGCGGCCTGTCCGGAGCCAGGTATTCTTAGCACCCTCCGCAGCGTCACAGATCTGACCGCCGCCGTGGTCAGTTGCTTCGCGGCTGCTGGGAACTGAGGACCGGGGTTTGATTGATGTATTCATATAGGAGGTTGTGGCCAAATACTGCACCAGGGTGGCCAATCCTGCTCTGGTGAGGGAGTGCGTTACCGGTTCTGGTCGCCGGGATCAGGCCGCACTCCAGGCCTGTTTGTGCAATTTTCTCAACACACGGTTTTTTTTTGTATTTTCCGGTGGAGAATTGCGGGGCACCGGGATTTCAATCACGGTCCTCTTGCGTGGGAGACGGATACTCTAACGTCCCCGCAGGAGTTAAATTAAAAAAATAAATTATGGGGTTTTACGTGACAAAACCACTTTCTGATTATGAGGCACGCCGTAGTGGAGGACTCCGAAAATTTCGACTACCTGGGGTTCTTTAACGTGCACCTAATTCTACGTACACGGGTGTTTTCGCATTTCGCCCCCATCGAAATGCGGCCGCCGTGGCCGGGATTCGACCCGCGACCTTGTGCTCAGCAGCCTAACACCATAGCCACTGAGCAACCACGGCGGGTCCCGCAGGAGTTGTACGCCTCATTTAACCTACAGTGATGCCCTATTTGATCAGTCAAGGGGGACCAATCTGAGCTCGGTTATACCGCACGGATGGCACTCGGCTAGAGAACCTGGTATTTATGACCTGCACATGTGTGGCCATACATAATTGAGGATATATATAATTTTTGTTTAAGAGGGTTTCCGTAGAGTGATAAAATGAAGGAAAAGACATTAAAAAGGAAGAAAAAAAAAGGAACATAACATGTGATTTGAACTCGTGACCCTTGAATGTTGCCCGGAAAGATAGCTCATTCGGTTGGTTCGTCAAGCCACAGGTTACTTTCAAGCGCCAAAGCTCCTGCTCCGAGCATCATACTTACGCGGAAAGGGACTGATGTTGCCGTGGAAGGCATAATTTCTTAGAAAAATGGCCGCCAGAGGACAAGAGTGAACTCTTCTCCTCTAGCGCTCGCACTCGAATATAATTATAACCCTAATAATAATTGTAAATATTCATCTCATCTATAGGATCTAATGCGCGCGCTGTTGCTTTGTCTCTGCGTGTAGTAGTTAAGAGAGACAGTTTAAGAGTGGAGAAGAAGGAACTAAAGGAAAGTCTCTGAAGCAAACTTGCAGCGCCGTGGTTTTAAAGCGCAACCGTGGTAGAGAAACGGAAGGCGATATAAGCGTGCGTGGCCATGATACGCACACGACAAACTGCCTTAAAACATTTAGACTTGAGGGAAAGCTTCGTTAACAGACTATAACACGGCAATCAGCACTCGAATACGACGAGAGAAATTATTGAGACGTGGAAAATTTCCTTGAAATAAATATGGTTTGCGAGACAAATGTTTGTATGTATTGAAGCTCTTAAAAGATGAGGGGAGAAATATGCGCTCACCGAGAGGGCATCGTCAGCACGAGACCACCACCAGGCACCTTACTGAGATGTGGCGAGCTCCGTGGCCGGAACGAAGCCTCCCTTCTCCGCCGGCCAAGAGGGGAAAACGCGCTTTCCGATCGCCCAGGGTTGCGCGGACATAGTATAGCTCTAGCCTCTAGGAAAAGCTTGAACATGTGCGAGGGCGGCACGCATAGCGTGGGAAGCTAGCCGCCAGAATAGTTATCTCAAGGACTGCTGCTGACGAGGGCGAAATACCTTCGTGTAATTATAATAACCCTAATAGGACTACTTTCAAAGAAAAAAAAAGAAAAAAAGGAAACGGCCCAGAAGGCTATACTACGAGAGCTATGACTGATACTTTTCTATATATATGTATTCATCTCATCTATGGGATCGCATGCGCGCGCTGTTGCTTTGTCTCTGTGTGTAGTAGTTAAGAGAGCCAGTTTAAGGGCGGAGAAGAAGGATGGAGAGGAAAGCAATATTGCAGTGCCGTGGTTTTAAAGCGCAACCGTGGTAGGGAAACGGAAGGCGATATAAGCATGCGTGGCCATGATACGCACACGACAAACTGCCTTAAAATATTTAGACTTGAGGGGAAGCTTCGTTAACAAACTATAACACGGCAATCAGCACTCGAATATAATTATAACCCTAATAATTATTGTAAATATTCATCTCATCTATAGGATCTAATGCGCGCGCTGTTGCTTTGTCTCTGCGTGTAGTAGTTAAGAGAGACAGTTTAAGAGTGGAGAAGAAGGAACTAAAGGAAAGTCTCTGAAGCAAACATGCAGCGCCGTGGTTTTAAAGCGCAACCGTGGTAGAGAAACGGAAGGCGATATAAGCGTGCGTGGCCATGATACGCACACGCCAAACTGCCTTAAAATATTTAGACTTGAGGGAAAGCTTCGTTAACAAACTATAACACTGCAATCAGCACTCGAATACGACGAGAGAAATTATTGAGATGTGGAAAATTCCCTTGAAATAAATATGGTTTGCGAGACAAATGCTTGTATGTATTGAACCTCTTAAATGATGAGGGGGAAATATGCGCTCACCGAGAGGGCATCGTCTGCACGAGACCACCACCAGGCACCTTACTGAGATGTGGAGAGCTCCGCGGCCGGAACGAAGCCTCCCTTCTCCGCCGGCCAAGAGGGGAAAACGCGCTTTCCGATCGCTCAAGGTTGCGCGGACATAGTATAGCTCTAGCGTCTAGGAAAAGCTTAAACAGGTGCGAGGGCGGCACGCATAGCTTGGGAAGCTAACCGCCAGAATAGCTATCTCAAGGACGTCTGCTTACGACGGCGAAATACCTTCGTGTAATTATAATAACCCTAATAGGACTACTTTCAAAGAAAAAAAAAGAAAAAAGGGAAACGGCCCAGAAGGCTATACTACGAGAGCTATGACTGATACTTTTCTATATATATGTATTCATCTCATCTAGGCGATCGCATGCGCGCACTGTTGCTTTGTCTCTGTGTGTAGCAGTTAAGAGAGCCAGTTTAAGGGCGGAGAAGAAGGAAGGAGAGGAAAGCAATATTGCAGCGCCGTGGTTTTAAAGCGCAACCGTGGTAGGGAAACGGAAGGCGATATAAGCATGCGTGGTTCTGGAAATGCGTGCTTCAGTTCTTGAAATGCGTGGTTCCTTGGCGTTTGACACTTTACCTCACATTTAGTTACGTGCGTCAGGAGCTCTGCGATATGTGGAAAGTCATTCACAAAGCGCGTGTAGTAGGCAGACATGCCAAGAAATCTACGTACTGCGTTCTTATTCATAGGCTGCTGAAACTATGCGATGGCAGTTGTCTTCTTCTGGTTGGGCCAAGCTCCTGATTTGCTGATGACGTGTCCCAGGAAAACAAGTTCTTCCTAAGCGAAGGGAAATTTTTCGGCGTTCAGAGTTAACTCTGATCACTCGATGGGCTCCAATACCGTCGGAAGCCGCCTAACGTGATGGTCGATATTTACTTCAAAGACCCCAACGTAGTCCAAAGAAACAGGACGGGTCTGCCACTTCAATCCTGCTAACACTGGGCTCGTCACGCGTTGGAACGTTGAAGGCGCCGAGCACAGTGCAGTCTTCAACTCATAGCGACCATCTGACATGAAGAAGGCAGTCTTTTCGAGATCGCTCTCGTCTTCTTCTATTTGCCAATATCCAACTTGAGATCCATCGACGAGAAGTATTTAGCGTGGCTGATCCGATCCAATGCATCGTATATCTGTGGGAAGGAACATACGTCCTTCTTTGTGATCCTGTTCAGCGGGTGATAATCCATGCGGCAGGAACCTAGATTCCCGTCCGCTTTCTTCACCAAACAGCAGGAGTTACCCACGGGCTTTTCGACAGCTGGATGAAGTCGGCGCACCGCATTTAGACAACTTGGTGCCTTACAGCTTCACGTTCTCGCGTCGAAACTCGGTAAGGGACGCAGGGGAGTGGTTGAGCGCAGTGTTCGGTTATTACGAGATGCTTTGCAGCAGGTGTTCGTGAAATCCTCGATGACGTCGTAAAACATAACATTTCTGAGCTATTGCTGCTTACACCCTGGGAGACTTGGATCAGTTTCTGAGTCTGGTTTCGGAACTATGGCCTTCGGGGTAGACGTGGCAGAAGCCCAGAGGAAAAACACATTGCTGGTTTGGTAAATTTGCTCGATCTATGCGATCGTTGTGCCCATGTTGACAAAGCAAAGATACCGAGGCCATAAGCACTTCAAGCAACGAGAAAAGCTACGAGGGCGCAGATTAAATTACTTACCCGCTATTTTATAAGGCAAAATAGGGTACCTAAAGGTAATTACAAATATAACACACTATTCTATGTACATTGCACTATTTTTCTATATAGTCGCAACACCGGCTCAGGCATTTCCGCCATCGCGGTTCTAAATCTGAACTGCCTCTGTGGTTGTCAGCGACATACGCGGCCTCCCCAACGCTCATTGTCACGCAAGTCTTCACGCACTTTTGCGAATTTGAAAACCATCGCCTCAGACTTGTAGACGCGGGGCGCCTTTTCCAATATGTTGGCTGCATTTGCCTTTGGATTTCAATGGATATTCGTCCCTTCCTCTACAGAAAACGAATCACAATTTATTGCTCGTACGCCATGGACGTGTGAAGCAGAACCACCATCTTTAACTGATAGTAGTGCCGTGCCGCGGTGGTACCGGTAGATAAGGCCGGGCTGTTGCAAGAAAGGTTGGCCGCTGAGAATGAATGATACGTTGGCTTCGCCTTTACAGCCGTTTTTTACTAGAAGAAATGAGGGAGAATACTTTCTGATTCACCCTCCTAGTGCGGAAAAATTATATCCGATCAGCGCTCGTCATTCGTGTCTTTATATATTCGTTACATTCCTTAAATTCTCATTATTTTTTACAGAATTATCTTTTCCCGTATAATCAAATTACAATCCGACGCTATCGTGCCTGTGGGCTGTCTAAGTCGTGTTTTACTTTGAGAAAGGTTATGAGTGCAGTAACGCCTATCCTACCCTTTCGTAGACTAGACAAAACGATCTGTAATGTTCATAGTTTAATGGGGTTCTGCTCCTACTTTTACCATTTCGTTAAAAACATTGCAGCACTCGCACGTCAACTCATTCAACTCCTGAAACAAGAGGTACGGTTTTTTGGGTCCTCCACAAGTACGCCTACTCCCAGCCAATCGTTGCTCTATCTATTCCACCTATTTTGCATATTTTCACCGAGTTGTTCTCCCCGAAGTGCACATGGACGCTAGTGGTTGCGGCATCGGTGCAGTTTTGGTCCAAAACCATCGCGCATTCATCGCGCCATTGCGTGCGCTGCTCGTCTGTGTTCGAAATCCGAACGCAACTACTCTATTAGAAAACGGGAACTCCTTGCCCTTGTCTGGACGGTTTCGAATTTCTGTATTTAAATCTACGGCCGACCTTTTCATGTTGTCACTGACGATCACGCACTGGGTGGGCTTTCTCCACTGAAGGATCCTACAGGAAGACTTTGTTGTTGGGCGCTGCACCTTTAGCAGTATTCTTAATAGGTCACCTTGAAGTCTTCCCGGCTCCATCTGGGCGCGGGCCCCTTGTCCCTCTAGCTTGTTGAACTACCAGATGTATCATACATCGAACCTAGGCCCTGAATTATGTCTATTTCTCAGTTTTTTACGGATTTATGATGAAGGTTGCGATGATTCCTTGCGATCGCTCCTCCGTCGTCTCGAATGTAGATTTAACGACACGTCTCTGCGCATGTTCGTCCTTTTGAATGACACCCTTTAGCGTCGCAACGTCCAGCTACAGGGCTGTGAGTTGCTCGACGTTGTACTCAAACCTCTGTGTTCTATGGTCATTCATCGGCTTCACGATGAATCAACTGCCAGTCACCTTGACGTATTGCGCACGTACGACCGTGTTCGACGTCGCTTCTTTTGGCGCAATGTCGCGCGGTCTGTCCAGCGTTACGGGGCCTCCTGCGATAAACGCCATCGTCGGGAATGAGCTGCCGAAATTCCTGATCGACTGCTTCAAGCGCTCTCCATCCCGACTGAACCATTCTTTTGAAACATTCTTCCGTATTCGAAAAGAACCTTCTCGGATCTTTTCCTTAGTCAAAATCCGGATACATTTGCGTCGCCTTTCCATAGTTTGTGCAACCAGGCATGCAATCACTCGAGTGCTGCCTATTTTTTACTCCATGATGTTGTTCGATACTACGGCAGTCGAAGGCGCGCATTTTTGTCCCACGTAGTCAACAATTTTTTGCGCACTTGCTCAAAGCAACACAAGTTGACCGATTCCTACCACCCCCAATGAAAAGGCCTCTCCGATCACTTAAACCACAACCTCACAGACACGCATTTAGTGTATGTTTCATGTGAGCACTGTGACTTGAATCTGGTGTTACCATGCGGTACCTTTGCCTGCAACTGGTGGCGTCACGACACCATCGGTTATTCGCCATATATATGCCCTTTCGTCGTGAACCGACGTTCGGCTCCTAGACACTCTACATTCAGCTGCTACAGAGCCCCCTAGCGAGTATGCGCATGATGCCATCGCTCTTGCCGATCCCGCACGTGATATCGCCTGCACTAAGCTGTTGGCCTCGCAAGCGACCCGGAAGTGCTTTTATGAAAGCTGGCTTCAGTAAGTTCGTTTCTCAACCGGTGCCGTTGTTCTCCTGTGGTGTCTGTTGCATTGTGTTGGCTTGTGACAGAAGTTGTCGCCGTACCCGGTCCCTTGCCTGATCGTCCGCCAGTTCACGGACGTCCCCTAAAAGCTGGTTCCCGTCTCGCCGACTGTGCCCCCTGCGATAGCTCACAGGGGCATAATTGACGTGAGCAGACTGAATCCATACCGCACTCCTTCTAACATGAATGTTTAAAGTGCAGCGAGACGGTGCTCCGACCACTGCGGGTAATGTTACAAAGCGAACTCATTCCGACAGAGACATTCTCGCAGAATTAGACGACGATGAAGACTGGTCCGCCTTGTGTGGACGCTTTCCACTATCTTGGTTGCTGCGGTGTACCTCAGTAAAAACATTGCAAACAGTCACGCCTTGCTTCGCTTTACGTAACAATATCACGGTGGCTAGATTTCAGATTCAATCAATTACTAGATGCTTATAAAACCCGGTTCTGGATGCTTCTCCAGATTATAAGCACCTGGAATTTCCTGGCGTAGTGAGCCCTGTAAGACGGGCATGCTTGAGGTCTCACAAAATTAGGCTGCCGCATTCCCTCCCCGAATTTCCATTCACACAGGTCGGGTTTGTTTCCTTCCCGCCTCTGCTCGTTTTGTAATGACGAAGACGCAATGCACCACTTCCTTCTAACCTCTCGATGCTTTACTGCGCCAAGGACAGCAACATTGGAAATACATTATCAAATATATGTCCTAGACTTAACACAACCTCTTGTTCTTCGGTTCAGGGCCTCCGCTTTGGCATTCAGTCACAGGGACGCTTGTTCCGTTGTCCAAAATGTTTTTACCTAATTCAACCAAATGCTGTGCTAAATTTAGTCTTTTCTTTTAATTGCGTTATCAATTATGTTGACATTCGTGGCGCATTTCTGCCATCGCCGTTGGCGTCGCCGCGAGGCTGCGCAAGAGTGATAGCCTGTGAGGCTGAGCCGGCGAACGGTGTTCAATCTGGTGTGCGCGAGCGAGGAACACGGCCCAGAGGCCTGCCTCGTCGTGTGGCGCACGGGGCGAGGGAGGAGGTGCGTTCTTTTCCGGTGGCTGCTACGGTTCCTCGATGTCCCCCTTGCCAGCCGCTCCGCAAAGAGTGGAGACAACCGCGGCGTCTACTTCGGTGTTGGCCTAGTCGAATCGCGGTTGCTGTATTGGACGCTTCGTCGGACGGCGTATCGAAGCGTTGCCCTCGCTCGTTTGTCGTGAAAACGATCTGCGACATGGCTAAAGCGCGCGCCCGTGCGGGCTTCATCTTCAAAGCGATCGGCGATGTTTGCAGTGTGTGCATATTTGCGGCAGCTTCGTATGCGCTATGCTTTCGACGTTTCGTTGGCCCTGAAGCGAGACAGACATGAAGGGCAATTCACTGGCTGCTGCCGCGATTCCTATCCCAAGAATTTTCAGAGCAAGTTTCCGCGCTCATAGAGGGACAAGCGTTCACGTTTACCTGTCCTCGCGTGGCAGCATGCTCGTTAATTTCGTTAAAAGACGTTCATGGGCAGGCTGGTTTCATTCTATCAAAGAATCTGTTAGCGCGACCCCACAAGGACGTAGAAAGAAGCAGACACAAAGACTGCGCAGTCTCTGTGTGAATGATTCTTTCGACGTCTTCGTTGAGTCACGCTTACACATTGTATCATAGACAATTTAATTAGTAATAGAATGTTCAAATCTTTATACGGCCGATGAAAGTAGTCCCCTAATTCGTACAGATATCTATTAATTTGACATCACAACCGGTGCTTCGTGTTTTGGGCGGAAGTGAGAGTTTTTCTTTGCAAATTTCGGATAACGTACTCATTCGATCTGACTTGACTGTTTTTATCATTGAATATCTCCTACGTTATACTGCAGTAAGTTCATAGATATACGGAAATGTATTCTTTATTCAAAGCGGAAGAATCCATCGCATTCTTGGTCGATATCTCAAAATGGGCATGACACATATATGTGAGGAATCAACGCCAAACACCTCTCTCACAATATAATAAATGGTCTGCTAGAGTATCGCTTGTTAAAGGTAAAAATACACGCGGTCATTGGGAGAGATGCATTGCATAAAGAATAAAAAACTGGAATTGGAATTTTCTCTACCCCTTTTGACTGGCCCCTCTCGCTAACGCTTCCCGACTCTGGACGAGCATTTCTAGATAAGTTTCTAGCGAGAATATGTTCTACAGCTGTGGAAGGGGCACAACGTCATACTCCTGGATGGGGGATAGGAATCCCAACCAAGCGTTTGACCCTGGTCGTCCACCACTGGCTGCATTGAAGACAAGGGACCCCACTAGCCCTTCCACTATCGCCCTTGAATCTTCCGACAGCTCAAAGGTCGAAGAAATGGAATCGGACAACGATTTCGCACTTGCCGTGGGTCGCCGTTTGAAGAGAAATCTCAGGAGGACATCAACAGACAGTGAATCGTTGCCCAAGCAGGACACTGGTAAGCAAACATTCACTGTTCCTTACGTCCCTACCACCGCTACCGACGATCTGAATACCTTGAAGAGGCAGAGCTTAACGGAGTACATTGAGCGAATTGCGCCAGGCCAAGTCAGCGAGATCAGACTTAACGCACGGAGGAACATCCTCTCGGTTGACGTGAAGAACAAGTCAATTCTGGATACGCTAAAGGCTGCTACACTGCTAGGAAACATCCCAGTGCGCTCCCTCTTTGCGTGTGGAAAAGTAACCTTGAATGGCGTTATCTCTGACGTGGACAAAGAAATCGCTGACACTTACCTCAAGAGGCTTTTGAATTCCAGCGCACCAATAGTGCAGATTCACCGCTTCGATCAATCCCGGTGTATTAAAATAGTCTTTGACTCTGAAACATTACCTGACTACATAAAAGTAGGATACGTAAGACACCGTGTGCGCCCTTACATGCCAACACTGATGCAGTGTCAGAAGTGTTTCAAGATAGGACACGTACGCGCAGCTTGCAAGGGCGGCGTAACATGCCAACGATGTGGCGGGCCCATCAAAATCATAGCTGCGATGCTACTGCCTTAAAATGTCCTAATTGCGCCGGTCCACATGAAGCGATATCAAAAGAGTGCCAGAAAATCAAGCACGAAATGTCAGTGCTTCGAAAGATGGTGCGGGACAACTCCACTCACAGACAGGCTGCTACGTCGATACGCCGCCGCAGACGCCGATCGCGACAAAGACAACAGCAAGACATACAGATGGACCATCGCCCACATGGCAAACTCCTCGCTTGCCAAGTTTGCTCCTACGATCAAGATGCGGGCCCGACGTACCTTCTTCGGCAGCAGCACGTGGAACACATGCGGAGCATAAAACGACAATTCCACTGACCGACTGTGACATCGACTGGCCGTCGCTCCCATCCAAACAAACAGGCTTGAATGTGTCGGGTGATGTGTCTGCAAAGGTGGCTGAGAATGATAAGACAGAAAATGAAAATGTACGAAGTATGCTGAAACACCTGATAACTACGATGCGTTCACTTCTCTGCGGACTACAGATGCCGGTTGCTAAGACTGCGCTACATGTTGTAGATGCTTTGGAACCGCTCCTCGCGGCTCTACAATAACACATCATGGCGCTATCTTTTGAAAGCACTTACGAAGATCTGCAATAATGCAGTGGAATGTTAGAGACCGAGGCTGCCTCGCAGACTTTCGGCAATGGATGTTCAAATACCAGTTTCCCGTGGCTGTAATATGTGAACCAAACATGACGTCTTTACTAAGCGTATCTGGATATGTGCCCCTGTGGTCAAAGAATGACCACAATTTAAACAAAGTGCTCACTTTTGTTCGTCGGAATTGAACGTGCCTTCGTAAAGACATTCCTGCACACGCTTCCAACGAGTACGTTTGCATAACGCTGAAGTACAAGCGGCGCACATTCTCAGTAATTGGCGGATATATGCCCCCAACATCGAGCATGGACTGTTCATATTTGCTGTCCATACTGAAAACTTGTCCGGGTCCCCACATAGTCGTCCGCGACTTTAATGCCCACCCTCCCATGTGGGGCTCTGCTTCGACGAACACCCGTGGAAGAGACTTGGCTGACTTCATGCTTAGTCAAGGCTTGATGGTGATCAATGATGGCTAGCCAATATACCTTCGAGGCTCTTAGTACAGCAGTTGTCTTGACATTGCGTTTGTTTCAAAAAGCCTGTTGTCTGCTACACGATGGTGCACTGATCTCGACACCTATGGAAGTGACCATTTACCAACATATATACAGTTGAAATGGTTGCATCCCCCAGCTCCGCACACTGTTCGTTCTATCGATTGGCCAACATTTCGAGAATCTGTGAACACCGCATGTCAAGCGATCCAAGCACCATCCAATATTGAAGATGTCATCGCGACAACATTACGCGACACAACAAAACACATCAGCGCACCTTCACCTAGATCACCTATAGATGACCAGTGCGAGCAACCTCGCGTGATACGGCGTCGAGCAGAACGGAAATACTGAAGGACCAAATCACCATTAGACGTCACTGCATCACGCCGGGCGCAGCGTCATGTCCTGCGCCACCTTGACAAACTTGACAAACAACGCTGGAGATCATTCTGTGGCTCTCTGGATCCGAGGAAACCTCTCTCTAGATTTGGAAAATTTTACGAAGCCTTCGCTCGCCTCCCTAACAGCTTCACCCTTTCAGCGCTGTGGCCATACGGCAAGGCCGGCGTGAAGTTGAGGTCGCCGATGACTTCTGTAAATCACTTGTGAGCTCCTCTAACGATATACTAACGCAATCACGACTGACTTTCCCACCATCTAGTGATCACCGTCTAGACGCGCCTTTTGTATGCACGAGCTCGACGCTGCGATATCTACTTCCCGCCGGTCAACTTGTCCAGGACCAGACGGAATTACATACTCCGCGATTTGTCATCTTGGAGTAGAAGCTCGAGAAATTCTCCTGACGCTCTACAACTTTACGTGAGATACAACAACTGTGCCTAATCACTGTAAGTGCACTCGTCTTGTGGCTTTGCTAAAACCTGGGAAATGCCCACATGATCTCTCACATTATCGGCCAATAGCCTTGGCAAGCTGTGTCGGTAAAGTGATGGAGCGGATGGTACTGAGCAGACTGAAATGGCTACTCGAGAAAAGTGGCGGACTTCCTGATTTTATCAATGGATTCAGAAGAGGCCGATCGTCCATTGACGGTGTGATCGACCTAGTATCTTCTGTTCAACAAGAAAAGAGACGCCGTCGTCTGGTATGCGCAATATTTTTGGATATCAAAGGTGCCTACGACAACATTTTCCACCATTCGACTCTTCGGACGCTTGAGGATATTGGAGTTGGTGGCCGGATGTATGCATGGCTGCAGATTTACCTCAATGGCAGCACCATCTTCATGCCCACTTCGGATGGCGAGACTGATAGACATGACGTTCGCAGGGGTGTTCGGCAGGGTGGTGTTCTTAGCCCAATATTATTCAGTATCATACTGGTGGGCCTTGCAGACAAGCTACCTGAAACAGCGCGTATCAGTACGTACGCGGATGATATCTGTATTTGGTCATCTGGGGTCACACGTCCACAAGTGCGTGCAAGGCTTCAACGTGCGGTTACCATAACGGCGAAGTACTTGCGCCGTAGAGGCCTGCAACTCTCAGCAACTAAGTGCGCAGTCATGACATTCACGCGCATTTGACATTTGCGATGTCAAATTATCCAATCGCTGTCGACGGAACGGTGCTCCTTTAGGCACCAACAACAGATTTCTTGGCGTGATAATAGACCGCAGTCTTTCTTGGACCAAACATGTTACTGCGCTTAGGGCTAAACTGACCAACTTCATACACGTTCTTCGTGTAATATCAAGACTGAGATGGGGCCCCTCTGAGCGAAGTTTCCTCCAAGTGTACCAGGCACTTTTTGTGGGCGACATACGCTACAGCTACAGCATGCCAGTGTTATCTAACATGGGGTCATCTTGTATACGCACGCTGGAGAGCCTTCAGGCACGAGCACTACGGATATGTCTTGGCTTGCCACGCTGCACGTCAATCAAGGGCACAATGGCGGAAGCACGGGCTTGTCCAATCGACATATACAGGTCTTGTGGACCTGTGCGAACCTATCTTCGCCTGCTAACCAGACACCCACACCATCCACTGTCAACACTTCAAAGCACCAACCTTGACTGTGGTTTTTCTAACGCTATTGCATGTCATGCAAGTATTATACCTGCAAAATCCCAGGCCACCGATATCCCCGCAACACCTCCATGGACATTGCCAAGAGCACTAGTGAGGCTTCAGATACCCAGAATCATGAAGAAATCTCACGTTTCCTCCAATGGCTTGAAACAGCTCACCCGGTCCCTTATATTTACATTATATAGTGGGACTGTCCAAGTATGTACCGACGGTTCGGTCACGCCATCTGCCACAACGGCCGCATTTGTCATCCCACAACTTGGAATTACTGAACGATTTAGATTAGACCACAAATCGACATCTACGGCTGCGGCACTTGTGGGAATACGGGAGGCTGCCCGTTTTATGAGAACGCAGACACCTCATAAATGGACGATATTGTGCGATGCGAAATCAGCGCTACAGGCGCTAAAATGTTTTTCAAAGAAAGGACCATACTACCTGCTCGTGCTGGATATCGTCGAAATTCATCACAGTGCAGAGTTAAGTGGCCACGTGATCACCTTTCAATGGGTGCCTAGTCAGTTTGGTGTTTTTGGCAATGAACTCTCAGACAGTGAGGCGAGATCGGCGTCCTCTTCCTCTGATGAAGTACGGATTGCCTACTCGCGACCTGACACCAACTCCATGATTAAGGCACTCATGCAGGACCTTACAAAATCCTAAATAGCCCACTATCACAATATTCACACACGTCTACACATGATTGACCCAGACGGTAAATTTTGTTTGACTCTGAAGCTTACACAAAGCGAAACATCATTGCTACACAGGATTCGGCTCGGTGTTGCTTTCACGCGTCGCTACGCGCACATCATCGGCAAATCGAACAGCCCTGATTGTGATTCCTGCCAGATGCCTGAAACACTCCTACACCTACTGTGCGACTGCCCAGCATATATGCTGGAGCGAAGGACGTTAGAAAGTTTCTTAGCCAGCGTTAGCAGACAACCACTCTCGGAGGAAGCTATCCTCGACCCATGGCCTGACACTGCAATTTCAATACGTGCAACAAAAGCATTGTTGAAGTTTCTGCAGGACACTAAGCTCGACGAGCGGCTCTAGCAAGACAACTGTCTCATGTACATAAGCACTCTCCACTTCTCTTATAATCATCATCCATCCCAGTACTTTCACTCCCCTCCCCTCTTCCCAAGTGCAGACTAGCAGACTAGAGGGCACTAGCTCAGGTCGACCTCTCTGTCATTCCTATCAATAAATCCAATTCAATTCATTCAATCGTTACTGCTGCTAGGTTCAGGAGACTGGCAGACAGCGAGATTCTTAGAACCGAATATTAGTAAATACAACTGATTAATGACACCACCTATTTCCTTGGAACCGGAAATTAGGCCGTAGTGGAGAAGTTTATGTTCCCTCTACGTAGTTCCAATTTCGAATACCTGCGCTAAACTATCTGCATCGATCTGTTCTGACGCCCTCCTCCTTTTGTTCACAGTGAGGTGAAGATAAAACAACGGAACAGTTCTTCCTGTCATGCCGCCATTTTTCCGCCTTAAGAAAACACACTTTAGAAGGAAAGTATTATGGTGCTGAATTGAATATAACGATTCCAGATATCTTATCTTTGCGACCCTCAAATCTGGAACATTGTCAAAGGGGATGTTGGAGCAGCAGTTGCGGAATATATATTAGATTTTGGAGCCTTTCCCTGTTGAACATTTAAAATTTATCTGACCATTCCATTTGCCATAAAAAAATTCTCTATAGCCACTCTTTTCATACTCAGAGAATCTTTCTCTTAAATCACCCGATCTTTAGCCAAACCCCTGTAGTGGGTGCGACCCACTCTCCGAGGCGAGCAAAGACGAGAAGAAGGAAAGATTTCGTAAAAGAACGTCGGTATGGAGATTCAGGAAAAGCGAGACAAAAGCAGTGATGAAGAAGGTACGCATTGAAGAAATCGCATAGTTCATTCTGAAGCATTATTTAAACTGCATGATCACTATTTCGTTGCTCTGTAATATGAGGGCTACCTCTCACTACATTTCAGCGTAAGCTACGTGTTTGTCTTTCTTTAATTTCTCTCTTGCTTGCTGTTAGGGCTTTCTTCTTTTGCATGTTCCTCGTAAAAATATTCCTGCAGATTCTCTGTTGTTGGCGATATTCCAGTTTGTAAACGCTGCCTGTTGGCTCTGCCCTTCAAGCGCAATGCGACTTTCGCAGGCTTATCATGTATCGGTGTTGGTGATACTGTTATGTTAATAAAGTATTATTCTTATTATCATTACAGAACAACCCCGCAAAAAGCTAAAGGCTGATCAGGATGACAGCCGCTCGAAGAAAGATTTGGATACCGAACCAAGCCCCAGTTGTAGCCGAACCAGTCAAGATGGTGCCTCTAAGGACGCAAACGAAGCTACAAGTACCATGACCAAGGGCGTTTGTGTCAAAAATGAGGCTTCTGGCTGCCTTCTCGACACCGTGAGCCAAGGCACCTTCTACCTAACAGCTGCAAGAAGCTGCTGCGAATTTGACCATCTTGCTGTAGACATCGAGCCCTGCACCGTGGAAGATTGGTCCGCGGGCTGTTCAAAGTGTGAGATAGGCCAAGAAAGGCAAGATGACGAATCAGAAAAAGGAAATCCTGAAGACGATATTCTGCACGATCAGGACAAGATCAGCGTGGGCACCCAAACAGATGCAAGTACCATGCCCGAGGTTGTTTCTGTCAAAAATGAGGCTTCTGGCTGCCTTCTCGACACCGTGAGCCAAGGCACCTTCTACCTAACAGCTGCAAGAAGCTGCTGCGAATTTGACCATCTTGCTGATGACATCGAGCCCTGCACCGTGGAAGATTGGTCCGCGGGCTGTTCAAAGTGTGAGATCGGCCAAGAAAGGCAAGATGACGAATCAAAAAAGAAATCCTGAAGACGATATTCTGCACGATCAGGACAAGATCAGCGTGGGCACCCAAACAGATGCAAGTACCATGCCCGAAGTTGTTTCTGTCAAAAATGAGGCTTCTGGCTGCCTTCTCGACACCGTGAGCCAAGGCACCTTCTACCTAACAGCTGCAAGAAGCTGCTTAGAATTTGACCATCTCGCTGATGACATCGAGCCCTGCACCGTGGAAGATTGGTCCGCGGGCTGTTCAAAGTGTGAGATCGGCCAAGAAAGGCAAGATGACGAATCAGAAAAAAGAAATCCTGAAGACGATATTCTGCACGATCAGGACAAGATCAGCGTGGGCACCCAAACAGATGCAAGTACCATGCCCGAGGTTGTCTGTCAAAAATGAGGCTTCTGGCTGCCTTCTCGACACCGTGAGCCAAGGCACATTCTACCTAACAGCTGCAAGAAGCTGCTGCGAATTTGACCATCTTGCTGATGACATCGAGCCCTGCACCGTGGAAGATTGGTCCGCGTGCTGTTCAAAGTGTGAGATCGGCCAAGAAAGGCAAGATGACGAATCAGAAAAAAGAAATCCTGAAGACGATATTCTGCACGATCAGGACAAGATCAGCGTGGGCACCCAAACAGATGCAAGTACCATACCCGAGGTTGTTTCTGTCAAAAATGAGGCTTCTGGCTGCCTTCTCGACACCGTGAGCCAAGGCACCTTCTACCTAACAGCTGCAAGAAGCTGCTGTGAATTTGACCATCTTGCTGATGACATCGAGCCCTGCACCGTGGAAGATTGGTCCGCGGGCTGTTCAAAGTGTGAGATCGGCCAAGAAAGGCAAGATGACGAATCAGAAAAAAGAAATCCTGAAGACGATATTCTGCACGATCAGGACAAGATCAGCGTGGGCACCCAAACAGATGCAAGTACCATGCCCGAGGTTGTTTCTGTCAAAAATGAGGCTTCTGGCTGCCTTCTCGACACCGTGAGCCAAGGCACCTTCTACCTAACAGCTGCAAGAAGCTGCTGTGAATTTGACCATCTTGCTGATGACATCGAGCCCTGCACCGTGGAAGATTGGTCCGCGGGCTGTTCAAAGTGTGAGATCGGCCAAGAAAGGCAGATGACGAATCAGAAAAAAAATCCTGAAGACGATATCCTGCACGGTCAGGACAAGATCAGCGTGGGCACCCAAACAGATGCAAGTACCATGCCCGAGGTTGTTTCTGTCAAAAATGAGGCTTCTGGCTGCCTTCTCGACACCGTGAGCCAAGGCACCTTCTACCTAACAGCTGCAAGAAGCTGCTGTGAATTTGACCATCTTGCTGATGACATCGAGCCCTGCACCGTGGAAGATTGGTCCGCGGGCTGTTCAAAGTGTGAGATCGGCCAAGAAAGGCAGATGACGAATCAGAAAAAAAATCCTGAAGACGATATTCTGCACGGTCAGGACAAGATCAGCGTGGGCACCCAAACAGATGCAAGTACCATGCCCGAGGTTGTTTCTGTCAAAAATGAGGCTTCTGGCTGCCTTCTCGACACCGTGAGCCAAGGCACCTTCTACCTAACAGCTGCAAGAAGCTGCTGCGAATTTGACCATCTTGCTGATGACATCGAGCGCTGCACCGTGGAAGATTGGTCCGCGGGCTGTTCAAAGTGTGAGATCGGCCAAGAAAGGCCGATGACGAATCAGAAAAAAGAAATCCTGAAGAGGATTTTGTCAAGGATCAGGACAAGATCAGTGTAGGCACCCAAACAGATCCGGAAAGCGAGGAGCTTAACTCGCTCGCATATCAGTATAGAACAGTGTTTTCAAGTTACTTTGAAATCTCGCTGAGGTCATTTAATTTTGCAACAGCATATATTGTAAAAATTATATCGGTCGGGTGGCAACTCTTCCGTAGCCATATCAAGCATGTCCTGGAAAAAGAAAGTGGACCCCAAGGCCTAATCATAAAAGAAGCTCTAGAAGGTATGAAGAAATCTATTTTGGAAAGCTTCCGTAATTAAGTTTTTTACCAGAATATGCCCAACTGGGCGAAGGCCCTGGCTGAGTGGGCTCTGGTGCAGGCCGTAGAAAAAGTGATCGAATACTTCAAGCAATGAGCTTGAAGTCAAGTATTGCCAGCTCAGTACGCTGCATAAGTTCAGTACGCTGCATTCGCGAAGAGGGGAAGAAGAAGAGTAATAAAAAATCAGCTTTATTACAACACTTGAAGGATGCGTGCAAAAATTGTTAGGCCAAAAGTGTGTGGGTAGTACGTTGTGCAATACAGAAAAACATATGTGAGTCAATTACGTATATATTTGCTTAACGAGTAAGAACATCGTTTACATGAACTATTAATTTGTGACAGAAAGGTATCACTCAGACAAGACAAGAAGATGCGTTTACAAGCGAGGTCAAGCTTTCTAGTTACGTTAATTTTCACAGGCACACTGTGCCGATTCATAGAGCCACAAAACTCTAATATTGGTTCATGGTCGACATTGCTGCACTAAGGAAACCAGGTACAATGCTAATTGCTTGCCTAGTGTTTGCTCGTGACAAGTTAATGGTATGTTGGATTACGGGAAGTTCGTGCTGAGTATTTTGTGAACTAAGCACGTGATATAGTAACTCGTCATCATTATCATCATCATCATCGTCGTCATCATCATCATATTTATGTCCACTGAAGAACTAAGGCCTCTCCAAGTGACCTCCAATTAACCAGTCCTGCGCCATCCGATTCCAACTAACCCACGCAAATTTCTTAATTTCGTCGCACCACCCAGTCTTCTGCCGTCCTCTACTACGCTTCCCCTTCTTTTGGTACCCATTCTGTCAACCTGATGGTCGAACGGTTATCTAATCTGCGGGTTGCATGACCTGCCCAGCGCCTTTTATTCTCTAAATGTCTATTAGAATATTGTCTAGACCCGTTCGTTCTCTGATTCAAACCGCTCTCTTTCTGTCTCTTAAAATATGCCTAGCATTCTTCGTTCCATCGCTCTTTACGTGGTCCTTGGCTTGTTCTCCAGGTTCTTTGTCAGTCTCCTAGTCTCAGCGCCATACGTCAGCACCGGTAAAATGCACAGAGTGTGCCCTTTTCTTATCACTGATAACGGTTAGCTCCGATTCAGGAGCACAAGATGTCTGCCGTATGCGATCGAACCCATTTTTATTCTTCTGTGAATTTCCGTCTCATGATCAGGGCTGCCTGGGATCAGTTGACCTAGGTAGACGTACTCCTTCAGAGACCCTAGTAGCTGACTTGCGCTCTTGAACTCTTCTCATGCCCGCTTACTTAGTATTATCTCTATCTTCTGCATAATAATCGTCAGCCCCACTTTCACACTCTCATTCTTAAAGTCGTCAATCATTTGTTGTAACTCGTCCGCAGTGTGGGGGAATAGAAAGGTGTCATCGGCGAAAACCGAAGGTTGCTGAAGTATTCGACGTCGATCCTCACTCCGAAACCTTCCCATGTTGAAAGTGTTAAAGCTTAAAAACGGACGTGTATGTCAATAAACATTCCTAGTACGGTGTTGAATAGAGAGGAAATATTATTGTTGGGGCGCGCTTTTCTAATTGCAGTATAGGTGTTACGTAACTTTTATATGTAAGGCGCCATAGTTATAGAGATATATGCAACGAAGTAAATCTCTAGAGAGAGAGAGAGAGAGAGAGAGAGAGACTCAAATTTTATTTATGTCAGCAATCACGAGGGAGGACGCTGCCTTCCTCCGTCTTGCGGACGGCCAAGATACCCTGAGTCTCTGGGTCAGCATGTTTCTTGCAGGAGGGGCCAGGCTACCACCTGTCTTTTGGTCAACTCTGGATGAACTGGTGCGTACCGGGCCCTTCCCGACCGATTCGGTGATTTCTCTGTATGTGACTATGCGGTGTCCTTCCTTTCGCGGTTGGGTTGGCTCACTTACTCGGCGAATAAGTCCTCGAGCCACGTTGTAAGCGGAATCGTTTCCGCAAGGAGAGGAGGTCGCGCGCACACGAATAATTTGGAACTTCGAGCGATGGTTGTCCCTGTTATAACTGAGAATTTTGAGCGCATCTGGCGATGTGCGTCCTTTTGTGAAAATATGAAGTGCGATCTTTGAGGTGCTTATGATAACTCTAGCTTTGGTGAAGGCCACCGCTAATGCTATTGCTCATACCTCCTACAGTTGGGGGTCGTCTGTTCTCACAATTCTGCCCGCTAGGGGCTCTCCGTCCGCGTCTACCGCTACTACGGCCATCCCTCTGCATTCTCTATATTTCGCGGCGTCTACGCAGGCTAAACCGTCTACATCTGTGGTATTTGCACTGATCGTGACGCGCCCTTGCCTCTCGTCGCTTTTTATGGTGCTCCCGGTGCATGTTCTTTGTCAGTGGAAGAATTTTAATTTTCATCCTCGTCTCTAATGGAAGGCCGAGCTTCGTGCCTTGTTGTGCTACGTAGTGAATGTCTAGTTTCCGTAGAAGGCGCCGACCCGTGGGACTGCATGCGAGTCTTTCATTTTGGGCGATCGAGTGCGCCTCGATTAATTCGTCAAGCGTGTTGTCTTGCCTGTGTTTTAGGCGTTTATCCTTGGGTGTTGTGAGAGGGATTGAACATCGAGCGTGTTGTCTTGCCTGTGTTTTAAGCGTTTATCCTTGGGTGTTGTGACAGGGATGCCAATTACCTGTTTTAACACTCGTCTGAGGATGCATTCCATCTTGCTTTTTTTTCTGCCACGCCAAATGTTTGGTACAGTGCCAAATAAACCACACGGATGATGACGTAGGCCTGGACTAATCGAATTAAGCCGTGCTCCCTCATGCCGTAGTGTCCATTGACAATCCGTTGGATTAGTCGAAGTGTTTGCTGTGCGCTGTTCTCTAGCGCATTGATAGTATCGAGGATACTGCCTTCCGCGTGCAAAGGGGGCCTTTCACAGTTGTCAAAAAACCTAATGATAGTGATTAAAAGGCAATTCCTGAATTTACTTTCAATGAGACCTATGCTTGTACGTTATTAGGATAGGCGCATACAATGATACTATGGAAGCTTACGTGCACATTATAACCGGTGCCAAGCCGAAAGGACGCAAGGTACAATTGGATACTTTTGTGACAAATTATATAATGATTTCTTGAGGGAGTGCCTGTTGATATTGTATATGAAGTAAGTTAGCTTCGTGTTTGTGCCAACATGTCCTAATATAATTCGCATGGCCAGACTTTTCTTAGGCGAACCGTAGAATAAGATTGCATTGGATATTTTGTAATATAAACTATTATTTCCCGCTCTACAGGCCTGCGAAATGGGAAATGTGTGTGCCACAAATAGCTCATTCAACTCTATAGCAGACTATGGCAACTTTTCATGATTCAGCGGCAGAGAGAAAATCCATAAAATTGCAACAACGATGACGCACGGAGTGGTACACAGGAAGGTGGCGTTTCCTGTGGGCTTCCCGGCTGTTGCCATCCACTTTAGGCTTCCCATCATAAAGCTAGCGAGCCTTGCACACTTTTATATAAAATTAAAAAAAAACTGAGAAATCTATTCTTGCGTTTCCTCTGTGGCACGGGCTCCTCATCGCTCAGTCCACGTACCTCAGCGGCTGCCAGAACACCATGCGTACGTCACGCCGCGAAATCGTGCACTTAGCTTGATCAATCTTCTCTCATCCAGTGTCACTATAACATTAAGAAAATATGCCATACGCATAGCAGTAAAACAAAACTTTTAGCTTTTGTGCGTAAAAAAGTACTGCTCACATTAAAAACATTGTGCCGGACGAAGCTCTACAGCAGCAAACTGAACGATGTGCTTTCTCGACATACTGCAGTGGCTAAGTTGGGGCACCATGCACCTGAAGATGGTTGTGTTGGTTTTTGCACCTCTTAGGTACAACATTACGTCAGGAACACCGAAATATATAGCGCCAAGAACACATCGCAGAAACAGAAAACGTCAGAGTGGACACTGCAGCTCGAGCTACGGCTCACCAAGCCAGCATTTCCAGTACATGAAACCACCTCCCCTCCCAGACACTCCACAAACCTACATACAGAGACTTGAGAGGGTGGCCGCAAGACAAGTCGCCCTTGTCGCTAAGTCTGTGTCTCAGAGAAGAAGCGTTAATGGTGGTAGGAGGCATGTCTGCTTAAGACTCTACGGACTACGCAAAACGGAAGCAGACATTGCTACAGCGGTTCCGTTACACAGTCGAGGGATGCTGCCTAAAGCTCCGGGATGCCCGCACCGAAAATGCTGAGACAGGACGACAATTTGCAGGGCGCCTCATGGGATGTTTCGGCCATTGGCAAGTGCTAGCAAAGGCGTCGAAGACTTCTGAAGCATTGCGAGATAAGATTTTGTCCGAACAGTTTATAACACGGTGTGACAAGAAGTTGACTATTTATTAGAAGGAAAATAAGAAGGCAGTACGTAGATTTCTTGGCATGTCTGCCCACTACATGCGCTTTGTCAAGGATTTTAACATATCGCTGAGCGCCTGGCACATCTAATTAAAAGTGAGGTGATGTGGCAAACGCGGAAGGAGCAAGCATTTAAAGAGCTGAAACGATGCATGTAGTTGCCGCCGGAACTTGCCCACGTGAATGAGAAATCCACAATGACGCCAGAAGCCCAGGCCTCAGTGCAGTCCTAGTGCAGAGGATAGATTGACTTCAGATGATGATAGCTTACGCTAGCCGGACGCTATCAAGAGTGGTTGGCAATTATTCTACGCCCGCAAAGGAGTGCCCAGAGATCATTTGGGTTAGATCAGAATTCCGCCTTTACCTATATGACAGGATGTTTAAAGTCATCAGCGATCATCAAGCGTTGTGTTGGCTTCCTGACGCCTGGCGCGGTGGGGCCTCAGATTGCAAGCATATGACATCACTCTCATCTACAAGTCGGCACGAAAACATTGATTCCAATTGGCCGTCACGCGCACTCATTGACCCGGCGCAAAAGGATGACGAGGATGACGAGGCCTTCCTTGGATTAATAGGCGTGGAACACTTCACTGAAGAGCAACGGGCAGACGCGGAGCTATAAATCCTCGTCGGGTATTTGGAAAGGAACACCGACGTTTTCCCTAAAGTATTTAAGCGAGGATCTTCTTCGTTCTTGCTTCAAAACAATTCACTCTTAAATAAAAGCTTCTCACTCATCCGTGCCAACTACAGTCATGTTCCCTCAAAATTCCGTCCAGAGATACTGCACGCCCTACATGACGTTGCGACAGCTGGGCACCCCGGATTCTCCCGGATGCAATCGAGGATAAAGGAAAGATCTTATTGACCGCGCCTTACCGCCGACGTCTCCCGTTACGTCAACACATTGCGACACTGTCAGCGACTCAAGACACCGCCGCCAAGTCCAGCGCGATTATTAAAGCTGATGGTGCCTCCTTGCCGACCATTTCAGCAGACCAGGATGGACTTTCTGCGATCTTTTCCAAGTTCAACATCCAGAAATAAGTGGATCGTCGTGGAGACCGCCTGCTTCCCCTGCTTCGCGTAAACGAAAGCTCTGCCGAAAGGTAGCGCAGAAAAGAGGGCAAAATTCTTCGACGAAGACATCTTTCTGCTACAAGGTGCCACAATAGTCAATAACCGACAAAGTAACGGCCTTTACAGCACAGCTCACCAAAACCATTCTGAAATACAGCCAGACAAGCCAGGGGAGGACTACTGCCTACCAACCGTAGGGAAATGGTCTTACAGAGACATTGTCAGGCCGTCACTCTCCAGCTAGCAATGCACGTCAACGTCGAACACAAGACTTGGGATGCCGTCCTGCCATACATAACCTTCGTTTACAAAACGCCGGTGCGAGAAAGACCACAGACAACCCCGATCAAGCTGGTTTTCCGGCAGGAACTCGACAACTCTTGACGCCATTCCGCCGCACGTCACCGACGAAGAGAGTCTTGAGGTCACTACCTATCAACAGTGCACCGAAGAAGCCCTACAGCTCCCCCGCCTCCGGGTCAAGAACCACCAGGCGACTGACAGCGGACACTACAGCCTTGCACGATGCAACGTCGAGTACAAGCCCGGCGACCGTATTTGGGTTTGGACCCCAATACGCCGACGAGTACTTAGCGAGAAGCTTTTACGTCACTATTTCGATCTCTACGCGAAGAGAGAGCGAAAACATTCATTTGCAATGAGATTAAGTGACTTCCTCGTAGGGTGGAGCCCTTAGTTCAGGGCCCTATCGGCTCGCGCCACTCCACGTGCCCACCGGATCCGGATGGGCACGCGGCTTTCACATCACCTTAGCTTTCCTCCAGGGAAACTACGAGAAAATCCGAGACGTTGACGCAACAGACTATGAGGTTGTGCCAGACGCCATTGCTATTGGCGGCGAGGAGGTACGTAGTCGCCATCTATCGGAAGCGCCTCGCTGGCGTAGTATGAGGGATCACGTGGCGCGCTCCTCATAGGTTTTGCTGTCAGCGCTCACTGAAAACACCACGCGCGAGCTCTCCCGGACATTTCTGTAAGTACTTGCGAAACGACAGAAGTTTCTTACTGTCTAAATAATAATCTTGGGCAAACTGAAAGCACACAATCGTTTACAGACGCTATCTCGTTACCGAATACGTACAGTGAACGCCACTGCGCGTGGTCGCCGCGATGGAGTCTCCCGAACCGGCTTCTTGCGTGAAAGGTAGGTAAACGCTGAGAGCAAATTATGTGAAATATGTTCTTATAGCGTTTGTATAACTAAATGGAGCGTAAAAGAACGAAACCTCAATGCAGCGATCGCGCAGATTCGCAGCGACCGACTGCGCGTATGCACGCTTGTCCGCGCATTGTTTCGTTTACTCCGCGCGCACGTTTTCGCACCGTGCCATGAGCTTTAGGCCGCAGAATATGAGCATTTGACAGTATACAACCAACCATTGTTGCGTAGGCGCTATCAGAGCTGTTCAAAAATAATTTCATTGTAGAGACTTCGACGCCTACGGGGACTGTGATGTGCCGTCGCAACGATTCAATCTTTTTTTTTCTTCTAAATTCTTTGACCTTTCAATACTATTTCTTGAGTTGCGTCGCGCTGTATGTTTATCGGTGTTCTCAGCGTGCAATTTCCCGCTGCTCCTTTTTCGTAATCCAGTGCATTATTTCGTAACACAAACATGACCATGTGCCATGCTTTTTTTAAATGTGCTTGATACCACTGCCTTTCCACTCCACTGAACTTGCCAGTATCTATAGCATCGACAAGTTCATAGACCAAACCGTCATGACATTAGTCGGGCAGCGGACTCGGGCGAGCGTCTCAGTGCGCGTTTTCAGAACATCGCAGACTGGGCGCCGTAGCAGAAATCTTCCACGCGTCTGTGCTTGCTGCATACCCGAGTGGTATCCGATGACTGTTTGCCGGTTTTGTGTCTCGCGAGCCAAGCTTCACGCAGCTTCTTGTCTGCGGCTACGTGTGAATAAGGCTGACACCGGCCTCCATTACGTGCGTCCGGCCCTGCAGCACCGAGCAGTAGCCTACCTTGTTGCGCGCCTTCAAAGGCAGCCACTACCTATTGTAGTGCTTTCAAGCGCTGTAAAGGAGACACTCGAAGCGGGAAAATTTCGCCACTAAATGAGGACCGCAGTGCCCGAGGGAATTCAAACTCGTTTTCCACTCGCTTCGGCGCACCCGAAGCAGCCGACGCGGCCGCTATGTCCACGTGATCGCTCCTAGCACGTCACGCCGACGGTGGCGCCAGCTTTTCCAGAAGTGGAGCTCGAGGCCAATATCACAGCGGCCTCACTCATGTCATAACATAGTCCATGTTGTGCGAGTTGAGCCGTTCTAGCAGCGCTAACGAACTTTGTATCTTTGCATAGCTGAACTTTGTAGCTTATTTTCTTTTTGGACTGTGTTACTTTGGTCTTTGTTTCTTGGTTGTTTTGTTACGTTTGTATAATAATTGTCCTTTTTTGTTCCGCTCCCCTGTTGTATTTATAGAATTGAGATGATAATTTTTGAGAGAGGGGCATTGACACGTGGTCTTGTTTATCTGTTACCGGTGATCGCTTTTCACCGTTCGCTCAGCGCGGCATGTGCCCTCTGTTAGGTATGGCCGGACGCCAAGGGCCCCGTGGGTGCTACGACATCCCCTTCCCCTCTCAACTTGGTCGGGGCCCGTGGGTGCTGCGTCATCCCCACGCTACCGGAGAGGTCACTCACCCGACGCCCCGGATTCGTCGAAAAGAGGATCGACTTCTCCTTCCCGTGCTTGGTATTACAGGAGGAGGGGCCTTCTCTCTGTGCCTTTCACGTGTCATCGACGAAAGCAAGATCTCGCCCACACGATTGTAGAGAGCCTATTTAAGGGGCTCCGAAATATACTTCACACTTCATACTTGATACTTCATTCTCTTCTTATTTTCTTTCAACTACCTTGGAATAAACAGTGCAAGGTTCGCACTAGCAAAACGTCGTCTCGCCCTTGGTCGGTCACCATGGTCTAGCGGATGCCTGCAGCTCGCCGACAACGCCACGCTACCCAATAAGTAATGTCGGTGGAGCTTCGAGAGACAGGTTGCTAGCAGTGAGATCGCCTACAAATGCAACAAACTGGTTACTAACGGAGGGATCGCTCTGAGGTGCAACAAACTGGTGGCAGTGGTGGGATCGCCCCTGAAGCGCAACACCTCATGTGTGGAAAATTTCTAGAACCTTATCGATGTTTATGCTGTTACTGGAACTTGTGTAATCTGATGGCATGTGTGATGCGAAATGTGTAGAACTTTCTGGAAGACACATGGGCGCCACCGATTACTCTGCAACCTTCGATGACTTGTGTATAAAAACCGACGCCCTTGACCGGGAGATCAAATTTCCGACGATCACCAACTGCGTTCGCCGCCAACGCCGTTCTTCAAATGTAGCCTGCTTTTGCAGGCACAGGTTTGCACGATAAAACGCTCGTTTAATCATCCCCAATTTGGGTAAGGGAATTAATCGTGTTTTTTTTACCTAATTTAACCTCAGTAGGGGAATAGGCAGCATAGTAACAAGACCTTGGGAGCACAAGCCGCCCCGTTCCAAAGGAAACGCTCATAACATCCATCCGTCTATGATTTCGGTGGACGCACTTCCCACATGCGGTAATGATGACAAAGATTAGCGCTTATCCTGTGTTCCTCTTTTGTCCAAGTTTATTTCGCGCTGTTTTTCACATGTTCGGAGCTCGGATTAGTGGAAACCAGGAATGCGCGTTTTGACAGATTGACAACCAAGACTGGATCTGTTCTAGAGTAAAAACAGGTTTGCCCAGTCGATGTCGTAGCCTCCCCGTCGAGAAGCCACCCCACTTCCAAGAAAGAGCACGTGAAATAGATCCCACGTGGATGTCATGCGTTGTAATATATTTTCCAGAAGGGGGGGACAACGTATGGTGGCGGTCAGTCCCTAAAACGGCTACCCACTAGAATGCCGGAGGCTTATTTGTGAATGGCGGAAGAAATGAAGCATTAATTTCAAGTCTAGGCTGGTTCCACTCCTTCGCACGGCCTGTCTCTAGTGTCGTTCGACCGCGGGGGCCGTCATAGGAAATATTTAATGGCGGCTTGATAGAGTCAAGACGAAGAGAGGCGTGCGTGGTTGTGTCCATTTTTGGGAACTTAACACTGGCTGCCCGCGGCCGATAGGTGGGTGTGTACGTCGAAGCTGGTCGAGCCAGGAATTTAGCCTCCCTAAGTGCTGCGAGGCCGCTCCGGGAATGTCTTGATGGGCGCCGAAAAAATCTCACGGAGTGCGGATTGGTGACCCATAGTGCACCGCGGTTGCGCTGGCTACGGGGACATCCTTCATAGTTAGTTGTTCCTAGCCCAACTCTAAACACTTCGCCACCCTGTATTTAAATATAACATAAAAGAAAAAGCGGCGAAATTGATTGTTGTTCGCAAGCGCAGTAATACAACAGGTAGCCTTTCAATCCAGTGCTTTCCGTCGAGCGCGGAAATCAATGACGTCTTCAGTTGCCTTTGGAAATGCTTGACCATGCCGGTACTCTTTGTGTGGTAAGCCATGGTGTTATGAAGGCGCGTGCCGAGCAGACTCGCCAAGGCAGAAAAAAGTGAGCTTGGGAATTGTGGGCCTCTGTCAGAAGTTATTAGTAAAGGACAAGCGTACCGCGACACCAACATAGGAACAAATGCTTCCGTCACTGCTTCCACTTTGATGTCTTTTCGAGACGTCGTCTCAAGCCGCCTTGAGTACTGGTCGACAAACCTGAGAACGTACCTGAAACCTTGGCAGGGCGGAAGACGCCCCACCAAGTCTAACTGCACGAGAACGAAATGGCTCTCTGGTGGTCGAAACGGCTGCACCGCTGAACGCGTGCCGCGGGTCATATTCACGGTTTGACAGCCCAACTTCGAACACCTTTGTTGATCCCTGGCCACATGATGCATTCTGTGATAAGCCTCTGTGTCACTCTGAAGCCGGGATGAGTGAGCCCGTGCCGTCAGTAGAATATTGTGCGGAAAATCTGATAGGGAACAAAGGAGCGAGATGCTGCTATAGCGGGGGGGGGGGGGGGGGGGAGGCTTGGCGAACCTCACGCTCTGACCAGGAAGAACTGTTGTTCTTGAAAACAAAGGTTACGATTTTGGGTGGGTCAGAATGTGTAAGCTATGGCCTTCAAGAAAAAAAAAAAGCGGGAATGCTTGACACTGCAATAGATGGCCAACACCTCGCTCCCTAATGTGCTGTAGCGAACTTCAGTGGGTTTGAGGCGCTTTGAGAAGCCCAGCTGTCTGCACACTGTACCACTGTGCTGTTGTACGCGCTGCACCCATAGCCATGGTCGACGCGTCTACGTTGAGGCGAGTTAGGGCGTCGGGCAATGGTTAAATCAGCAACACTACAGTCGTCAACCGCATTTCGGTTCCCTGGGAGCAGTGTACGTGCTTCGAGGCCCAGAGAAGGGAAGCTCGTTTACTTAATCGCGACGCAGCAGATCGGTAAGCCGCTGCTGAACTCGCGCACACGATGGTATTAAGCGCCTGTGAAATTTTTTGACGCCCAAATACACGCGAAATTTTCGGTAAGCAGGTTGGCGAGCGGAAGTCTTCGATTCAATGCACCCGTGGTTCCAGTCGCTCGATGCCTTAGGCTCATATGTGGTGGTGGAGGAAATCCATGGCTTTAGGTTCAATTCATTTCTGGAGCCTCCAATCCCTCAAATAGGATGCGAAGGGGCTCTTCGTGCTCTTCGTCGCTGCGACTTGGAACGAGAATGTCGCCAGGGTAGACGAAAATCACCGGGAGTCCCCGCGTAGCCTCGTCCGTGAACCTTGAAAATGTTTCCGCCGCATTCTTCAAAATATAAGGCACACGGACAAACTAAAATAGCGTGGGCATGGCGGACCATCGAAAAGCATGTGGCTTAAACCGTTCTGCCACCTCGTGCACGTGCTTGCTCATGGCCTGGCCGGACCAACGATACCACAACTGCCGCATCCTGACCAGTCTTCAAGAAATGAAATGGACCATCCCCATCTTCCAAAGTTCGCCACGTGCACTTGGACCACAACTACAACACCGATGCCACGTCACTGCTTCGCTGTTATGGGATGCGTCACTTGAGGCGCCACCTATTTTTTACGTGACGTCGGCGCATCGCTTTATAAAGGAACAGCTCCAGGCCTGCACTTTCAGTGGGCACGGCGGACCGTCGACAAGCATGTGGCTTATACCGTTCTGCTACCTCTTGCAAGTTAGCAACTGCTATAGCACAATTAGAAGTGATTGTTGTGGTCTTTTGGTCTTGCCGTGCCCCCTACGGTGTGCTTCTATTGTCGATGATGTGTACTGCGTATGCTTGCTGCTAATGTGCGGCGATATTGAGTTAAATCCGGGCCCCAGTGACGGTAGTGGGGCCTCTATCAAATCCATGCTGAAAAAGTTGCTGTCTGGTCTGTATGTTTTTCTGTATTCGACAATGTACTACCCACTTAGGCTTTTGGCCCAACAATTTTCGCACGCATCCTTCAATTGTTGTAATAAACTTGATCTTTTATTTCTCTTCTTCTTGAGTCTTTTCGCGGTATTAGCGTGCTGAACTTAATCGCGGCGCTGACAATACTTGACCTGCACGAGAGCCCACTCAGCTAGGGGCTTCGCCCAGTTGGGCATATTGTGGTAAAAAAACTTGTTTACGGAAGCTGTCCAAAATAAATTTCTTCATACCTTCTAGAGCTTCTTTATGATCTGGCCCGGTGGTCCAATTTCTTCTTGCAGGACATGATTGATATGGCTCCGGAAGACTTGCCACCCGGCGGATAATATTTTTACAATATATGCTGTTGCAAAATTAAATGACCTCAGCGAGATTTCAAAAGAATTTGAAAACACTGTTTTATACTGATATGCGATCGAGATAAGCTCCTCGCTTTCCCGATCTGTTTGGGTGCGTACACTCATCTTGTCCGGATACTTGACGATATCGTCTTCAGGATTCTTTTTGTGTGATTCGTCATCTTGCCGTAGTTGGCCGATCTCACTGTTTGAACAGCACGTGGACATATCCTCCACGGTGCAGGGCATGATGCCTTCACCAAAATGTAAAAATTTGCAGCATAAGGTTGCAGCTGTTAGGAAGAAGGTGCTGCGGCTCACGGTGTCGAGAAGGCAGCCGGAAGCCACATTTCCGACCGAACCGTCCTTGGGCATGGTGCTTGCTGTTTTACTTGCTGTCACCATCTTAGAGGCACCATGTTGACTGTTGCCGCTACAACTGGGGCTAGGTTCGGCATCCCAAGCTGTCTTCGAGTGGCTGTCATCCTGATCCGCTTTTAGCTTTTTGCGTGGTTGATCTGTAATGATATTTAAAATAATACTTTATTAACATAACGGTTTCACCAATACCCATACATGATAAGCCTGCCAAAGCCGTATTGCGCTTGAAGGGCAGAGCCGACACGCAGCGTGTCGGGGGGAGCGGCGGTGGGAGCACCACCGGCAATGGTGGCACCAACGGCGCCAATGCGGACTGAACGTTTATATAATTGCAATCACAATTCTATTTCCAATTTCTAAAGCAGTTTTCACTGCCTACATCGACCCCTTGTCAAAGTATGTACCTGGTAAAAATTTCACCTCTACATATTTAGTGTCATACTTGAAGTGTTATTTATATGCGCCCTTCAATGGCATCTGGTAGGTTCTAGCCCACACCGCAGAGTTTTGTAAATATTTGCGCCTTGCTTAATTTTGCTTGCCTTGCTTGCCAGTTTTTAGATTTGCAGCTTTCCTTACAAACAGGCCACGCCTGTTGGATGTATTCGCCACGTGCACGTAAGGAACTTTTACCTTACGCGTCTGCGCACTCAAAGACTGTGAAACGCGCCATTGCTTTGATGTGTTTAGAATCTTCCTTAATGAAATCTTGTCATCACTCTGCGAAAATGAGTTTCATTGCTCAGTTAAATAGGCTGCAGGCTGCTGGTTACCCAAGTGTGGTGGTGACGTCAGTCTCGGAGGTATTGCTTCAGAAACTGAAAGGGAAGCGGCACAAAAGTAACCGCATCATACAAAAGAAGAGGCCTGAAGTTGTGCCGTATTGCCACAGAGTGGCTCACAATCTAAAGAATGTCGCCACTAGATATCAAATTCCGGTAGTGTTTTCCGCTCCTCAGAAACTGTCAATGTTGTGCAGCCGTATTTCTAAAACAAGTAAAAAACCTGATTGTGAAAAGAACCACGTGAAGTTTGTAGATTGCAGAGTCGGTGTGGTTTATAAGATTCCCTTGTCATGTGGCAAAGTGTATGTAGGGCAGTCAGGCCGCTGTGTTAACGAGCGCCTTAGAGAACATGAGCGATCCATACCAACAGGCACAGGTTCCCATTTGGCTCAGCATTGTAAAACATGCAAGTGCAAACCCATGTTTCGTGATACCACGATTTTGAAAAAGAGCCGTGACACCACCGCCCGAGAGTTATCGGAAGCTTTTTTCATTCAGTCATTGGGGTCACAGTGCATTAGTGTGCCTTCCTTAACCTTGTACAGCGCTGAATTTGGTTTTTTGGATTCTGTCGCATGAGTGCGCTCTTGGGATCGGATGTTGGTGGCTCCACCGCATGGTGCTCACTGCGCATGTTCCTCTTGTTTGAGCGGTCTATAAAGGAGTGACGCAATAAAATGATGTCAGTTGAGAGTAGCGCCTTGTCCTGTCGTCTTTCTTGTCTCTGTCGTTTTGCGCTAAACAAAGTATTCATGGATTCGCACCAACTAGCCCGCCAACGCATTGTGCTGAACTATCTTTCTTCTACTGTGGGCCCTGATATTTGTGTGTCTGTGTCATCTCCTGATCCTGCTGTTCTGGTCAGTCACATAGCTTTTGCTGTGTGCCGTGCAAGGATGCTTACGTTCTGCATGAAGAATGGACATGTTCCTCAAGACGTGGCGAGTCTCTTCGGGAACGTCAGACCTTCCGTCGGTCACGTGCGGCGAATGTGTCGGATTCTTCGTTCTGAAATTTGGCCGCAGGTACGCCTTCTGTACGACTGGTTGAGAGCTGTCTGCTACTCGCGCGATGCGCCTATTGTGGCTGAGAAGAAGTTTCGTCTCTACAGACGTCTATCAACTCAGACTACAGAATTCTGGTGGACACAGCTGCTGCTACTCCTCCGGTCCAGACTCCCGCGCAGAAAGGAACAAACGCAACCTGTCACCGCTGGTTTCCAGGTACTCGGTGACGCCAGGCTTCCTGACGAAGTTGCTGCATTGTTAAAGAATGGGCCGAAGTATAGCACGGAACCAAGAATTCCTGCACATGAGCTACTGGCTTTGAACAGGCGTATCGCAAGGAAAGCAGAACTAGAGGACCAGGAGCGGTGCCTCCTCGATGGGGTGGACTGCCTTCGTAGGACCGTCACCGGGAGAGCACCACCTTCGACAGCTGTGATCAAAAGGACAGTATCTTTCTTTAGAGACAATGAACTTCGGCTGTTACTCAGTGACAAAGAGGGCGGTTTTGTGATAGCTCCGTCTGCTGTCTTCAACAAAAAAGCCATTGAGGCTGTCAACAAGAACTTCATTCTGGCAAATGAGAAAGCTCAGAAGGTAAAACGCAAAGCCATTTCTTTGTTGGAAAATATGGGCCTCACCAAGATTGTGCAAAATGTAAAACAATGTAAGGTACTTGCTCTAGAGGTTTTTTTCACTGCAAAAACGCACAAACAGGATGTGCCTTTCCGTACAATAATCAGTGAAAACAACTGTTGGCAGGTTTTGGTTAGCCGCTTTTTGCAAAAACAATTGAAGCATTTAACTATTGACGATCCTTATGCCATAAAGGATTCTTTCGATGTTGTTTCCTTTCTGGAAGACAACCATTCAGTAGCTGACATTTTTTCTGTTGACGTCGAAGATCTTTACTATTCAATACCGCATGATGAGCTATTTCGCAGTGTGATGACGTGCATCGAAGAAAGTGGCGAGGTAGATTTTCGCAATGTGACCGGGTTGTCTTCGGAAAGTTTCATGTCCCTTCTTGAATTTTATTTAAGTGCAACTTTTATCCGGTTCGAAAACAACCTTTTTATCCAGAAAAATGGTGTGTGTATTGGTTCATGTGTGGCGCCTGCTCTTTGTAATATCTTTTTATCGTTTGTCGACCGCGCTCTTAAGAGTGCCTTAAACAATGACTCAGTTCAAATTTTTAGATATGTTGACAATTTTCTTGTTGTGATGAAACAGACTAACAATGACTGCTCCGTGACGGTAGCTGATATTTTAACTCTGTTCAATGACAATGGCAAAGGATTAACTTTCACACATGAGCTATCTAGGGACGGAAAACTCCAGTTTTTAGATTTGCAGCTTTCCTTACAAACAGGCCACGCCTGTTGGATGTATTCGCCACGTGCACGTAAGGAACTTTTACCTTACGCGTCTGCGCACTCAAAGACTGTGAAACGCGCCATTGCTTTGATGTGTTTAGAATCTTCCTTAATGAAATCTTGTCATCACTCTGCGAAAATGAGTTTCATTGCTCAGTTAAATAGGCTGCAGGCTGCTGGTTACCCAAGTGTGGTGGTGACGTCAGTCTCGGAGGTATTGCTTCAGAAACTGAAAGGGAAGCGGCACAAAAGTAACCGCATCATACAAAAGAAGAGGCCTGAAGTTGTGCCGTATTGCCACAGAGTGGCTCACAATCTAAAGAATGTCGCCACTAGATATCAAATTCCGGTAGTGTTTTCCGCTCCTCAGAAACTGTCAATGTTGTGCAGCCGTATTTCTAAAACAAGTAAAAAAACCTGATTGTGAAAAGAACCACGTGAAGTTTGTAGATTGCAGAGTCGGTGTGGTTTATAAGATTCCCTTGTCATGTGGCAAAGTGTATGTAGGGCAGTCAGGCCGCTGTGTTAACGAGCGCCTTAGAGAACATGAGCGATCCATACCAACAGGCACAGGTTCCCATTTGGCTCAGCATTGTAAAACATGCAAGTGCAAACCCATGTTTCGTGATACCACGATTTTGAAAAAGAGCCGTGACACCACCGCCCGAGAGTTATCGGAAGCTTTTTTCATTCAGTCATAGGGGTCACAGTGCATTAGTGTGCCTTCCTTAACCTTGTACAGCGCTGAATTTGGTTTTTTGGATTCTGTCGCATGAGTGCGCTCTTGGGATCGGATGTTGGTGGCTCCACCGCATGGTGCTCACTGCGCATGTTCCTCTGGTTTGAGCGGTCTATAAAGGAGTGACGCAATAAAATGATGTCAGTTGAGAGTAGCGCCTTGTCCTGTCGTCTTTCTTGTCTCTGTCATTTTGCGCTAAACAAAGTATTCATGGATAACAACCATATGTTCAACTTTCTCAAGGTTGCCACTGAAATCGCCCCATTTCCTGCTTTGATTCACATCACACGTTATTTTCCACAATCTCTTTACTCTCCACCTGAGGTATGCCGCGCTTTGCTTCAAGTACGACATCATATTGCTTGAGCGTCCCGCAATAACCCCCGTCGCTGTAATTTCTGACATCTATTTTCCATTTGTGTCCAAGTTAACTTGTGTGTGTTCTTTGGTTTGTCCATGTTTCCATATCCCTTAGGCCTGCAAAAACAAGTTAAAACCTCACTTACTCCCCCGCCTCATGTTGTACAATATCCTCGCGGTTCCTACAAGGCTTCATCAACGAACAGCATTGAGATATCTCGCAATGCTTATAACATTGAGGTGTCTTGCAATCCTTGCTGCTACTTTCATGGCGAACGCTATTTCCGGAAGGGCAAAGTTCGAAAATGATTTTAGCCTAGCTTTTACTCACTATAAACGAAGTGAAAGGCCCACACAATTTCCTACCTCAGCATGGACAAAGCGAAACCAACTGCGTTAACGATACATCACAAATGATAGCAGGTGTGTGTTATCGCGAAAGGTTCGGTGTGCTGCAAAATATAATAGGGTCGAACAAAAGCATGGGTTAAAGTTGCCTGCAGAATTAGCGACTTGGATTTCTGAAATTAAAGGAAGCTCTGGTTCAGCGACTACACCTCTTCAAGCACTGACCGTGATGCAAGCCATTTACCATGCGCAGCTTTCCAACATTTCTGTTGCAAATCAAGACTCATTCAATTTACAATGAGTAACAGTTTGTCACTGATTCATCATTTCATTTTATGCACTATTTCACAGGTGCGCCTTGCACCAACAGAGCACATTGTACAACAGAACACCTGAAGTGTCTTTATTTTATCTTTTCTCGCTTCAGATTCCTTCTACTGCATTCACTGAATGACTATTTTCAGTACTCAAAATCTACACAAAGCAGTGCAAGCGAGAAAACTATCATCGAAAAACAAATACAGTGGAGTTCGAATAGAAGTTCTTGCGATAAGTGGCGGCGCTTCTGAAGAAGCAGTTTGTTCCGCACTGTTTGAAACTTTTTACGCGGGTGTTAAAATTAAAATAAATTGTGGTGTTTTAGGTGCCAAAACCACTTTCGGATTATAAGGCACGCTGTAGTGGAGGACTCCGGAAATTTCGACCACCTGGGGTTCTTTAACGTGCACCTAAATCTGAGTGCACGGGTGTTTTCGTATTTCGCCCCCATCGAAATGCGGCCGCCGTGGCCGGGATTCGATCGCGCGACCTCGTGCTCCGTAGCCCAACACCATAGCCACTGTGTTTAGATGGCTGTGAAAATGTATATTTGGCCAGGTTCTAGAGAGTCTTAAAAAACGAATAAATCATATTTTTTACCACTCCCTTACGAACTGTTTTTTTCAATTATGAGGGTACATTTATGCCTTCAGTTTCAAACTGTCAGGATGGGGGGCTCAATCCCACCGTTCGTAACTCGTTGTGAAGATTGGAGTCGGGCATGAATTAGGTGGTAGCTCGCCCATGCCATCGTCCAACGTATCCACGATGAGGACGTTTGAAGGGAAGTACTGCTTCTGATCGAGAATGAGGAATATGGGTTTATTTACAGTATCTACGTCATTCTAGCATGACTGCGAAAGAAAGCACATCAGTCTAACATGACTGCGAGAGAAAGTGCCTCTGAGCAGCAGCGCAACAGTGGTTTATAAACACACGGTCCTCCCCCGATACCCAGGTGACGGAAACGGCCGACCAGGCATCGTAAGCAAGCCGCCTCTGCGCGACGGCTTCCGCACACACACACACACACACACACTTGCGTACAGGTTCACGGTGCGGAGCCGACGTCAGACGGACTTCGTAGTACTGGGGGTTTGTGTTAGGAAAGGTGCCTTTTATTCCCCGAGCTGACCTCCGCAGCGCGGCTGGGTGCACAATTTCTTGCGTCTTGGACGGCACCTGGGAAGGAGCCTCGAACTACGTTCCCGCGAGCACTCCCCCGCTCGCGGCAGACCAGGGCGGCGGTGGTGGCTCAGTAAAAATAGTTGGTCCCCCGAACGCATTCAGTCACAACGGCGAGGAGGCTAGCGCGTAACGGTGGCGTTCCAAGTTGCCGCCACTGTCGGAACTGGCTGGCAAAACTTGCGCCTCAGCTGGGCTGTTCTTAACAGCACCTCCATGGCCCGGAAAATTTCCACTTTCCAGCGCTGACAATTGCTGGGCAGGAAAAGAAGGGCTAGTGGCCAGGGGGTGATGTCTTGGCTCGCAGCAACCACTTGTGTAATAATGTCACCGCCCAAGACATCCAACAAGAACAGGCAACTGCAAAACGAACCCCACAGCATGGCTTTGAGCCGAGATGACGTACCTTGGCTCTCCTTTTAAACCCGCTAGGCTTCAAGGAAAACAAAAGTGCAGAAAGAAAAACTGCCGCATTTCGCTATGCCGATTTTTGTTAAAGCAATTTCTTGCTGACAAATTCAGCAATCATGGAGGGAATCCTGCCAAATGAGAGGGGATCTTCTTGGCTTAACAAAATTAACAATAATAACCCTGGAATTTCGGCGGGACCCTTAAACGCAAAATTCAAATTAGCCCGCTGCAACCATCCGCACTGCTATGCAACTTTCCCTTCTTATATCTAAAGAGGAAGTTGTACTCTTGAAGAGTAAGACTCCATCGGAGCATGTGGCCATTTTTGTGTGACATTTGATTGAGCCATGTCAGAGGACAGTGGTCAGTCTCGAAGATGAACTTCGCTTCGTACAAGTAACACGACAACTTCTGGCCGGCCCAAACTAAACAAGCGCATTCCTTCTCTGAAACGCTGTAGGCTTCCTCTCTTACACTTAGTTTACGTCTGGCATGGAGGATAGGATGCTACTCGTTATCGTCACCGACCTGAGTAAGTACCACGCCCATAGCTCTGTCGCTTGCGTCGCATTGAACCATGAATTCCTTTGTGTAGTCTGGCGCGCGAAGCACAGGACGAGAAACCAGTGGCGTTTTCAAACTTTGGAAAGCATTCTTTTTGTCTTTATCACAGTGTACGCTACTCGGAGCTCCCTTTCCGAGGGCGTCCGTTAATGGACTTGCCATTTGCGAGCAATTCGGAATGTACCGTTGATAGTACCCCACAAGTCCCAAAAATGAACGAAGGTTTGTTTTTGTGCGCGGATCAGAAAATTCTCCAATCGCAGCTATTTTCAGCTCGGCCGGCCATCTAGTGCCCTGGCCGACAACATGGCCCAGATAAGTAACCTGTGAACAACGAAATCTACACTTTTCCGCTTTTATCGTTAAGCCGGCTTCCCTCAACTGTGAGAACACCTGTTTGAGGTGCGATACGTGTTCTTCCCAGCTGTCCGAAAAAATTGCTACATCATCAACATATGGCAAGGCCAACTCCTGCAAGTCTTTTAGGACTATATCCATTAACTTAGAGAAGCTAAATGGCGCGTTCTTCAGCCCGAAGCTGAGTGCGAGAGGGCGAATAGAGCTTACAGGTGAGATGAATGCGGAATAGCGGCTGGCACCTGCTGAAAGGGGAACTTGCGAGTACCCCCGCACGAGATGTATAGTTGAAATGTATTTAGCAGCGCTAACACTCTCAATTCGTTCCTCAATGTTGGGTATTGGGTACAGCTGATCCCTAGTGATGGCATTTAACTTCCTGTTGTCAACACACGGACGAGGGTCCATGTTAGGCGTTTCTACCAGTATTAGCGGTGACGTGTAGTCACTCTCAGCGGTCTCAATAGCTCCCAACTCTAGCATGCGCTGTATCTCGGCCTCCATAATTTCTCTTTGTCTTGGAGGTACCCTGTAAGGCTTTGATTTTACGGGTTCGGTTGATGTCAGCCCTATTTCATGCATTATTAGTTCGGTTCTACCTGGCCGATCGCTGAATCTGTCGAGATATTCCCCTAACGCGCCTTTTAGCTCATCTAGCTGCTCGGGTCTAAGAGCGTGCGAGCTTACCGAATGTTTCACTACTTCTTCTAGACCGATTTCAGAGTTGGAGGTCGCCCTATACTCCTTAAAGTTGGTACTAGTGCTATCCTGCTCTTTGATCGTGTAGTTAACGACTCCGCTGTGCTCTACATACGGCTTCATCAAATTGCAGTGATATATCCTCACCTCCTTCCTGCGACCGGGCATTTTCAGAGCATAGTTAGTATCTGAAAGTTTGTGCAACACTTGAACGGGCCCGTCCCAGTGAACTTCAAGCTTGTTCTTTCTTGAAGGTCTGAGGATCATTACCTGGTCTCCGGGGTTAAACGTACGAAGCCTCGCATTCTTGTCGTAATAGAATTTGGCGTTCATTTGCGCCACTCCCATGTTTTTTCGACTAGCTCTTGGGTTGCACTTAGCCTTTCCAGCATATTTAGCACGTATTTGACCACTGTTGGACTGTCTCCTATTTCCTCCCACATCTCTCTCAACATTCTCAGTGGAGAACGGAGTGTCCTCCCAAACACTATTTCTGCTGGTGGGAGGCCTGTCGCTTCGTGTGAAACCGTTCGCAAAGCAAACGAAGTTGCTGACACACAGTTCTCCCAGTCCTCCTTGTGCTCGTAGCAGAGCGCACGGAAAACTCGCTTAAGTACTGAATGCCACCTCTCTACACTGTTTGACTGAGGGTGATAGACGCAACTGTGTATTAACTTTACCCCGCAATATTGCAAGAATGTGGAAGCCAGTGCGCTGGCGAATACTGACCCTTGATCCACCTGAATTTCGGCTGCAAACCGAACTCGAGCAAACACTGTCAAAAGCGCGTCTACTACTTCAGTGGAGATGAGCTCTTTCAGAGGGATTGCTTCTGGAAGCTATGTAGCCAGACACAGCATGGTAAACAAGTACCTGTAACCCGATTTTGTTTTTGGTAGAGGCCCTACCGTGTCTATCATAAGTCGTCTGAAAGGTTCTGTTATTAAGGGCTCTGCCTTTAGTGGAGCTTACCATGTCTCTCCTGGTTTACTCGAGCTCTGGCAGGCGTCGCATGATCTGACAAAGTTTTCTACGTCTTTGAAACAGCCAGGCCACTAGTATTGCATAAGCAATACTAGTGGCCTGGCTGTTTAGAGGAACAAAGCTACAACCCTGCATATTACGCAGCTGAAACAAGACTTACTACGAAAGGTAAATTCGGCTAGAGATGAGTTCTACAGCTTGAATCTTGAAGAATTTATTTCTAGCGATCCTAAAAAGTTCTGGCTGCATCTAAGCCAGAGAAAACAACAGATACAAAGCATTAACATCAACGGAATTGAAATAGAGGATGCGCACTGTATTGCTGATTACTTCAATGTATATTTTCAAAGTGTGTTTACAGAACGTGATCAGTGTGAACTTTCCAGTACAAGTAGCCCATCGGTAGATAATGTTTTAATCAGTCGCGAAGGTGTCCTGGCATTGCTTCTAAATATAAATATTAAAAAGTCAGCTGGGCCCGATAACATTCCTAATGCTTTCTTGAGGCGATATTCTGAGCAATTATCTGAATTCATTTCTAATCTTTTTCAGTTATGCTTAAAATTAGGTGCAATACCATCAGTCTGGAGTAAAGCACGTGTTGTGCCGGTACACAAGAAAGGAGACCGCCAATCTGTTTCAAATTACCGTCCTATATCTATTACTAGCTCGTGTTGTAAGCTATTGGAACATATTGTTGCTTGTTTTATACAAGAGTTTTTGAATGATCATAGCATACTATCACCTTTTCAGCATGGTTTCAGGAAAGGACTCTCCACTGTAACTCAACTCGTAACAACCGTACATGAGCTATCCCGCATACTTGATTTATCTGGACAAATAGATGTGCTCTTTCTGGATTTCAGCAAAGATTTTGATAAAGTTCCCCATGCAAAGCTATTACATAAATTAGATAAAATTGGACTCCCATTTGGTATCATACAGTGGATATGTGCTTATCTCAAAAACAGAGAACAGTTTGTTGATATTAGGAATTGTACTTCCAGTGCACGTCAGGTCACCTCAGGAGTCCCTCAGGGCAGTGTACTAGGACCATTGTTATTGTTAATCTATGTTAATGACTTGATTGATGTTATTCCTGGTAATGTGTCCATATGGTTATACGCTGATGATTGTGTTATCTCCAAGGAAATTGTGTCCTATGATGATCATTTTGTGCTGCAAAGATGCCTTGCAGAAATCACTGACTGGTGTTCCAATTGGGGAATGGAGCTCAATGCGGAAAAAAACTGTACTTTTACGCGTAACAAGAAAAAAATCTGCTAGCATTTTTCCGTACCAACTTGGAAATAGAACTGTCCTCGAAGTCGACAAATACTAATACCTTGGCGTTACCCTCAACAATAAGCTTACATGGTCAACTCATATCTCGGATGTTTGCTCAGCTGCGCTAAAAAAATTGTGGTTCATAAAAAGAAAGCTTAAAAACGCGCCTGTAAGGACTAAAATGTTAGCCTACAATGCAATAGTGAGATCAAAGTTAGAATATGCTTCCGAACTCTGGGACCCGCATACCATGAAAGACACAAAAGAACTTGAGCGAGTACAGAGAAAAGCAGTGAGATTTATTTACGGGAAATATGCCAGGAAGGACTCGCCGTCCTCAATAATGTTACAAAATAGAATACAGAGACTCGAAATACGCAGAAAAATTAATCGTCTTGTACTACTACATAACACTCTTTCTGGAAAAAATAATATGACGCTACCAGATTCCATTTGTCGGCCTTCTACGAGGAGAACACGACACAGTCATGAGTATTTGCTTGCACCAATCTTCGCGAAAACAAACTCTTACAAGTACAGTTTTTTCCCTCGAACGGTGAACGATTGGAATTCACTTCCCATTAGTGTATTTCAGTCTAACGATTTCATGGCTGCATTGCAAAATCATTTCTGTGCAAGTTAGCGATGTTGACGTTATCATTTGTGCTTCTTTCAGTGCATTATGTTCATTTCATGTTGCATTGTATACGCTTTTCTGTGTTTTCTTGTTTGTGATATGCCCCTCCTGCTTGGGCCAAAGTATTGGCCTGCAGTGTTATTAAATAAATAAATAAAAATAAAAGCAATCTTTCCTTTGATTTGTTTATGCCTAGGTGGCCGGACCACCCATTTCCATGACAGAGACTCGAAAGGTCCTCCCTGTACTTAGTCGGTATGATTAACTGATCTGAAATCCTACCCTTTCGATCTCTGTAGTGCCGATACAGCAATCCTCCTCTCTCATGTATCGTCACGTTGCGCCTAGCAATGCCTTCATTAGCTGGGTGATGCAATTTAGCTAAGCTCTTATCATTCTTTTGCTCGGCTGCCAGTGACTCTCTATCCACACGTAAGAGCTGATCAAAGTTCTTTGAGGCTGGTGATAATAACGACCCTGTCTCCCTTGCCATTGCGTCAGCTTGCTCTTCCTGTAGGCTTGAACTTTGACACTCCAGTGATACGCTCTCATTGAGCTGGTCAGCTGGCAGGCTTTCCCCAACTGTTTTTTCATCTTTCGAGCCTAGCTCGGATTTGGTTATTGAAGTTATCTCCTTTGCTACTTCCGCTGGAGCGACGTGATTTTACGAGCTTGGCCACGCGTCAACGCCTGTGCTACGCCCTCTCCCAGTTTAAGCCGTTTTTCACGCAGTAATTGATTTGAACGATTAGAAAAAATGTAAGGGTACTGCAGTGACAAAATTTGGAAACTGCAGCCTCGGTCACTAGTTCCCTGAATGGTCCACTGATTTTGACTTTGGCCGTGGGCAGACATACGCTGTGTTCTTCTACAACCTGTTTGATCCATGCTTCTTCTCCGGTGAAGTCATCTATCATCACGTAAGACGGATGGACAATGTTAATCGTGGCGGCACTGTCTCTTAGCACCCGGCATAGATTGCCATTAACTTGCAGGTCGTGAAGATATGGGCTTAAAAGTTCCATATTCTCGTCTTTTTCATCTACGTAGGAAAAAACTACGCTAGGCTTTCCGCAGTTCACAGCGATAAGGCCCAGTTTGTGGCACTTATAGCAGCGGATCGGTCTAAAAGATTCGAATTTTTTTCTGCTCTTTTCGTACTGTTTCCCCGTTTGATTTCTCCTCACTCTTTTCTGAGGGCATTTCCTCCTCGTCTACAGGCTCCGGTCGTCTAGTCTGCGAGCCCTTTTTGAACGGAAATGTTTTCCGTGGTTCATTTTGACCGCCTCAATTACCGGCCTAGGCGTTCAGATTTCTACGCGTTGCGTACTCTTCGGCTAATTCAGCCGCCCTTTCCACAGTGCTTACAGTTTTCCACAGTGCTTACAGTGCTTACCCCCACAGTTTCACAGCTTAGGGGATGCTTTTGTAAAAATGCTCTAGACACATGCATTCAATGATTATGTCTCCACTGTCGTGCGCTTCCGCACTTTTCAGCCACTCGACTAGGTTGGCCTTTAAGCCATATGCTGACTCCGGATACCCCTCGCTATATTTCTTGCCTGTTCTCCTAAACCTTTGCCGAAAAGCTTCGGCTGAAAGGCGGTATTTATTCAGGAGACCAGCCTTATTATTCCCATAATCATATGCATCTTCCGCACTGAGTCTGGCGATTACTTCTGTAGCCTCACACGGCAACATAGACAGCAACCGCTGTGGCTATGAACTCGGACCGAAGTTCGTCTTCTCGCAAGTCCTTTCAAAATGGCATAGGAACAAGCCTATGTTGGTCCCGACCTCAAATGGCTTTAGTAGCCTGTCCATGCAGGATGATTCTGCCTCATTTGGTCGTCCCAGAGCCCCTTCACTTCCTTGAGACAACTCCAAACGTATGCTTTCAAGTTCAAGTTGAATTTTCTTAACTCGCATTCCTCTCTCTCTCTGTCCCGTTCTTCTCTTTTCTTCAGGAGTTTCAGCCCCATTTAAATTTCTTCCTCACTGGCCTGTTTGGAAATTAGCTTCAGTAATTCCGATTTTCGCATTTCCTTGCGTACATCTAGGCCCAGTTCCTCACCAACAATCCACAACTCGTCTCTCAGTAGTTTCCCTAACTCCATAATTGCTGCTTTACTGTCTTGGTCCTGCTCGCTAAATCTAGCTAGGAAAACACAACCTAGCTAACACTCAACAGTCTAGCTTCCCTACTGTTCTGAACAGAACCACAAAATGAAGCCTAGAGAGTCAAAGCAAGAACCTAGCACTCACCGCAGACACAGCACCACGTCGCAAAATCCATCTCAACTATGTCAGCCAGTTGTCAGGTTTGGGGGCTTAATCCCACCATTCGTAACTCGTTGTCAAGATTGGAGTCGGGCATGAATTAGTTGGCAGCTGGCCCATGCCGTCGTCCAACTTATCGACGCTGATGACGTTGTTGAAGGGAAGGACTGCTTCTCCTCGAGAACGAGGAATATGGGTTTATTTACAGTATCTACATCAGTCTAGCATGACTGCGAGAGAAAGTACACCAGTCTAACATGACTGCGAGAGAAAGTGCCTCCGAGCAGCCGCACAACAGCGGTTTATAAACACACGGTCCTCCCCCGATACCCAGGTGACGAAAACGGCCCACCAGACATCGTAAACAAGCCGCCTCTTTGCGGGATGGCTTACACACACACACACATTTCCGCACAGGTTCACGGTCCGGAGCCGACTTCAGATGGGCATCGTAGAACTCGGGGCTCGTGTCAGGAAAGGTGCCTTTTATTCCCCGAGCCGACTCCGCAGCGCGGGCCTGTGCCCATTGTCTAGCGTCTTGGATGGCGCGTGGGAAGGAGCCTCGTACTACGTTCGCGCGAGCACTCCACCGCTCACGGCGAGACCAGGGCAGCTGTGGCGGCTCACTAAGAATAGTTGGTCCGCCGAACGCATTTAGTCATAACGGCGACGAGGCTAGAGCGTAATGGTGGCGTTCCAAGAAAAGTTGCCACTGCTGTCGCAACTGGCTGGCAAAACTTGCACCTCAGCTGGGCCGTTCTTAATAACACCTCGATTCTTACTTCGGTGTTTGCAGGAGAGTTGCTCCGCTTATTGCAGGAGAGCGGAACACAAAAGGACACTTAATTATACAATGGTAACAAAACAACAATGAAACAAAGACCAAAGTAACAGAGTCCAAAAAGAAAATAAACTAGAATGTTCAACCATGCAAAGATACAGGGTTCGTTAGTGCTGATAGAACGACTCAAGTCGCACAACATGGAATATTTTAGGCCGTGAGTTGTGCCGCTGTGATATCGCAATGGCGTCTGGCACAACTTCATATTCCGTTGCGTCAATGCGTCGGATTTTCTCGTAGTCTGCCAGGTGGAAGGTGAAGGTGGCGAATAGGGGAGTAACCCGGATCCGGCGGGGACGCAGAGCGGCGAGAGTCGATGGGGCCCTGAACTAAGGGCTCCACCCTACGAGGGAGTCACTTCATCTCATTACAAAAGAATGTTTTCTCTATCTCTTCTCGTAGAGTTTGAAATGGCGACGTAAACGCTTCTCGCTAAGTCCTTGTTGGCGCATTGGGGCCCAAACCCAAACATGGTCGCCAGGCTGGTGCTCGACGTTGCATTGTCCAAGGCTGTAGTATCTGCTGTCCATCACGTGCTGGTTCTTGGCCCGAAGGCGGGGGAGCTGTCGGGCTTCTTCGGCGCGCTGAGGATAGGCAGCGACATCAAGACTCTCTTCGTCGGTGACGTGCGGCAGAATGGCGTCAAGAGTGGCCAGGTTCCAGCCGTAAACCCATATTGATCGGCGTGATCTATGGTCTTTCTCGCACCGACGTGTTGCAACCGAAGGTTATGTATGGCACGGTGGCATCCCAGGTCTTCTGTTCGGTGTCGACGTGCATTGCTAGCTTGTCAGTCAGGGCCTGACTCAGGCCCTCTGTAAGACCATTTCCCTGCGGTTGGTAGGTAGTTGTCCTCCTCTGGCTTCTCTGGCTGTATTTCAATATACATTGTGTGAACTGCACTGTAAAGTCCGTTTGTCTGTCGGTAATCAGCCCATAGTGGCACCTTGTAGCTACAGGGTGTTCTCGACGAAGAATTTTGCCTCTTGCGCGGCGCTAACTTTGGGCAGAGCTTTGGTATCCACGAAGTGGGTTACGCAGGTTGTCTCCACGACGACCCACTTATTTCCGGACGTTGGAGTTGGAAAAGCTCCCAGTAAGTCCATTATGATCTGCTGAAATGATCGGAGAGGAGGCACAACGGCTGTAGTAATCGCGCTGGCTTCGTCGGCGGTGTCTTGAGTCGCTGACAGTGTCGGCATGCGTTGACGTACCGGGAGACCTTGGCGGTAAGGCGCGGTCAATAAGATGTTTCCTTTATTCTGGATAGCATCCGGGAGAACCCGAGGTGCCCAGCTGTCGGAACATCATGTAGGGCGTGCAGTATCTCTGGACGGAATGTTAATGAAACGTCAAGACTGTAGTTGGCGCGGATGGGCGAGAAGTTCTTATTTACGAGTAAACTGTTTTGAAGCTAGAACGAAGAAGACCCTCGCCTAAATACTTTAGGGACAATTGGATTCCTTACCAAATACTCGACGAGGATTTATAGCTCCGGATTATAGCTGCTCTTCAGTGAAGTCTTCCACGCCTGTTATTTCAAAGAGGACATCATCCTCGATATCTTTTGGCGCCGGGTCAATGAGTGCACGTGACAGGCAACCGGAATCAATGTTTTCGTGTGGACTTGTAGATTACAGTGATGCCATATCTTTGCAATCTGAGCCCCAACGGGCCAGGCGTCTGGAAGGGTCTTTAATATCGGCTAGCCAACACAACACTTGATGGTCGCTGACTACATTGAACGTCCTGTCATATAGGTGAGGGCGGAATTTCACTCAAATCCAAATGGTCTCGGGGCACTCCTTTGCAGACGTAGAAAAAATGCCAACCACTCTTCATAGAGACCGGCTAGCGTAGGCTATAACCAAGAAAGAAAGAAGGAAAGAACGAAAGAAAGAAAGAAAGAAAAACAAGTCAATCTTCCCTCAGAACTATGTCCGCACTGAGCCCTAGGCTTTTGGCTTCAGTGTGGATTTCTCGTTCACGTGCGCAAGTTGTGATGGAGACTGCATGCATCGTTTCAGTTCTTGAAATGCGTGGTTTATGGGCGTTTGCCACTTGAGCTCACATTTAGTTAGATGTGTCAGGGGCTCAGCGATATGTGAAAAGTCATTGACAAAGCGTGTGTAGTAGGCAGACATGCGAAGATACCTATGTACTGCCTTCTTATTCATGGGCTGTTGAAACTTTCCGATGGCAGTTGTCTTTTGCTAGTTGGGCCAAGCTCCTGATATGCAGATGGCGTCGCCCAGAAAAATAATTTCTTCCTAAGCGAAGGGAAATTTTTCGGGGTTCAGAGTTAACCCTGATCACTTGATGGGCTCTAATACCATCGTAAGCCGCCTAACGTGATGCTCGATATTTACTTCCAAGCCGAGAACGTCGTCCGAATAAACAGGACGGTTCTGCCACTTTAATCCTGCTAACACCAGGTTCGTCACGCGTTAGAACGTTGAAGGCGCCGAGCACAGTGCAGCCTTGAACTCTTAGCGACCATCTGACATAATGAAGGCAGTCTTTTCGAGATCTCTCTCGTCCCCTTCTATTTGCCAATATCTCACTTGAGATCCTTCAACGAGAATTATTTAGCGTTGCAGAGCCGATCTAATGCGTCGTATATGTGTGGGAAGGAACATACGTTCTTCTTTGTGATTTTATTCAGCCGGTTATTATCCATGCCCCAGAAAAGTCGGTTCCCATCCGCTTTCTTCACCAAAGAGCACGAGATACCCACGGGCTTTTCGACAGCTGGTTGAAGTCGGCGCACCGCATTCAGTCAACTTGTTGCCTTACAGCTTCACGTTCTCGCGTCGAAACGCGGTAAGCGACGAGGCGGAATGGTCGAGCACACTGTTCAGTTGTTACGAGATGCTTTGCAGCAGGCGTTCGTGCATTCCTCGATGACGTCAAAAAACATAACATTTCTGAGCTATTGCTGCTTACACACTGGGAGACTTGGATCAATTTGGGAATGCGGTTCCGGAACTATGGTCTTCGGGGTAGACGTGGCAGAAGCCGAGAGGATTGCTGGTTTGCTCAATTATCTCGATCTATGCGATCGTTGTGCCTATGGTGACAAAGGAAACATACCGAGGCCATAAGCATTTCAAGTAACGAGAATAGCTACGAGGGCGTAGATTAATTTACTTACCCGCTATTTTATAAGGCGAAATAGGGTACCTAAAGGTAATTACAAATAAAACACACTATTATATTTACATTGCACTATAGTCGCAACACCGGCTCAGGCATTTGTGCCATCGCGGTTCTAAATTTGAAGGTGCCCCTGGGGTTGTCCGCGACACACGCGGCCTCCCCAACTCTCATTGTCACGCAAGCCTTCACGGACTTTTGCGAAATCGAAAACCATTGCCTCAGACTCGTCGACGCGAGGCACCTTTTCCAATATGTTGGCTGCATTCTCCTTTGGATTGCAATGGATATTCGTCCCTTCCTCTACAGAAAATGAATCACAATTCCTTGCTCGTGCGCCATGGACGTGTGAAGCAGAACCGCCATCTTTAACTGGCAGCAGTGCCGTGCCGCGGTGGTTCCGGTAGATAAGGCCGGGCTGTTCTAAGAAACATTCCCCGCTGAGAATGAATGATACGTTGACTTCACCTTTACAGCCGTTTTTGGCTAGAAGAAGTAAGAGAGAATACTTTCTGATTCGCCCTCGTAGAGCGGAAAAATTATATCTGATCAGCGCTCGTCATTCGTATCCTAATATATTCATTACATTCCTAAAATTCTCATTATTTGTTAGAGAATTATCGTTTCCCGTATAATAAAAATAACATCCGGCGCTATCGTGCCTGTAGGCTCTGTCTAACTCGTGTTTTACGATTTTCTTGCGCATCATACTTTGAGAAATTTAATGAGTGCAGTAACGCCGATCCTACCCTTTCGTAAATTAGACAAAACGATCTCCCTGTTCTTCCGTTACCTCTACTAGTGATTCTACCCACCTATATGTCATTCAGTTGCTATTTTCTACTGATCTGCAAGATGGTAATTTGATTTGAGCTCCGGGTCATCAAGGTTTCCTCTAAAAGAACCTGCCGATCCACACTCAACGACATCAACTTTTCTCTCTGTCCTTCCATTCCTACCTGGGCCACGATGACGTGAAAGTCTTCTCATGCACTTTCGCAGCCGCCGCGGGTGACTTTCCAAAGTTTTAGCTACATTCTGCCGAGCTGAATTCCAGTTATATTCCTCGAATTGCCTGTTGCAAATGGGTCGCAAGCCCCAAGGGTAGCGTTGGCCTGGCGGCCTGGGGCACAACTGGAAGCATTCGAAGGTCCTGGCAAAGGATGGGTCGACTGCTAATAGAACAACTTGTTTATTCTAGCATCGCAAAAGAGCGGCCGGTCAGGTAGACCGACGTGGAGAAACGGGAGACAACGTTACTCGGCTGAATAAATCGAAGCTTCGCTCTTGGCGTCCGGGGGTAGCTGCTTTTATACTCTCGGAGTCGAGGGCAAGAAGGAACGGTTCGGAAGAGGCGCACGTGACGGCGGCGCACGGACACGTTGTGACAAGTGACAAGTATCCGCCGGGCCGACACCGGTCAGACCTCCTCGCTTCACAGTTCGGGACCTCCTCTCCCCGGCTACCGCGCTTTGACACGCGTGTCCACCAACATGCACACACACGCACACACACACACACACACACACACGAAGACACGTGGCATTGAAACATGCCTGGACGCGCTTAGGAGGAGGTGTTGCGGCAGCGCTGAACTGGCCAAAATGACCACCGCTGTGAACGAAACCCCGGCGTCCGTTGCATCCGCGCCGGCTATACCGCACATCGGAGGCGAAACGTAACAGACCGCCCCGCCGGGAGAAGGAGATATCGATGGTCAGGGGACTGCATCCGCTGTCCGGAGCGATGTCGCTCGATGATGGTCATAACCAAAGTCGGTCGTCCCTCGGCGTTTCTTGTGCGCAGCGCACCGAGAAGGCCTCGTTCTCACGTTCAGGTTCACACAGGACACTGCAAAGTGACATCGGGAGAGTTTCCTTTTTTTTCTCGTTCCTAACAAGCGTTAGAACTACGCCGAAACTCAACCGCTCAGTCAGGAAGCATGGCACAACCCTCACTAAGCTATGCCACGCTCTTTCCCCTTTTATACTACTGCCTACTTACTTACAGTAGTCTAGCAGCACTGAGAACGCGTCCACAAATTGGAAAATTGCACTAGAATGCACGTCATGACTTTGAAACACTAAACAAAAGCAATATGTTAAAAATCCTGCCTCACGAAGAAAAACATCAGTAACAAACAACTTTGAGGCTGATTCCTACGTTAGGGGCCTCGACTTAAGCCATCGGCGTTACCATTGAGACTCCCCTTTTTGTAACGCACCTCAAAGGAATATTGTTGCAAAGCGAGGCTCCAGCGCAGGAGGCGGCCATTTTTGGAAGAGATGGTCTGCAGCGATTGGAGAGGGCAGTGATGCGACTCAATGATAAACCTCGAGCCGGCTAGGTAGCATGACAATTTCTGAACGGCCCACACGAGACACGCACACTCTTTCTGGGTGGCGCTGTACGCGTGCTCACGACTGGTCAGCTTACGACTAGCATACAGGACGGGGTGTTCCACTTCTCCATTTTCCCGTTGGCACAGTACAACGCCCATGCCTCTCTCACTGGCATCGCACTGAACAACGAACCCTTTTGTATAGTCTGGCGATCGTAGCACAGGCTGGTTTGTTAGGGCGCTCTTTAGGGCGCTAAAAGCTCTTTCCATTGTCTCGTCCCAGACGACTGTTTGGGGCTCTGTTTTTCTTAGAGCATCCGTCAGGGCAGCCGCGATATCAGAGTACCTGGGGATGTACCTCTGATAATAGCCAGCGACACCTAAGAACGACCGAATATCGGTCTTCGTGCGCCGTTGCGGGATGTCTTGCACAGCGGCCACCTTTATTTGAGAGGGGCGGCGACGACCCCGTCCAATCGGGTGACCGAGGTAGACAACCTCGGCCTGTGCTAACTGGCACTTGGGAGCCTTGACTATCAAGCCCACTTCACGCAGGCGGGTTAGCACTGCCCGCAAGTGTGCCATATGCTCAAACCAGGATGCGGAGAATATCACTACGTCGTCTAAATACGGTAAAGCTAATTCTTCCTCTCCCCGCAACACTTTGTCCTTGAGGCTTGAAAAGCAGTATGGCGCGTTCTTCAAACCAAAACTCAAAACTTTAGGACGGAATAGGCCCATTGGTGAAATGAACGCCGCATACCTACTAGCCTCTTCTGTAAGTGGAACCTGCCAATAACGCCTGACAAGATCTAGGGTGGAAGTAAACTGAGTGCTACTAACTTTCTCTAGGCGCTCCTCGATGTTAGGGATCGAATAAATGTGATCCTTAGTGATGGAATTAAGCCTGCAGTAGTCGACGCAAGGACGAGGTTCCTTGCCCGGTACCTCAACTAAAATCAAAGGGGAGGTATAATCACTCTCAGCCGCCTCAATAACACCGAGCTGTAGAATTTCTTTATCTCAGCCTCCAATCGCGCTGGCGGGGTGGCACCCGGTACGCCTTGGATGGTACTGGCTCTGGGGAGGTAAGTTCTATTTCATGAGTAAGGACAGAAGTCCTACCAGGCCTCTCAGAGAACTGACCTTGAAACTGTTGTAATAGCTGGTGTAGTTCGGTTTTCTGCTCAGGCGACAGCGGTGCTTTACTGATTAAGTCACTAATGACTTGATCGGTGTCTTCCCTGTTCGTCACTGAGCCTAGTCCCGGAAGCTCGACCGGAAGCTCTTCGGGAACGTTTACCATCACAAACACCACTGCTTGCTGTTGTCTATAGGGTTTGAGCAGATTACAGTGGTAAACTTGCTGTGCTTTCCGTTTTCCTGGTAGACTCACCACGTAGTTAACGTCCGACAGTTCTTGAACAACCCGTGCTGGGCCGGCCCACTGCACGTCGAGATTGTTTTTTAGCGATGTGCGCAATATCATTACCTCATCGCCCACCTCAAAGCGACGGGCCCTGGCTGTCCGATCGTAATAAACCTTGGCCCTCTGCTGGGCCTTTGCCATTGCTTCACCTGACAACTCCGGTGCCCTGCTTAAGCGTTCGAGGAGCCTAAGCACGTACTCCATCACGACTGGGTCGTCGCCCCTGCCTTCCCACGAGTCTCGAAGCATGTGAAGGGGAGACCGCAGCGAGCGACCATACACCAGCTCAGCTGGCGAAAACGCCGTAGCCGCATGCGGCCCGGTCCTTAATGCAAACGTCACTCCAGGCACACACAGCTCCCAGTCAGTTTCTTGTTCAAAACACAATGCTCGCAACACGCACTTCATGACGGAGTGAAGCTTCTCAAGGGAATTCGACTGCGGGTGGTACACTGAGCTGTGCAACAGCTTTGCCCCACACCTTTCGAGAAAGGCTGTCGTCAAAGCGCTAGTAAACACTATGCACTGATCTGAGTGGATTTCCGCAGGAAAACCAACTCGCGCAAATATGGACAGTAGTGCATTGACTATCTCAACTGAGCTGAGTTCTTTAAGCGGCACTGCTTCAGGGAACTTTCTCGCTGGGCAGATCACAGTCAAAATGTGTCTGTACCCTGTGGTTGTTACCGGCAGAGGTCCCACTGTATCAATAACGAGCCGTCTAAAAGGCTCCGTAATGATAGGTACCAACTTCAACGGCGCCCTCGATTTGTCCCCTGGTTTGCCCACCCGCTGACAGGTGTCACATGTCCTCACAAAGTGTTCTGCGTCACGAAAACACCATGGCCAATAGTACTCTTGCAAGAGACGGTCCATAGCCTGCTTAACTCCTAGGTGTCCGGACCACGAACCTCCATGCCACAAGCCCAATAAATCCTGACGGTAGCACTGAGGCACGATCAGCTAGCGGATCGAACTCCACTCCCCTGCGGTCTAGATACTTTCGGTACAAGACCCCACTTCTTTCCACAAAACGAGCATTTTTCTTGGCGATACCTTCCTTGACATTGCAGCGCATGTTTTCTACGCTGCCATCCTTTTTTTGCTCGGCTATCAAAGCCGACCGGCTGACTTTTAGCAGCCTAAGTCCATCTGACGTAGGCGCGATGAGCAAATCTGCCGATAGCTCTTCTAACTTTCCCGTGTCGGGCATTTCCTCTCCAGTATCTGGTGCCTTAACGCTACAGGCTCAATTTTATTCAGTTTGGACGTGCTCTGATTATCAGCTTGCTGCACCTCCGACCGTTTCTCATTGTTCGACAACGTCGGTCCCGCAACTACCACCTTTGGAGCGAGCTCCGGAACTCTCGATCTGGTTAAGGCCTGAACGCTAGCCTCACCAAACAAAAGCCCATTCTCGCGCAGGAGGTGATCGGACCTGTTCTAAAATAGGTACGGGTACTGGGGAGGCAGCATAGATGACACTGCGGCCTCCGTCTCAAGTGCTCCGAAAGGTCCTTCAATAAGCACTTTTGCTACGGGCAGACACACGCTATGAGCTTCCACGGCTTGCTTGATGCATGCGCACTCGCCCGTGAACATATCGGGATCTACGTAAGAGGGGTGACTACATCCATTGTAGCTGCGGAATCACGAAGCACTCGGCACTCTTTCCCGTTCACGAGGAGGTCTCGCATGCAAGGCTCGAGAAGTTTCATGTTCTCGCCAGTGCTGCATAATGACAAAAACATGACTTTTGTTTTTGTTTCTGGACACTGAGCCGAAAAGTGACGCGGCTTCTGGAACGTATAACATACGCGCGCTTGCCTCGTCTCGAACCGCTTTCTGCGTTCGGCTTCGGCTGCCGCCGTCTCCTTACGTTCGGTCGGACTGCTTTCACTCGCATCTGCACTACGTGTGTCCCCCCTTGCTCTCATGGGCGGGAACTTCGGCCTCTCAAACTTGGAGCTGAATTCACCCTTTTGACGGTCTTTAGCTCCGCGAGCCCGACGCGTCACAAACTCCTCGGCTAGCTCGGCGGCTTTAGCCACCGCACTAACGTCTGGCCTATCCAAGACCCAGTATCGCACGTTCTCAGGTAACCGACTATAAAACTGTTCCAGCCCAAAACACTGCAGAACTTTCTCGTGGTCACCAAACGCTTTCTCTTCTTTGAGCCACTCCTGCATGTTTGACATAAGCCTGTAGGCAAACTCTGTATATACTCTCTTCTGCCTCTCTCATTTTCCCGAAACTTCCGACGGAACGCCTCCACTGACAGCCTGTACTTTTTTAGCAGACTCGATTTCCTTTGGTCGAAATCCTCTGCCTCCTATCTCTTCAAGGGAGTGACTACGTCGGCCGCCTCGCCGGGTAACAAAGTGAGCAAGCGCTGTGGCCACCTTTCCCAAGAGAACCCCTGCTTCTCGTACGTTCGCTCAAAGTTGACCAGGAACAAAGCAATGTCCTCTCCAAGCCTAAACGGCCGCATCAGGTCAGTCATATTGAACGATACTCGTTCTCCTGCACCGTGTGCCTGACTTCCATTACGAGCGCGTTCCATCACTACCTCGAGACGCTTCATTTCCAAAGCGTGCTAACGGTCACGCTCCTCTTTCTCTTTTTGCTCTTTACGTTCGCGCTCTTCTTTCTCTTTCTCTTTTTGCTCTTTACGTTCGCGCTCCTGTCTTTTTGCCGTCTCCCTCTCCTCAATGGTCTCAAGGCATTCCGACAGCTCGTCATCCTCAGCTTCTAACTCAAGAATAGCCCTTAGCAGTTCTGGTTTTCTGAGTTTGAGAGGGGCGTGAACTAAGGACTCCACCCTACGAGGAAGTCACCTCATCTCATTACAAATGAATGTTTTCTCTCTCTCTCTCTTCTCGTAGCGTTCCAAATAGCGGCGTAAAAGCTTCTCGCTAAGTCCTCGTCGGCGTATTGGGGTCCAAACTGAAACACGGTCGCCGGGCTAGTGCTCGACGTAGCGTCGTCGAAGGCTGTATTATCTTCTGTCAGTCGCCTGCTGATTCTTGACCCGGAGACGGGGGAGCTGTCGGGCTTCTTCGGCACGTTGGTGATGCGTGGCAACGTCAAGATTATTTTCGTCGGTGACGTGCGGCAGGATGGCGTCAAGAGTTGTCGGGTTCCTGCCTTAAAACCAGCTTGATCGGCGTGATCTGTGGCGTTTCTCGCACCGGCGTGTTGTAACCGAAGGTTATGTATGGCAGGATGGCATCCCAGGTCTTGCGTTCGACGTCGACGTGCATTGCTAGCTTGTCAGTGAGGGCCTGACTCAGGCGCTCTGTAAGACCATTTCTCTGCGGTTGGTAGGCAGTTGTCCTCCTCTGGCTTGTCTGGCTGTATTGCAGAATGGCTTGGGTGAACTGCGCTGTAAGGCCGTTCGTCTGTCGGTGATCAGGACTACTGTGGCACCTTGTAGCAGCAGGATGCTGTCGACGAAGAATTTTGCCACTTCTGTTGCGCTACCTTTCGGCAGAGCTTTCGTTGACGATCCACTTATTTCCGGATGTTGAAGTTGGAAAAGGTGCCAGAAAATTATTCTGATCTGCTGAAATGTTTGGCAAGGAGGCACCATCGGCTCTAGTAATCGCGCTGGCCTTGTCGGCGGTGTCTTGAGTCGCTGATAGTGTCGGCATGTGTTCACGTAACGGGAGACGTCGACGGTAAGGCGCGGCCAGTAATACCTTTCCTGTATCCTCGATAGCATCCGGGAGAATCGGAGGTTCCCAGCGGTCGGAGCGTCATGTAGGGCGTGCAATATCTCTGGACGGAATGTTGAGGGAACATCAAGACGGTAGTTGGCGCGGAGGGGTGAGTTCTTATTTAAGAGCAAATTGTTTTGAAGCGAGAACGAAGAAGATCCTCGCCTAAATACTTTAGGGACACCGTCATGTTCCCTTCCGAATACTCGACGAGGATTTATAACTCCGTGTATACTCGTTGCTCTTCAGTGAAGTCCTCCACGCCTATTATTCCAAGGAAGGCGTCGTGATCACGGTCATCTTTTGCCGGCGGGTCAATGAGTGCGCGTGACAGGCAATTGGAATCAATGTTTTCGCGCGGACTTGTGGATTGCAGTGATGCCATATCTTTGCAATCTGAGGGCCCACCGCGCCAGGCGTCCGCAAGGGTATTCGAAATTGGCTAGCCAACACAACGCGTGATGGTCACTGCCGACTTTGGACGCCCTTCTAATAGGTAAGGGTGGAATTTCGCTCTAACCCAAATGATCTCGGGGCACTCCTTTGTGGTTGTAGAATAATTGCTAACCACTCTTGATAGCGACCGGCTAGCGTAAGCTATCACCCAGTCAAGTGTATCTTTCCTCTGGACTAGGACTGCACTGAGGCCTAGGCTTCTGGCGTAAGTGTGGATTTCTACATCCGCGCCCTCGTTCACGTGCGCAAGTTCCGGTGGTGACAGCATGTATCGTTTCAGTTCTTGGAATGCGTGGTTCTTCGGCGTTTACCACTTGACCTCACATTTACCTAGATGTGTCAGGGCCTCAGCGATATGTGAATAGTCCTTGACAAAGCGCGTGTAGTAGGCAGACATGCCAAGAAATCTGCATACTGCCTTGTTCATGGGCTGCTGAAACTTTGCGATGGCAGTTGTCTTCTGCGGGCTAGGGCGAGCTCCTGATTTACTGATGACGTGGCCCAGGAAAAGAAGTTTTTCTTAAGCGAAGGGATATTTTTGGGCCTCAGGGTTAACCCTGATCACGTGATGGGCTCTAATGCTGTCGCAAGCCGCCTAACGTGATTGTCGATATTTACTTCCAACACGACAACGTCATCCAAGTAAACAAGACAGGTCTGCCACTTCAATCATACTAACACCATGTTCATCACGCGTTCGAACGTTGAAGGCGCCGAGCACAGTACAAGATTGAACTCGTAGGGACCATCTGACATTGTGAAGGCATTCTTTTCGAGATCTCTCTCGTCGCCTTCTATTTGCCAATGACCAACTTGAGATACACCAACGAAAAGTATTTAGCGTCGTAGAATCCATCCAATGCGTGCTCTATCCGTGGGAAGGGGCATACGTCCTTCTTGGTGATCTTGTTCAGCCGGTGATAATCCATGCCCCAGAAACGTAGGTTCCCGTCCGCTTTCTTCACCAAACAGCACGAGATGCGCACGGGCTTTTCGACAGGTGGATGAATTCAGCGCGCCGCATTTAGTCAACTTGTTGCCTTACAGCTTCACGTTCTCGCGTCGAAATTCGGTAAGGGCTCCGGCGGAGTGGTCGAGCGCACTGTTCGGTTATTACGCGATGCTTTGCAGCAGGTGTTCGTGAAATCCTCGATGACGTCGAAAAACAGAACATTTCTGAGCTATTGCTGCTTACACACGGGGAGACTTGGAGCTGTTTCGAAGTCTGGTTCGGGAACTATGGTCGTCGGGGTAGACGCGGTAGAAGCCAAGAGGACAGACACATTGCTGGTTTGCTCAATTTGTTCGATGTATGCCATCGTTGTGCCCGTATTGACAAATGAAACATATCGAGGCCATACGCATTTGAAATAACGAGAAAATCTACCAGGGCGCATAGAAAAGTACTTACCCGCTATTTTTATCAGGAAAAATAGGGTATATATAGGTATTTACAAATATACCACACTATTCTATGTAGATTGCACTATTTTTCCATATAGTCACCACACCGGCTCAGGCATTTGTCCCATCGCGCCACTAAATGCGAAGTGCCCCTGTGGTGGCACCGAGACACGCGGCTTCCGAACGCTCATTGCTATGCAAGTCTTCACGGACTTTCGCGAATTCGAAAACCATCGCCTCAGACTCGTCGACGCCATGCACCTTTTCCAATATGTTGGCTGCATTTTCCTCTGGATTTCAATGGACATTCATCGGTTCGTCTACAGAACACGAATCACAATTCCTTGCTCGTGCTCCATGGGCGTGTGAAGCAGAACCGCCACCTTTAGCTGACAGCAGTGCCGTGCCGCGGTGGTACCGGTAGATAAGGCCGGGCTGTTCCATGAAAGGTCCGCCGCTGAGAATGGATGATACTTTGACATCGCATTTACAGCCGTTTTTGGCTAGACGAAATAAGGTCGAATACTTTCTGATAAGCCCTCGTAGAGCGGAAATATATCCGATCAGTACTCGGCATTCGTATCTTAATATATTCCTTACATTCCTAAAATTCTCATTATTTGTTACAGAACTATATTTTCTCGTATATTCAAATTACAATCCGACGCTATCGTGCCTGTAGGCTCTAAGTCGTACTTTACGATTTAATCAGTGAAGTAGTGCCTATTCTGCCATTTCGTAAATTAGAACAAACGATCTCTTTGTTCTTCCCTTACCTCTACTAGTGATTCGCCCCAGCTATATGTCGTTCACGTGCTAGTTTCTACTGATCTGCAAGATGGGAATTGTTAATGTTATATCCAGTGGCGTTGCAACAGGGGGGTGGTTGCGGGGGGCCGTGGGCCCTGGTTGCGCGGGGCCAGTGGGGGGGGGGGGGGTCACATACGTCTGAATACACCCCGAAATTGTCGATATCCTCGCGTTCCGCGACTACACCCGGGGGGGGGGGGGTGGGGAGGGTGACAGAAGAGCTATTGGCCCCGGGTGCCAGACGACCTAGCTACGCCACTGGTTATATCGCCCGCACTAAGCTGTCGGCCTTGCAGGTGACCCAGTAGCGCCTTTATGAACGCTGGCATCAGGACGTTCGGTTCTCAACGAGTGCCTTAGTTTTCCTGAGGTGCCTGTTCTATCGTCTTGGCTTGTGACAGAAGTTATCACAGTACACAGTCCATTGCCTGATCGTCCGCCAGTTCACGGACGTCTCCTAAAAGATTGCTCATGTCTCGCCGACTGTGCCCCCTACGATCGCTCCCAGTGGAATAATTCACGTCAGCAGTCTGAATCCATACCACACTCCTTCTAACATGAATGTTTAAAGTGCAGCGAGACCGTGCTCCGATCACTGCGGGTAATCTTACAACGCCAACTTTTTCCGAGAGACACATTCTCCCAGGAGTAGAAGACCAAGAAGACTGGTCTGCCTTGTGTGCACGCAGACCACTATCTTGGTTGCTGCGGTGTACTTCAGTGTAAATACATTGTAAATAGTCACGGTTCTCGTCGCTTTACGTAACAATATCACGGCGGCTAGATTTCAGATTCGATCAATTACGAGAGCCCTATCAATCCCGGTTCTGGATGCTTCTCCATATTATAAGCACCTGTAATTTCCTGGCGTAGTGAATCTTTTGAGACGAAGATGCTTGAGGTCTGTCTCACAAAATGACGTTGCCGCATTCCCTCCCTGAATTTCTATTCACAAAGGTCGGGTCTGATTCTCTCCCCTCTCTGCTCGTTTTGTAATCACCAAGACAGAATGCATCATTTCCTTGTAACTTCTCGACGCTTTACTGTGACAAGGACAACAACATTGGAAATACATTATCAAATATATATGTCCTAGACTTAACACAACCTCTTGTTTTTTGGTTTGGGGCCTCCACTTTGGCATTCAGTCACAGGGACACTTATACCATTGTCCAAATTTTTTTTACATAATTCAACCAAAGGGAGGGCTAAATTTAGTCCTCCTTTTATTGCGATAGCAATTATGTTGACACTCCAGGCTCATTTCAGCCGTCACCGTTGGCATCGCCATGAGGCTGCGTAAGAGTGAAAGCGTGTGGGGCTGAGCCGGCGAACGGTGTTCAATCTGGTGTGCGCGAGAGAGGAACGCGGCCCGAAGCCTGCCTTCTCGTGTGGCGTCCGAGGCGAGGGAGGAGGGGTGTTCTTCACCGGTGGCTGCTACGGTTCCTCGATGTCCCCCTTGCCCGCCGCTCCGCAAAGAGTGCGAACAACCGCGGCGTCTACTACGGTGTTGCCCAGGCGAATCGCTGTCGCCGTATTAGACGCTTTGTCAGACGCCGTAGGGACGCGTTGTTCTCGCTCGTTTATCTTGAAAACGATCTGCGAAATGGCTAAAGCGGGCGCCTGCGCGGGCTTCATCTTCAAAGCGATCTGCGATGTTTGCAGAGTGCGCGTGTTGCTGGCAGCTTCGTATGCGCTACGCTTTCGACGATTCGTTCGCGCCGAAGTGAGGCAGGCATGAAGGTCCATTCGCTTGCTGCTGCCGCGATTCCTCACCCATCAATTTTCACAGCTTGTTTCCGGACACTACTGCGTGCGCTCCTGACATTCGCCGAGGCTGTCGGCCTCGCCGACCGCCTTTAGCTCCATCGCATTTCCGCGGCGTGCTGCTGTTTCTGGTGCACTTTCTCTCCCTCTACTTTCATTCCCTACCCCCTGTGCAGCGCGGTTGAGGTGTCCTCTGCTGAGAGACAGCTACTGCGCTGCACTTTACCCCGACCTTTCCTTCCCATCAACAAAAATCACCTTCTCTCTCTCTCTCTCTATCTCATAGAGGGACTTGCGTTCATGGCGTGGCACCATGCTCGTTAATTTTGTTAAAAGACGTTCATGGGCCGGTTGGTTTGAATTCATCAAAGAATCTGTTAGCGCGACTCCACAAGGACGTAGAAAAAAACAGACACACAATGACTGCGCTGTCTGTGTGTGAATGTTTCTTTCGACGTCCTCGTTGAGTCACGCTTAGACATTCTATCATAGATAATTTAATTAGTAAGCGACAGAATCGACAGAATTAGAAGACAGAATCGTCAGATTATTTTCGATAATATATACCCAAACAACTCTAAACGCCTCTCTCACAGTATAATAAATGGTCTATTAGAGTATCGCTTGTTAAAGCTAAATATACACTCTGTCGTAGGGAGAGATGCATTACATATACAATAAACATCTGGAATTAGAATTTTCTCTTCCGCTCTTCACTGGCCTCTCTCGCTAACGCTTCCTGACTCTGTACCAGCATTTCTGGATAAGTTTCTGGCGACTATATTAATCGTCAGAAACTCTGGCGATCACAACAGTTTTACGAAAACTGAACTCATGAATCTCAGAATCTGCAAAAATAACGGATTACTTATGCTCAGCTCTCACTGGAAATAATGGCTCACGTATTACACCTACATTTCATTGTTAATGCCTTCTCACTTAGCACTAATTAGTTTGGATGGTTGGTTGCCGGCCTATAAAGGACTAGTAATCACTGAGTTAGCAGACAGCTTGGCGAGAGCTGACGTTAGTGGTCCAATTCTCCCCATTCTTCCTGTATCTTCTATCGTTACTGCTGCTAGATTCAGGAGACTGGCAGTCATGCAAAATACTTAGAAGAGATTATTAATATATTTAACTGATTACTGACACCACCTATTTCCTTGGAACCGGAAATTATGCCGTAATGGCAAAGGTTATGTCCCCTCGACGTAATTCCAATTTCGAATACCTGCCCTAAACTACCTGCATTGATCTGGTCTGACGCCCTCCTCCTTGTGATCATAGTGTGGGGAAGATGAAACAACGGAAGCGTTCTTCCTGTCATGCCGACGTTTTTCCGCCTTAAGAAAACACACCTTAGAAGGAAAGATTTATAGTGCTGGATTGAATCTAACGATTCCAGATATTTTATCTTTGCTACCATCATCTCTTGAACATCGTCAAAGGGATGTTGGAGCAGCAGTTCTGGAATATATATTAGATTTAGGAGCACTTCCTTGTTGAACGATGAAAATTTATCAGGCCATTCTTTTTGTCATTCAATATTTCTCTATTGTGACACTTTTCAGACTCAGAGAATCTTTTTCTTAAATCACCCAATTTTTAGCCAAACCCCCGTAGTGGGTGTGAGCCACTCTCCGAAGGGAGCAAAGAAGAGAAGAAGGAGAGATTTCGTAAAACAACGTCGATATGTTCTTGCCTTGAGGAAATTACCCGTTGATACTACAAGAGTTGTTATCGTCACAGATTCTCTATCTGTATGCAGCGCACTTTCTGCGTCTACAAAATCGACAACATTGAACACGTTTTATTCATTAGCTCCGCCTCATTTAAGTTCAGTTCATATGGTATGTTACGGGTCCCAGGCCACCGAGACATTCATATTGATGAAATAGCCGATTCCTTGGCCCGAGCTTCTTTAACAGGTCCTGTGCTATCTGTGCTGCCGGCAACGGCGTACGTCACTGCAGCCAGATGTAAACATTTTTCTTTGAGCGAAGACAAAAAAGCCCTGTCATTAGCAAACTGTACAAATTTTTTGCACCTAAATTATTCTTGTAACCGGAAATGGTGTCCTAACCGGAAATTCGAAGTTTCATTTACTAGGCTGCGTTGCCGTATTCCAACACTTAATTTGTTTTGCACAGGTGTGGTCTCGCGGTATCCACTCTATGCTACCTCTGCAATGAACCGGAATCTATAGATCATTTTTTATTGACCTGTCGGCGATTTTCTGCTCATCGAAAACTATGTCTAGAAATCCCACTTCAAAATTTAGGATTGCCTTTAAACAGCACTGCTATTCTCTCCCTTGGAGCAACCGTATTGGGATACAGCCACAGGAACATTTGCCTAGCCCTTTATAATTTTCTATGTAGCACAAAAAGAATGACTTGTTAATAGTTCTTAGTTTCCACAATTGATTCACTTCTACTTCAGTCTAGGAAATTGAAAAAGTAAAAGCACAAATGCACAGTTTAAATACTTCTAGTATTATTATTCAAAAATTTACCTTACTCAAGTTTAAGTATATGTCTTTTTATTATTCTCTCTTTTTTAAATATTCCTATCAACGCAAGGAATACTATAGTATTAATCGCTAGTTTTGCTCATGTATTCACAGTTTATTTTTCATCTTGGAGTATACATTTATTTCACTTTTTGTGTTAGTTATTTACTAACGAAATTCTTTTATTTATTCAATCATATTACCATCCGATTCGTGACCTATCCCCCATAGTGGGTTTGTGCCATTGATTGAGGCTTCATTATCATCATCATATGGAGAATCAGGAAAAGCGAGACATAAGCAGCGATGAAGAAGGTACGCATAGAAGAAATCGCATAGTTCATTCTTAAGTATTATTTAAACTGCATGACCTCTGAGGTCCCTCCTATTAGTAGTGAGAGACAGAAACTCCAGATTATGTTCGATGATATCGTTGCTCTGTAGTATGAGGGCTACCTCACACTACATTTCAGCGTAAGCTGCGTGTTTATTTTTCTTTGATTTCTCTCTTGCTTGCGGTTAGGGCTTTCTTCGTTTGCATGTTGCTCGTAAAAATATCTCTGCATATTCTCTGTTGTCGGCTATGTTACAGTTTGTAAACGCTGCATGTCGGCTCTGCCCTTCAAGCGCAATGCGGCTTCGGCAGGCCTATCATGTTTCGGTGTTGGTGAAACTGTTATGTTAATAAAGTATTATTCTTATTATCATTACAGAACAGCCAAGCAAAAAGCTAAAGGCAGATCTAGATGACAGCCACTCGAAAACAACTTTGGAAGCCGAACCCTGCCCCAGTTGTAGCGGCCATAGTCAAGATTGTGCCTCCAAGATGGTGACAGCAAGCAAAACAACAACCACCATGTCCAAGTACGTTTCGGTCAGAAATGTGGTTCTGGCTGCCTGCTGGACAGCGTGAGCCGCAGCATCTTCGACCTAACAGCTGCAAGTAGCTGCTGCGAATTTGTAAATTTTGGTGAATATATCATGCACTGCACCGTGGAAGAAGATGTGACCGCGTGCTCTTCAAACAGTGAGATCGGCCAACCACGGAAAGATGACGACTCAGGGAAAAAATCCTGAAGAGGATATCGTCAAAGATCAGGATAAGATCAGTGTAGGCACACAAACAGATGCGGAAACCGAGGAGCTTACCTCGCTCGCACATCAGTATAAAACTGTGTTTTCAAATTACTTTGAAATTTCGCTGCGATCATTTAATTTTGCCAGAGCGTATATTGTAAAGATCATATCGGTCAGGTGGCGTGTCTTCCGGATCCGTGTCAAGCATTTGCTGCAAGACGAAAGTAGACCCCAAGGCCAAATTCGAAAAGAAGCTCTAGAACCTACGAAGAAATCTATTTTGGACAGCTTCCGTAAGCAAGTTTTTAGCCAGAATATGCTCAAGTGGGCGAAGCCCCAGGCTGAGTGGGCTCTCGAGCAGGCCGTGGGAAAGGTGATGGAATACTTCAAGCAATGAGCAGGTGTATTGCCAGCGCCGCGATTAACCCTTTCGGCCCTGGTGGCGTCAATTGACGCCACAAGTAAAAATCCGCCTTGGTGCTTCGAAACCGAAAGGAAAACCGAACTTTTTTTTCCGAGATGACCTTCAGGAATCCCTACTACCATCGACATGAGTGATGGAGCCCTGTTTTCAGGCTGACGGCCACAAAGAAGAAGAGGCTCCGACAAAAACATGTCAGGTGACGGGGCAGGTAATCTCGTATTTCGAAATATTGTAACTAAATAATTATTCGAATGCATCCGTTCCGATTTTTATATTTGTTTTTAATTGGCCAGCTACGTGCATGAGTGCTTAAACTGCATTAATTGAGTGCGTTGTTTTTTCTTGCCGACATTTTTTCTCGACATTTTTTCTCTATGTGCGATTTTGACGCCATCAGGGCTCAGCGGTTGCAAAATGCGCCCGTTGAGTTACGACGGGCGTGGTGTTTCAAGTTTGCTCCTTCTGTATTCTCGCAGATTCGTCGATTCCAACGGCGTTGTTTTACTCCTGTTATCAAAGTCACTCCAGAAGTCTCCAAGGGGCTGCAGATGCGCTTTTTGAGGAGCTTGATGACGGAAATTTGTCAGATGTTGAGGGCGAATGCGACGATGATGACGATGGTGTCGAGCTTCATGCGACCGATAGTGCGCCAACGCACGATGAGAGCGATAGTTCTGATCACGAGTACGATCTGGGAACGTCTACTGGATGGAAAAGGGAACACAATTTCAGCAACCAGACACGACATTTCAAGGGGACATTCACGCTGTGCTTGAATTGGATGGAGAAATGCAATCGCCATATCACTATTTCCGAAGATATGTTCCAAAAAGTGCCTTTCTAGAACTTGCGGATAAAACCAACCAATAATCGGTGCCTCAGGAGGGATCGTCAGTCAAGACCGATGAAGAAGAGAAAGGCGTCTTTGTGCACATCATCTCACAATGGGTGTCTTGCGTTATCCGACGTTGAGACTCTACTGGAAGCCTAGCATGAAATCTGGTCTTGCAGCGTCAGCCGGCCTTTCCCGCAACCGCTTCAAAATGCTCCGGAACAACCTGCATATTGTTGACGCTAATAATCCCAGCAAAACAGACCAGCTTTGGAAGGTGAGGCCCCTGCTGGATGCTCTTCAGAAACGGTGCAATGAGCTTCTTCCCGAAGAGCGGCTTTGCATTGACGAGCCGATTTTGCCCTTCAAAGGCCGTCTGGATATCAAGCAGTACGTAAAAGGAAAGCCACATCCGTGGGGCGTGAAAATATTTATGCTGTGTGGTGAATCTGGGCTTATTTATGACTTCCTGCCATACCAAGGATCGACAACTAACTTATCCGATCACCTAAAGTATAACTTCGGCATCACAGGTGCAATAGTTATGACTTTGGCTCAGCGCATTCCATCTGGTGTGGGACACAAGTTGTTTTCTGACAATTATTTTACTTCTCTGCCTATATTACGTGAAATGCGGAAAAAAAATATTTGCTGCCGGAACAATAAGTTCCAACAGATGTGAGAGGTGTCCCTTGATGAGCGAAAAGGACCTGAAGAAAAAGGGGCGTGGTTCGTCAGATTGCATTGTGAGTGGGGACGGAAAGTTGGCCGTGACGAAGTGGCTGGATAGCAGGTCAGTGACACTGGCATCCAACTTTCTTTGCTCTGAAGGATGAAGACACAGCCAGGCGATGCAGCAAAGCAGAGAAATGTTTTGTCGACATCAGACGACCAGCTGTGGTCGGTGCATGCAACCGCAGCATGGGTGGCGTCGATAAAGTAGATTTTCTTGTGGCGCTTTACCGTACAACCATCCGGTCTAGGAAGTGGACACTGAGGATGATATTCCACTTCAGGAATTTGGCGGCAGTGAACGCCTGGTTTTAGCGGATGAGGTGAGACTGACGTATAAGATTGGCTCTCTAACTACGAGTGCGTCAGTGATCGCAACAAGTGGGATGACCCGACGAAGCTACGTAGCGTCATCTTCTATCTTGCTGACGTTCCGAACATCTGGTTCGGAACGTCACGGGAACTGCAAACCTGGTCCGCTTTCAAAACAGCATTCGCGGAAGTCTTCGGTCGCTCAGCCTTGCGAAAACTCCGCGCTGAACAGCGCCTACGCCAGCGCGCTCAAAAACCCTGCGAGACTTACATCAGTTACATAGAGGATGTCGTGGATATTTGCGCCCGCGTCGATTCCACCATGACTGAAGCGGACAAGGTGAAGTACATCCTCAACGGTATCGAGGACGACGCATTTCAAATGCTCCTGGCGCGAAACCCTACTTCTGTCGCAGCTGTCGTCACTCTTTGCCAGAGCTTCGATGAGCTGCGTCGACAAAGGGTCCTTGCGTGCAGCGCTGTTGCATCTGGCGACACTCCCTTGGGCCTCACGCTTCGCTCCAACTCCACGCCAGCAGCACCTGTTCCTTAATCCTTAATCTCTGTTGAGATTAAAGATTTAATTCGGGAGGAGGTGGCGCGCCAACTGTCTATGCTGCCTCTCAACGATGGACCTCCCCAGCCTGACACATCTCTGGCTGCTCCCATTGGACGGGCCTTTCGCGAGGAACTTGCTGGGTCTTTACCTTCAGTCCAACCTTGCCCTCCCGTGGCTGCACCTCTGACCTATGCCGATGTCGCCGCGCGACCTGCGTCACCGACGTTTGCGTACCCGGCGCCAATGAGACTTCAAGGTGCACCTCCTCCCGCATCGCCTCCAATTCCGCCTCGACGCCCAGTTCAGACCCCTTGGCGCACACTCGACAACCGGCCCATATGCTCCCCTTGCGGTGTCGCCGGCCACCTGTCGCCGGCCACCATCGTCGCATGCCACCTGCTAACGCTGCTGTCTCAACACCTGGGTATGCCTATTCCCACGATACTACCAGGCATGCGATGCTTCCCGACCCAGGGTTCTCGCCGCCTCCTTGACGCCCTGTCGGCACCCGTCGTTCGCCGTCAGCGCGTCGTCGCTCGCTTTCCCCCTTACGTCACCGCCAGTCACCAAGCGAGGGAAACTAGTTACTGAAGTTCCGCAGGCACAAACTGCAAGCTTCGCGACTTCTACAAGGCCTGCACAGTCACCACGCAATTTATTAGACGTTTTTGTCGAAGGAACCGCCGCAATTGCACTTATTGATACTGGGGCTGCAGTTTCTGTTATCGACGAAAAGCTTTGTCGTAACCTCCACAAGGTCACAACGCCGTTGTCTGGTATGTTTCTAAGCACCGCGACTGCGCAGCATATAGACCCGCTTGCTCAATGTACTGCAAGGGTGTTCATCGACGGCATTGTCTATGTTGTTGAATTTTTTGTGTTGTCTTCACGTTCACATGACATTATTCTCGGCTAGGACTTCTTGTCTCACCATCGTGACATCGTCGACTGCGCCTGGACAGAAGTAGCTTGCCGATTTCCCGCTTGCCGATGCCCCGCTGACTGATCTTTCTGAAGAAAAAGCCACCAAGCTCACCGTTGTGTTCGATACGGACAAACCACCCGAAATGTGTGTACTTGTGCCCGTCTCTCGCTCTACCGCGCCAAACGCTACCGTACTTTTTACACCGTCGCCTATTTTTCTACGTCGCAAAGCCCTACCTCTCCCGTTTGCCGTCCTCACCACTGTATCTGGATTATCCTCTATGCTTGTGTGTAACCCGTCTCACAACCCTGTGACCTTACTGCGCGGCGAATCACTAGATCGTGTTCAGCCCCTTGACCCGCTTCACCTTCTCGATGCTTCCGGCGACACGGTATGTTATGAACTCGACGCCCTCACTTCTCCCGTCCTGTGCACGTCATCATCATCATCATTGTCGTCTTCGTCGTCAGACGTTCTTGAATCTGTCGTAGACGCCGATCTGCCACCAGCGTATCGCCAGCAAGTCCTCGCGCTTTGTCAGAATTTTCGCTCGTCATTTGTTTGTGAACAACCATCTCTAGGGCGTACGGCAACCGTCGCTCACAGCGTCCACACTGGTTCCCATCCTCCTTTAGGCCAGCGATCATACCGCGTGTCGGCAGCTGAGCGATAGATCATTAACGAGCAGGTCGACGACATGCTGCACCGTGGAGTCATTTTCCCTTCCCACAGTCCTTGGGCCTCTCCTGTAGTACTAGTACGCAAGAAGGACGGGTCAATACGCTTCTGTGTGGATTACCGCCGACTCAGTATGATCACTCGTAAATATGTCTATCCGCTGCCTCGGACAGATGACGCCCTCGACTCCCTACAAGACGCGGAGTACTTCTCATCTTTGGATCTTCGCTCCGGCTATTGGCAAGTGCCGATGGCAGAAGATGACTGTGAGAAGACAGCTTTCATCACGCCCGTTGGCTTGTACGAATTTACCGTCGTGCCATTCGGGTTCTGCAACGCGCCCGCTACTTTCGAGCGCATGATGGACACCATCCTTCGTAATTACAAGTGGAAAAGATGTCTGTGCTACCTTGATGATATCGTGGTGTTTTCGCCAGATTTCCCGACGCACCTCGTTCGCTTGCGTGAGATACTGACCTGCCTCACCTCTGCTGGCCTCGAACTTAACATCAAGACGTGCCGGTTTGCTGCCCGCAAGTTAAAAATATTGGGACACGTATCAAAGGACGGTGTGCTTCCTGACCCAACCAAGCTTCGTGCGGTCGCAGTTTCCGATGCCCACTACTCTTAAGGCGCTCCGCAGCTTTATAGGGCTCTACTCTTACTTTCGACGTCTTGTGCGCAATTTTGCGACTATCATCGCACCACTGACCAATTGGCTTACCACTACCAACGGCATCTCCGTGTGGCCAACTTCCTGTGACGAAGCCTTCAAGCAACTACGCCGCCTACTTACTTCGCCATCGATTCTTCGACACTACAATCCCACAGCGCCTACAGAGGTACACAAGGACGCCAGTGGCATCGAATTTGGTGCTGTCCTCGCACAACGGAAAGGCGGCTATGACGAGTACGTCGTCGCGTATGTGAGCCGCACTTTAAAGAAGGCAGAAGCCAACTACTCAGTATCAGAAAAGGAGTGCTTGGCCGTTATTTGGGCTCTCATCAAGTTTCGTCCATACCTATATGATTGCCCTTGACATTGTCACCGACCACCATTCACTTTGCTGGCTGTCCTCGTTGAAGGATGCGTCAGGTCGCCTAGGCCGATGGGCACTTCGCTTACAAGAATATGACATCCGCGTTGTCTACCGATCGGACACAAAGCACTGTGACGCCGATGCCTTTTCCCGATCACCGCTACCTTCTGATGTGGCTTCAGTGTCTCCGCTCTTCGCATCCATGTCAGCCTTCAACGTCGCTGATATGACGGACGAGCAGCGTAAGGATCCCCTGCTTTCAACTATGCTGAATTTCCTCCACGACCCATTCGGCACACCCTCTTCTCGAACGCTTCGTCGTCAAGGCGCTCACTATGCTGTACGCCACAACGTCCTTTACCGCAGAAATTATTTGCGTGATGGTCGTAAATGGCTCCTTGTGATACCACGATACTTGCGTTCTGATATATGCGCTTATTTTCATGCTGCTCCTCATAATTATCACGCCGGTGTTCTGAAAACGTATACTCAACTAAGGCAGCGTTTCTACTGGTACGGCATGTATCACTTCGTGCGCCAGTACGTACGCGCTTGCACGGCGTGTCAACGGCTTAAAATTCCACGGCGCCCTCCTGGTGAGCTACAGCCGCTGCCCTACCCGGCTCGGCCCTTCGATCGCGTCGGCATAGACCTGTACGGGCCACTTTCCTGCAGCTCCTCGGGTAACCGATGGATAATTGTAGGTGTCGACCATTTGACGCGCGACGCCGAGACTTCCGCCCTTACGTCAGCCTCTGCGCGCGAAGTTGCGTTTTTCATCTTGCGGAACTTCGTTCTTCGAAATGGCGCACCACGCGAACTACTCAGCGACAGTGGACGTGTCTTCTTGTCCGAAGTAATCCAAGCGCTTCTCACTGCATGCAGCCTCGTTCACCGCAAGTCTACAGACTACCACCCGCAAACAAACGGCTTGACAGAGAGGTTCAACCGCACACTCGGTGACATATGTACATATAACTATGTACGTCGCCTCGGACCACAGTAACTGGGACACTGGGGTGCTATGCAGGATGCGCCGAGTTTCTCGTTCACCCGAGTTTTACCCGAGTTTGCTCGACGGCAGTCAGTGAACGGAGATAGCGCGGGACGCGCAAAGGCTGCAGGCAAAAAAATACGTAGACAAAAAGCCGCGTATGACAACATGAGCGCAGCGCGGGACGCTACTTTCACGTATCAAGCGCAGACGGCTGCACAACGAAACGCGCCAGCGCCGCGTATTGTTATCAACGGATTATCGCAATATAGCAATACCGTGACTGTCCCGCTGTCTGTCTGCACACTTGCCGTGAGCCGCTTGCCACGCCTTTCGCGGGCGCGTCAAGGGCGTGCCTCCTCTTCCGGGGCTATCTTTCTATCCTCCATCGAATGCGAACAGGGTACATGCGGCGCATTCTTGCACTTACGCTTTCGCTCAAACGAATACGTTAAAATACAACAAATAAAATAACGATCATTTTTATTTCTTTAAGTGTCTGTTTTTCGTTTTGAATGCTAGAAATTTCTGATGACAAACGGAGATCGAGCAAATTATTAAATTTTGCACTTCTTGCCGCGAGTGGCGACAGTGAGGCGAAAGCTTAGAAGCGGATACATTGAAGCGGGTCGCACGCACGAGGCAGTTCATGCGGTGAGAAGTCGCCTAGGGGCGCTGCAGTGCTATTCTCAATAATGTCAGTGATCACCACTTTTTCTCTATTAGGGGAATAGAAACGCAGCGCCGTGGTACGGCTGTTCATCACAGGCGCCTTAAGGCCTCCGCTTTATCAACTAAAAACGACACACTAGTCACGGGAGCAACGGCTGTCGCTGTAAAATGGTGGTCCGTAGTGCCCGTAGTGACGCAGTTTAGTGAAAATGTACCAGTTTATCTTTGTGCGCGAAGCCTCGGCGATGCATTGCGAAGAAGTGCGTGCTTCCCAGCGACACAATTCATCGCTTGTCATCGCTTGCCCAGTGAAAGTGCCTCTGAGCGCATGTACGCAGTATTTGAGTGTTTTGTGCGCACCAAGGTGCTTGCGGATTACTTATGCTGGAGCCAGCAGCGATCGCAGAAGGATACCGTAACGACACCGCAGCAATTGCATTTTGGCAGGTGAGGGCTCTTGTGTGCGGTTATGAAATGAGACTTCGAACGGAGAAAGGTGCTGGAACCGTTGAGTGCGCAGTGCTTGTTATGAAGAAATGCCATTGCACTGGGTCTAGAAGAGCGAGCGATTCTCGGACGCTGATCGTGTTTACGACGTTGTGGCTCCGATACATCACCGATGACAGAGCAGCCATCTCAAACGACTGCTGCGATACGCACTCCTCAGCATCGTCGTCACCCTCGGTGCATCGATGCCTTGGAAGCAGCTACAGTGACGTGCCGATTATGATTTACTGTGCGCTACGTCGCCACAATGCAGGCAATGAAACCGTGCTGTGGGGCCATCTCAGCCCGAGAAGATATATGCATAAGCCAGCGACAGTCAACGCTTTGTTTTTGATAGTAGTGCGCAGTACATCACCGATGACAGTGCGTTGTGCGTGTTTTATGTCGGTGGTGAATATTGTTGATGCCTGTCAGCTCGGCACCGCGTCGCTGCTGCCGAAAGATAAGTTGGGCGTGGCCCAACCGTGGTGGGTGCGCGCACAAGAGTTACATGCCTCGCGCGGGGCGTGACCTATGGCTTTGATTGACAGGCGAACTCTGCTAAACTCGTGCATCGCGAAACCCCTTCCGAGTTGAACTCGGGAACATGGCGGCGGCAGCAGCAGCCTGTGTTATTTCATACAGCGGCAGCAAGCGTCAGTATGACCGTTTGTACCCGTTCACGTACATGACCGCCGTGGAGTTTCAGCGTCATTTTCGCCTGTCGAAGACATCGGTGCGCTGGCTGTGTGACGAGCTAGGCGAAGACTCTCGTTTATGGAGACAGCGTGGCGGGCTTCATTCGCTCACCGTCGAAGAGCAAGTCCTCTGCGCCCTCAGTTTCTACGGGTCTGGGAGTTTTCAGGGAAGCGTCGGCGCCGAGCGTTACATTGGACGTCATCAGACTACTGTGAGCCTCTGTGTCAGAGATGTCTGATGTGCTTATTGATGCGGCAGTGCTGAAGCGGTGGCTGGCTTTCCCGAAGACTGCGGCTGAGCGGGCATTTATAGAAGAACGCTACTTACTTCGCGGAAACATTACGAACGTAGTCGGGTATGTCGAGGGAACGTACGTAGGAATTAAGGCGCCTTCAATGTCAGCGTTACTGCGATTAGCATTGAAGCAATGTCTAGACGCACCATATTGCCAAATTTGTCACTTCTGTGTAGCCGACTTAAATTTTGTGTTACCGACATCACACATGCGACAGCCTATGATAATGACTTTTTCGCTGGTTGCTGAATTTTTACAGATTGTTCTACTTATCTATCAGGGTGCCTTCCAAATGGCTCACTTTTTTGGGAAAGAGGTTAATGAAGTATGAATAGATAAATGGATATCACAAATTGTGTGAAGTAGCCTGTGAATGCTAATCTTATAAAGAACTTGGTTTTTTTTTATGAGATTACTTAGTACTTGGTATGCATAATGCTGAATTTTGGTCATGCGTCATCTATCGGCCACACTATGAAACAGCAAGGCATTGCACAATATGTTGCAGTGCGAGGTGCGGATGTCGCGCCAAGGCGGTTGTGCCTATGCGTTTATGGCAAAATGAAAATGCATTGAGAATCTTAGTGTGCTGGCTTGCATGAAGAAAATACTTCAGAGTGTTTGCTGTGTGCACTGTTGGTGCATGTGCCAGTGGTTCAGTGTATTTTCTTTTTTTTTGGGGGGGGGGGGGGGGGGGCAGCGTTATTGTGTATGGGCAAATCATATATTTTCGTCTCATAATGGGGCTCTAATTCTTCAGCAGTAGAACAATGCAGATCCAATGCTCTGCAGAACTCAGTGTGCGTGAAGATGTCGTGAACCACCAAGGCAAAATTACATATCGGGAGAAATGTGGTGCAGATGCCAATGAAAAGTGGGTCTTTAACCCGCCATGATAAAAATAAAGATTGCAGTGGGAATAGACCTTTTGTACAGCTTTAGAGCAATGATTGCACAAACTGTGACATGCTCAAACGTGTAAAAGCTTGCCGCAATGCCAAAGTAGGATGAGCGATATGTAGCGTATTTTGGCATTGAACGTGTCTTGTAACTGCTATTTTTATTGTAAGCCTCGCTGTCACGGCTTTCCCTCCGGCACTTCCTTTACTGAAACGCAGCACTGTCTTTCTATTGTTGTCATGATGATGATGGTAACGGCAGCAGTAAGGCTGGTTAATGCTTGCCCCTTCGATTCCTGCGAGTTTAGTGCTACAGAATATGGCACGTGCATACACCTGTGCAGCAAAATTTTACGCTTGTGGTGATTTGTTGGAGAGCTAATTCGTGTTAGGACATTTCAAAGATGTGCGCCATTGTGGCTTAATAACTGAGCATTGATGAGGTTGAAGACTGGTTTTATTGGTATAGAAGCTTGAAGTCGAATTGCACAACAATTTGATGGGACACAAAGAAGAGAAATACACACAGCAGAACGCTGTGCTGTGTGTTACTCTTCTTTGTGTGCCGTCGAATTGTTGCGCGATCCAACTTCAAATAGAGCATTGGGCTTCTTTGTTCTTTGGTGCAGGACTGAGGAAGTGTGAGCTATTCGACACCATGCCAGTGCCTTGCCACACAATTATGGAAGTCTGAAGGTTTGCAAACAAAGCTTTGCTTTCACATCCGCCTGCTCATGTAATACAAGCACTGATTGAAAGAATCGTCATACAAAAATAATGGTGAAATGAATGGCCTTTGAAAATTTGGATGTTGACACTAATGACATAATAGGTGCCACACCGAACTCGACAATTGTACTGGACAGAGCAGTTTGTTTCCTATGTGAAGCACAAGTTTCCATTACATGCTGTGCAGACAACCAAGCTCAGTTTGTTTTAACCTGGTTCACAACATTCACTGTAATCTGTTTTTGATTCTAAAGAAGTGCCAAACACCACCTCTTTTTCAAGGATGTCATGGCAATATTTGGCGATACCTTTCTACAGCCCCTCATAATGGAAGTGTGGCCAGCCAGCTTTGCTTGGGTGCCTTTATAGATTTCTGTTCCTGATCATTGTGTGCTATCAAGTTGCTAAAGTCTATGCAACCAGTGCAAGGCATTACGTGATTCTATAGTGGGATACAACTTTAGGAGGCCGCAGAACCTGCACTTCAGTGGCAGGTGAACACAAGCCTGCACCAATGGGCACACACTCTACACTGATGTCGTGCCGCTGGACGCACTAATACCCGCTCATTGGAGAGGGACTATTTCTTTAGACGTGGAGGCAATGGGCAGCTGTACTTTGGTCATCTGGGCGGGGCCTCTCCTGTCTTGTGAAGTTGTATCCGACTAGAGGATGCCGCTTTTCATACAACACAAAAGGACAAAGTGTACAATTATTTGGCCTATGAAATGGATACATCACAAGTGAGCTATGCATGGGCTTAAGCTGTGTGAAAATTAGTACATGCAAATATATGACATTGTTAAAGAATATGTGGTATCGAACATGCATGTAATGGCACGTTTAAATCGGGGAGTGTTGCATTCATATGCACAGTCTATAGGTGATAGCATTATTAAGCTCATGCCGTTTCCTGTCTTTTCATTGTGAAATACACACACCATTCATCTTGTGGCTAATCAACACCCACTCTATTCTTGCACATAGAAAGAACAAACAGCACAATGACGTATATGCTGCATTAGTGTCTTTTTCATTTACATGGTCCAAGAGTGGCACAGGTTGTCTTACGTTTTTGCCCATTTTGAAGAGACACCAACTGCATGTTACAAGTGTCCCAATATGCACAGCACAATGTTTACTGCAATAATTTTATTCATGCTCTTGAATAATAAACAAAATAATAAACTGAAAGCTCCTTTATAAGGTGTGTTCTGGGGGCTCGACTGGAGAGCAGTGAGGGCACTGATCCTACTGTTGCAGAGCAGCCCTCTGGACCTTGCCACACTCTCAAGAGCACGTGCCTGGCGCTCGCCTACTGCCACCAGGTGGTTGAGTGCCTCCAGCAGCAGAATGTTTTGCTGCAAAAAAAGTGGATTGTTGGAATGAATCAACCGCATATAAACCATTATTTACAAATAAAAATGCTCATTGCACTATTGGTACTAAATGCCCTTAACTGTGGAAGCCTTTAGTGTATGCATAATAAAACAATTTGTCGGGACAACGTTGCTTTATTTTTCATAACGGGTTGTTTTTTTCAGAGCCAATTGTAATGTTTACTAGTGTGCCAATTGCTGAGGTGTCCTCGCACCCTCACGAGTCTCTACTGTCAGCACCACAAACCTATTTTTGTTCACTGCAAAACCAATGCCGCTTCCTACAATCCCGTCTTATGCGAGCTGATTGCATCCTATGCCTACAAACATCATATTTTTATCCCATTACGCAATTTTCTACCATCTTCGGCTGCAGTTCTTGACATCCATGCTGTCACGCTTATGTAATCACCTGTTATAAATTGGCAACGAGTGATTGAAGACGTGCATGGCCTGCCCGCCGATTCCATTTTTTTTTCTTAATCTCAGCTAGCATATCAGTTGCCACGGTTTACTACGCCACTGTCTTCCTGCCTTAATGCTATCTCCAACAATTTTTGTTACTTCGCTTTCTGCACAGTCGTCGACTTCTCAAGTTTCTTTGTTAACCTCCAGGTTTATGTGCCATTTGCATAACCGGTAGAATGCAATGATTCTAAAAATTTTTCAAGTATATCGGTAATGTGGCGATCACGATTCGGGAATGCCTCCCATGTGCTGTTCAAACCATGAAATTTTTGTATAAGTTTCCTGCTTTACATCAGTACCTGCTATTGATATTTCACCTGGATAAAGATACTCTTCCATAGATTCTGCGGGCTGAATGTCACTGATGAATTTCTGGTATCTCACCAAGTTAGTGAAGGTTACCTTTATCTTTTCCATATTTTCGCGGGCCCACGTACATGTAAAAGCACGAACATTCATTGGTTCTCAATGCCTTTTTTAAACTGCTGGACATTCAGTTCGTTACTACGATAGTGACTTAATCCGTGCACTATTATTATGCTAAATATGAAACAGTAGAAATATACTTATCTGCAGTTTGTCGATGTCTCCTTCACTGTGATGGTTGCGAGATCCATCGTCGGCACCACCTCCTTGTCGTATCTTAGCTATATCGGCTGTCTTCCTTTAGCACACGCTATGCAATATTCGTGATGCTCGCAGTCACGCAGAGGGGAGGAACTCAGCGCACTCACAGAAGCAGCACCGGATAAGTTGTTTGTTCAGGATTGTGCCGTGAACAGTAGGTGCGCGTCGCGATCTGTAAAATCGCCTAAGCTATTGGCAGTCTTTCGGGGTGCACGGAAATATTGCTCACGGAGGAACAGAACTATCCAAGAAACAGTGGTCATCGTCGAGCCTGATCACTACGACGCGCACTGCAAGCTCGTTGTACGAGTTTGTTTACACTGGGCCTCTTCGATGTTTAGCCGCCATGCTCGCCCGATGAATGTATGTGATGACGCCACCACAGCGTTCCCTCGTGGTATAATGCGAAGCGTACAAAATAACAAATTAGTCGAATACACATTCAGTCTATATCTTGTAAGCTTTAAAATGCTTTTAAACCACGTTAAACTAACTAATAATATTTTACTAAATGCATTTGTTTTATAACTCGCTTGTACGTGTAATGCACTCAGTGGAACGACAAACAAGTGAAAGAAGGCACGACCATGCACCGACGGTATGATCACGTGAGCCCCTGTTTGTCGACCGCCCAGAAGGCAACGCCCAAGGAATGATAGCCACCCAGAGTGAATCTAGATAAACCAATGAAACTGGAGGCTTGTGGAAAGATAAACTGTGTCTCGGTACCATTTGTGCTTTCATCTAGGGGTGTCGCCAGAGCTCGTGAAGATCCCGAGTTTCGCCAAACTCGGCGGATCCTGCATAGCACCCCTGTTTTGCTGTTTGTCGCGTATGCCTATAATACTGCCACACAAGCTACCACTGAGTTGTCGCCCTTTTTTCTGCTGTATGGTCGAGAGCCTTTGTGTACTAAGGACACACTGCTCCCATACCGTCCCGACGCTTCCGAATGCACGCCTGTGTCTGAAGCCGCCAAATACGCCGAGGACTGTAGGTAGCTCGCGCGAATCCTTACGACCGTTGCTCAAGTTCGTCAAAAGCTGCGGCGTGACAGCGGCGCGCTTACACCCCTTTTCCCGACTGGTCCCCTTGTTTGGTTGTGGGTCGCGCCTCACAGCCCTGACCTTTCAACTAAACTCCTTGCACGCTATGATGGCCCCTACAGCGTCATAGACCGTACCTCCGCTGTCACTTACGTTGTAGAACCTGTGACGCCTTCACCCGACCTAAGGCATCGCGGGCGTGAGACGGTTCATATAAACCGACTTAAGCGGTAATATGACCCCCTCATCCTACCTACGCCGTAAGTCGCCAGGATGGCTCCTCTCCTGGGGGCCATTGTGAAGAGGAGGACGAAGAAGACGCTCTTGTGTCGGCTGTGCGTGCGATCAGAGTTTGTGTACTGCCCGTGCAACTAGACTGTGCCTAGTGCCTTATAATAAATAATCATATTACAACATGAACAACTATTACTTCGTGAGAGAAAGCTATCAGTGATCGTTTGGCAAGACAAGATGCGTTTACAAGCGAGGTCAAGCTTTCTGGTTGCGTTCATTTCCACAGGCATAACGTGCCGAGTAATAGCGCCACAGAACTCTAACATTCGTTCACGGTGGACATTGCTGCAGTAAGGAAACTAGGTCAAAGTTAATTGCTTGCCTAGTGTTTGTTCGTGGCAAGTTAATGTTATGTTGGATTACGGGAAGTTCGTGTTGAGGCTATTGTGAACTAAGCACGTGATCTTCATCGTCAATTCATCGTCACCATCATCATCGTCACCATCATCCATTTATCTCCACTGCAGAACGAAGGCCTCTCCAAGCGACCTCCAATTACCCTGTACTGCGCCATCCGATTCCAACTAGCACCCGCAAATTTCTGAATTCCGTCGCACCACCCAGTCTTCTGCCATCCTCTACTACGCTTTCCCTTCTCTTGGTATCCATACTGTCACCCTGATGGTCCAACGGTTATCTAACCTGCGCGTTGCATGACCAGCCCAGCGCCATTTATTCTATTAATGTCTATTAGAATATGGTCTATACCCGTTTGCTCTCTGATCAAACCGCTCTCTTTCTGTCTCTTAAAAATATGCGTAGCCTTCTTCGTTACATCGCTCTTTGCGCTGTCCTTAACTTGTTCTCAAGCTTCTTTCTCAGTCTCCAAGTCTCAGCTCCATACGTCAGCACCGACAAAATGCACTGATTGTACACTTTCCTTTTCAATGATAACGGTTAGCTGCCAGTCACGAGTTGAGGATGTTTACCGTATGCGATCCAACGATTTTGATTCTTCTCTGAATTTCCGTCTCATGATCAGGGCTGCCTGGAATTAGTTGACCTAGGTAGACGTACTCCTTCACATACCTTAGTGGCTGACTTGCGGTCTTGAACTCTTGTTCTCATGCCAGGTTATTTATCAATATCTTGGTCTTCTGAAAATTAATCTTCAGCCCCACTTTTACACTCTACCTGTTAAAGTCCTCAATCATTTGTTGTAACCCGTCCGCAGTGTGGAGGAATAGAAAAATGTCATCGGCAAACCGAAGGTTGCTGAAGTATTCGCCGTCGATCCTTACTCCAAAACCTTCCCAACTTGTGAGTGTTAAAGCTTAATAAAAAGGATACGACGGTCACTAAACATTGCTAGTATGGTGTTGAATAGAGGGAAATGTTATTGTTGGGGCGCGCGTTTCCAACTGCAGTATAGGTGTTAGGTAACTTTTACATGTTGGGCGTCATATTTCACAATAACCCATGTGGGCATGAAATAAAGATATTTGCAACGATGCAAAGCTCGAGAGAGAGAGAGAAAGAGAGACTCAAATTTTATTTATGCCAACAATCAGGAGGGAGGACGCAGCCTCCCTCCGTCTTGCGGACGGCCGAGATACCTTGGGTCGCTGGGTTATGATACATGTTTGCTTGAAGGAGGCGCCAGGCTACCGACTGTGTTTTGGTCGACTCTGCATGAACTGGTGGGTACCGGGCCCTAAGGAGCCGGTAGTAATAGGTGATTTCTCTGTATCTGACAATGCGGTCTCCTTTCTTTCCCGGCTGGGTTGGCTCGCTTGCTCGGCGAATGAGTCCTCGAGCCACGTTGTAAGCGGATTCGTTGCCGTGGGGAGAGGAGGTTGCGCGCACGCGAATGATTTGGGTTGTCGCGCAATGGTGGCCGCTGTTATAATTTAGAATTTTGAGCGCCTCTGGCGATATGCGTCGTTTTGTGAAAATATGAACTGCGATCTTTCAGCTGCTTATGATAACTCTAGCTTTGGTGAAGGCCACCGCTAATGCTATTGCTCATTCCTCCGACAGTTTGGGGTCGTCCGTTCTCACGGTTCTGCTCTCTAGGGGCTCTCCGTCCGCGTCTACGGTACTACGGCCATCCATTTGCGTTCTCTATATTCTGCGGCGTCTACGTTGGCTACGCCCTCTACATCTATGGTATTTGCACTGAGTGTGGCGCGCCCTTGCCTCTCGTCGCTCTTTATGGTGCTCCCGCTGCATGTTCTTTGTCAGCGGAAGAATTTTAATGTTCCTCGTCGTCTCTAATGGAAGGTTGAGTTTCGTGCCGTGTTGTGCTTCATTGTGAATGTCTAGTTTCCGTAGAACGCGTCGACCCGTGGGACTCAGTGTGAGTCTTCCATATTGGGCGATGGTGTGCGCCTCGATTAAATCATCAAGCGTTTTATTTTACCCTAGTTTTAAGCGTTTATCTTTGGGTGTTGCGATAGGGAGGCGAACTACCTGTTTGAACGATCGTCTAATGATGCATCTTGCTTCTTTTTCTGCCACGCCAAATGTTAGGTACGGTGCCAAATAAACGACGCGGCCGAAGATGAAGGCCTGCACTAAGTGAATTAAGCAGCCCTCGCTCATGCCGTAGTGTGCATTGGCAATCCGTTCGATTAGTCTTAGTGTTTGGTGTGCGCTGTTCTCTAGCGCATTGATAGCTTGGAGGATTCTGCCTTCCACATGCAACGGGGGCCTTTCACAGCTGTCGAAAAACGTAATGACAGTGAGTAAAAGGCAATTCCTGAATTTACTTTCACTGAAACTTATTCTTGTACTTCATTAGGATAAGCGCATACAATGAAACTACGTAAACTTAGGTGCACATTGTAACCGGTGCCAAGACGAAAGGAAGCAAGGTATAATTGGGTACTTTTGTGACTAATGATATAATGGTTTCTTATGGGAGTGCCTGTTGAAATATTATATGACGTAAGTTAACTTGGTGCTTGTGCCAACATGTCTTAATATTGTTTGCATGGCCAGACCTGTCTTAGGCGAACCGTAGAATAAAATCCCATTGGATATTTTGTAATATATGCTATTATTTCCCGCTCTACAGGCCTGCGAAATGGCAAATGAGTGTGCAACAAATAGCACATTCAACTCTATAGAAGACCGTGGCAACTTCTCATGATTGAGCGGCAGAAAGAAAATGCAGAAAAAGCTCCACAACGACGACGCACGGAGCGGTACACAGGAAGGTGGCGTTTCCTATGGGCTTCCCGGCTGTTGCCATTCACTTCACGCTTCCCATCATAAAGCTACAGAGCCTTGCACAGTTTTCTACAAAATTCAAAATACTTCGAAATCTATCCTTGCGTTTCCTCTGTTGCATGGTCTATTGCTCACATTACAATACATTGTGCCCGACGAAAGTCGACAGCAGCAAACAGAACGGTGTGCTTTCTCGACATACTGCAGTAGAGAAGTTGGGGCACCATGCACCTGAACATGCTGATGTTGCTTTCTGCACCTCTTAGGTACAACATTACGTCAGGAACACCGAATTATTTAGCGCCGAGCACACATCGCAGCCACGCGAAACGACGGAGCAGACACTGCAGCTGGAGCTACGGCTCACCAAGCCAGTATCTCCAGTACATGCACCCACCTCTCCTCCGAGGCGTTCCACATACATACAGAGACTTGAGACGGTGGCCACAAGAGAAGTCGGCCTCGTCGCTAAGTATGTGTCTCAGGGGAGAAGCGTTAATGGTGGTAGGACGCATGTCTGCTTAAGACTCTACGGACTACACAAAGTTGAAGCACACATTGCTACAGCGGTTCCATTACACAGAAGAGGGATACTGCGTTAAGCTCCGGTATGCCCAACCCGAAAATGCTGAGACAGGACGACAGCTCGCAGGGCGCCTCTTGGGACGTTTCGACCATTGGCAAATGCTAGCGAAGATGTCGAAGACATAAGACGGTGCGACGCGAAGTTGACTATTTTTCTGAAGGAAAGAGGATGTCGTAATTTGTACACGCTAGCAACGACGGCAGATCGGCAATTCGAAGCTAGGCAATCGTGAATCTCGCTAAGCGGAAAGAAGAAAAAGGGAAGCCTATGGTCGCTGGTTATGTGGGCACTACAAACAAAAGGAAAGGAAAACTTATTCGCTTTCTGTCCAACAAGCAGTACACAGTGCTTCGGACTGCTGGACGAAATCGTAAGCACCAAAGTCACCACTGTGCTGGACGTGCAAGAAGACAGTGTACAGATCAATAGTTGTGCCTCTCACTCTGGAAAACGAGGGCAAGCATTATGCTCTCTCAGGTTCCGAGAAAGCGCAGCGTGAAGATTTAGTGGAACCTGGACATGCTAAGGAAAGGCTAACCCACAGTCATGATATTTGGGAGTATACAGAAAGCAGTGCGACTTGCGATGGCGGGCCGAAGCAGATGCCGACAGCAAAGGGCTACTTGGAAGGAAAAGTAGTTACCTTATTACGGGATGTAGCGTGCAATACACATTTAGTGGAATGGTCGTTGGTTGGCGACTCAAAACTGACGTTGCATCCGCACTATCCGCCATTGGACTGGCCTACAAAGAGTTTACCGGAAGCAGAAGTGTACGTGTATTCATTCTCCGCTCTCCGTTTGTACGGAGAACCCGTTATATTAAGTGTGCTAGGCTACGTTACAGGAGTATATTCAGGCACACCCCATGTCCCGAAGCCGGTACTGCGACCTCGGTCATGAGCGCTGGTCCGCACGAATCAGGTTACCCATCAAGACGAAAGTAAACGCATACCTTAACCGAAAAGTGAACGGAAAGAGAACGTGTTAGCAGCTGAAGGAAACGAAGGGAAGCAACAAAGAGAACTGTCAGTTCCATTAATTAACCCATTGGTCATCTGCCCAGGAGAGCTGCGGAAATTACAGAGTACCGATAAATAAACTAATACTTATTTCGTCAACTTCCCACTACTCCCTATCATCCCATGGCGAACGGACTTCTGAAAAGGCTCAATATAACTCTGAAACAAATGGTTCGCCGCATGTTCCAAGAATGCCGTAAACGATGGGATAGGTACCATGCTCATTTGCTTTTTGCATACCGTGAAGTTCCCCAAGCCAGCCTTGCATTTTCGCCATTACACCGGTCGATTACGAAATTCAATTACGGTCGATTCGTCCGGGCACGGATGTCCATTCTGAAGGAATTGTGGATAGGCGATAACGTCGATGCCGAAACGAAGGCAACTTACGGATACGTTGTAAAATTCCAGTAGCGTCTCCAGAACACAGTAAGGTGGCCCACGTAGAAATACAGAAGACAAAAGTTAACAAAAAGATGTATTATCATAAAAAAACAATTGTTCGACAACTATCAACAGGTGAGAAGGTATTTGTGCTCCTACCATCAGATAGGAACAAACTGATTCTCACATGGAAGGGACCTTTCATATTTGTCGAAAAACGTAACGACTATGACTATTTGATAGACCTTGGGGGTGGAGTGAGCCTATTTCATATCAACCTCCTAAAGAAATGGGAGGAAAGGGAGTAAGCGGCTGACGTCCTGCAACACGCCCTGGTTACGGTGAAGATGGAGAACAAAGAAGAGCAATTGGATTGGATTGGAGCCAACTTTATTTGTGCCTGCAGGTGGGCGCTCATGCGCCGCGACGAGTGCCTACGTCATCTACAACGTCGCCGTTACTCGGCGCGGATCTCCGCTCGCCGTTGCCGGCTCGCTGGGTCCCTGCCTTTCGAGCGCCCCGAGGACCTGCTGGACGATCCAGAGCTGTTCTCTTGGTCGTAGCTCTTTGCGGCTGCCTCGAGCCGCGGTGGTATCGTTCTTGATTTTGATTTTTCTGGATTTTCAACGCAGTCCCACAAGATGTGCGTGTAATCTGCCGTCTCTTTCCGACAGACTCTGCACTTATCGGTCTGATATGTCTCTAGTTACATGCGATGCATCAGACCCGGGCTAGGTAGCGAGCCAGTCTGGAGCTGTCGCAGTAGTACCGCCTCCGGTCGACTCAGCTTTGGGTGCGGGGGTGAGAGAGTTCTGCGAGCCTGGCGGCAGGCCTTCGTGATTTCGTTGTAGTCCGTCATGCGGTCCTTGGTTCCGAACCACGTCGGACGGTCTGTCGCAGGGGCGCGGTTGCTTAGCGCTCGCGCCGCTGCGTGTGCCGTCTCATTGTGGTTCTCATTTCGTTCCTGTGCGTCACCCGCGTGCGTCGGGAACAAGTTGAGTCTCACTTTTCGGTTTTGTAGTTTGGCGGCCGGCAGTACGCGCTCGGGCTCCCTGCAGATTTGGCCTTTGGCGAAGTTTCGCAACGCCTGTCTCGAGTCACTCAGCATCGTATGGCAGTCTGCGTCGGCGATGGCCAGGGCGATGGCTACGTCCTCCGCTTGTTCCGCCCCGGCGCTTCTCTCGCTCGCTGCTGTCCTCGTGGCGCCGGTTGACGCCTCTATGACGACCGCTGCGAAGGCGTTTCGTTGGTATTCGGCCGCGTCCACGTACGCGCGTGTTCGTCGTTGGCATGCTAGTCGGTCAGAGCCTTTGCCCTCGCCGCTCTTGTTCCCTTGTTGAACTCGGGATTCATGTTCTGCGGTATTGGGTCGATTCTGGTCTGGCGTCGGACCTCTTCGTGGACCGGGAGCTTCATCTGCACCTCGTTCGAGCGTCCTATTCCCAGGTCGTCCAGTATCTTCCTCCCGGCTTTGGTCATGGCCAGCCGCTCGAGTTGAGAGGTCCGTTACGCTTCGGATATTTCTTCGAGCGTATTGTGTATCGCAAGTTGTAAAAAGCGGGTCGTGCTCGTGGACTCGAACAGGCCCAGCGCCGTCTTGTACGCTCTTCTGATGATCACGTTGATCTTGTTACGTTCGTGTTGCAGCGATCTGTGGCAGGCTGCAACGTACGCGACGTGGCTCATGACGAAGGAATGGACGAGCCTAATTAGGCTCTCCTCTTTCAGGCCAGCCTTCCTGGAAATGACTCGTTTCAGGAGTCGAATCGCGTAGGCTGCTTTGCCGTGAGACGGGTGATGGCTTCGCCGTTTATTCCGTCCTTTTCGATAACCATGCCTAGAATTCACGTCAGCAGACTGAATCCACACCGCACTCCTTCTAAAATGACTGGTTAAAGTGCATCGAAACGGTGCTCCGACCACTGCGGGTAATGTTACAAAGCCAACTCATTACGACAGAGACATTCTCCCAGAAGTAGACGACGAAGAAGGCTGGTCTGCCTTGTGTGCATGCAGTCCACCGTCTTGGTTGCTGCGGTATACCTCAGTAACCTCAGTAAATAGTCACGCCTCGCGTCGCTTTACGTAACAATATTACGGCGGATAGATTTCGGATTCAATCAATTACGAGAGGCTTATCGATCCCGGTTCTGGATGCTCCTCCAGATTATCAGCACCTGGAATTTCCTGGCGTAGTGAATATTGTAAGTCGAGGATACTTGAGGTCTGTCTCACAAAATTAAGTTGCCGCATTCCCTCCCTGAATTTCTATTTACACAGGTCGGGTTTGATTCCCTCCCCTCTCGGCTCGTTTTGTAATGACGAAGACACAATACATCACTTCCTTCTAACTTCTCGACGCTTTACTGCGGCAAGAACAACAACATTCGAAATACATTATCAAAAATATGTCATAGAGTTACCACAACCTCTTGTTCTTTGGTTTAGGGCCTGCACATTAGCATTCAGTCACAGGGACGCTTGTTCCTTTGTCCAATTTTTTTTTATTTTACATAATTCAACCAAAGGCTGCGCTAAATTTAGCTTTTTCTTTTATTGCGATAGCAATTATGTTGAGACTCCAGGCGTATTTCTGCCGTTGCCGTTTGCATCGCTGTGAGGCTGCGTAATACCGGTTTCCATTGGGCGAACAGGAGCAAGAGCCGAGAGCAGACAGAGCAGCGCACCAGAGCAGCGGGGACGCGGGTTCACGTCTCGCGACTGGAACATTCACGCTGCTCCGAGAGCAACGTAGCGATGAGGAGGATGTGACGTCAGGAGTCACGCGACCAAACTTTTCCCGCGCTCTCGTTGCCGCCTGCATTCCGTCGCGCGCGCGCAGCATATTCGGTGGCGGCCTTGCGTTCGTCGCTGTGTTTAGCATGACAATGGGTGAAGAAGCACAACGGCTGTTCATGACCATGATAAAGGAGTCACCGCTACCCGCAGCATCAGGTAAGCGTCGTCTCTTCCAGAAATAAGCTGTGAAAGATAGCAGCGTCAATCTCATTTTGTTCTCACCACAGCTGTCATCGATGCCTTGGCCACTCCTGAGAACGTTGGCGAGATACCCGACGGTAAGCGACAATAACTACTATGCATGGGGAGATATTTGAGGATTCTTTTCATTAATTTCTTTTATTACTTACCATTTTTTGCGGCGAATGGAGTATTTAGGATAACGGCCGGGGACGTCGCGGCGTGTGAGGCAACAACGGGCGAGAACGCAGCCGTTAATATTCGTACTGTAACATTACTCGTGATAATGCCGCACCTTCTTGCTCTACTGTAATCTGCGGTTTACAGTCACTTCTGTCTGTTGATGCTTCAGATAACTGTATATGCCTCCTTTACTGTGCAGCATCTGACCAATCAAAGCAAGCCTCTTTATTTTTGCCCACAGCAAGGGCTGATGGCATGCATCGTCCGTCGCAAACATCAGACGCTTAGTAATCTGAAGAAAAAAGGACCTTATCATTTCAGGTCGCACAGAGTAGGCACCTCGGTACATTTTTTACAGTTGCAACTTTTATGTTCAATTGCAGAGAACACCGCTGCGTCGTACGTGGGCGAGAGGGGACCGCAGTCAGCGCCAGAAGTGAAAAGAGGCGGCGGAGGTGAGCTTGTAAAACGGAAAGTTGAGCTGTTGGTACATCTTTGAATACCAAAACGGCGCTGCAAGAGGAGTGAGACAGCGCTTGTCCTCATTCATCAAAACGCGCCTCTCCTCAGTTGTCCCGTCTCAGCGCTGTTTTTGTATTTAGTGTCGAACTTGTGCTGCCTGCTTTGCTTGACGAACTCGACGTGTTTAGTAAAGTATCCGTATTTATATTTCAGCTCCCGAGTGGACACCAGGAGAAACCAAACTGCTATTAGATTATTATTACAAGTACTTTCCGCAGGTGGGCCCATTCAAAAAGTTTAAAAACAAAAAGATGCTTTTTAAGCAGGTTTCACAGGATTTGGCTGAGGTTCTTGGATGTAACAACGCCAGAGCAGTGTGAAAATCGCTATAAAACAGTAATGAGGCAGAAGAAAAGGGCAAGTGACAACAACAACAAATCAGGTGCTTCACCTCATCCTGTCCCATTTGACGACTAAATGCGAAAAATCCAAAGCATTGATGACAGTCTCGAGCCAGAGATTCAAAGGGACTCTTTTGGAGTGACCCACAAGTCAACGTCATCAAGCTCTGACAGCTCAGCTGATCCACTTTCACCTGTGCCTGAAATGCCCAGTGCTCCGTCGAGCGATTCAGAAAGTGGTGAACGTTTGAAAGGGTCAACAGGGGTGAGGAAAAGGGAATGCCGTGCCAGTACTAGTCGTGCGCAGCAGATGCAGTTTTTTTCGATCAAATGAGGGCTATAAGCGCAGAGCGAATAGCTCAAAGGAAAAGAGAGAAGAAGAAAAGGAGAAGAGGCGTGCTGAGCGGCAAGCTGAGCGCATTCAAGAACGCCAGGAACGTCGCAAGATGCACGAAGATAAACTTCAGCTCATCCGTGAGGCCTTGGGGCTCAAGCAATAAAACAGTACACTTTGGATGAACATGTTTTTATGAGTGTTTATTTCGTGCAAGACAAAAACGTTTCTGTGCATGGTCATCACGAAGCATTGCTTTCAACATATGTTTGGCCCTGTGTTTGCATCACTACAGGCTTTGTGGGTACCTCCTCTTCAGTCCAATCTTGGACTTAATTTTTTCCTCGTTTAACTTCTGCAAGTGCCTGTAAGAGGCTCTCTTCTCTAGATGTTCCGCTGCAGGCTTCATCTGCAGTAGGGCTCTGATCATTATTAACCTGGGAGCTCAGACGCATGTCCTCAAGTGGACTATGGTATGATTCCCCCTTGTCGATGCAGATGTCGTGAAGGACACTGCAAGAGAGAACAAATTCTGACATGTTGTCTACAGCCATGAGGTCCAAACGCTGTAGCTGCGTAAATCTGCCCTTCGATTCCCCAAATGCGTTTTCAATTAGCACACGGGTGGATGAAAGTTTGGTGTTAAATGCCTTGTCAGAGGCCTCCATAGTCTCGAATGGGAGTCATCAAAAACTCTCGAGATGGGTATGCAACGTCCCCAAAAATGTGGTATTTTCCAGCACAGAGTTGAGACAATTTCTTCGAAATGTTTGAAAGCCGAAAGATCCTAGAGTCGTAAATTTTACTAGGTGCACCAGTGCTGGCATGAAGGAACCTCTTCCGGTTATCACATATCCTCTGCAGCGTCAAGGATGGGTAATGGTGCCTATTCACGTACACTGACCGCACCTTACCAGCAGGGCACCCAACAGGAATATAGCTCCCGTCAATGCAGCCAATGGTGTCTGAAAACCCTGAAACCTGGAAGTTGAAACAAAAAAATGTTACGAGAAGCCGGATTGATAGCCGTCATTATAGCACAATTCATGTACAACACATGCATAATGTGGAGGTCGTGGCCTCAGCTCTCATCGGTGGCAAGTTATTTTTCCATCCTCCTTCCTCCTCTTTTCTTTCTCCTCCTTTTTTTCTCATTTCAGCTTCAAACACAGCTAATTTCCCCCATGCTTTCCTTGGCTGTTGGCTTTATATGGTTGTAACAGTCTGCTAAACACGTTTACAAATGATCATGACCTGCATGTTGCCCAGCATGACCGACAAGCCCAGTGTTCATACAGTTATAATAAAACAATGGCCCTCACTAATATGGAAGCATTGTTTGCCGGATGCCAGAACCTTACTGGCATACACATGCATGCAGCAAAGCAATCACGGCATTAGGGCACTGTGTGAAGAGACTGCAGCTAATGCTCAGTGACAGGAGGTCAGAACATAGACATCCAAATTATAAGTAGTGTATAGATGTGTATTTTATTTAGTTAGGTATGTTAAGTCCCCTCGTTGCAACATACAGCCATTGACATTGTTACATGTGCAGGAAGGCATGAAATGCATCCACAGTGCGCTCATTCAGGCTTTTTATTCATACACCAGGGTGTACAGGAGGCCAAGGAAAAAGCCGTTCTAGGACGGCTTGAGGAGCCCCTGGCCCCCAACAATACATTAGCAGCAGAACACACAAAGAAATAGTGAAAAAAATTATTACAGCCTAGTGATAACAAAGATCAAATTATTAGCGTGTAAGCATGCACAAGTGTAACAAAAAACATTCAGAGTTACAAGTGTTTCGTGAAGGAAAAGACAGCTTTAAAGGGTAATATAGATGGCAAGTGACATGCTGTTTTGATTAACGTCAAAGCCTATGCATGGCGCAAATCAGAAGTAGAGAATTTTTGGTCACCTGTTCAAACGCATTAGCAAGCTTCTGCAAGTCATCTGGAAAGGTCACGATGCGGGGTGCGATGTCCAGAAGAAGCGCCATGACGCGGTACATCATCCTGTGATGCGTGCTTTCCCCAACCTCAAATCACCCTGCGACATCACGTATGCAGGATTTATTGGCAGCACACCTGCAAAAAATGGGATAATTTTTTAGTAATGCGAAATTGTTAAACTAGCATCTCATGTTACCATCAAGCATTGCAGCGAAGTATAGGAAAAATTTGCATCTGCCCAGTTGTCTGAAAAAGCTTCACATGTGTTCATCAGGCACCTTTGGTGCAGCCATGCGGTATTTTCCCCCTGAAATAACCTTTAAAAACCATAGGCAAGATCAGAAATAAAAAACTGGGCACACTGAATTAAGTGTGATCAAACCCATTTACATTCACAGGTGGGAAGATTGAGCCTTTGAGCCCTTCGCATGCAGAAGAGCAGTGACCTGTAAAAGCAATTTCCAGCCATCATAAGCATTTAAGAAATCAGTTGGTAAACCCTCACGCAGTGTATTAGTGCATTCAATATCATGCTTCGCGCCAGGTTAGATGTACCATGACGCTTTTGTCATCAGATGCCTCCAATCACTCATTCTAAATCACAACTCTTCTCTCTTTATTAGTAAATAATTTCGATATGTTATCACTTAAAACCGGCAGCAGAGAAAAACCAGACACAAGGAAGAAACACACAAACGTGAACGAGCAGCTTCATCCACGTCTGTGTGTTTCTTCCTTGTGTCTGGTTCTTCTCTAAGGCCGGTTTTAAGTGATTGATGCACCAATTAGCTCAACAATATACCTTATTAACGTTTATTTCGATATCTCACCACAAAAAGGACAGCACATGCTCTTGAGGCGACTTTGGGGGCAGGCTTCCGCGATCAGTTCTTTAAGGGTAGTGCGGCTATTTCGCGAACTCAGCAGCAAGGGAATCTGCGGCCGACCGTGACAGTCGGAAATTCCTGCGAAACTAGTGAGGTACAAAGAAAAAAAACAGAGGTTGGTTATTGATTACAGGTTCTAAGTAGGATGCAACAACTCACCTCTTCGTCCGAATAAGCGCGACCGTCTTTTGCACATACGACTCGACCTTCGGTCGCTTCTCCGGCGGGGTAAAAAGCTGCTCGAACATCTGCTCATACAATGCTAAATCCTCGTCGTCGCCGCTGCTGTCCGAAGAGGAGCTTGTGCTCGAATCTGTGCTACAGCTGCTGTCTTCATCAAACAGCAACAACAACTCTTCGCCCAGACGGCAGCACGTAGCTATTGCCATTACGCTTGCTGGCACCGGCCGACTCTCACCGCGACCAGCGTCCGCCATTTTTCCACGGCTTTCCCGGGTATGAAACCAGAAGTGGCGTCAAAAAAGTCATGTGACTTCCTTCGTTCTCCCTGCTACTCCGCCGCTGACGACGGAGCACCACGGACTGCTCTCGGCTGCTCTCGGCGCCGTCAAAGCGCGCCTCCTCTGCCACTGAAACACGACGCTCGCACTCCTGTTCGACCAATGGTAGGCGCTGGAACTCGCGAGAGCACGTTGAGCGCAGTTTCAAGTGCTCCTGTTCACCCAATGGAAAACGATATAAGAGCGAAAGCATGTGAGGCTCAGCCGGCGAACGGTGTTCAATCTGATGTGCGCGAGCGAGGAACGCGGCCCGGAGGCCCGTCTTCTCGTGTGGCGCGCCAGGCGAGGGAGGAGGGGCGTTCTTCTGCGGTTGCTGCCACGGTTCCTCGATGTCCTCCTTGACCGCCGCTCCGCAAAGAGTGCAGACAACCGCGGCGTCTACTACGGTGTTGGCCTAGGCGAATCGCGGACGCCGTATTAGACGCTTCGTCGGACGCCGTAGGGACGCGTTGCCCTCGCTCGTTTGTGTTGAAAACGATCTACAACATGGCTAAAGCGCACGCCCGCGCGGGTTTCATCTTCAAAGCGATCTGCGATGTTCGCAAACTGCGCGTATAGCCGGCAGCTTCGTAGGCGCTATGCTTTCCACGTTACGTTCGCGCAGAAGCGAGACAGGCATGAAGGTCGATTCGCTTGCTGCTGCCACGATTCCTCACACATGAATTTTCACAGCAAGATTCCGTGCTCCTAGAGGGACTTGCGTTCACGATTACCTGTGCTCGCGTGGCACCGTGCACGTTAATTTCGGTAAAAGACGTTCATGGGCAGGTTGGTTTGAATCCATCAAAGAATCTGTTAGCGCGACCCCACAAGGACGTAGAAAGAAGCAGACACACAAAGACTGCGCTGTCTCTATGAGAATGTTACTTTCGACGTCCTCGTTCAGTCACGTTTACACATTCTATCATAGACAAAGTAATTAATAAGCGAATGCTCACAACCTTATACGGCCGATTAAACTAGTACCCTTAATTCGTACAGCTACCTACTAATTTGCAATCACAATCGGTGCTTCGTGTTTCGGGCGGAACTGCGAGTTTTTCTTTGCAAATTTCAGATAACGTTCTCATTCGCTCTGACTTTACTGTTGTCATTATTTCCTGTATGCTACGTTATACAGCAGTAAGTTTATAGATATACGGAAATGTATCCTTTATTTGAAGCGGAAGAATCCATCCCATTCTAGGCCAAATTCCCATAGTGCGCATGCCACATAAATGTGATAGCAAAAAAAAAAAAAACTTGTGCGAGGGTACTACTTTGATAGTGACACTTCTTGGTCGCTTATATGCACCATTATCTGATGTCGCTCCTATTGGCAGTGAGAGACAGAATCTCCTGAATATTTTCGATGATATATACACAAACAACGCATAACACCTCTGTCACAATATAATAAATGGTCTATTAGAGTAACCCTTTTTAAAACTATATATACACACTGCCGTAGGGGCCGATTCATTGCATGTAGAATAAACATCTGCAATTCGAATTTTCTCTTCGGCTTTTGACTGGCCCCTGTCGCTAACGCTTCCTGACTCTGTAGCAGGATTTCTAGATAAGTTTCTGGCGACTATATTAATCGTCAGAAACTCAGGCGATCACAATAGTTTTACGAAAAGTCAACTCATGAATCTCAGAATTTGTAAAAATAACAGATTCCTTATGCTCAACTCACTGGGAATAGTGGCTCACGTATTGCACCTACCTACATATCATTGTTAATGCCTTCTCACTTAGCACTAATCAGTTTGGATGGTTGGTTGCCGGGCCATAAAGGACTAGTAATCACTGAGTTACCAGACAGCTTAACGAGAGCTGATGTTAGTGGTCCAATTCTCCCCATTCTTCCTGTATCTTCTATCGTTACAGCTGCTAGGTTCAGGAGACCGGCAGTCATGCAAGATCCTTAGAACCCATTATTAATAAATTTAGCTGATTACTGACACCACCTATTTCCTTCGAAACGGAAATTATGCCGTAATGGAAAAGTTTATGCTCCCCCTACGTAATTCCAATTTGGAATACGTGCCCTAAACCATCTGCATCGATCTGGTCTGACGCCCTCCTCCTCGTGTTCATAGTGTGGTGAAGACGAAACAACTTAACAGTTCTTCCTGTCGTGCAGCCGTTTTTACGCCTTAAGAAAACACACCTTAGAAGGAAGGTTTTATAGTGCTGGATTGAATATAACGATTCCAGGTATTTTATCTTTGCGACCCTCACCTCTGGAACATTGTCAAAGGGGATGTTGGAGGAGCAGTTGTGCAATATATAATATATTTAGGAGCATTTCGCTGTCGAACGTTTAAAATTGATCTGGCTATTTCTTTAGCCATTCAAAATTTCTCTATAGTGACTATTTTCAGACTCAGGGAATCTTTTTCTTAAATCACCTGATTTTTAGCCAAACCCCCGTAGTGGGTGTGAGCCACTCTCAGAGGCGAGCAAGGAAGAGAAGGAAAGATTTCGTTAAACCACGTTGATATGGAGAATCAGGAAAAGCGAGACAAAAGGAGCGATGAAAAAAGGTACGTATGGAGGAATTCACATAGTTCATTCTTAAGTATTATTTAAAGTGCATGATCACTATTTCGTTGCTCTGTATTATGATGGCTACATCACACTACATTTCAGCGTAAGCTGCGTTTTTGTTTTTCGATCATTTCTCTCTTGCTTGCTATTAGGGCTTTCTTCTCTTGCATGTCGCTCGTAAAAGTATTCCTGCATATTCTCTGTTGTCGGCGATATTCCAGTTCGTACAGACTGCGTGTCGGCTTTGCCCTTCAAGCGCAATGCGGCTTTGGCAGGCCTATCATGTATCGGCGTTGGTCAAACAGGTATGTTAATAAAGTATTATTCCTATTATCATTACAGAACAACCAAGCAAAAAGCTAAAGGCCGGTAAAGATGACGGCCACTCGAAGACAGCTTTGGATGCCGAACGCAGCCCCAGTTGCAGCGGCAACAGTCAAGGTGGTTCCTCCAAAATAGTGAAAGCAAGCAAAACAGCAAGCACCATGTCAAAGGACGTTTCGGTCAGAAATGTGGCTTCTGGCTTCCTGCTGGACATCGTGAGCCGCAACATCTTCCACCAAACAAGTGGAAGCAGCTGCTGCGAATGTGTACATTATAGTGAAGATATCATGCACTGCACCGTGGAAGAAGATGTGTCCGCGTGCACTTCAAACCGTGAGACCGGCCAACGACGGCAAGATGACTCACAGAAAAAAAATCCTCAAGAGGATATTGTCAAAGATCAGGACAAGATCAGTGTAGGCACACAAACAGATCCGGAAACCGAGGAGCTTACCTCGCTCGCATATCACTATAAAACTGTGTTTTCAAATTACTTTGAAATTTCGCTTAGATCATTTAATTTGCCACGTAATATATCGTAAAAATCATATCGGTCGGGTGGCGCGTCTTCCGGAGCCATATCAAGCATTTGCTGCAAGACGAAAGTGGACCCCAAGGCCAAATTCTAAAAGAAGTTCTAGAAGCTATGAAGAAATCTGTTTTGGAGAGCTTCCGTAAACAAGTTTTTTACCAGAATATGCCCAACTGTGCGAAGCCCCTGGCTGAGTGGGCTCTCGAGCAGGCTGTGGGAAAGGTGATCGAATACTTCAAGCATTGAGCAGGTGTATTGCAGCGCCGCGATTAAGTTGAGCATGCTACATCCGCGAAGAGACGGAAGAAGAAGAGTAATAAAAGATCAGCTTTATTACAACACTTGAAGGATGCGTGCAAGAATCGTTGAGCCAAAAGCCCATGTGGGTAGTACATTCTCCAATACAGAAAAACATATATGAGTCAACTACGTATATATTAGCTTAATGAGTAAGAACATCATCTACATGAACACTATTAATTTGTGACACCAAGGTATCACGTTTGGCAAGAGAAGAAGATGCGTTTACAAGCGAGGTCATGCTTTCTGGTTGCGTTCATTTCCACAGGCACAGCGTGCCGAGTTATGGAGCCACAGAACTCTCATATTCGTTCACGGTGGACATTGCTGCAGTAAGCAAACTAGGTCAAAGTTAATTGCTTGCCTAGTGTTTTCTCGTGGCCAGTTAAGGTTATGTTGGATTACGGGAAGTTCTTGTTGAGTATTTTGTGAACTAAGCACGTGATCTGGTAATTCATCATCATCATCGTCATCATCATCCTATTTATGTTCACTGCAGAACGAAGGCCTCTCCAAGCGACCTCCAATTACGCTGTCCTGCGCCATGCAATTCCAACTAACACCCGCGAATTTCTTAATTTCGTCGCATCACCCAGTCTTCTGCCGTCATCTACTACGGTTCGCCTTCTCTTGGTACCCATTCTGTCACACAGATGGTCCAACGGTTATCTAATCTGCAGGTTGCTAGTCCGTTCAAGCGCTGTTTATTGTCTTGATGTCTATTCGAATATCGTATATACCCGTTTATTCTCTGATCCAAACCACTCTCTTTCTGTCTCTTGAAAATATGCCTAGCATTCTTCGTTACATCGCTCTTTGCTCGGTCCTTAACTTGTTCGCAAGCTTCTTTGTCAGTGTCCAAGTCTCAGCGCCATACGTCAGCACCGGTAAAATGCACTGATTGTACATTTTCCTTTTCAATGATAACGGTTAGCTCCCAGTGAGGAGCTCAGGATATCTGCCGTATGCGATTCAACCTATTTTTATTCTTCTGTGAATTTCCGTCTCATGATCAGGGCTGCCTGTGATTAGTTGACCTAGGTAGACGTACTCCTTCACAGACCCTAGTGGTTGACTTGCGGTCTCGAACTCTTCTTCTCATGCCCGGTTAATTATCATTATATTTGTCTTCTGCTTAATAATCTTCAGCCCCACATTTACGCTCTCCCTAGTAAAGCCCTCAATCAATTGTTGTAACTCGTCCACAGTGTGGGGGAATAGAACGATGTCATCGGCAAACCGAAGGTTGCTGAAGTATTTGCCATCGATCCTTACTCTGAAGCCTTCCCATCTTGTAAGTGTTAAAGGTTAATAGAAAGGATACGAAAGTCAATAAACATTGCTAGTAAGTCGCTGAATAGAGGAAAATGTCATTGTTGTGGCGCGCTTTTCCAACTGCAGTATAGGTGTTAGGTAACTTTTATATCTTAGGCGCCATATTTCACAACAATAACCCACGTGGGCATGAAATAAAGATATTTCCAACGAAGCAAAGCTCGAGAGAGAGACAGAGAGAGAGAGAGGGAGAGAGAGAGAGATTCAAATTTTATTTATGCCAGCAAGCACGAGGGAGGATGCAGCCTCCCTCCGTCTTGCGGACGGCCGAGATACCCTGGGTCTCTGGGTTAGGATACATGTTTGCTTGCTGGAGGCGCCAGGCTACCACCTGTTTTTTGGTCAACTCTGGATGAACTGGTGGGTACCGGGCCCTTCGCAGCCGATAGTAGTTCGTGATTTCTGTTTATCTGACAATGCGGTCTCCTTTCTTTCCCGGCTGGGTTGGCTCACTTGCTCGGCGAATGAGTCCTCGAGCCACGTTGTAAGCGGATTCGTTGCCGTGGGGAGAGGAGGTTGCGCGCACGCGAATGATTTGGGTTGTCGCGCAATGGTGGCCGCTGTTATAATTTAGAATTTCGAGCGCCTGTGGCGATATGCGTGCTTTTGTGAAAATATGAACTGGGTTCTTTGAGCTGCTTATGATAACTGAAGCTTTGGTAAAGGCCACCGCTAATGCTTTTGCTAATTCCTCCGACAGTTTGGGGTCGTCTGTTCTCACGGTTCTGCTCGCTAGGGGCTCCCCGTCTAGTGACAGTGAATAAAAGGCAATTCCTGAATTTACTTTCAATGAAACTTATTCTTGTACTTCATTACGATAAGCGCATACAATGAAGCTTCGTAAACTTAGGTGCACATTGTAACCGGTGCCAAGAGGAAAGGATGCAAGGTATAATTGGGTACTTTTGTAACTAATGATATAATGATTTCTTAAGGGAGTGCCTGTTGATATTGTATATGACCTAAGTTAACTTGGTGCTTGTGCCAACATGTCTGAATATTATTTGCATGGCCAGACCTCTCTTAGGCGAACCGCAGAATAAAATCCCATTGGATATTTTGTAATATAAACTATTTTTTCCCGCTCTACAGTCCTGCGAAATGGGAACTGAGTGTGCCACAAAATAGCTCATTGAACTCTATAGCAGACCGTGGCAACTTCTCATGACTGAGCGGCAGAGACAAAATGCAGAAAAAGCGCCACAGCGACGAGGCACGCAGCGGTACACAGGAAGGTGGCGTTTCCTTTGGGCTTCCCGGCTGTTGCCATTCACTTTACGCTTCCCATCATAAAGCTACAGAGCCTTGCACAGTTTTCTATAAAATTCAAGATACCCAGAAATCTATCCTTGCGTTTCCTCGGTGGCGGGCTCCTCATCGCTCTGTCCACGTTCCTCAGGGGCTGGCAGAACACCATGCACACGTCACACCGTAAAATCGTGCACTTGGCTTGATCAATCTTCTCTCATCCAGTCTCACTACAACATTAAGAACATTTGCCATACGCGTAGCAGTAAAACAGAACCTTTATCTTTTGTGAGTGAAAAAAGTATTGCTCACATTATGATACATTGTGCCGGACGAAGGTCGACAGCAGCAAGCAGAACGATGTGCTTTCTCGACATACCGCCGTAGAAATGTTGGGGCACCATGCACCTGAACATGCTGATGTTGCTTTCTGCACCTCTTAGCTACAGCATTACGTCAGGAACACCGAATCATATAGCGCCGAGCACACATCGCAGCCACGCGGAACGACGGAGCGGACACTGCAGCTCGAGCTACGGCTCACCAAGCCAGTGTCTCCAGTACATGCACCCACCTCCCCTCGCAGGCGTTCCACAAACATACATACAGAGATTTGAGAGGGTGGTCACAAGAGAAGTCGGCCTCGTCGCTAAGTATGTGTCTCAGGGGAGAAGCGTTAATGGTGGTAGGACGCATGTCTGCTTAAGAATATACGGACTACGCAAAGTTGAAGCACATATTGCTACAGCAGTTACGTTACACAGAAGAGGGAAACTGCGTTTAGCTCTGGGATGCCCGACCCGAAAATTCTGTGACAGGACGACAGTTCGCAGGGCGTCGCTTGGGATGTTACGACCATTGGCAAATGCTAGCGAAGATGTCGAAGACTTATGAAGCATTACGAGACAAGATTGTATCCGAACAGTTTATAAGATGGTCTATGGTCGCTGGTTATGTGGGCACCACAAAAAAAGCAAAGGAAAACCTATTCGCTTTTTGTCCAACGAGCAGGACACAGTGCTTAGGACTGCTGGACGAAATCCTGAGCACCGAAGTCGCTACTGTGCTGGACGTGCAAGAAGACAGGACACAGATCCGACAGTTGTGCCTCTGACTCTGGAAAACGATGGGAAGCATCATGCTCTCTCCGGTTCTGAGAAAGCGCAGCATGAAGATTTAGTGGAACCTGAACATGAAAAGAAAAGGCTAACCGATAGTCACGATATTTGCGAGTCTACAGAAAGCAATGCGACTTGCGATGGAGGGTCGAAGCAGATTCCGACAGCAAAGCGCTACTTGGAAGGACGATTAGTTACCTTATTACGGGATGTAGGATGCAATACCATATTAGTGAAATGGTCGTGAGTTGCCGACAGATGCATTGCATATAGAATAAACATCTGGAATTGGAATTTTCTCTTCCGCTTTTGACCGGACCCTCTCCTTAACGCTTCCTGACTCTGTACCAGCATTTCTAGATGAGTTTCTGGCGATTGCATTATATTTACAAAAAGGGAACTCATGAAAGTCAGAATTTGTATAGATAACGAATTCCTTATGCTCAGCTCCCACTGGATATAGTGGCTCACGTATTGCCCCTACATTTCATTGTTAATGCCTTCTCACTTAGCACTAATTAGTTTGGATGGGTGCCGGGCCATAAAGGACTAGTTATCACTGAGTTAGCAGACAGCTTGGCGAGAGCTCACGTTAGTGGTCCAATTCTCCCCTTCCTTCCTGTATCTTCTATCGTTACTGCTGCTAGGTTCAGGAGACTGGCAGTCATGCGAGATTCTTAGAACCGATTATAATTAATTTTACTGATTACTGACACCACTTATTTCCTTGGAACCGGAAATTATCGCGTAATGGAAAAGTTTATGTTCCCTCTAAGTAATTCCAATTTCGAATACCTGTTCTAAACTATCTGCATCGATCTGGTCTGAAGTCCCCCTCCTTGTGTTCATAGTGTGTTGAAGATGAAAGAACACAACAGTTCTTCCTGTCATGCCGCCGTTTTTCCGCCTTAAGAAAACACACATTAGAAGGAAAGTTTTATAGTGCTGGATTGAATATAACGATTCCAGATATTTTATCTTTGCGACCCTCATCTCTGGAACATTGTCAAAGGAGATGTTGGAGGAGCAATTGTGCAGTATATATTAGATTTAGGAGGGACCGCTAGGGGGCCACGGAGTGCGGACGCGCGCCGCACCGGCTCCGCAAATTTTCTATGGTTTTGGGCGAATTCTCTACACCTATCCTGTTAACGGTAGTCGCAGCTGTTTGCGAAAGTTCTACGGGCTCTCTCGATACCAGATTTTGGCAGGTGAGCCCGTTTTCCGGCCACTTTTCGAAGATTTTCCGCGTCGCCACGTGGGCACGACAGCCAGGCTGGTAGACAAGGCATGGTAGGCCTAAGCGTCAGTGGAGCCCAGATCCGCTGCGCCTGCGAGATGAAAGTCGTGCATGCCGAAGGGGAGGAAATATCGCCGACGGAGTTCGGAAAACAGCAGGGATGGTGCGAGATCAGGCGTAAAACCAAGAAGGTGGCGGGAGACGACGACCCGGCAACGAACCAGCAAACCACGACAGCGCCCTCCAAGAAGGCGGCGTATATCAAGCTAGCGACGCACTACGTGCGGAAGATCACTATGGCGAGCCGAATGCCCAACCTAACCACGGACGACTACGAGATCATCGTTCGACCCCGGGACGGCATCAATCCGTCGAAATACCCGAAGGACCGCGTCCATTGCTGCATACGCAACGCAGCAGGCGTGGGACGCGAGGCAGCTGAGGAGGACAGCGTTTGTCTCAACGAGCGTCAAAACGTGATAGTGGTGAGCACTCCGTCAGAGGACGCGCTAGACGATACGGCAGCATTTGCAAGCAGCGCATTGGTGACCGCGAGTTCGAAGCAAGCGCCTACAGAGCGGCTCCGGAGAACACGTCCAAATTAAGGTATCATCATGGGCATACCGCTAGACGAAAAGCCGGCGGACGTCGTGAGAAGTCTCGTAAACCAGCGAAACCCGAACGTCCTGCATGCCAAGCGCATGGGGAACACGAGCAACGTGGTCATCCTCTTTTATGGCTACTACGTGCCCCGTTACGTGTACTACGGCGGGATGTTGATGAGGTGCTCTCTCTACAAGAAACAAATAGACATGTGCTACAAGTGCGGTCGTCTGGGACACAGGACCGACGTGTGCCCCAACCCGAACGACAAAAAGGGCCGCGGGTGCGGATGCAGCAACCCGGCCGACGACCATCGGTGCGAGCCGGCGTGCCAACTGTGTGGGAAGGGTAACCTTACCGGGGACCGCAAGTGCAAAGCCGAGTACAAGACACCGTACCTAGTCAAGTGACGACAATGGGAACGCAGAATGCGCGAGGAGGCTGCGGCCGCTAACGGCAGCAGCAGCACCTACGACTACGGAGAGGAGGGCTACCGACGACGACTCGCACAGAGACGAGCTAGCGCCGACAGCCGCTCGACCTGGAGGGAGAGCCGTGCGCGTAGCCGGACTCGCTCCCGCACTCGTTCTCGAGCGCGCTCTCGCACCGGCTCCCGCCCCCGCTCGGCGAGGCCTCGCAGTAGGTCGACGGCCCGTGCCAGCTATGCAGCTGCAGCGGAAGGAGGACGACGAACCAACCCCCCACAGGTGAGCTAGGCGGCGGTCGCCTCGTACCGATATCGCGAACCGATACTGTCATTAATAGAAACCCCGGAGCAATTAGAAGCAGCAGTAGCGCTCAGAGTAGCAACTACGGAACAGAAAGCCTGTTACAGAAGCGACTGCATCAGTTAGAATCCGTCATCGAAACACTACAGCAGCAAAATGCTAGGCTAAAGAACGAAATTACCACGTTAAAGGGGGCCCCAGCAGCCCCCTCTCCTCCTCCCCTGACCAAACCCGTCGCCGCAGACGCGGCTGCTCGAACGGTCGAGAGCGCGGAAGAAGTCATGGAGGCGCAGGACGCACAACCCGCTCCTACTAAACGGAAGGCGCTAGACCCGGAACAGACCGCGACCAAATTGCAAACACGCGAGCAGAAACTCCGCGAGCGAGTCGACAGACTCGACGACATGGTAGACGCGATGATGACGCAAGAAGCGCAGCAACCAACGCAACTGAACCACGCAATAGCTCAGCAAACAGCGCAAACCGAACACGTGAGCAATGCAATAGCACAATTCACTCAAATGGTCGCTACGCTCCAATCGCGCATAGACAATATTGAAATGCGGCTCCCGGGCGCAGCGGGTCGCCCGGTACGGACGAATGGGAAACCCCATCTTAGGCCGGTACCAGACGAAGAGGTGCAGGATCAGCCGGACGGCAAATAATAATGCGGACAGTCACCATGGCTCGACACGACACCACACAAACACAACGCCCACGACAGCGTAACACACAGAACACGTTCACAATCTGGCAATGGAACTGCAGGGGGTACAGGAGCAAACGGGGGCATCTTCATCAGTTCCTGCGAAACCAGGAACGGCCCGACGTAATACTATTACAAGAAGCCAACGGCGCGGCCAAGCTGGCCGGTTACAAAACGATCGACGAGGCCGTGGCCGCGGGAGCACCGCCGGCCGCTGCAACGCTAGTGAGACGCAACCTCACCGTGGCGCAACGCGAACTCAAGAACGTTAGAATACCGCACGTACTGATCCAGCTTATTCCGACGAAAGGGCGCGGCCTGTTTGTATTGAACGTGTACAGTAGACCCAGAGGCAAACACCGCTTTAGCACGTTACAGCGAAAGGCGAGCAAGACAGCCGGTGAGGGCCCCTTAATCATCGCGGGTGATTTTAACGCGCCTCACGCGGCGTGGGGGTACAAGTACGAAACGCCGAAGGGTAAGCGCCTGTGTGAAGACACGCAGAATGAGGCGCTGGAGCTCGTTACGGACCCTTCTGCGCCCAAACGCAAGGGAAACAGCGTATGTGCGGACACTTCGCCCGACCTCACGTTTACGAAGAACGACGCTGGCGCGCGGTGGCATGACATGCAGAAGGATTTGGGTAGCAATCACTCGGTGATCGAGATCGAGGTCGACGTGGGACCGCACTACCATCACCACGGTCATCGGGACGGCACCAAGGGCAACCGCAATCGGCTGGTAGAATGGGACGCATTTCGCAAAGCCCAGAAAGAGCAAAATCGCGGCAGCGAGGCAATCGACGACATCGAGAGCTGGACCGCGACGCTCAGGAGGGACGTTGAAGCGGCAACACGGGAAGTACCGCAAGAAGCACACCTAGAGGTGATAGATAGTAAACTCCTACGCATGTGCGAAGCCAAGCGCAGCCTGCAAGACAGGTGGAAGCGTCAACGACACAATCGAACGCTACGCAGACGCATAGCACGGCTAAACAGAGACATAGAAGTCCACGCATTGCAGGTATGCAAAACGCAATGGGAGGAGACGTGCAACGGTATGGAGAACCAGCTAGGAATGGCCAAGACATGGCACCTCCTCCGACATCTCTTGGATCCTGAGGAGGCCAAATCAGCGCAAGCGCATAAGATCAACAAGCTAGTACACGACTACGAAGGCACGTCCGCGGACTGCCGCGCGAACCCATTACGTCAAGGCAACTAGCCCCGTCGCGCATCCGGCGTACGCGGGTAGAGTAACGCGCAGCTAGATGAGGACTTTAGCGTAGCAGAGGTGAGGGCGGCACTGCACCAGCTCAACAGAAAATCGGCGTGGGGCCCGGACGGTGTAACCAATAAAACGCTCCGCAACTTGGACGACAAGTCGATAGAACGGCTGACGGATTACATTAACGTGTGCTGGAATGCCGGCGCCATACCGAGCTCGTGGAAAACGGCGCGCATAATTATGATCCCCAAACCGGGCAAACGGGTACAGATCGGCAATCTTCGACCAATATCCCCGACGTCCTGCGTCGGCAAGGTCATGGAACACGTGGATCGCACTCGCCTTACCAACTACCTCGAGGACCGAGACATGCTGCCGCACACGATGCTGGGGTTCCGTCGTGGCCTTTCTACGCAGGACGTCATGATTCAACTCAATCACCACATCGTAGACAATCCCACGCGATCAACAAAAGCAATACTCGGTCTTGACCTCAAAAAGGCGTTCGACAACGTAAAACACGCCGCAATACTTGAAAGCGTACGAGCATTGGGACTGGGCGAGAGAACGTACGACTACGTACGGGACTTCCTTACGGGTCGACATGCCCGCATAGTGATCGGCGGACTGGAATCGCAAGACATAGACATAGGTTGCACGGGCACGCCGCATAGCTTTGTCATCTCGCCCATGCTCTTTAACGTCGTGCTTCTCGGATTACCCCAGAAACTGGCAGAAATAGAAGGCCTCCACCACAGCTTGTACGCCGATGATATCACGCTCTGGGTTGCTGAGGGAAATGATGGCCACGTAGAGGAAACGTCAGAGGCGGCTGTCGACGGGGTGCCGGAGTATCTGCGTGACACGGGCTTCGAATGCTCCGTGGCCAAATCGGAGCTCCTGCTTTACAGACACACGCGCAGGGGCCGCAAACCCAAGAACGCCGATTCCGCAGCCGAGTGCCCCGACAGAGAAATTAGAGTAGTCACATCTGACGGCACCGTCATGCCGCATGTTCACAAAATTACGGTACTGGGCTTGCACCTGTCGGCCAATGGCCACAACGGCGAAACCGTACGCAGACTAGAGTGTGCGGTCGATGAAACGATCCGGTTACTGAAACGTATCACGAACAGACATAGTGGAATGAAAGAAAGCAATACGATTCGCCTGGTACAGGCGTTCGTAACCAGTCACATAAAGTACGTCGCCTCCTACCTAATGTGACAGGTGGCTGAACGAACTAAACTAGACCGCCTCATCCGCAAGGCGTACAAATGTGCCATAGGATTGCCGATCAATACCAGCACGGACAAATTCCTCGAAGTGGGTTTAAACAATACCATAGACGAGATAATAGAAGCGCACAACGTCGCGCAGTACGAGCGTTTGGCAAAAAGCAGAACCGGATGTCACATACTCGAGAGGCTGGGCATCAGCTACCACACACAGCAGGGCAAAAAGGTCGCGATACCCACGCCGATTCGCGAGCGCATCGCTGTTTCGCCGTTGCCCAGGAACATGCACCCGACGCATCACGCTGGCCGGCGCAACAGGCGCGCGCGAGATTTGCAGAAGAACTACGGCAGCAACAAAGAAGCTGTTTACGTAGATGCGGGCCGTTACGAGCGGCCACGTGGTTTCGTGGTCGCAACCACGGACCACAGCGGAACTTGCGTCGCGAGCGCGACGATACGCACGGAAGAGACGGAGGCGGCCGAGGAAGCAGCGATAGCTCTCGCAGTAGCCACCACGGACGCCGAGGGGGTAATAAGTAACTCGCAGACAGCGATACGCAACTACGCTAGCGGCCGGATCTCCCGGGAAGCGGCCCGCGTTCTCTTAATTCAACAGGGCAATATTTGCCGCAAAAACGACAGTTTCCTCGTATGGACCCCCGCTCACACGGACCCTCCGCTTCCGGGAAACGAGACGGCCCACGCTACGGCTCGAGGACACACATGCCGAGCCGCGGCGCCCGCCGGCAATCCCGACGTCTCGCCCACCGCGAGAGCGATGCGGGAGTGGACGCGGGGGGATCGCATGACCACTTTCAGAGACATCACGCAACACTACAGATTGAACAGATGTAAATACCCACCACCGCACGCCAAACTAAACAAGAAACAGGCGGTTGCCTGGAGGCAATTGCAGACACACACATATCCGAACCCGGCGATCCTTCACCTCTGCTACCCCGACATTTATCCGTCCGACGACTGTAAAGCTTGCGGAGCCAGAGCAACGCTGCAGCCCATGCTGTGGGCATGCACCGGTAGCGAGCAGCAGGAGTCTCAGACGAACGGGATAGAAATGGCAGTCTCGAACCGAGGGGCGCGTTGGGAGGCGGCCCTGCTCAGCCACGACCTCGCGGATCAACTGTGGGCCGTCCGGCACGCCGAGGAAGCCGCCAGAGTCCAAGGACTCGAGGCCGTCACCTAGGCTGGGGTGCTCATGGCCCCACCCCGCCCAAATCGCCGGACATTTGCAATAAAGTTTTCACTCCACTTAGGAGCATTTCCCTGTTGAACGTTTAAAATTTATCTGACCATTCTTTAAGCCATTCAAAATTTTTCTATAGTGACTCTTTTCAAACTCAGACAATCTTTTTCTTAAATCACCCGATTTTTAGCCAAACCCCCGTAGTGGGTGTGAGCCACTCTCCGAGGCGAGCAAAGAAGAGAAGAAGGATAGATTTCGTAAAACAACGTCGATATGGAGAATCAGGAAAAGCGAGACAAAAGCAGCGATGAAGATGGTACGCATGGAAGATATCGCATAGTTCATTCTTAAGTATTATTTAAACTGCATTATCATTATTTCGTTGCTCTGTATTATGAGGGCTACCTCACACTACATTTCAGCGTAAGCTACGTCTTTGTTTTTCTTTTATTTCTCTTGCTTGCTGTTAGGGCTTTCTTCTTTTGCATGTTCCTCGTAAAAATATTCCTGCATATTCTCTGTTTCGGCGATATTCCAGTTTGTAAACGCTGTGTGTCGGCCTGCCCTTCAAGTGCAATGCGGCTTTGGCAGGCCTTTCATGTATCGGTGTTGGTGAAACTGTTATGGTAATAAAGTATTATTCGTATTATCATTGCAGAACAACAAAGCAAAAATCTAAAGGCAGATCAAGATGACAGCCACTCGAAGACAGCTTTGGATTCCGAACCCAGCCCCAGTTGTAGCGGCAACAGTCAAGATGGTGCCTCCAAGATGGTGACAGCAAGCAAAACAACAAGCACCATGTCGAAGGACGTTTCGGTCGGAAATGTGGCTTCTGGCTGCCTGCTGGACATCATGAGCCGCGGCATCTTCGACCTAACAGCTGCAAGCAGCTGCTGCGAAGTTGTACATTTTGGTGAAGTTATCATGCACTGCACCGTGGAAGAAGATGTGTCCGCGAGCTCCTCAAACAATGAGATCGGCCAAGCACGGCAAGATGACGAGTCAGAGAGAAAAAATCCTGAAGAGGATATCGTTAAGGATCAGGACAAATCAGTGTAGGCACACAATCAGATCCAGAAACCGAGGAGCTTACCTCGCTCGCATATCAGTATAAAACTGTGTTTTCAAATTACTTTGAAATTTCGCTGCGATCATTTATTTTTGCCACAGCATATATTGTAAAAATCACATCGGTCGGCTGGCACGTCTTCCGGAGCCATATCAAGCATTTGCTGCAAGACGAAAATGGACCCCAAGGCCAAATTCTAAAAGAAGCTCTAGAAGCTATGAAGAAATCGATTTTGGACAGCTTCTGTAAACAAGTTTTTTACCAGAATATGCCCAACTGGGCGAAGCCCCTGGCTGAGTGGGCTCTCGAGCAGGCCGTTGGAAAGGTGATCGAATACTTCATGCAATGAGCAGGTGTATTGCCAGCGCCGCGATTAAGTTCAGCATGCTGCATCCGCGAAGAGATTGATGAAGAACAGTAATAAAAGATCAGCTTTATTACAACACTTGAAGGATGCGTGCAAAAATTTTTAGGCCAAAAGCCTATGTGGGTAGTACATTGTCCAATACAGAAAAACATATATGAGTCAACTATGTATATATTTGCTTAACAAGTAAGAACACCGTTCACATGAACAACTATTAGTTTGTGACAGAACGGTATCATGTTTGGCGAGACAAGACGGTGCATTTACAAGCGACGTCAAGCTTTCTGGTTGCGTTCATTTCCACAAGCACAGCGTGCCGTGGTATAGAGCCACAGAACTCTAATATTCGTTCACGGTGGACCTTGTTGCAGTAAGGAAACTAGGTCAACGTTAATTGCTTGCCTAGTGTTTGCTGGTGGCAAGTTAATGTTATGTTGGATTACGGGAAGTTTTTGTTGAGTATTTTGTGAACTAAGCACGTCATGTTGTAATTCATCATCATCATCATCGTCATAATCATCCTATTTATGTCTACTGCAGAACGAAGGTCTCTCCAAGCGACCTCCAATTACTCTGTCCTGCGCCGTCCGATTCCAACTAATACCCGCAAATTTCTTAATTTCGCCGCAGCACCCAGCCTTCTGCAGTCCTCTACTACGCTTCCCTTTGTCTTGGTACCCATTCTGTCACCCTGATGGTCAAACGGTTATCTAATCTGCGGTTTGCATGACCTGCACAGCGCCATTTATTCCCTTAATGTCTATTAGAATGTCGTCTATATCCGTTTGTTCTATCATCCAAACCACTCTCTTTCTGTCTCTTGAAATTATCCCAAGCATTCTTCGTTCCATCGCTCTTTGGGCGGTCCTTAACTTGTTCTCATGTTTGTTTGTCAGTCTACAAGTCTTAGCGCGATACGTTAGCCCCGGCAAAATGCACTGATTGTGTACTTTCCTTTTCAATGATAACGGTTAGCTCCCAGTAAGGAGCTCACGATGTCTGCCGTATGCGATTCAACCCATTTTTACTCTTCTGTGAATTTCCGTCTCATAATCAGGGCTGCCTGTGATTAGTTGGCCTAGGTATACGTACTCCTTCGCAGACCCTAGTGGCTGACTTGCGGTCTTGAGCTCTTGTTCTCATGCCCGGTTATTTATCATTATCTTTGTCTTCTGCATAATAATCTTCATCCCCACTTTTACACTCTCCCTGTTAAAGTCCTCAATCATTTGTTGAAACTCGTCCGCAGTGTGGGTAAATAGAACAATGTCATCGGCAAACCGAAGGTTGCTGAAGTATTTGCCATCGATCCTTACTCTGAAGCCTTCCCATCTTGTAAGTGTTAAAGGTTAATAGACAAGACGGTTGCTGAAGTATTCGCCGTCGATCCTTACTCCGAAACCTTGCTATCTTGTATATGTTAGAGCTTATTAAAAAGGATACGAAAATCAATAAGGAATGCTAGTATGGTGTTGAATAGAGGGAAATGTTATTGTTGGGTCGCGCTTTGTCAACTGCAGTATAGGTGTTAGGTAACTTTTGTATGTTAGGCGCCATATTTCACTACAAGACATGAAATAAGGATAGTTCCAACGAATCAGTTCTCAATAGAGAGAGAGAGAGAGAGAGACTGATATTTTATTTGTGCAAACGATCACATAGGAAGGATGTAGCCTCCCGCCGCCTATAGCGGACGGCCGAGATACCCTGGGTCTCTGGGTTAGGATACATGTTTGCTTGCAGGAGGCGTCAGGCTACCGCATGTTCCTTGGTTAACTCTGGATGAGCTGGTGCGACACGGGCCCTGCCCACGCGATAGTAATCGGTGATTTCTTTGTATGCGACCATGCGGTCTCCTCTCGTTCACGGCTGGGGTGGCTCACTTGTTCGGCGAGTAAGTTCTCGATCTACGTTGTAAGCGACCTCGTCGCCGGGGGGACATAAGTGCGCGCGCGCCAAAATGATTTCGATCGTCGCGCGATCGTGGTCGCTGTTATTATTTATAATTTTGAGCACCTCTGGCAAGATGCGTCCTTTTGTGAAATTATGAACTGCGATCTTTCAGCTGCTCTTGATAATCGTAGATTGGTGAAGGCCACCACTAATGCTATTATTGCTGATTCCTCGGACACTTCGGGGTTGTCGGTTTTCACGGTTCTGCTCGCTAGGGGCTCTCAGCTCGCATCTTCCGCTACGACGGCCATCCCTTTGCGTTCTCTATATTCCGCGGCCTCTACGCAGGCTAAGCCCTCTACATCTATGGTATTTGCACTGTGCGTGGCCCGCCCTTGCCTCTCGTCGCTTCGTATGGTCCTCCCCGTGCATGTTCTTTGTCAGTGGAAGAATTTTAATGTTCCTCCGCGTCTCTAATGGAAGGCTGAGTTTCGTGCCGTGTTGTGCTTCGTAGTTAATGTCTAGTTACTGTAGAACGCGTCGACCCGTGGGACTCAGTGCGAGTCTTTCATATTGGGCGGTGGTGTGCGCCTCGATCCATTCATCAAGTGTGTTTTGTAGCCTCTGTTCTAAGCGTTTGTCTTTGGCTATTGTGATCGGGATGCCAACTGCCTGTTTCAACGCTCGTCTGATGATGCATTCCATTTTCTTGTTTTTTTCTGCCACGCAATATGCTATGTACGGAGCCACATAAACTGCGCGGCTGATGACGAAGGCCTGCACTAAAAGAATTAAGCCCACCTCCCTCATATTGTAGTGTCTACTGGTAATCCGTTCGATTAGTCTAAGTGTTTGCTGTGGGCTGTTCTCTAGTGCCTTGATGGTATCGAGGATTCTGCCTTCCGCACGCAACGGCAGTCCTAAGACTTTGATCTGGTATACGGTAGGTATCAAGCTCCCCTTCACCTTGATGTTAATGTTCGGTGTTTCTCCGCATTGTTTCCTGCTCCTAGGGTACAACAGCAGGTTCGGACTTTTGCGAGGAGATAATTGGGCCGCTGTCTACCACGTAGCTTTCGGCGGCCTCCGTCGCCTGCTGGAGAATTTCCTCGATTTGGCCCTGGCGGCCGCCTGTCCCCGACAACGGCATGTCGCAGGCGTACAGGCTGTAGTTGAGACAGCGGATCTTGCTGAGCATTTTCGGCAGACCGATCATTGCCACGTTGAAAAGATAGGGCGACATTATCGACTCCGGCGGCGTTCCCCCCTATACTACCCAGTGCTGCCACAACATACTCACGGAATCCGGGCTTGCGTTTCGCGAGAACTGCACCAAGGCCGATACCACCGGCATCTAGACGTATTTCGGTTGGCACAGCAGGGTCATATTGACATAGCACGGGTGACGAAGTAGGTGCGACTGGTGTAGAAGGGCAAGAAGCTGCGTCTCTTCAGCCGGAGCGAGGCCGCTGTCGATGCAACGGGGAAAAGAACCCGTGGGCAAGATATCGGACGCACGGCGACGTGTCAGGGCGTTCAGCTCATGTTTTGGCTCAGGCGCAGAGGGATCCAGGTGCACGATAATATCAAGGTTTATTGATTGCACGTGGCCAAGCATTTCATTACAGTAAATAGTTAGAGGTCCTGAGCTGGGGTTGCAAACAAGTAGTCCGGGATTATCCTGATGAAGCGCGTGGATGGCAAATGGCAGTGACGTATTGTGGCGGCGACGAAATATGTCAAATGGCGTGAATGGAACGGTGGCATCGGAAACCGCGGCACAGGAAACGGAAACAATGACGGTAGTGTGAGGTGGCAGGTCAGTGTCGACGGCGACGTCGACACTGACCTGCCAGGAGGGGCCACATAGGCGAAGGCGTCACGCGACACAGAGAGCTCGACCTGAGCACGATCGCAGTCAATAACAGCTTGATTACGCGGCAAAAAAATCCCACCCAAGGATGAGATCATAAGAACACCGAGCCATCGCAAGAAACTGGACGCTGTAGAACACGTCTTGTATGGGCACCCTGGCCGTACATGCTGCAATGAGTTGAAAATGTTGTGCACTCGCAGTATGGAGAAGAAACCCTGAAGGTGGCATCGTCACTTTACGGCGGGAGTGGCAAAATTCTGGCTCATCACGGAAATAGGGGCACCAGCGACAACAAGCGCGAGAGTTCGTACACCTTGAACAAACACTTCATGTCATCGGTGGGGCACAAGCGAGAGTTTAGATGGGTGGAAGGCGGCGCAGCTCGTGCTCCAGAAGCTGCGGCAGTCAGTTTACACCTCAAGAGTGCTTGGCCGGCAACGCATAGGCGAAAGAGAACCGCGGCCCGGTGAAAGTGAGCGACGAGAAGCGAAAGGCTCGGCATCAGAAGTTGGCTAACGATCGCGGAAGTATGCTTCAGGTTGTTCTGGCTGCATGCTATAAGGAGGTCGGAAGGTTTAACCCGGATATCTCAGTGCACTGGTGGTCACCGCGAAAGGCCGGTGACAGAAGCGGGTAACATGACCCGGAATTCCGTAAGCTTAGCAGATGGGCCGGTTATCTGCAATGCGCCAAGCATTTGCGTACTGCAGCTGTGCCCCGACAGGCGCCGTCACTGGTAGTTGAATTGGTGGTTGCGGTGTTAACATCGACAGAGGATGTGGCTTCATGACGGCATTCGCATGTCAGTGGCGCTGCGAGCGTAGTCGGCGGCGCGGCAGACGGAACCGCAAATGGTAGCGGTGCTGCGAAAGGAATCGGCTGCCAGACAAACGGCAAAGCCTCGGTACCTGCATCTGTATCACCTGTCGGATGGCCGGAGACATATAGTGCGTACGCGCTTGCGTGGCTGGGAAGAACGAAAGCTGTCAAGTAACATCCTCACCCATAATCTCTTTGATCTGTGCCACGCGCGCTATGTGGTCGCCGCCGATGGTTATCGCGGCGAGGGTATCGATCGGAGATCTTTGTTCGATACCCGTTCTGTTCGGTTGCTGCAACGTCACAAAGTGGCAGTATGGAAAATTTCTGAGAACGGGGCGAAGAGAGCAGCCAATCGGCAAGCGGTGAACTTCCCGGAAGTTTACTTTCCTCGTTTGTCGTCTGGTCGCAGACAGTATGCTACAAAACGGAAAGTTTCTGTTCTTCCAATGAATGAAATCTTTATCTAAAAAATCTATTTTTTCTTCTCAAGCTTAAACACGTTTTGAAATAGTAGTACGTGTGACTGCTACAATTTAAAACTATTAGTTCCTGTGCGTCGAGCCTAGGTGTTGTTGCGCACTGCCACAAGAAAAAACGAAAAAAAAACGACGCGAACAGTGGCGCACTTTTCAAGATGCAGCAACAACATTCCAGTGGCTCGCTGGCACCAATGATGGGGTCGATTTTGCTGTAAAACTAACGCACCATTTGTTTCGAGAAACAAAAGCGACACCGGAATTCGCTTTCTGCCATTTCTTCTAACGCGTTTCGCACCGCCATCCGCTCTCCTTACTCCTCGAGCAACGCCAGCGCGCCCGCCGTGGTTGCTCAGTGGCTATGGTGTCAGGCTGCTGAGCACGAGGTCGCGGCGGCCGCATTTCGATGGGGGCGAAATGCGAGAACACCCGTGTACTTAGATTTAGGTGCACGTTAAAGAACACCAGGCGGTCGAAATTTCCGGAGTCCTCCACTACGACATGCCTCATGATCAGAAAGTGGTTTTGGTACGTTATACGGCATAATTTAGTTCTTTTTTTAACGCCAGCGCAACAACCTAAGTTCCCAACGCAAGCGCCATTTTCTCGAATTAAACTATGGATTGGATCCGAACGTGCCATTCCGCAGCCGTAGCCGCTGGTTGGATCCAATCTAATAAACCAGACGCGCCATTCGAAGCCGCTCTTGTAGCCAGCGTATGATCGCTCCAACCTTCCCAACTCCCATCGGGTTTGGCGCCTAGCAGACAACGTGCTCGGTTGCCCGATGATTGACAGGAGCGTGTCGTCACTTTGACGTCGCCAAAAACATGGCCGCGCCCCACGGCTGGCGACGTCGGCGCGGAGTAGGCCAATCGCGCGCGCCGGTAACCGAACGAACGCGCCGAACAACGATCTCCGATCGCGCCCCTGCCACCCAGCTACGACGCATTACTTACGTAATTCGTCGAAGCTCTGGCACAGGCTCACGAATTCAGACACGGTGCGTGGGTCCTTAGCCAACAACATTTGAAGAGCGTCGTCGTCTATGCCTTACATGATATGCTTGATCCTGTCTTGCTCAATAATGGAAGGATTCACGCGTTTGCACAAGTCAGGGACGTCTTGGATATAGCTGGTGAAGTTCTCGCCCTACTGCTGTGCTCGCCCGCGAAGACGCTGTTTCATGTCATTTCATTTATTTTACCCTCAAGGTACATAGTACATTATAGAGGGGAGGGGCTAAGAGAATACAAAGTAAACATTGGTAAAAGGAACTCAAACAAAATAAATAACAGCAGTTATAATTCCAAATTTTTAGTTGACATCCGATGATAACAAAAAGAGGTACAAAAGATACAATTACAAATGTGATGTACAGAATGGTAAAGAGGTTCGAAAAACATAATATGTACAGTAGATTTACAAAATGCATTGTTAACTTTTTGATCATGATGCTGATGAAAACGCTGCAATAGAGAAAGTTGCATACACGTAGGCAAGACAAATGGTAAGTATATTACAAAAGTTTGTTTTCAAGTGCGTTTCTAAACATAAGTGGATTAATTATACCTGTTAATGAAGGGGATAAGCTGTTCCAGTCTTTGCTAGTCATTGGTAAGAATGAATTTGCGCCCATGGTAGTATTGAAATGAGATATGCTAAATTTCTGATTATGATCACGGCGAGAAGAACTGAAAGGTGCTGGCCTGATCCAAAGAGTGTGTAAAAAGGTGTTATGATAATAGATTTTGTGAAAAAGAGAAATGCGTGAGTGTTTTGGGCGGTCGGATAAGAGAGGCAGGTTTAATAAACATTTCATGTGTGTTACGCTTGCTGTCCGATTGAAGTTATTTAAGATGCAACGGGCTGAGCGGTTTTGTATAGCTTCCAGCGTATGTGTTAGTGTTGAATGCCAGGGATGCCATATTGATGAAGCATACTCAAGTTGCGGGCGAACGTAAGTGGTATATAGTAATTGTTTTAATGATGATCGTGCACGAGAAAAATTTCGGCGCAGGTACCCTAAAGTGCCGTTAGCTTTGGACACTATAATATCAATATGCAATTTCCAAGAGAAATTCCTAGTTATGGTCACTCCTAAATAACGATATGAGGTAACACATTCGAGTGACATATTATTGAGAGAATAATTAGGAGAAGTAGAGTTAGTACGAGAAACCCTCATAGTTTCGCACTTCTTAATGTTAAGTTGCATTTTCCACATGCTGCAGCAATCAGTTATTTAAGTCAGTTTGTAGAGCTATTACATCACAGTCATTGGAAATATTGCGGTATATCACACAATCGTCTGCAAATAAACGTATCTTTGATGAAATATTAGTAAGTAAGTCATTAATGTATATAAGAAACAAATTGGGCACAGGACAGATCCTTGAGGGACGCCTGAGCCGACAGGGGCTAAAGAGGAATTAGATTCAATTAGATTGCTCAGCACGAAGCTTGCGCACTGCAGCGCGACCGAACACTTCCGCGAAGCTCGTCTTGAAAGTAGTCCAAGTGGCGAAGATGGACTCATGGTTGCGGAACCAGAGGTTTGCCAGAGTCTGTTAGGTAGAACAGGACGTTGCGCAGTTTCGTAGCGTCGTACCACATGTTGTGCGCGTTCACTCTTTCAAACGACGACAGCCAATGTACTACGTGATGGTCATCGGTGCCACTAAAGAAAGCAGGATCACGCTGGCGCAGCACGCTTGACACGATGACTGAGGGAGATTTGGCCGCACCTTGGTAGGTGGCGTCATCAGGCATTGTCACAGCGGCGCTCAACAACGTCCGGCTTCGGAGCTCGAGGTTTGATAATATCCCGCACCTCCACCACTATGATAAGGGCATTTATCGACAGTACGCTACAGACGAAAAACCAGCGTAGTCCCAAGGGAACAATGGTCTCGGTGCAAACCGCTCGTGATCTCCGCTTGCATCCTGCATCAAGATAGCGCAACTCTAATGCTTGCCTACTGTTCTTCTTTATTACACAAGCTTTTACGTGGAAATATATGCTTGTTGTCGCATACGGTGTCGCGTTAACCTAGACTCACATTACGTGACGGCTTGCTGGTTCAGTCCACGACGAGCAAGACGTGACTCAATTCCACTGAATCATGTGCACGCTTGGAAGTAGCAGACCAGCAACGAGCGGCCACAGCTTAGCTTTTTCGTAACCCTCGTCCGCGGATTCAGTCATGCGTCTCGTCATCTGAATACAGCTGAGTGACCCATCCGTGCCATGCCGAGGTACACATAGCTGCTAATATTCGAAAGAGGGACGCGCGATACTTGATGAAGGCCGCTCTAAGAATTACTGTGCGCTGGTTTATTAAGTCTAAGTTACCTCCGAACGTGAACATGAAATGGGTAAGTAGTAAGAAAAAGAAATCAGCGGCGCATATTGAGTTGTCAAAAAGCCTGAAAAACAAAATATTGTTACGTGTAGCTGAAGCCCAATGCTATTTACAATTTATTTACAGGGAAGCTAACGGAGGCCCAAATGGCGATGCTATATCAAGCCGGCACACACCTCGTCTTCGTCCTCCTCAGTGCAGCCACACTATGGCGGCTATTCCGTAGCAATATGCACTGTTGCCGTACTGCACGGTATTTCATTCTACATTAAAAAGGTAAACTTTGTGCAAGGTTTTTCATATATTTTGACGATGAACTACTTGAACTGACTGATGCATATGTGCGATGTTATGCGAGGGCGTCACTGCGGAGAACTAGGAAGCAGGGCTGCGCAAAGGTCGGCGTGACACTACGGGAAAATTATTTGCAGCCTATTTAGCGTATGTCTCCTAGAACAACCCGCTACTAAATGAGCAACCGTATCTGTTCTCGGTCACCAAACTCAGGAGAGGACTTCGTAGTGAAGCTGTCACCTTAGCTCAGTCGCCATGGCGCTGAGCTATTGCGCTCGAGTTAGAAGGTTCGATTCCATCCCCGGCGGCCGGAATTACATGGAGCGACACACAAAACCTCTGTGTATTTAAATTTTTATTCACGCTAAAACACTCCATGATATGAAAATAACGACGGAGTCTTGGAATGTGGCATGCCTTATGATTAAATTGCGGTTTTAGTACGTGATACAGGGAAATTTATATTTAGCTTTTGGCCATAAATTTGCTGAGAACAAGACAATAGAATGAGAGAATTAGGTTGACAGAATGACGGTGACCCAATCAGGACCATGGAATGAGGAACAAGGAGTGAGATCGATGGAATCATGACAAAAGAATGAGGTTGATGAGTTGACGATGGATCTAAAAATGGTTCCTGATTACAGACGGCTGTCCGTCTTTATGCGTCATTCGGTGAGTAGTCATGCCAGACCAGACAACAATACTCCGATTTTTCATGCTTCGAGGCAAAGCTGTTTCTCCATGCCCATTCCCCTTCCGCTACGCGCTGATGCGCGACATACAGAAATGTGTGGTTAGAAGTGGAAAAAAAAAAAGCTCGTGGTTCAAAATATCACCAATAATGCCAAGAAAAACTTTAGACAAGGCAGCCAAAAATAAGTAATTTGAGACTTTTCGTGAAATAAAAGGAACGGTAGAAATACAGGATGGTGTCAATGATAGACAAGTACGCAATAAACAATTCAGCTACTGCCGTCATGTTATTTAAGAAACAAAAACTAGAGTCGAGCACGAGAACTTCGAGACGAGGACTTTAAAGAAAGTATGTGTTGTAACTGAAAATAACACTAAATTGCAAGTGCCCGCTTGCGTTTCTGTTCGCTATTCACCACTTGTCTGTTTATTGCGCTTTAGTCGATTTCATTTAGATGGAAGGCAAAACAAAACACAAGGCGGTTTGCGTGCCAGCCTTGTTTTTGTGTCCTCGTTTCGGAGCATTTGCATCAAACACAAATTACTATGCCATATGGAATGAGACACGTCTCTTGTTTGCTTCGTATTTTATGTGCGCTGTTTTCATCACGCCGTCGAATGTACAAACATAACAGATCTTCATGCTTCTTAAAACTTATGTGCCCGTCTTACTGCTTCTGCGTGTCGAGACTTTAGCGACAAGCACCACCTGCTGTTTAGTAAACATAGGACGACAACCGTTCTTGGTGTGGCGGTTCTTTCGCGTTGCTTAGTGACGCTCCACCTACCACCAACCGGTCGAATTCAATTTGCCTCTTCATGTTTCCCTTCGCGTGTACAGGGTGACATAAAAATGATGAAAATGTACTACTGACAATTCACTCTATTGATCCTTCTTTCACTCAGGAAATTTCTGGTGCTGAAAACTACCTTGATAAGGTGACCTGCTCAAAGTCTCACTTAATGTTATTGTTTCCATGCCAAGCAAGCGTCCCTGACTCACTTCGTGTGAAATGGAAAATTATGGGCCATATGTATATCAACAATCATCATAGTCACAGAAACATTGCTTAGTAGAAGATGTGACCGATAGTGCATGTCTACGTTAGAAAGTCTTCAAGAATGTCATTAGTCACAAGAAAAGCTAGAACAAGTTTCACTGGAGGAGCGTCCGGCTAGCAGAAATAGCGTCTGTAACATCTCAGCGACATGTAGTTTGCGTAGGGCGGTGATGTCTTCAGCAGTGAACTGGAGCATAACACATATAAAATGATTAAAGCCCTTAAACAGCAAAGTATGAGTACATCCTCCCACGATTAGAGTGAAAGGAACCTGGAAAAGAAAATTTCATAAGTCTGCATGAATTCAAGACATCAGATATCAAAATACCGAGGCACGTTTCGCGACAGCGAATGGAACATTTAAATATGCTTTAGTTAGTTTTTATTGACATCAAAATTCTTCTGGTGTTCTTTCTACCAAAACCTACTGTGCTTTATTCACTACCATTGGAATTAGTTGTGCGGGAGATCTCAAGACGCTGCGCATTTAACCTGTATCTTTATTCTTTTAAGGCAATCTTAAAGCCGGCTTGTGAACAAAAGCTACGATTCTATAGAGACGAAAATAAAAAATCTGAGTGCTCCGTTTACGTCCAAGTCGCAATCATTACTCGTTGTCTTCGCAAACACACACCCTCATTGCCAGCACTCTTGCTAAGTTTTTCTGTAAGCCGGAAAATTCAATCTTCCTGCTATAGAATTTCAGTTTTCAGCCTGCAGCTCTACCTAAAGCCCTGCAGTTTGCAGCCTCGCAGCTGAACTCTGTTATTTCATACTTATACATTGTTCGGGAAGCCGCATCAGCGCCTCTGCACATTTCAAGCACCGATCATGCTTTTACGGAAAAAGGAGAGGAGTCTGTTAGAGCCGAAAAGAGATGGTTTTGTTTCTCGCATGGACTCAGCCTAGGCAACAGTGCACGAATTGGTAGCCAGTCCCATCGATAGCTCTTGAATGACTTCAATCTCTAGTCTAGTATAGAAGCGTGTGCGGCAAAAACGAAAGTGTACAGAAGGCACCAACTATTGCTGCTAAAATACGATAGTCGCGTAGATTTACGGCGACAACTCTTACGTTTTGTTGGTCAGTGCCTCAAAAGTAAGAAACATGTTGTTGGCTATAAGGTGAACCTTCCTATGTAAAAGTGTTCTAAAAGGCAGCCACCATGTAGTAATGTGGATGGAGCCACATGGTATACAACACACACAAAATAAATGCGGCACTTTCTAAGTTCTTGTATATTTGGAGGCACGAGGGAAAGTTTAGAGAATAACTATTTCGGACGCCATGTGCACACAGGCAGAGTAAACAACCAGTGCTCCCTACCAAGGTCAAAACATTGCCAGCATTTCAAAGGCAAAGCGAGCAGAATCCTGTCTTATAAATCGCAGGAAACAAGAAACCTTACAATCTGGACAATCTAGATTTTTTTTTCAGGTGTCCAACCTAAAAATGTGACTCTTCGGGATAACCAAGTTTCTAAAAACCAGGTGCCGTCAGTTTGATAGAGGCATCTAAGTAGCTTAGACTAACGTGTGGATGTTTTTTGAAGCCCGGCCATGTCCCTGAAATCCCAGCTCTACTTGATGATATGATATTGTCACGTGGCAGTGATGATGAAGAAAGCAGAAAAACTGTGAATGGCCAAACTAGCGTCTTACTGGGCAAACCTCTGCCCTCAAAAGCAAGTTACACTTAAATCACAACAATAGCGGCGAACACAGTCGGCGATCGTCGAAAATCTGATCAGGGTGTCAAGGGCGTCTTTTGTACATGTGTAATCGAAGGTTCTAGAGTAATCGCTGGTGCCCGCGTATCTTCCAGAATGTTCTACACGATTCGCGTCGCGCATGCATGAAATCAGATTACACAAGGTTCGGTGGCGACAGACAGCGGGTAGAACAATCTATAACATTCGAGAAACTTCCGATACATGCAGGCGCTTCTTGCGCTGTGCGATTACATTTGTTAGGCGGTGAAAGTGGTCACACGATAAACAAGTGCACGTGTCAATGTCTCATGATATGGTAATGAATTGCTATATACATGATGATTTATTATCGCTAATTGGTAGGGGTGTGCAAATATCCGAAACTTTTGATTAACGAATTGAATAGTGTACTATTCGATTCGGTATTCGAGTCTAAAAGTCACTTAGAGCCGCTCGCCATCACCCCTTGCAAGCGCAGTGATACCGTCACACACGCATGTACTGCGGACTGACCTGAGCAGCTGACTCCACGGACGAGCGTAGCCTTCCTCACCTCACGTCACCCTCCCCTCTCGTAAGCGCAGATGAGATTGCCCACGTGGCTGCGAATGCCGTGGCCGCCAGCAACTGTGCGCATGAGCAGGCCACTCCTCCTCCGCTTTCTTGCTCATTTTTTAACGATAGCTTCTTCCTCATGTCGCAGTTGTTACCAAATCTCCGCAATTTCCAACTGCCCAGGTTGGCAGGTACGTTAACTAGTGAGGAGTGAATGAGTGAAAGAAGCTTCAGTGGGTGATATTCAAGGTAAATGTTGTGGGAGTTATATGCAGCGAGCGTTTGTTGCTTGGTCGTTGCACCCCAGAGACTGTTATAATCTGGTTTCTTAACAGAACTGTCCCGTCTGATGTTGTCGCGCTTACGCTTTTATGCCCATATGATCTATGACGGTTGAGGACCGCGAATGAGATTCCCATATCGCGGTGGACTTTGATGTATTCGCTAGCGCTGAAACGCTGCGCTTGATATTGTGCTCTAGGAAATAGAGTTCTGAATAAAATATGACGAGCAAACATCGAAAAAAAATATTTGAAAGGACTATCCACAGTGCAATGCCAAAGAGGGCGAGGAGGAACTAACATACGTACTGCAAAACGCCCCAGTATGCCGCCTGATCTGCAGCAAGCTGTGCGAAACAGGAGACAGTGGAAGATCAGATCGACCACATTAATGAAAAAACATCGACGTGCAGCCTTAGCGAAAAAGATATTGAGATTGAATGTGATGAGGAGGCAGATTCTTTCACACAGGCGACATATAAAAAAAATGGTTCGAGGGTATTCCTGTGGTATTCTGACCAACTGAAGAAATTAAAACGTTCTGGAAACAAAACCCAAATGTTGTAGCCTGAGAAATCGTTGTCCTAGCGAAAGAGAAAGCAGGTTCTTTCCGAGTGAACAAAGACGGAAGTTTCTCAGTCACTCGGAGTTCACTCGCCTCAGCCAAGAGTTTTCGGTCGTGTCGTGGTCGTGGCTGCCTTACTAGAGAAGTCATTTATTCCAGAGTCATACATATCAAATGTTGGCAAAATCGGAAGTGTACCTCTAGAATAAACAGATCAATTAACAGAATATTTAAGAGAGGCAGCGGCGACATCAGTTAGACGCCAGACCCGTTATATAGGTCAAAATTGCACCGTGGGATCACGTCCGGTGAGAAATGTTTCTTTGCAATTCCGCTATGACCGACCAATCCCAGAACGAATGTATCTTGTCTTCGTTATTCATCCAATCGAGGAATATCACGGGCAAGACAAACGCTGCTACAACAGCGAGAGATTTGGTGACTTGGCCAAACACTGCCGAGGAACGAGGCGTCGCAAAATATGCAGAAGACCACCATCACAACGCCTGCAAGTCTAGAAAACAACCTAATTGCGCGAATTGCAACGGAACCCACACTGCATCCTTTTCTGGATGCCTGCAGAACAAAGCGGCATCTCCACATTATCAACACCACATTATCTATGGTCGTACATAACAGTGCGGTGCACCGAAACCAAACATGAATACGATGAACCCACCGTAACTACCTCGACTACAAGTGACTAAGCATCAGGACACTTCTGTGCAATATGCAAAAGCCTCAAGGGGAGTACAACGCTGAGAGCAAAGATTTCGGACATCGCCAAGCCAACAACAAGCTCGACAAGAAGCTGTGGAGGGTCGTTTTCAGAAGAGCGCCCACATTGCTAACATACGACAGAATATGAGTGCACGACAACCGCTTTCAGAGTTTAACAACAGCGATTCATAGTCTAATAGGCCAGGTTCCGCAGTCTAATAAATGCCCGGAGGTCAAGGCCGCGTTGTCAAAAAAACAAGTAATATCGCAAAAGACTACGTTAGCCACTGCGCACGCGGGGCATGAATCATTGTTATGAAATATCGCCATATTTCAGTGCAACGCGAATGGCCTTCGGTGTAACTGTGCTGGTTTTAGCTAAGTGGTGGCTCAGTTCTTTTTTCCAGTGTTACTTATTATAGAGACTGGTGTACAGAACGCTTTTAGACTAGCTAACTACGATGTTTATACTTCCGCTTTACCTTCAGCACTGAACATGGCGATGATCTGTGTTCGAAGAGACTTGCCATGAGCGTTATTAAGTGCCGCAGCGTCAGACATCCTAGCATACGTAGCATGTGAACTTCGGCTCAGCCGAGTAAATATCACTATATGCAGTGTTTATCTACAACCTACTGTAAGGTGCCTTGGGGATGTCTCGTGCCGAAGATGCCCTCTCGGTGAGCGCATATTTCACCCCTCATCTTTTAAGAGGTTCAATACATACAAGCATTTGCCTAGCAAACCAGATTTTTTTTTCAAGGGAATTTTCCACGTCTCAGTAATTTCTCTCGTCGTATTCGAGTGCTGATTGCCGTGTTATAGTTTGTTAACGAAGCTTTCCCTCAAGTCTAAATATTTTAAGGCAGTTTTCCTAGCCTCTAAAGCCGCTCGAGTTGGCTCTTCTCCTTGAGCGGCCATTTTTCCTAGAAAGTATGCCTTCCAACTACTCCGCCCTTAAACTGGCTCTCTCAACTACTACACGCAGAGACAAAGCAACAGCGCGCGCATTAGATCCCATAGATGAGATAAATATTTACAATTAGTATTAGGGTTATAATTATATTCGAGTGCTGATTGCCGTGCTATCGTTTGCTAACGAAGCTTTCCCTCAAGTCTAAATATTTTAAGGCAGTTTGTCGTGTGCGTATCATGGCTACGCACGCTTATATCGCATTCCGTTTCTCTACCACGGGTGCGCTTTAAAACCACGGCGCTGCAGTTTTTTTGCTTTTCTCTTCTTTCTTCTTCTCCGCCCTTAAACTGGCTCTCTCAACTACTACACGCAGAGACAAAGCAACAGCGCGCGCATTAGATCCCATAGATGAGATAAATATTTACAATTAGTATTAGGGTTATAATTATATTCGAGTGCTGATTGCCGTGCTATCGTTTGCTAACGAAGCTTTCCCTCAAGTGTAAATATTTTAAGGCAGTTTGTCGTGTGCGTATCATGGCTACGCACGCTTATATCGCATTCCGTTTCTCTACCACGGGTGCGCTTTAAAACCACGGCGCTGCAGTTTTTGCTTTTCTCTTCTTTCTTCTTCTCCGCCCTTAAACTGGCTCTCTCAACTACTACACGCAGAGACAAAGCAACAGCGCGCGCATTAGATCCCATAGATGAGATGAATATTTACAATTAGTATTAGGGTTATAATTATATTCGAGTGCTGATTGCCGTGCTATCGTTTGCTGAGGAAGCTTTCCCTGAAGTCTAAATATTTTAAGGCAGTTTGTCGTGTGCGTATCATGGCTACGCACGCTTATATCGCATTCCGTTTCTCTACCACGGGTGCGCTTTAAAACCACGGCGCTGCAGTTTTTGCTTTTCTCTTCTTTCTTCTTCTCCGCCCTTAAACTGGCTCTCTTCACTGTACTACACGCAGAGACAAAGAAACAGCGCGCGCATGCGATCCCATAGATGAGATGAATATATATATATATATATATATATATATATATATATATAGAGAGAGAGAGAGAGAAAACTATCAGTCATAGCTCTCGTAGTATAGCCCTCTGGGCCGTTTCCTTTTTTTTTTTCGAAAGTAGTCCTATTAGGGTTATTATAATTACACGAAGGTATTTCGCCCTCATCAGCAGCAGTCCTTGGTATAGTTATTCTGGCGGCTAGCTTCCCACGCTATGCGTGCCGCCATCGCACCTGGTTAAGCTTTTCCTAGACGCTAGAGTTAGGCTTTGTCCGCGCAACCTTGAGCGATCGGAAAGCGCGTTTCCCCCTCTTGGCCGGCGGAGAAGGGAAGCTTCGTTCCGGCCGCGAAGCTCTCCACATCTCTGTAAGGTGCCTTGGGGATGTCTCGTGCCGAAGATGCCCTCTCGGTGAGCGCATATTTCACCCCTCATCTTTTAAGAGGTTCAATACATACAAGCATTTGCCTAGCAAACCAGATTTTTTTTTCAAGGGAATTTTCCACGTCTCAGTAATTTCTCTCGTCGTATTCGAGTGCTGATTGCCGTGTTATAGTTTGTTAACGAAGCTTTCCCTCAAGTCTAAATATTTTAAGGCAGTTTTCCTAGCCTCTAAAGCCGCTCGAGTTGGCTCTTCTCCTTGAGCGGCCATTTTTCCTAGAAAGTATGCCTTCCAACTACTCCGCCCTTAAACTGGCTCTCTCAACTACTACACGCAGAGACAAAGCAACAGCGCGCGCATTAGATCCCATAGATGAGATAAATATTTACAATTAGTATTAGGGTTATAATTATATTCGAGTGCTGATTGCCGTGCTATCGTTTGCTAACGAAGCTTTCCCTCAAGTCTAAATATTTTAAGGCAGTTTGTCGTGTGCGTATCATGGCTACGCACGCTTATATCGCATTCCGTTTCTCTACCACGGGTGCGCTTTAAAACCACGGCGCTGCAGTTTTTTTGCTTTTCTCTTCTTTCTTCTTCTCCGCCCTTAAACTGGCTCTCTCAACTACTACACGCAGAGACAAAGCAACAGCGCGCGCATTAGATCCCATAGATGAGATAAATATTTACAATTAGTATTAGGGTTATAATTATATTCGAGTGCTGATTGCCGTGCTATCGTTTGCTAACGAAGCTTTCCCTCAAGTCTAAATATTTTAAGGCAGTTTGTCGTGTGCGTATCATGGCTACGCACGCTTATATCGCATTCCGTTTCTCTACCACGGGTGCGCTTTAAAACCACGGCGCTGCAGTTTTTGCTTTTCTCTTCTTTCTTCTTCTCCGCCCTTAAACTGGCTCTCTTCACTGTACTACACGCAGAGACAAAGAAACAGCGCGCGCATGCGATCCCATAGATGAGATGAATATATATATATATATATATATATAGAGAGAGAGAGAGAGAGAGAAAACTATCAGTCATAGCTCTCGTAGTATAGCCCTCTGGGCCGTTTCCTTTTTTTTCGAAAGTAGTCCTATTAGGGTTATTATAATTACACGAAGGTATTTCGCCCTCATCAGCAGCAGTCCTTGGTATAGTTATTCTGGCGGCTAGCTTCCCACGCTATGCGTGCCGCCATCGCACCTGGTTAAGCTTTTCCTAGACGCTAGAGTTAGGCTTTGTCCGCGCAACCTTGAGCGATCGGAAAGCACGTTTCCCCCTCTTGGCCGGCGGAGAAGGGAAGCTTCGTTCCGGCCGCGAAGCTCTCCACATCTCTGTAAGGTGCCTTGGGGATGTCTCGTGCCGAAGATGCCCTCTCGGTGAGCGCATATTTCACCCCTCATCTTTTAAGAGGTTCAATACATACAAGCATTTGCCTAGCAAACCAGATTTTTTTTTCAAGGGAATTTTCCACGTCTCAGTAATTTCTCTCGTCGTATTCGAGTGCTGATTGCCGTGTTATAGTTTGTTAACGAAGCTTTCCCTCAAGTCTAAATATTTTAAGGCAGTTTTCCTAGCCTCTAAAGTCGCTCGAGTTGGCTCTTCTCCTTGAGCGGCCATTTTTCCTAGAAAGTATGCCTTCCAACTACTCCGCCCTTAAACTGGCTCTCTCAACTACTACACGCAGAGACAAAGCAACAGCGCGCGCATTAGATCCCATAGATGAGATAAATATTTACAATTAGTATTAGGGTTATAATTATATTCGAGTGCTGATTGCCGTGCTATCGTTTGCTAACGAAGCTTTCCCTCAAGTCTAAATATTTTAAGGCAGTTTGTCGTGTGCGTATCATGGCTACGCACGCTTATATCGCATTCCGTTTCTCTACCACGGGTGCGCTTTAAAACCACGGCGCTGCAGTTTTTTTGCTTTTCTCTTCTTTCTTCTTCTCCGCCCTTAAACTGGCTCTCTCAACTACTACACGCAGAGACAAAGCAACAGCGCGCGCATTAGATCCCATAGATGAGATAAATATTTACAATTAGTATTAGGGTTATAATTATATTCGAGTGCTGATTGCCGTGCTATCGTTTGCTAACGAAGCTTTCCCTCAAGTCTAAATATTTTAAGGCAGTTTGTCGTGTGCGTATCATGGCTACGCACGCTTATATCGCATTCCGTTTCTCTACCACGGGTGCGCTCTTTCCACGTAAGTGTGAGGCTCGGAGCAGGAGCTGTGGCGCTTGAAAGTAGCCTGGGGCCTGACGAACCAACCGACTGAGCTATCTTTCTGGGCAACATCGAAGGGTCACGAGTTCAAATCACCTGTTATGTTCCTTTTTTTTTTCTGCCCCTTTTTCTTTCTTTTTTTTTCTTTTTTTTTTCTTTCTTTTAATGTCTTTTCTTTTATTTTATCACTGTACGGGAACCCTCCTAAAAAAATATATATATATATATTTATATAGATCTTCAAATATTTATGGCCTCACACTCACATGTGCAGGTCATAAATACCAGGTTCTCTAGCCGAGTGCCATCCATGCGGTATAACCGAGCTCAGATTGGTCCACCTTGACTGACCAAGTAGGGCACCACTGTAGGTTAAATGAGGCGTACAACTCCTGCGGGACCCGCCGTGGTTGCTCAGTGGTTATGGTGTTAGACTGCTGAGCACGAGGTCGCGGGATCGGACCCCGACCACGGCGGCCGCATTTCGATGGGGGCGAAATGCGAAAACACCCGTGTACTTAGAATTAGGTGCACGTTAAAGAACCCCAGGTGGTCGAAATTTTCGGAGTCCTCCACTACGGCGTGCATAATCAGAAAGTGGTTTTGTCACGTAAAACCCCATAAATTAATTTTTAATTTAACTCCTACGGGGACGGTAGAGTATCCGTCTCCAGTGCAAGAGGACCGTGATTCAAATCCCGGTGCCGCGCTATTCTCCACCGGAAAATACAAAAAAAAAAAAAAAAAAACGTGTGTTGAGAAAATTGCACAAACAGGCCTGGAGTGCGGCCTGATCCCGGTGACCAGAACCGGTAACGCACTCTCTCACCAGAGCAGGATTGGCCACCCTGGTGCAGTACTTGGCCACAACCTCCTATATGAATACAACAATCAAACCCCGGCCCTCAGTCCCCAGCAGCCGCGAAGCAACTGACCACGGCGGCGGTCAGATCTGTGACGCTGCAGAGGGTGCTAAGAATACCTGGCTCCGGACAGGCCGCCATTGGAATCTGAACCTGGCAACGTTTAACGTTAGGACGCTATCTAGTGAGGCGAGTCTAGCAGTGTTATTGGAGGAACTAGAGGGTAGTAAATGGGATATAATAGGGCTCAGTGAGGTTAGGAGGACAAAAGAAGCATATACAGTGCTAAAAAGCGGGCATGTACTGTGCTACCGGGGCTTAGCGGAGAGACGAGAACTAGGAGTCGGATTCCTGATTAATAAGGAAATAGCTGGTAACATACAGGAATTCTATAGCATTAACGAGAGGGTGGCATGTCTTGTTGTGAAACTTAATAAGAGGTACAAAATGAAGGTTGTTCAAGTCTACGCTCCTACATCTAGTCATGATGACCAGGAAGTCGAAAGCTTTTATGAAGACGTAGAATCGGCGATGGGTAAAGTCAAAACAAAATACACTATACTGATGGGCGACTTCAATGCCAGGGTAGGCAAGAAGCAGGCTGGAGACAAGTCAGTGGGGGAATATGGCATAGGCTCTAGGAATAGCAGAGGAGAATTATTAGTAGAGTTTGCAGAACAGAATAATATGCGTATAATGAATACCTTTTTCCGCAAGCGAGTTAGCCGAAAGTGGACGTGGAGGAGCCCGAATGGTGAGACTAGAAATGAAATCGACTTCATACTCTGCGCGAACCCTGGCATCATTCAAGATGTAGACGTGCTCGGCAAGGTACGCTGCAGTGACCACAGGATGGTAAGAACTCGAATTAGCCTAGACTTGAGGAGGGAACGAAAGAAACTGGTACACAAGAAGCCAATCAATGAGTTAGCGGTAAGAGGGAAACTAGAGGAATTCCGGATCAAACTACAGAACAGGTATTCGGCTTTATCTCAGGAAGAGGACCTTAGTGTTGAAGCAATGAACGACAATCTCATGGGCATCATTAAGGAGTGCGCAATAGAAGTCGGTGGTAACGCCGTTAGACAGGAAACCAGTAAGCTATCGCAGGAGACGAAAGATCTGATCAAGAAACGCCAATGTATGAAAGCCTCTAATCCTACAGCTAGAATAGAACTGGCAGAACTTTCTAAGTTAATCAACAAGCGTAAGACAGCGGACATCAGGAACTATAATATGGATAGAATTGAACAGGCTCTCAGGAACGGAGGAAGCCTAAAAACAGTGAAGAAGAAACTAGGAATAGGCAAGAATCAGATGTGTGCGTTAAGAGACAAAGCCGGCAATATCGTTACTAATATGGACGAGATAGTTCAAGTGGCTGAGGAGTTCTATAGAGATTTATACAGTACCAGTGGCACCCACGACGATAGTGGAAGAGAGAATAGCCTAGAGGAATTCGAAATCCCACAGGTAACGCCAGAAGAAGTAAAGAAAGCCTTAGGAGCTATGCAAAAGGGGAAGGCAGCTGGGGAGGATCAGGTAACAGCAGATTTGTTGAAGGATGGTGGTCAGATTGTTCTAGAGAAACTGGCCACCCTGTATACGCAATGCCTCATAACCTCGAGCGTACCGGAATCTTGGAAGAACGCTAACATAATCCTAATCCATAAGAAAGGGGACGCCAAAGACTTGAAAAATTATAGACCGATCAGCTTACTGTCCGTTGCCTACAAAGTATTTACTAAGGTAATCGCAAATAGAATCAGGAACACCTTAGACTTCTGTCAGCCAAAGGACCAGGCAGGATTCCGTAAAGGCTACTCAACAATAGACCATATTCACACTATCAATCAAGTGATAGAGAAATGTGCAGAATATAACCAACCCTTATATATAGCTTTCATTGATTACGAGAAAGCGTTTGATTCAGTCGAAACCTCAGCAGTCATGGAGGCATTACGGAATCAGGGTGTAGATGAGCCATATGTAAAAATACTGGAAGATATCTATAGCGGCTCCACAGCCACCGTAGTCCTCCACAAAGAAAGCAACAAAATCCCTATAAAGAAAGGCGTCAGACAGGGAGATACGATATCTCCAATGCTATTCACAGCATGTTTACAGGAGGTATTCAGAGGCCTGGAGTGGGAAGAATTGGGGATAAAAGTCGATGGAGAATACCTTAGCAACTTGCGATTCGCTGATGATATTGCCTTGCTTAGTAACTCAGGAGACCAATTGCAATGCATGCTCACTGACCTGGAGAGGCAAAGCAGAAGGGTGGGTCTGAAAATTAATCTGCAGAAAACTAAAGTACTGTTTAACAGTCTCGGAAGAGAACAGCAGTTTACGATAGGTAGCGAAACACTGGAAGTGGTAAGGGAATACATCTACTTAGGGCAGGTAGTGACCACGGATCCGGATCATGAGACTGAAATAACCAGAAGAATAAGAATGGGTTGGGGTGCGTTTGGCAGGCATTCTCAAATCATGAACAGTAGGTTGCCACTATCCCTCAAAAGGAAAGTGTACAACAGCTGTGTGTTACCAGTACTCACATATGGGGCAGAAACCTGGAGGCTTACGAAAAGGGTTCTGCTGAAATTGAGAACGACGCAACGAGCTATTGAAAGAAGAATGATGGGTGTAACGTTAAGGGATAAGAAAAGAGCAGATTGGGTGAGGCAACAAACGCGGGTAAACGACATCTTAGTTGAAATCAAGAAAAAGAAATGGGCATGGGCCGGACATGTAATGAGGAGGGAAGATAACCGATGGTCACTAAGAGCTACGGACTGGATTCCAAGAGAAGGGAAGCGTAGCAGGGGGCGGCAGAGAGTTAGGTGGGCAGATGACATTAAGACGTTTGCAGGGACAACATGGCCACAATTAGTACATGACCGGGGTAGTTGGAGAAGTATGGGAGAGGCCTTTGCCCTGCAGTGGGCGTAACTAGGCTGATGATGATGATGATGATGACTACAAATATATCACTTTCCAAATTGACAGGCCTCTTTCAGAAATACACAAAAGATATAATATTTTGCTCAGGTTTCAATGTTCACCATGTCATGTGGGGAAGCGCCTACTGCGACTGTGATGGAAATAAGCCAGAAAAGGCAATTCAGCAGAGTAGTCTGTGTTGAATGACGGCTCAGTGACCTTCCTAGGGGTTTTAATTACTCCCGTTGCCTTGACCTCACGTCCTGCTGAAAGGATATTACATGTGGAGCAACATAGAGAACCGACATTGAAACAAGAGGTAGTGATCATTTTCCCATTTTAATACAGTATTCTTGACTACAATTTTCGTCGTATCCGCGCTCTGCAAAAATAACAAATTGGCAGTCATTTCGATATCACATTACAAGTCAAGCTGTTGCGGCCAATGATCCAGACAGTCACTTATTGCTAATTGAAGACAGATTAAACAATTGTTGAGTGTTTGTTAAGATTACTGAAAGTTACACTGGCGCAGACTCTGAATACCGAATCCTCAGAGCTATACGTCACAGAGCTGCAAGCAAATACCGATGCACAGGCCTTATTGAAGACTAGGCAGAATGCCAAAGATTTATGGTCGTATGGGCCGGCAGCTGCAGCGCCTAGGTACAAAGCGCTGGCAGTAATTCTGCACTTTACTTACTCCTCTTACACCTTAATCAAAATTACATAATTTTCTGCGCTCATGGAGTGGGCCAATAACGTACCAACTATTGATAGCTCTACCTTTAGTCCAGAAATTACCGTAAACGACTGTCGCAAACGAGTTCTGTCAGCTTATTACACGCCGAAGTGCAGCATTAAACTTTAATACAGTAACTCTGTCGGAGACGTCAAAGCATCGATTGAGCTTTCTATAAATAGCGACCATCGTAAACTAGATCAGCCATTTTCATTGGAGAACACACTTGCATCGTACCGCCAGAGGCCAGTGGCTGCATCCGACGCGGTCACATATGCTGCCCTGAAAAATGCGATTTCCGCGGCCACGGAAACGTTGTTAAAATTACTGAATCATGCGTAGCTATCGGACTGTCTTTCTCCGTCTTGGAAATCCCACAAGTAGCTACGATGCTGAGACTGCTTAAAACTCCATTAACGCCAGATTCTTTCCGCCCTGTCAGTATGGCAAATTACATGTGTAAACTTGTGGAAAAGATCATAGACGCTGGCTTCAGTGATAGACAGAATGCACAAACGCACTACCGGAAAATATAGTGAGCTTTCCGCAGACGCCGGTGTACCGTGCATGCTATTTTTGATCTTGTAAGGTACGTAGATCATGAGAGGAGCTGTGCAAGAATCAGCATCGCAGTTTTTCTAGACATAAAGCTTGAATTTGACACAGCCAGCCAAATTCACCTACTACATGGGTTATCAAGAGAATAAATTATCACTAGCACATCAAGAGAAATTAATTATCACTACTTACTCTTGCGGCGAGTGATGCGCGATGTCTATTGAATAAAATTGGTTCTTAAATGATGCACAGAACTCGCAATTATATATTATAGATCCTGGAATAGAATTAATTATTCCATTTAAATTAGTCGATGTGTTGAAGCAACAGCTCATAGTCTTCAGCAAGGCACTCCCTGTACTAAAAGCTTTCTGTTTAGTAGGGGAAAAATAACAGTGCTACATGCTCATGCAAAGAGGCCGAAGAAGAGATAGAACACCTTCTTCTAAAGTGTAAAATTCAAGATGCTTTCCGCAGGAACATTTCGTAAAACCTACATGGCTTGCATATACGGCCACTATCCTTAGTAAAAATTTAGGTCCATCGCCAACGAAAAAATTCACGAGATCGCTGCATACGCCCAAGTACAATTTTCGGCGAAATAAAAAATATTCCAAAAATATAGTCATGAAATAGCTATTGCTCCCATTGTTACTATTTATAGGCACCCCTGATTACGTGTTTATTGTGTCTTCGTGTACATGTAGCAATTGTATAGGTTATATTTAGGGTGCGGCATTCAAGCGCCCAACATCTTCGGCGTGAACATCTTGGTGTTGTCAACAATTATGCTGCGTGAACTTATTTTTCACTTACTTGACACATAGTTAAAACTTCCCTATCGCCCTTGTACCACCATATAAGACTATAATGGATCAGTCCTATTTAGTTCCACTTACAAGAACTCGGCGCGTGGCTTCCGAGGCAATGGGCGTAGGGTGCCGGTTCCTGCGAACGCTGGGAACGGCTTCGTGGTTTGCCGTACACTCAGTGGTACGTACTCAAGGACCTATTTTGGCGAGAGGTTCATTAAATAGCGGCACGTTGTGATGCCCAAATATGGAACAAAGGTTCGTGTACTCAAAAGGTTCTGACGGTTCTCTTAGGCGGAGCCTCCGAGAACCCAATTGAGGACAAAGCCGTTCGTTTCGAACACACACACAAACTTTTAATGGAGCTGAAGAAGGCAAAAAAGAATAAATAGAAGAAAATAGCAAACACAAAAGAAACAGTTAAATACACATCAAGACACACATTTGGGGCTAGTACGCAGCTAAGTAGTGCGCGAGTCCGGGCTTGCCACGGCGGCAGGGATACACAACAGTCTCGACGCGGCCACGCGGCGACAAGCTGACGAAAGGAGTGGCGCCAGTCTCACCAAAGGTCGTGGTGTACGTTGCTTGACCGGGCGACCGGAGCTGGCCAGCTCTGGCTCGGAGAAGTAAAGCAGGCGGCTTGGTGGTACGAGTAGACGGCGGCGGCGTTCTAGCCGGGCAGCTGGGCGTAGGGCTCGGGCCCGTAGCCCGACTGCTCTTGTCCTGCCCACGGGCACAGAAGCTCGAACGCCGGCCTCGGGCAGCAGCGGCACGACAGACGGGGGCGGCGTTCTGGCCGGGCAGCTGGCGTAGAACTCGGGCCCGTAGCCCGACTGTTCTCGTCGTGCCCACGAGCAAAGAAGCTCACCGGCCTTGAGCAGCTGGCGGCACGCTCGGATAGACGGGCGACGCACAGGAGCAGGTTGGCAGGAATCCCCGGTCGGGTGAAGTACTGGCGGCTCGGGTCCGGAACCCGACGGCCCGTCTTCAACGCCCGCTCCGGTGGTTGAGCTCCTCCTACCGTCGCTTCCTGGAACTCTCCTGGCGTCTCCCCTGCGTCTCCTTGCGTATCCTCTCGTTCTGCCAGCGCACCACGCTTTTTCTTCTGATCTGGCCGATTTGGCATTTTCCGATTGGCTGCCTGACTCCCCGTAGTCTTTCCTAATTGGTTGCTTTTCTTCTTTTTGTTGTTTTTCATGCGCCGCGCGTTCTCGTGCCGGACGCTCTCCGGCGTCGTTGTTTTCCTTCTTCCAGCATGGAATCCGCCTCGGCGCGCGTGCACTCATTGTCGTCTGCTCTTGACCGTCCCGATCACCGCACCATGTCGCGCACCACGCATCACATGAGCCCCCTTTTTTTAACAACTTTTTCAGAAGAAAAACTGCCGCTCAGTGCGCGACATAGTTCACAACACTACAGTCATGATCCGTTCACAAGAACGCACTGTGTGGTTCCATGGCACAGTTCACTGAGCACACAAAGGAAAACACAATTCAAAGAAACCACAACAACTGAAAAGAAACTGTAGCAACACAGGCTATCACGACACACTCTATAAACCATCAAGTTGAAGTCACCAAGTCCGAGGTCGAAAGTGCGTGAAGAGCCATAAGCTAAGCATCGGCTCCTTTAGGTGACCTTTTGCCATATCAACCTAACTAGACATTTATCTTCTCGGTCAGAGAACCCTGGCCAGTCCGCGATAATATTGCTCTAGGCAATAATGCCTCTGCATGGTGTCGACCAAGTCACTCTCTGCGTTCTACGGTAGTCGACACTGTAACGTGTGGTTGCAGCATCAGTACCAATGGTCGAACCACACACGAGTGCATGAGAAGACAAAGGATGTACTGAATCCTGAAAGCCATGTGTTGATTGGGTACACAGGCCCGAGCCCTCCCAGGTGCGCATAGGGCCACAAGCAGTTGCCTTTGTTGAATTCAAGGAACGCCGTAAGGACAACTCAATACTTTTTATGGAAACCAAACCTGGTTCCTCAGGAGCCCTGATATCTTCAGGTCCATCTTTACCCTGGCGCAAACACTCCGGCGTACTATATTTATCCTGTGGGAGGCGCTCACTTCTAACTTTAGTTTTCTGAACCATGCTTATGCAAGGTAGCTCTGAATCTTCCACAAACCTGTCATCGCCTGCGCCGGGCCAACGCAGCACTGGTTGAGGTACGGAAGCAATCTGCTTCTTGTCTTGTGACCTAACATCAGTATGTTTGCCTACAATGGCATGATGACAAGTTGTCTCTCCTTGAGACACTTTTTGCTCGCCAAGGCCTGACGTCATGTCGGAGGGAACCCTCGGGTGGCCCCTGCATTGCTGTGCTGCATCCTGAACAATGGCGCTCGTCCCTCCGGAGCAAGCATCCGCGAGTGCCTCGACGCGAACGCGCACCCTGCGAAGCTCTTCCTCCAGGCGTTCCCTCTCAGCTGCCTATTCTGCCATTCGCCTGTCGCGCTCCCTCGCATATTAGCAACCATCTCTCTTGCACCCACCTGTGCAAGTCTGCCCCATGCAAACCCAATCGCTGGGCCACGGTGGCTAAGTCAAACAAAGTAATTTCTGGCTGTTTCTTGCCCACATATGCGACTTCCGCCTCTGCGACTTTTAGCCGCAACTGTAAGTTCTTTTCCTCTAATGCAAGTTGCTCCCTCCTAGCATTGCGCTCCGCTGCCCGGTCTTCTCGCTCCCGTGCTTCCTGCTCGTTCAACCATGCCCTCAACTCCGCACCTTCTAGCCCCATGCGTTCGGCTAGCGCTAACAAGTCTCGTGTGTTAGCAGCCATAGTTACTAGCCTTTAAAAAAAAAATCCGAACGAACGGCTTTGTCCTGTCACGGCCGCCAATTTGTGATGTGCCTAATATGGGACAAAGGTTCGTGTACTCAAAAGGTTCTGACGGTTCTCTTAGGCGGAGCCTCCGAGAACCCAATTGAGGACAAAGCCGTTAATTTCGAACACACACACAAACGTTTAATGAAACTGAAGAAGGCAAAAAAGAATAAATAGAAGAAAATAGCAAACATAAAAGAAACACTCAAATACACATACACACACATTTGGGGCTAGTACGGAGCTAAGTAGTGCGCGAGTCCGGGCTTGCCACGGCGGCAGGGATACACAACAGTCTCGACGCGGCGACGCGGCGATGAGCTGACGAAAGGAGTGGCGCCGGTCTCACCAAAGGTCGTGGTGTACGTTGGTTGACCGGGCGACCGGAGCTGGCCAGCTCTGGCTCGGAGAAGTAAAGCAGGCGGCTTGGTGGCACGAGTAGACGGCGGCGGCGTTCTGGCCGGGCAGCTGGCGTAGAACTCGGGCGCGTAGCCCGACTGTTCTCGTCGTGCCCACGAGCACAGAAGCTCACCGGCCTTGAGCAGCTGGCGGCACGCTCGGATAGACGGGCGACGAACAGGAGCAGGTTGGCAGGAGGCCCCGGTCGGGTGAAGTCCTGGTGGCTCGGGTCCGGAACCCGACGGCCCGTCTTCAACGCCCGCTCCGGTGGTTGACCTCCTCCTGCCGTCGCTTCCTAGAACTCTCCTGGCGTCTCCCCTGCGTCTCCTTGCGTGTCCTCTCGTTCTGCCAGCGCACCACGCTTTTTATGCGAAGCATATTACGAGAGGTCAACCCAGCTCCTCAGGCGCGGCGGTGCCGCCTTCAATACCACGTGACACCGTGACGTCACGACAGAGGAGAAACGGGGCTCCAACTCACGGCGTCGCTCGCGGCGTCGCGGCGGTATATAAGCAGCTGCGCTTTTATGCGAAGCATATTACTAGAGCTTTCTAGGTGGCTTTGGCTCAACTCTTGCTAGATGGGCTGGGTGGGAATCGAACCAGGGTCTCCGGAGTGTGAGACGGAGACGCTACCACTGAGCCACGAGTACGATGCTTCGAAGCGGTACAAAAGCGCCTCTAGTGAATGCGGTGTTGCCTTAGAAACGAGCTGTTTCTAAGGCTCAGGCGTGCGTCGCTTGCTCAGGCGCACATTTCGTTGCCGCGCCGAACGCTGCGTTGCTCGACGCTCACCGCGTCCAATGCGGGGCGTGTAATCGCTGCGCCGTGGCCCATTGTCTTACACCGCTTGGCGGGTCGACGGGAACGCTGTCGCGTTCCACTCTTGAAGGCGAAGCAGAGTAACGCATGAGTTGTTTCTTCTACTAGCCGAACCAAATATAGCCAAGCAACAGCAGTTCACCAGGCTAAACAGTGGTTCAACAACTAAAATAAAGGCTAGTATGCTTCGCATCCTGGGCTTAACCTTAGCTAAGTCACAGCCAATTTTTTTTCTTCTGATCTGGCCGATTTGGCATTTTCCGATTGGCTGCCTGACTCCCCGTGGTCTTTCCTAATTGGTTGCTTTTCTTCTTTTTGTTGTTTTTCATGCGCCGCGCGTTCTCGTGCCGGACGCTCTTCGGCGTCCTTGTTTTCCTTCTTCCAGCATGGAATCCGCCTCGGCGCGCGTGCACTCATTGTCGTCTACTCTTTACCGTCCCGATCACCGCACCATGTCGCGCACCACACATCACACACATACACTGTACGTTCGTGGTGCAGCCTAGCGGTTCAGCCTGTCCTTGTGACCTGGGCTCGATTCCACCGGGTATCGAAGAAATATAACAGATATTTGTATCACTACACAGCGGCACATTCCCAGTTGCAATTACTTCGCCCCTCTAGTTGGACTCGGAGGCGTTTATTGATGAGCGGTACACACCTACTGGCCCATACCCAATGACCTAAGTTTTTCCGACGGTTCGCTTCGGGCCATGTTTCCTCTAAACGACAGTCCCATCCGCTACCCATTCGGCCATGGACTGCCCAGTCAGCCAAATATGCCAGAAAACGATTTCATACGAACAACATAGGAAGATACAAAGAGATACGAAAAATGGATAAGTAAACCCCGAAAGTTCGCGAAGTAGCTCAAGAGTGCTAGCGCTTTAATAAGGGTGGCGGCATTGGTGCAAAGTTCTTTTACAAGAGTTGTGGGCTTCTCGTGAAAAAGCTTTCCGTGTTCCCTTGGGTCACGTGTTCCTTTGGACGCGTCGAGCGCGAGAATGTGAGCACTTTCTTTCGTGTCTTTTGCTGTCAAGCGGAGCGGGCGTTTTCGCGGCTCTGATACTGAGGGCCCAAACATGGTCAATCTGGCCGTCCGTTCCGCCACCGTCCGCCCGCGTGCGGACGCCCAAAAGGCGGGTGGTGTCGCAAAATTCGGTGCATGCTCAATCCGCTCGAATGGATCGTACGCGAACTCCTATTGGGCGACGCGGCCTGTTGACAGCTGACCACCGTTCGGCGGAACAAAGGTGTTCAACGTTGTCAACTACTTTTGACAGGAGATATCGCCTCATTTACGTAGAGGAGGCGCTGCAGTAGATGACACTGGCATATTTTTGCAGATGTGATTTCAAGCTTTCGCGTGACGGTGAAAATGCGACTCTAGGTTGCCACATTGTGTTCTACAGCCGCATGTTTTGCATTGGCACCGTCATCCTTCTTCGAAAAACTGCACAAAAATCTTATCTGAGCCACCTTTTAAAGATGTATTGCAATCGCATTATCTCACAATATGCGACATATTCTCGGACGATTACATTGAGTGCGCGCTGCCTTGGCTGGTTGAGCAAAACCTCTAGAATTATCCGACGTGCTGCGTGTTACGTCACGCGAAAGTGACGGTGTCGCCGGAAGCGACTCGTCCGAAATCCCCGTGTTCAGCGCGATGGCGCAGTTTCTGTAATGCTAGTGACAGCTTGCAAGAATACGGAACATACGCACATCTGTCACGGAATGCAGCTGCGTATGTCGCCAAGACACAGCTTTTTACCAATGAGCACGCGTGTGAGGCTCCGAGTACAGCTTGCTGACATGCTTGCTGATCCTTGTTTTTTCACTCTGCGAATTTTAAGAGAGTGCTTAAAGCACTTGGATGCATTAAATGCGCTTTGCTTTTCTTACATATATAAAGCAACCAATGATGATGCATCAAACATGCATATTAAAAATTTAATACTTGCTGCTTTTAAACTTTCGAAACAAAATATAACCTTAAGTGATGAATTAAGTTCTCTCTGCGTGCAAAAAAGTTGTGCATAAGTGGTTAACCTTACGCAGCAAGGAATTGAAGGTGAATTAGTGAGTTAACAATTCATTATGACTGCCATAAAAGCAATATGTATGTATAGCGGGGACCTTATGCACGTATATACTCATGAGATACTTCCAAGGGGAGTATTTATTCGAAAGCAAATAATTTATATTGCTGGTCAGAGAACTTATTTTGAGTGAAATCAAACAGCTGTATTCTTTCTTGCCAGCCTGGGTGGCCAACCTGTTGCCACCTTACTACTTAGAGATACGTACTTTAATATTTGAACAATGTACAAAACATTACCAAAGTGCGCAATGTTAAACAGGACCATGACAGGCCTGCTCCCTCTCTCACCCATGGCAGCAAAAAGGATGATCGGCTTCAGACTGTTGATACTGCCGGCATCATACATGCGTGTTCTATTTCGATTGGTCTATATATAAAAAATAAGCTCACACAGGATGCAAATTATTCATGAACTATTGTAACCTTTACTAAGGTTATATGAGTTAATTGGGCATGGGCTGCATGTTGTTTATGTATTTATGCAATAAAAACCTAGCTAGCTGATGCATAGCCATATTTAAGGAAAATTTAATTGAATTATATTATGGTGTTTTACGTGCCAAAAACAATTTCTGATTATGAGGCACGCCGTTGTGGGGGACTCCGGAAATTTCGACCATCTGAAGTTCTTTAACGTGCACCTAAATCTAAGTACACAGGTGTTTTCGCATTTCACCCTCATCAAAATGCGGCCGCCCTGGCCGGGATTCAATCCCGCGCCCTCGTGCTCAGTAGCCCAACACCATAGCCGGTGTGCAACCGCGGCGGGTTAATTAAGGAAAATGAAAAATATATAGCATAACATAAACAGCTGGCCACTACCTGTACTCATTTCAAAGCAAACCGAGATTATCAAGTGACTTAGCTTAGCAGTGAGTTCAGTGACCTGTTGTGGTGTGCGAAGGTCGATGTAGTTTGTAGTTTTGTGTTTGTCTTTTTTAATTAGTAGCTGCTTTAACATGCACATGACAATGAAATGAAGGCGCATATGGCGGAAGACGGGGCCGCACAAAAAGTGAGGAAACATTCATTGCCAATTTTTTATTTGCATAACAAACCAGCGAATAGTTTCTCAAGTTCAGTTTTCTGAATAAAGCACGAGCTGTTCTGTGTAAAACTGGAAGATTGTTGTGCTCCATTATCTATTCACTATTCGGGTAGCTAAATGAATGATACCCCAATTAGCACTGTGAGAGCACAGAAATTTGCAGTCAAGAGGCCGCAGTGGCTCAGCCACTGTGCCAAATGTAAGACTGTTCCAGAAGAAAACACGCACACTGGTGAATTGCTATGCATTCACATCTACTATTCAAATCCACACATCACAAGTAATCTTTCATTCCTTGGCGCATTGCTCACCATTGTACAGACTCTTTCAGTACTGTGTCTGCCGTAATATAACTTGGCAAATCAAAGCTGTGTTTATTCAGTACGCTGAAAGCAACTTTGCGCGCGAGCTAAATAATATAATGCTCCTACATATGGGTCAGGTTAGTATTATCAGCCGCTTTGTTTACTAGTTGTTCACTGTTACATCCGGACTATTCGGTGCCACTAGACAATGCTGTATTTCTGCGCGCACACTAGAACAGCTTGGCTATGTACAAATATCCCTTTACATCGCGCTTAATGGGGTATGGTAGGGTAAATCCCCATAAAATCGAATTAGCAATTTTGGCACGGAAAAATCGACTGCACTATGAGGAACAAACCTGCCGAAGCGCGACCTGGAGCGCCCGCTCAAAGCGGTTCATATGTCACGCCGAAGCGTGCCGCCTGCCCTAGTGTTTAAAGATAGCAGGCCGAGGCCGGTTTGTTCATTGTTGTGGTTCGCGGTTTTCTTGGTTATGGCGTGGTTTTTTTCTTGTGTGTGTGTGTGGTAAGTAAATGATTTGTACTAGAAATCATGTATTAATTAAAAGAAAATGAGACATCCACCCAATCGTAGCAATTGCCACAAAAGAATCCCATACGGGTTCCTCGAAAGGAAAGCATCGCAGTTGATGGAAAACTTGTCCTGGTCCGGAGCTGGAACCAGGGACCACCGCCTTTCCGGGCCAGCCGCTCTACCATCTAAACTACCCAGACAGCTAGCAGATGGGAGGGCGAAGTTGAATTTGTTAACAACTCGAAGCAAGAGTATGACGTAATAGTCCTTTGTAGAAAATAACTATTACGTCAAACTCTTGCTTTTGCTTACGTAGTCATGGTCGCCTTTATTTCGAGTTTCAAACGGATTACTTACCCACGAAATGGCACAATCATCCAGCAAATGGAGCACAAAGAGAATTTTCAAAGGTCATCGGTTTTCTGAGCAAATGTATTCAAGGACGAACACAGAACACCAATGAGTCACTCAACCAACTGATCTGGTACCGCTGCCTTAAGAAAACTTTGTCAGTGCTTACACATTGAAGACAGCAACTAACAATGTAATAGCCTACTACAATGACGATAATTTTGCACGAAGAGCTGTTCTGGAGGCCCTTGGAATGGTTCCAGGCCTGCTTTGTAATATTTCCCTCGAAAGGATGGAGCGTGATGAGAGGGCAGAATTCTATGACCCTGCCGAGAGCAAGGAAGGACGAAGGATAAAAAGGAACACTAAGAAGGGTTTTGGAGACTGTGGTAAGGAAGTCCGCAGTGAAATTATTCTCTTGGGGTCCTTTGAGCATCCACATGCAGTATTCGAACATAAAACTTCATTTTTCTCAAATTGCATTTGTTATGAATTTGTCAAATTCAATGTACCTTTTGTCAGAAAGTATTCATCACATTCCAGTGAAACTTTGTACATATGTACTACAACCAGTCATAAATATTCTGAGCTAAAAAAATCTGATGATATTGTTACGGAAGGCAGCACTCATAATAGAAAGATGTGCACCTGTATCGATGAGTGCCGTGACAGCATATGCATCAACGTCAACGTCAAGAAGGTTTTGGTTCGTGTGTAACGTGAGCAGAGGATTTGAGGGCAGGGTGGACAACGCAGCTTCACCTCCAGAAGCTGCAGTGCCTAGTTTTTCGGCTGGATCCGGGAGGCGATAGGCGACGGAGAGAAGCGACGGGGTTGGGGCGAACGAGACTGATGGCGTCGAGGTGAGGGCGAGCGGCTGTAGCGAAGGTTCGGGGCAGGAGCATCAGCGGCAATCAGTTCATGGCGGGTGGCATAGGGAACAGAAGGTCCAAAGGGGCGGGAATGAGCGGCGGTGTATGTCCGAGGAGGTGGTGGCCATCGGTTGCGGCAGTGACGAGCGACGTGGCCGATGCGACAGCAGTGAAAGCAGATCAGCCTGTCATCAGGGGTACGCCATTCGGCCGGGTTGCGGCGAGATGTGGCAGGAAAGGACTGCCGGGGACAAGGAGGGCTGCTAGAGAAATGGGGAACCGTGGGTGTAGACGATGAACGCACGGAGTGGAGACCCATGTTCTCAAATTCCTGTCTGACGACGGCCTGAATCAGCGCAGTCGTGGTTGCTGGTGGATGGGGAGGCGTCGCGGAGAAAGCTGGCAAACAGGCAGCCTCGAGCTCGCGGCGAACAATACGAGTTACGTGGTCACAGGGGGTGGTCTGACGCGGTCGACCCTCACATGTCGACGTAGCAGCTGTGTTGGGTAGCCGCGTGATGTGATGTGTGATATGGCGGCTCTTAGCTTGTTGAAGGCGATGGCATTCTTTGATGATGGCGTCGATAGTTGAGACGTGGCCGAAAACAAGCAAATTGAAAGCATCGTCGGCGATGCCTTTTAGCACATGCGACACTTTATCTGCTTCAGACATAGTATCGTCAGCTTTGCGGCAGAGCGCCAAGATGTCGAGGATGTCTGAAACGTACGGCTCTGTAGATGTCTGAACACGAGACGCAAGAGACTTTCTCGCGGCAGCGTTGCGCCCAATGGGGTCGGCGAACAGTTCCCTGAGCTTTTCTTTGAAACTGTCCCAACTGTTTATCTCGTCGTCATGCATTTGGTGCCACACGCGTGGGGTGCCGCCGAGATAAAAGATGACTGGCGAGCATGATCGTTGGGTCCCACCTGTTATTAGCACTGGCGTGTTCATAGAGCTTGATCCATTCGTCAACGTCCTCTCCCTCCAGGCCAGAGAACACACCAGGGTCGCGATGTTGGGCAACCGTGATAATTGGAGCAGTCGGACAAGCCGAAGCCATTGCAGAGGCGGTCTCGTCACCGGGAGGCATGGTGACAAGCTCGATGTACCGACCACTCTGGAGTTTCGTGGTGAGGACGGGGATCGCCGACCTCCACCAGAATGTTACATGTGGAAAGACACAAATTAAAGAGGCAATATACAGGCTATTTACACTGGAGACAGATCGCCAGGCCGACACGCGCTCGCGCCAAGGGCACAGACCGACTTCGTCGTCGTCCTCGCGGCGGCTCGTCCCTTGAGCATCGCTCGAGGATATCGTAATAATATGTATGATAAAACTGAAAAAACTTACACTGCAAGAAACCCCCTTGTGGCTTTGTGCACGCAGAGATAATATTTTATCTTTGAGCGAACTCCAAAGCGAATATATCTCTTTATTTCAGATGTAACCTATGAGTATTTAGAATAACACTGTGTAATATCATCACATTCCTCTGCGTGATTGCAGAGAAAAGGTACATCAAATAATTAAACACACCTGAAATTTCGGGAGCGGGCCACAGGAAAGGCAGACCATCTAGACACAAACAAAGTGTTTCGTGTTGTCCCCAAGAGCATCTTTTATAAGCGCGTGAACTTTCATGCGAATATCTGCAGCAGATTCTAAAATATTACGTTAAAACTAACATGTACCATTTACCCTACGATAACTACTTAAATTAAGGTGATGTAGATTTGCTGTCAGAATGTGCTTATAAGCATAACTGCTGAGCATTCAAAAATTGTTTGAAACGCAAGGGTGGATGCTCAGCTTTGCAGGGGTGACATTTTATATTTATAGTGCAAGGCCACATCAATGGGCCGGAAGGATACCGCACAAATGCTCGTGTTGTGACCTCGTAGTCACAATGCAAGTAGTTTTCTGTTGTTTTTAGCTATAAACATGTGAAGCAACCTGTAAATTCAAAACTGTTTTAAGGAAACTTGGACACCATGAAAAGCAACATAACACTAAGGTGTACACATTTTTTTGTCACATAAGCTCTTTGTGATGCAGGTCATATATTTACATGCGCTATTAGTAGCTGAAAACAGCATGCATTTCACATTTAGAGCCCAGAAGGTTCAATGGAAAAGATTTTTAATGTGTCCGACATGCAAATGGTACCTTGTCCAATGCTGTGCACACGATAGCTAGGTTTGGCGCAACTTGAGTAGCACATTGATAAGGGGCTATTACATACAAAATCCGTTTTGCACCTCTCCTTTGATATTCTACCCTCCGACACAGAAGCAAAGACTGGAATTTCTCTTTATGTCAATATTCAAAAGGCAAACAGGTTTTCAGCATAACACGTATCAATCTTCCAGACATGGCAGCCGGACTTAAATGTTCAGCTACAAACGCTCTTTTCATCAGTTCGCAAAAAAATGCGAAAGAAAATCCTTAACGACGGGATTAAACTCACGGTTACGGGGACGCGATTCAAAACGTAAAACCTATACGAGTGCTAAGGCTGCACATTCAGGACAATGAAAAAAATACGGAAACAATCGGAAAGCCTTAAATGAGCATAAGCCAAACATGCTGACTCCTCAGAAGAATCGCCAACATGAAGGCAGGCTTGAGGGAGGCTAACCTATTAAGGATAGTACAGCCTTTCGCGATCAGCAAGATCACATACGAAACACCATACCTTAAACTAACAAGGGCCGAAAAAAAAAATAGAAATCCTCATTAGGTAAGGAGTTAAAACAGCCTTAAACCTGCCACCATGCACATCTACGCAGAGGATACTAAACATGAACACTTCAAGCACCCTAGAAACGTTGATCGAAGCCACACTAGTCTCCCGGCTAATGACTAATGACTAATGAGAAGCAAAAGTGGTCTGAGGATTCTAGAGAAACATAGATACAAAACCCACAACAAAGTAAGAAACACGGGAGCCATTTTGTCACAAATCATAGACAGGATACGCATACAATCACTTCTGAAGAACATGCATCCCAGTCACCCCCAATATAGAAGAAAAGACAGCAGTAAAGCATTAAAAAAACCGCTAGATAAAACACAAGAAATGTTCTGCACCGATGCAGCAGAAGGTAAAAATTTAAAGAGCTGCAGCACCACGCAAAACAGAGTAGTACTAAGTTTTAATCAAAAAGGGGTCAAAATTATAGTGTCAGATTTTATAACAGCCATAATGAAATATACCGCAGGCAGAACCTCCAAAGACCGATTCCAAAAGAATTAGTTAATCTTATATGGACTCCTGCCCACGAAGGCTTGCCCGGCAACGAGAAAGCGCACGCATTGGCCCGATAGATTATTTAGCGGTGCACCAATGGCAGCCTCTCCAGCCAGGGAACCCCTACATTCTGAAGAGTTGGCACGGTATCACTGAGAAAACACTACGGGGCCAAGGCGGACATGATCCATATAATATGACGTGTCCGAGATACAATAAACCAGAGAGGGATAGACCGTCCTGGAAGACTTTTCTGACCAGCTCGAAGGAAGTTCATCCAAGTCATCCTCATGACCCTGGACACCGCTGAGCTCCAAGGAGCATCAGCCAGCTGAAAAGGAAGGAACAAGCCGAAGAGACAGGAAGACTCTTGTCTCCTCGGGACTTGTTTGCGGGTGCAAATAAACATTTCTTTCTCTCTCTCTCTCTCTCCACAAATGGCACTAATTGCACGTTCTGAATGTGCATCCATTGCCGATGGTATATCTTCTAAGGTGAAAATATTTTCTTTGATGTAGTTTTACCTGAATAGATTTAACTTACCGACAGGTTCTCTGCTCTACTTGTATATACCTCCTCCCGTACTGGTATCTGTGCTGTGCCTTCAATAGCGCAGTAAACGTTGTGAAAACTGTCAATCCATAAAATAAGAAGCCTATCGAATATAAATAAGAAACGTACAGGCAAGGTTATCATGACAAACCAGCTGAGATGATGGCATTATTCCACTTGTTTTCACTGGTGATAGTAGAAGTGTTCCCACTTGTGCTGCCGGATGCTCGCCAAGATTTGGGTCATTCACATTTGAAGGGATGAGTAACTGTTGCATACGTGCAACATCTTCCTCTGCCTATATCGATGACTTAACTATATGTAGCAGGTTCAGCTGTGTGATAATTGGTGTAGCTGAAGTGATGTATCGCACAGTTTCCGCACACTCCCCGATTGGCGAAAACCATGCAGGAATTGGGTCTTTGAAGTGTTGGTTCAGTGGTGGCTTTCCACTAAAATGACTGTTGAAAAGGCATATTTCACTTCATCGAAAGGCCGCTGAGAAAAAGAGCCCTGAACTCATGCCACCAAATACAGTCACTGTGTGTGACTGAAGAACAACATGTGACAAAGCGATGAACAGTGGGATTCATCTCACTAGTATACAAGGAATTGCAGCTGCATTCAGTATTTCACTGCTGGTATACTAAACACAAACCTTTATATAAAAAGTTTGGATGGCATAATCAACAAGATCCCTCTAATAAGCGATGACAAAAGCTAAATAACAAAGTGCTACCTCAGGTACTGCATTAGTCTAAAATATGCATTCTTGCATGCAATGCATACAGTCCATGAATTGGTTTACACACAGGTATAAAATGTTGTAACTGCACCTGTCGCAAAATTTAAATAAGATCAGCTGAATACGATGTAGAACATCTATAATGGGGTATAGTTGGTGCAATATGTTTTGATATTAGAAGTTGTGCTATTTTATTCGCACACGCACATGCACGTAAATGGAAGGTACACTACATTTATGTTTACATGTTACTATATGCATCAAATGAATAGCACAACTTATACAACAACACATAAGGGTAAATAATGTATCCCTACCCATCTAGGAAGAAGAAGAGGTGGCCGAAGAAGGTAGATGCACTTCACGTCGGCTCCGTCTTCGTTCAATGATTTCGCAGGGAAGTCACCGAAAATCACCGAGTTCTTGCTACCATCTCACGCAGCAAGTTACCAAGATTCTGCCGATACCAACTTCAAGGTGGGAATCACATTTTTCGAACTTCTACGCGAAATTTTCGTCTGCCACACCGGCAGCCGCGGTGGTGGCTGCCGCGAGCCTAGGCCTATAGGCGCCCCCGCAAAAAGTACACGTGGCGCGCGCCCACGCTCGCTCGCAGACGGAAGAAATGGAGGTTCTCGTGCAAGGGGTGAACATTTCCCAAGAAGAATTTGAGGCCGGCACGGGCTGGAGTACCGTCGGCTCGAAAAAGCAAGCCGTTGAGAGATCCAATACGAGCAGTTTCGGCGCCCACCTCGGCACCGGCGGAAGGAAGAAGCGCGAGCAGAAACTGAAACAGCAGTTAATCAAGGCCAGCCGCATGCCATATCTACCGAAGGGTGATTTCAAGATTATCATTCGCCCAAAGGGAGGCCTCAAGATTGGCGAATTAGGAGCGGCCCGAGTAGCTTCGTGCGTCTACCAAGCTGCTGGCATACCCGGGGAGCACAGGGAAGACGACACCGTGTGCCTCAACGTACAACAGAACATCATCGTAGTGAGTACCCCCAGTGCAGCCAACGCAGACAGATACCAAAGAGTCGAGCGCCTCGTGGTCAACGGCCAGGCCTATCAGACCAACGCATATGAATCGGCACCCGACTTAACTTCCAAAGGAGTCATCAGGGGTATACCTCTCGAAGATTCGCCCCGGGACATCACCGCCCAGGTCGTTACCCCCAAGAATCCTACGGCAATCGCTGCGAAACGACTCAGCAATACCACCACGGTTATCGTGCTGTTTTCCGGACTGAAAGTTCCCTCCTTCGTCCGCTACGGAGGCGCTCTCATCAGGTGCGCGTTGTACAGAAAACAACTTGACCTGTGCTTCCAATGCGGCAGACTGGGCCACCGCATGGACGTGTGCCCCAGTCCGCAGGACCGCATCTGTAGAGGCTGCGGTACGGCCAACCCAGGTCTCGACCACCAGTGCAACCCCCTTTGCCAACTTTGCGGGGGTGAGCACTTAACGGCCGATAAGAATTGCAAGGCTCGCTTCAAGACGCCATATATAGTCAAGAGACGACGCTGGGAAAGACAACGACAACAGGAAGAATTTCTAGCATCGGAGGCTACGAGGGAATCTGTTGGACGCCCTTCCCGAGATACCAGGCCCCGTTCACGCTCGAGGGCCCGCTCGAGAACCAGAAAGTCCAGATCACGGAGCCGCACACCCGGACCGGCCCGAACCAGATCCAGGAGCCGTACGCGTTCGCGTTCCCGCAGCAGCGGAGGCGGCCCGGCGGTAGAAGAGGCCACCAACAAGGTGAGCTGGGCAGACGCGGTCAAAGGCTCGTCGCGCCGCGGCGGAACTGAGGAGACTGCAGCTTCTAAAGAAATAGCAGAAATGAGACGGGAAAATGCGCAGTTGAGAGAATTAATCTCACACCTCACGAGAGAAATCCAGGAACTTAAGAATAGTCGAAGGGTGGATATATCTCCCCGTCTGAGTACTTGTAGTGCAGGTGCAGCTGCGGTAACTCCTAATAATAGCATGGAGGAGGACGACAACCCTCCGCCACCTAAGAGAAAGGCTCCAGCCGTTAGCAGCCAAACCGGATCACAACTGGCAGACCTAGGACAGAAATTAACAGAAATGCAAAATGTACTCAAAGAACAAGCGGAAGCCGTCGGCAACCTCACGCTGGCGGTCTCGACCATAATGTCGAGAATTGACAAATTCGAAAGCAACGTGGCCAACCTAAGTCTTAGAGTAGCTAAGCTGCAGCCAGTAACCACCGCAGGGGCCCCCATAATTGGGGTCGCATCTAATCAATTCCACGACACCCCTGTAAACAACGCAGGAGCATCTGGGGTTCTTCAGACCTCCAGCCCTCGACCAGACCAAAATAGGCAAGCACGGTAAAAGAGGCGCGCTGACGATATGGCAGTGGAATTGCAGGAGTTACGCCGCAAAAAAAGCGGTCCTGCAACAACACCTTAAAAGCAAATCGAAACCCGATGTAATAATGTTACAAGAGACACACGAATTAGCAAAACTACCCGGTTACCAAGCCATCGGTCCCCCCTCCGGGGAGAACCAAGCGGTAACTACTTTGGTCAGGAAAGGCTTAGTGGTCGTTCGTCACGACCTTAAGGTAGCGCAGATTGAACAAGTATTCGTAGAAATTATACCTAAAAGCAAGAGCCAAAGCAGCACGTTTATCCTCAATCTATACAGCAAGCCAGCGCACATACGACAGCGCTTTCTAACCCTTTTTAGGAAGGCCACTGACATCGCGGGCACCCATCCCCTACTAATAGGGGGAGATTTTAACGCCCCGCATGGTGCGTGGGGCTATGCCTATACGAGAGCCAAAGGCAAGGCTTTATGGCAGGATATACAGGAAACAGGCCTGACCCTAATCACCGACCCCAGCTCCCCCACCAGAATGGGAACAGGGCTGACAAGAGACACCACGCCCGATCTAACATTAGTGAAGAACGCAAGAGGAGCGAGTTGGAATAACACGTTCGAAGACCTTGGTAGTGACCACAGAATTCTCGAAACGAAATTATTGGAGAATATAAAAGTCGAACCCAACAAAACCTTCAAATGGACGGACTGGGACCAGTTCCGCAAGAATCGAGCCGGAATGACGCACGCGCCCATCACAGACATTCAACAATGGGCCGAACAAGTGATGGCTGACGTCAATGAAGTTACAAAGACCGTGACGCCAGAACTTCCCGTCGAGAAGATCGACAGCCGCCTGGTGCACATGTGGGAGGCCAAACGATCGCTTCAAGCCAGGTGGCAGAAACAAAGACACAATAGGAAGTTGAGGAAACGCATAGCGTTACTCAACAAACAAATAGAAGAACACTGCAAAACTCTTAGTAAACAACAATGGGATGAGATCTGCAATGAGATGGACGGACGGATTGGCACCGGTCACACATGGCGCCTGCTCCGACACCTGCTAGACCCGACCAAGACCAAGGCAACACATCGGGAAACCATGCGCAAGCTAGTACACACGAACACCAAGAACGAGGAAGAAATCCTTTCCGAACTCTGCGACAGATACGCCCCGCACAGCCCGACTATTCAACACGGGGAATACACGGGAAATCCCAATTTCTCTCTGGACAGAGACTTTGGCGAGGCGGAAATCCGGGCCGCTTTGCAAAAGCTCAACAGCAAGTCGGCCCCGGGACCGGACGGCGTAACTAATAAGACCCTTCGTAACTTGGACGACGAGACCATCTCCGAACTGACCAAGTACATCAACGATTGCTGGGCCCGAGGATGCATCCCTGACCAGTGGAAAAGAGCAAAAATGGTGCTCATCCCCAAACCAGGGAAACCCCCAGATCTGGCCAACCTTCGACCAATATCCCTTACGTCGTGCGTCGGCAAGTTGATGGAGCACGCCTTCCTCACCCGTATCAACGCACACTTGGACGACGTGGAAGCGTATCCAGACACCATGCTCGGATTTCGAGCTCATCTCTCCACGCAGGATGCAATGTTGCAAATCAAGCACCAGATACTCGACAACAAGACAAGAGGTACCAGGGCCATTCTAGGATTAGACCTCAAGAAAGCCTTCGATAATGTAGCTCACGCAGCCATACTACGCAGCATTGCCGCACTCAATCTAGGAAACCGAGCGTACAGCTATGTTAAGGATTTCCTCACAAACAGGAAAGTCTCCTTAACGCTGGGCAAACTCGCATCCGAAGACAGGAACATAGGCAGCGTCGGCACCCCGCAAGGCTCGGTCATCTCGCCGATGCTCTTTAATCTCATTATGATCGGCCTCCCCGAGCGCCTCAACGCCATCGAGGGAGTGCATCACACAATATACGCGGACGACGTTACGATCTGGGTGTCCGAGGGAAGCGACGGAGAAATCGAACAGCGATTACAGACCGCGGTCGAGGTGGTGGAGGAGTACCTCGTCGGAACCGGTCTCGTCTGCTCGCCAGAAAAATCGGAACTCCTCCTCTACCGCCCGACGCTTAGGGGAAGACCCCCCAAGGCTTACATCCAGCATGCTGCATACGAAGAAATTTGCATACGCACCATAGACGGACAAGAAATACCCAGGGTGAAGCAGATTAAGGTGCTCGGATTTATCATAGAATCGAACGGCAACAACGGAGAAACGGTCAGGCATTTGGAGACTAAGATCACGAACACGATGAGGCTCATCAGAAGAATCACCAACAGACATCAGGGTATGAGGGAGGCCAACGTCGTCAGACTCATACACTCCTTCGTTATTAGCCACATTACCTATGTGGCCGCCTACCACAACTGGTACGCGGCCGAATATGCCAAACTGAACACCCTCATTAGAAGAGCACACAAGATGGCACTGGGCCTTCCAGACAGCACCAGCACGGAACTGCTGCTACAGCTGGGCGTCCACAACACGCTTGAAGAGTTAATTGAAGCACAACAAATCTCGCAACTCGAAAGACTAGCGAAGACACGAGCGGGCAGGAGTATCCTGGACAAACTCGGGATAAGTTATCACAAGCAGCACGGCGACAAGACATCCCTTCCAAGCACGATCAGGGAAAAGCTGCAGGTGGCTAATATACCCAAGAACATGAGCCCCGAATTCAATCAGGGTCGAAGAGAGAGTAGAGCCAAGGCTTTACTCAAAGCCTTCGGTAGGGACAAGGAGGCGCTGTTCGTAGACGCGGCAGAATACGAGGATCGACGTGCTTTTGCAGTGGCCGTCCTTAATACCGAGAAACAATTGGTCAGTTGTTGCAGCTTAGGTGTAAAAAACCCCGAGGTAGCGGAAGAGGTGGCGATAGCCCTAGCCATCGTTAACCCCAGTTGCAGATATGTACTCAGTGACTCGCAGACGGCGGTCAGAAACTATGCACAAGGCAGAATTTCGCCGAAGGCTGAGGCTATACTTAAAGCCAACGCGCACTATGTCACCTCCGAGGAGACGGAGGAACGACACATTATATGGTTCCCGGCTCACACGTCCCCCGACACCCCCGTACCCAACCTCAACGAGGAGGTCCACCGCGTAGCGCGAGGTCTCACGTTCCGCGCCCGCGAAGAAGGAACCTCTCTTGGGGTTGGAAATCCAACGGAGGCATGGACAGAGAGGGACAGAATGACCAGATACTGTGATATTACAAAATTTTACCAAAACTCAAGGCGGGTTTATCCGCCCCCTAACGCCAAACTCGACAGGGCCCAAGCGGTAGACTGGCGGCAGCTACAAACAAAGACCTTCCCCAACCCCGTCCATCTCAGGAGGATATATCCGGACGTCTACTCAGATGATAACTGCAAGCTATGCAGTAGGGCTCACGCAACTCTTAGACACATTCTCTGGGAATGTGACGTTATATGCGAAGAAAATGCAGTTTCCCCAGATGAAGCTGCGGCGCGATGGACGGCCGCGTTGCGCAGCTCAAACCTCGAAAATCAACTATGGGCCATCCAGCAAGCCCGTGAGGCGGCGAGGAGACAGGATCTCCGGACCTCCTCGGGGGCGGCCTAGGCCCAGGCCACGAATTTGCCGGATTGGTAATAAAGTTGTTACCACCACCACCACCACTACCCATCTAATTCCTATTAGCTACGCAGTGATTTTTTTTCTCACATGCAGCCACTAAACTTTATGCATAAGCTAAGCTAATGTTGCTAATCTAAGGTAGACATAGGTGTCATTTCCATAATGTTTTTAAAGAAGGATGAAAGAAAACGAAGATAGGAGACGCTGGCTGCTGCGTGTTGTTGGTGGTCAGCTATCTTGACTACCCTGACTCATCCTGTATATATATATTGTAGTGGGCAATATGCATGTGGCGCTGTGCGGACTGCCACCGCTGCGGCGCGAGACCCGAGCTCGGGCTGCTGATGCGAACGCCTAGGACTCGCGATCAAGCGCTACTTGCGATCCCGCGTACGAGCTGCAATAAATCTCCTTTCATTTGGTGGAGCTGCGGGGTAGACCTCGGAAACTGGAACTCCGAAGCCGGACGCTACCGACTGCTACGACCATGCCTGACGAAACCACCCAGGAAGATGCACCACAGCCTCCGGCGGTCATCGTTTCCGGTGTGTTGCGCCAGCGTGAACCTGCCATCTTTAGCGGCACCGATGATCATGACGTGGAGGATTGGTTGTCATCTTACGAACGGATGAGCCAGCATAACAAGTGGGACGACGTCACCAAGTTGCACAACGTGCTATTTTCCTTAACCGGCGTCGAAACCTCTGGTTCCGAAACCACGAACACGATTTCGCAACATGGGGCACATTCAAGACAAGTTTCGCAGAAGTGTTCGGGCGCCCCGCTGTGCGCAAGCTTCGCGCAGAACAACACTTACGGGGCGTGCGCAACATCACGGTGAAACTTTCACAAGTTACATCGAAGATGTCATTGACCTGTGTAAGCGCGTGAATCCCTCAATGTCAGAACAGGACAAGATAAAACACATTATGAAAGGCATTGATGAGGACGCCTTTCAAATGTTAGCGAAGGATCCGCGTACCGTGGCCGAAGTTATCAATTTGTGCCAAGGTTTTGACGAGCTACGGAAACAACGCATCTTAGCTCGGCGCCCGCCGCCTACGGAAGATTCCTTAGCATCATTAATTAATTATTGGCGACAACCACACAACTTTGCTGACGCAAATAAAAGAATTTGTCCGCGAGGAGGTTGCACGCCAGCTCTCGATTTTGCCGACCACGGAGAATCCTTCTCAATGTTTGGCTCCAGCGATCCGACAGATAATTCAAGAGCAAGTGACCGAAGCTCTTCCACCTGCGTGTCAGCCGGCTCCCGTGGCCGCGCCTCTGACGTATGCTGAAGCCGTCGCACGGGCGCCTCGTCTGCCGGGGTTCTCTCCTCCGCCTTCAGCGCCTCGCCCGCCGGTGTTCTCTCCTCGGCCTTCGCCTCGCCAGCCGGCGGATCCCTTTTTCAGTGCACAGCAGCAGGGTACAAATCCTTGGCGCACTGCTGACAACCGCCCAATATGCTATGCCTGCGGTACCCCATGTCATGTAGTGCGCTTCTGCCGCCGGCGCTTGCCGGCCTTCGTGGGCACCCCGCGACGACCCAGCTCCGACTTCCGACCTTTCCGTATGCCTTCACGACCACCACCGGAAGTCTACGCTGCTGATGACATACCGGCACCGCAGTCACAGCTCTACGGAACTCGTCGCTCGCCTTCCCCTCGTCGGCGCTCACTCTCACCCCTGCGTCGTAGACCCAGTGCCAGTACTACTGAGGCGGAAAACTGATTTCCGCAGTTCCTGAGGCAAGAACTGCGTCATCGGCGGAACATCAAAGTCCTCGTTTTTCCCCCGCTAACGTTATTGAAGTGTCCGTTGATGGCATCAAATCTCTTGCGCTCGTCGATACAGGTGCTGCTGTATCCGTGATTAGTGAGAAGCTTCGTCGTGCATCACGGAAAGTGACCATGAAGCCGTCGGTACCATTGCTTAGAACAGCCGGTGCACAACAAGTACAGCCAGTCGCTATGTGCACTGCCATTGTGCTGATTCGAGACATATTGTATTCGATTGATTTCTTTGTATTAACTTGTTGCTCCCACGATGTGATTCTCGGTTGGGATATTCTGTCGCGCCATCATGCCGTTATTGACTGTGCACGTGCTGAGGTTCAGTTCTCCGTTCTGTGCGATTTGCCATCTCACGACTTTCAAGTTCAGGATCTTAGCAGGATCTGTGTAACTTCAGATACTGACCTTCCTCCTCACAGTGCTGTATTTGTCCCTCTTTCATGCGCATCGCTTGCCGAAGCGACGGTCATGTTTACACCCGCTGCCGTCTTCATTCGCCGCCAGCCTATATTGTTGCCTATCGCCCTCCCCACGGTTCACCATGGTGCTGCAGAAATGCTGATTTCAAACCCAAATTCGTACACTTTGGCTCTGCACTGTGGCGAGACTATTGGTACCAGCGAGTCTGTGGACGCTGACGTTATTGTGCGTTTCCCTATTACCGACGACGTAGATACTGCCAACGTAACAGCGCTGACACCCCATGTGCCATCTAACCGAGTACCACCGGATGTTTTTTGTCGCTCCATTGCCGATGACCTCGAGCCGACACAACGTGAGCAACTAATAACTCTTTTAAATGATTTTCACGCCTCTTTTGACTGGAACCAAGCATCATTAGGCCGCACAAGTACCGTCTCCCACCACATTGATACGGGACATCACGCACCATTACGCCAGCGTCCGTACCGCGTGTCATCCACCGAGCGTCGCGTCATCACCGAGCAAGTTGAAGACATGCTTGACCGTGGTGTTATCAAGCCATCCTGCAGCCCTTGGTCGTCGCCCGTTGTACTCATTAAGAAAAAAGATGGCTCGATTCGTTTCTGTGTGGACTATCGTCGCCTCAACAAGATTACACGAAAAGATGTCTATCCTCTACCGCGCATAGATGACGCCCTGGATTGTCTACATGGTGCTGAATTCTTTTCTTCTTTGGACTTGCGATCGGGCTATTGGCAAGTGCCAGTGGATGAATCCGACCGCTCGAAGACAGCGTTCATTACGCCTGATGGCCTGTATGAGTTTACAGTGTTGCCATTTGGCCTCTGCAATGCGGCCGCGACATTCGAAAGGATGATGGATAACATTCTGCGAGGCCTCAAATGGAAGACGTGCCTTTGTCATTTAGACGACGTGGTAGTTTTCTCCCCTGATTTCACCACTCACCTATCTCGTCTACGCGAAGTCCTTACTTGCCTTGCCACCGCCGGCCTTCAACTTAACTTGAAAAAGTGCCGCTTCGGAGCCCGCCAGCTGACCATACTTGGCCATGTCGTTTCCAAATACGGCGTCCTTCCCGACCCTTACAAACTTCGTTCTGTCGCAGAATTTCCACGGCCGACTACACTGAAAGAGCTCCGAAGTTTTGTCGGCCTTTGCTCCTATTTTCGACGCTTTGTGCGCAATTTTGCCTGCATCATCGCTCCCCTGACGAAGCTCCTGGCTGGCCCTGGTGACCTTCGCGATTGGACTCCGGCATGTGACCAAGCCTTCACCACTTTGCGTCGCCTGCTTACCTCACGGCCTGTTCTACGCGACTATGACCCGACTGCACCGACCGAAGTTCATACGGACGCCAGTGGCGTTGGTCTTGGAGCCGTCCTTGCGCAACGCAAGCCTGGCTTTCCGGAATATGTGGTTGCGTATGCGAGTCGTGCCCTCACGAAGGCAGAAACCAATTATTCTGTCACAGAGAAAGAATGCTTGGCTATAGTTTGGGCGTTAAACACATTTCGCCCTTACTTGTATGGCCATCCGTTCGATGTTGTGACAGACCACCACGCGCTTTGCTGGCTTGCGTCACTGAAAGATCCGTCAGGCCGTCTTGCACGTTGGGCTCTTCGGCTCCAAGAATTTGACATTCGCGTCATCTATCGATCCGGGCGCCAACATTCTGATGCCGATGCACTCTCCCGATCGCCCATGCGATCCGACGAAACGCCACCCTCATCCATAGAGTGCCCGGTTGCTACACTTGGTGTTACTGACATGCCGTCTGAACAGAGGAAAGAACCGTGGATTGTGCCTCTCATTGACATTCTTCACAGTTCTTCAACGGCTACATGCCCTCGAGCCCTTCGTCGCCAAGCCACCCATTTCGTGCTACGGGACGCCATCTTGTACCGCCGAAAATATCAGCCGGACGGTCGCAAGTGGCTGCTGGTCATCCCTCGCCTTGTGCGCTCCGACATATGCACGTATTTCCACGCCGACCCACAACAAGCTCATGCTGGCGTCCTGAAAACCTACGAGCGGCTCCGCCAGCGCTACTACTGGCGCGGCATGTATTCTTATGTTCGCAAATACATTCGGTCATGTGTAGCCTGTCAGCGACGCAAGACATCTCCTCATACGACAGGCCCTCTGCAACCTTTACCGTGTCCTGCACGTCCTTTTGATCGGATTGGCATTGACCTTTATGGGCCTCTTCCATGCACTGCTAAAGAAAATCATTGGATAATTGTCGCAGTAGACCACCTTACAAGATATGCAGAAACTGCTGCGCTTGCTTCGGCTGCTGCTCGCGACGTCGCCGCATTTATGTTACGCCATTTCATCTTACGGCATGGCGCACCGCGAGAACTGCTAAGCGACAGAGGCCGTGTCTTCCTGTCCGAAGTTATTAATGAGCTGCTCGCCGCTTGCCGCACTATTCACCGCACCACTACGGCATATCACCCACAGACTAACGGTCTAACGGAACGCTAAGTGGGACATTCTAAGTGGGACGATGTCCTCCCTTTTGTGACGTACGCGTATAATACCGCCGTTCAGGCTACCACAGGCTTCTCACCATTTTTCCTTCTTTATGGACGTGAACCATCCACTACCCTCGACACCGTGCTACCATATCATCCGGATGCCTCTGAATTCACCCCTCTTTCCGAAGTTGCTCGCCATGCTGAAGAGTGCCGCCAACTGGCTCGCTCGTTCACGTCGGCTACGCAAGGAATTCACAAAGATCGCCACGACAACGGGCAGCCCACACAGTCCTTCGCCGTGGACTCTCACGTCTGACTTCAGCTGCCCTTCCAATCTCCAGGCCTTAGCCCAAAGCTTGCTCCGAAATATCAGGGTCCGTACCGGGTCGTCGCGTGTACATCGCCTGTGAATCATGTGGTCGAACCGGTGACGCCATCTTCGGACAAACGCCGCCGTGGCCGCGAGACGGTTCACGTCAGCCGCCTGAAACCGTACCATGACCCCCTTATCGTGTCATCCCCTTAGGTCGCCAGGATGGCTCTTCTTCGCCGCGGGGGCAATTGTAGTGGGCAATATGCATGTGGCGCTGTGCGGACTGCAACCGCTGCGGCGCGAGACCCGAGCTCGGGCTGCTGATGCGAACGCCTAGGACTCGCGATCAAGCGCTACTTGCGATCCCGCGTACGAGCTGCAATAAACCCCCTTTCAATATATATTGTATATAGCCTTTCTATGCTCGCAACATCCCCGTAATATATTGATAGAGGTGCGGGATACCACGGCTGGAAACAGAGCTCTGCAGTGGACGTCGCATCACCGTCCGCATTATGAATGACGGTGAGCACGCGGAATCAACGTCGTTGCCACCTCCAACGTCACCATCGCCAGCTACGTCGCTGTCACCTTCGGTTGTGGTTGTGCAACCCAAGGATCCTGGAACTGTCTGCGGGACCGATGGCGCCGACGTCGAAGAGTGGGTGGCTATGTACGAACGCGTCAGTCAATTCAACAGATGGGATGCCGCGCTAATGCTAGCTAATCCGTTCTTCTACCTGTGAGGCACGGCAAAGGCGAGGTGCGAAAACCACGTAGAGGAGCTAACCAGCTTGGACCAATGCAAAGAAAAAATGACAGAGTGGTTTGGAAAACCAGCCGGCCGAAAAATTGCCGCAAAGCAGGAACTGGCCTGCCGTGCACAATCCCCCACGGAGTCCTATGTCTCGTACATCCAGGACGTGCTGGCACTTTGTCGTAAAGCCGATCACGACATGACAGAAGCTGAGAAGGTCGGCCACGTGCTTAAGGGCATTGCTGACGACGCATTTAATCTGCTCATGTGCAAAAGCTGCTCTACAGTTGATGCTCTCATTAAAGAGTGCCGACAATTCGAGTAGGCCAAAAGCCGACATGGCCACAATTAGTACATGACCGGGGTTGTTGGAGAAGTATAGGAGAGGCCTTTGTCCTGCAGTGGCGGTAACCAGGCTGCTGCTGCTGATGATGATGATGAAAAGCCGACGCGTCTTGCACCCTTTCGCCAGACTTCCCAATACTGCCACAACGTCGACCTGGGATCAACCCGCACAGCAGCATGCATCGCCATCAGAAGACGTACCGCGAATCGTTCGACGTGAACTGGATGCGATTGCGCCCGCAGCTCTGCTCGCGTAGCCCTGATGCTACCAGTTTTTCCGTTCCTCTTGTACAATACATTGTTCCCCAGGAAGTTGAAAACATTGGTTTGCATTCTGTATGTGCTGTCGCCAATCCCAGAGCTTACGAATGCCCTTCTAGTATTTTAGCTCCAGCCGACGCTTCTCTCTGCGTTATCGCCGCCTGAATTAGTGGAGAACTGTGGACGACCAGCCGAAATGTTTCACCTGTCGCCGTAGTTATTATGCGCACAGTGATGCGTATAGTGCTGTGAGTGTTGGTGGGTGAGGTTTTGGGAGGTGCTCAGGGAATGTGATCGAGATCAGCGGGGGCCTTGCACGCTTTGCAGAGTGGGCAGTACGCCTCGGGGAAATCCGGTTGTATAGCACGTGGTTTGGGAAAGTTCACGTCTGAAGTAGTCGCCACGTGATGGATTGCTAATTATTCACATTGTTCGTTTTGGGGGTAGCGTAACCGCTGTCTGCAGTAGTGGAGGAAGATTTCTCTAAACGTGACGATTCGGTCCCGCGCGTGGCAGAGATGCAGAGCGAGGCTCGTCAGGATCGGAAGCCTCAAGAGAAGGATGATGCCCCCAGTGTGCGAGAACTCTGGTTTCGTGGGCGGCTTCGTTTCCAAGCAGACCCTGGTGACGATGGGCCCAGAGGGCCTGGTCGCGACGTTGCCTTGACGGAGGTGGACCGGAGAGTGCCTTCTTTGCTTGGGATGCTATCAGTCCTCTCGTGTTGTTCCGAATGGCCGTTTTGGAATCGCTGATGATGTAGTGTGCATTGTTAGAGGCGTAAGCCAAAGCGATTGCCGTTTCTTCTTAGTGGTGAGTATTGCGAATGGTGTGATTGTGTGGTGTGACTGCGAATACCGAGGCCGTCCAGGTTCTCATAAGAGGTACAAAATGGGAAGATGTAGGCTTGTTTATAGGCGCTCTTGATAGTGGTATTGAGCTTGAGCTGGTTGGTTGTACTAAGGCTAAGTGATCCTGCTCAGGGCGTAGGTGGTTACCAGGCGTATGAGGTTCTTTTCTCTCATGTCATGGTGTCGAATTGCGATGCGTGCAATGAGGCGAGTGGGTTAGTGTACATGAGTAGCGAATTGCTTGAGTGTTCGTAAACCAAGGATAGGGATGCCAGGTTCTGTAGGTATGCACTGCTGATGCATGTCGAGTTGTATCGGGGGCGAGGGTGAGGGTCTGAACGTCGACCTGCCCAATTTGGCTTCTATAGAAGGAGCTCCGATTTCTGTGGGAAGCACTCCAGGCCACGCGGTTCTACGGATGCAACAACCTCGTTGATGGATAGCTGCAGCGTGTCTAGGACGTCCCCGTCGCTACCCCCTGTCAGCCGCAGGGCGATGTCGTCTGCGTAAAGCTATGCTTGATGTTGGGGATGTTAGCATATGCAGGCGGTACTCCGAACAAGGCTACGAAAAACAGGGAAGGGGACAGAACCGATCCTTGCTACGGTCGCACTCTAGTATGCGTCACGTCGCAGCCATTCACTTAAGTTTGTTTCAGTTCAGTAACACAAGAGAATGAAGTTTCGTCAATCATTGCACTTAAGATGTGTTCTAGTTCGAGACGTTTCTTATGACTGCGCGAAGAAATTAGGAGACAAGAAAGAAACACAGACCACACCACGAGCGCAGACTGCCAACTGTTTATTTTTGAAAAGCAATTTATAAGAGACGTCTAAAGCTATGGACCCACTAGCCCACCAGAACGTCCTACTAAAGTCCTAGTTGCATCAACTGCGAAGTAAATTTTAAGCACTGATATTTTAGTAGTACTCTATGAATCACTAAAGGAAAGTCAGTTAGACACTCTAGAGTGCTTGCATAAGCATTTTTCTGGAAGCGCTGTAAGAAAATAACAATACTGGCACTTTGCTCAAGCAACACACATAGTATTCGCCATATTGTCCCAAAATCTTTACATTTTGACTAGTAAAGTTCGTTCAGCATATTACATATACTTCCGGCACCGTTTGTATTAACCACTGGTCAGCGCTCTTGAATGCCTGTGCATAAGGGTGTCCCAAGTGTCATGCATCAAGATTGAAAAATATGCAAATGCCACGAAGCAGGACAGAACCAAGGTAATCTTTGTTGTCGTCGCTTGGAGATACTGAGACCATTTTTCGCATTCCACCTAATTAGAAAATAAGTCTTAATTATTTTGCAAAGTCTCAAATACAAGAAAAAATGAAATGTGTCGATGAGAAAATTGTCCAGCGACATGAAAAGCTCCCGATACAGCTTTCTGTTGCTCAATACGTGGAACTTAACTGTGTTTGCCCGAGCCTCAAAGAAAGCCGCGAATACACGCAAAATTGCAGCGCCACTGGCCGCTCAAGGCACTTGCGTGTATTCACAGGCTGCTTTCACACTCCGGAAAAACACTTTTGCATAGCACGTACTGAGCAACGGAAAGCTAGATTGGGAGCTTTTCATGATGCTATAATTTTCTCATATTGGCACTTTATCTGATTATAGTATTTGAGAAATTGATGCATTGATAAACACTATTTATGTAACTAGGCGGGATGCAAAACATAATGAAATATATCCAAGCAATGGAAAACATTACCTTGTTTCTGCACAGCTACAGGACATTTGCATATTTTGATATCTTTGTGCATGGTAGTTGTGGCATCCTGTTTATCATATAAGCTTGTTGAAATGCAGTGGTTTAGCCATCGATTTTAATCTGGAAGTCAAAGTTACTCACAATATTACGTCTATTTTATGCAAATATAAAATTACTACTACCTTTGCTTCTTTCCAGGCGCCAGCTAAACATTTTAATTGCTTAATTTAACGCATATAAAGACGCGAATAACGAGAGGTTAGGAACCTCCAATTAACATGAAATTGAGCCAAATAATTCAAGAAATTTCTACATATTACCGTTTGTATGCCCCTTATTCCCTGACGCATTACCAAAGTGAACGATGTTGTCCATTCAGTACATGCCGACAAATAGTAAACAGCGGTTTCAAACATTTCTAATCTCCATTGCCAACTTTGGTGTGCGTAAACAATTGCGTGAGCAAAGCAACTCAGACTCAAGAAAAATGCTTAATGCGAAGAAGTCTTCTTTTGTACAGAATGACTCTGTGAATAATGTAACAGTTATTAGGCAGATGTTTAGCATTTTCGGCGCCAAATCTACAGTATGGTGTTTGATATTTCGTGCAAAGCAGCTTCGGACGAACCAAATTAGTCTCATGATTACTTATGGAATTTTACGCCACTTATTTTGAGGCACGAAGTGGTCGAATGTGTGCTTTGTGGTTTTTTTCACTGCATAATGCATGAGGGCGAACAGAGGAATCGAACTACACCGTCGTGACGTTGCTCAGCGTACCTCGCGTCAGCTGACACGATACATCGTGGTGGCATATATTCAGTGGACCCTGTAGGCGTCCAGGTTATAGTGAGCCCATCTCTCCGGCGTTCTGGGAGAAGCCCCACGGCTACGACAGCTGGTGCACACACCAGGTAAGCATGAATTGTATCACTAGCGTTAATTTCTCTCCTGCTGTTTGGCATACCAAGTTTCAGAGAGAAACAAAAACGAAGCCTGCTCTTATGGCAGCAGTTTTGCCGATGCGAGAGAGGTAAATTCAACGCTGCTCCTCCACTGCTGTCCATGCGACGAGGAAGCAATTTTCTCGTTAGACGCAAAGAGAACAAGAAGTGTTTGTGTTTGCTGTATTCTTCTCACAACTTTCATTTGCGGCTTGTTTCTACTGGCATGGAAAATTTAATTTTTGTATGTGTGTTTACTTTCGCACTCAATAAAAGCCGCGAGCTTAAGCGTATTTATTGAAACTTTGAAAATATACTTCCAGACATGTGAGCCAGCCCACCGTAGTATGTGTCTATTGCGTTTATGCAGGATATCAATGGCACAGAAACATTTGTACCGGATACTTATTATCATCTTTATAAAAGAAAACAAAATCTGTATTTCAGAGCTCAATATAACAAAGTACAATAAAAATTGGCATTTTTAGATGCATAGTTTCACAAGAATGCTTATAAATTCTCCAAGGAAAAATGCAATATTCTTGCTTTGTACTGGACAACACGACGGAAACAAATCTACGTTCTGCCGCGACAATTCTTTGAGAATACATTTAAAAATGTCAAGCAAGTAAAACCGGTCGTAAGCTTTAACACAGCCCACTAGCCACACTGGGACGCTTGACGCAGTGGAGATTGCAATTCATGCGAGGTGGAGTTGTTTGTGGCGGCACTGTAGCCTTGAGAAATGAAGGTAGTAACATGCTTGCCCACAATGCGATCTCTCGACCATAGTTAAGGACTGTGCCCGCAAGGTAGTGCCTTTCAGTTTATGCAAGTGAATTTGGTTATAGGCTTAGAACGGAACATACTGCAATAAAATTGAAGCAGCAACGTCATAACTTTACGTGCTACCATTGAAGTGAGATCATCGGTTATTGCGGCTTTCTTAACAGCTCGTGGGAAAAACTTCGGATCAGTTTGTTACAGCTAAATTAACCTGTTGTAATATTATTTTTAAGAAGTTATAATGAGGCGCTTAAGAATGAGTCTGATTGACCTCTTATATACTTCCCGCCTTACTCACTATAAAAGGATACTTTTTACAGGAAGACAAGCTACCACAAATGTTAAACCACTGGGCAATTGTGCATGAGCACTACAAAGTCTAGAAGAACTTCTCTTTCATATGGGGAACCAAACATAGCGCAAACACCGGAGCGCATTGCTGACTAATCGCCAGATCCGAACCCGACTTAAGCTCCTTCGAATACGCATTGCGCCACGAGCACCACAGCGGGACTTGCTGAGAAGATAGATTGGCTAGTTCTCGAGCAACAGCTCTTCGGCTGCTTGGTTGTTATTTCAACAATAACAAACACCGCACAGCGCGCATGGACATACGATAAACAAGAATATACACGCAGCCTGCTTCTTGTTGCGCAGAGATAAGTTTTCGCTTCTTACCATCGCGTAGAAATAGGACCCCGTAACAAACACCGTAGAGAAGACAGCGATGGCCTTGCTGTTTTCGCCTGCACAGTGCTCATGGAATGTCAAGAACAGGCCAGTGTTGCTACGCAGGATTGCCCGAGTTTCGCAAAGTTCGGGATCTCCGCAAACTCTAACGTCGCCCTAAGAGAGTTAAAGCTATCTAGATATAAAATTCATCCTTCGGCGCGCCACGAGTTTCATCTTATCTAGATTCACTTTTGGATATCATAACTTCGGCATTATCTCATGGGTGGCACTAAAAAAAGCAATGACATGGTGAAACTGTCGGTGCCTTCTTTCATTTTTGTATTCTTCCTCCCAGAGCATGAAGTGTGCATCTAGAAAAATACGTCAACTTTTAAAGTATTGGGAAGAAATGAAAGGGTTGGCGTAAAAATGGGTTACGTCTGCACAGTTGGCATTCGATGGAGGATCAACCAATAATAGACAGTTTTAGAATAGCGTTTGTCGCCTTACCTCTCCTTAACGTAAGTATATTTGCGAGACGTTAGGGTGCGTGTCCTTTCAGCTCTTTTAGTTTACCCTACGGAAAGTCAAACGTAAAGAAGACGTTATAAAACAGGGCGCCGTCTGGTGCCTCCTGCCAAACGTGTCCAAGCGAAGACGATTCCATTAGCAACCATTCTGCTGTTGCTATTTGGACGCGTCTCCCTAGGCCTAGGGGTGCCGGAATCACTAAATAATCTCATAAAATAGACGCGCTATGCGCTCATAACTATCTTTTCAGGTTAGTTTAGATAAAGCGGAAGCTCATTACATTACTGGCGATCAACGCGACTGAGAGCGTAGCCATCTAGAGAATTCACACTGAATTGGGAGCCATGTCTGTGGCCAGGTTCGACAACGGTATTAGCGTCCGTAAGCACTACGAACTCCTAAAATAACGTACGTTGTCATAGAGTACGTAAACCACAGAAACCGAATAACGTGCGGAGCATGCGTAGTGAGAACGACGCAGCTTCTTTAGATAAGTAATGCGTTGACGTATTGTTGCAAACGCTATTCGAAAACTGCCTAATATCCGAAACGCGAGAAACGCCCGTCACGCACCTCAGAAAGGCTTGGCAAGCGGATTGCCTCATATCTGTAGATACGTAGCTGCGCAGTGACAGTGTTGCAACATTGCATTGAGAACAATAAGCGGCGCTGGTGCGTAACACTGCAGTCTTCATTGTTTGGAACGAGGAGCGCTCGTGTTGAGATGCGCGGCGTTATCTCGACACTTACTACCAGCTGCTTTTGCGCTTTCCACACTAGCTTTGTTCAGTTGCTGCCCTGGAGCAAATTGAGGCGAGCGATAAACTCGCCGCATCCTGCTCAGCACAGCAGCGCAGTGTTCCCTAACGCATTGGTCGTGAAGCATACATTCGAACAAAATATACAGAAAATAAATCCTGAGCTTTCCATACAAGAAAAGCAAGGGCAATCGGCAAGAAATGACGACACTCAATTTTCTTAGGCGGGCCAGCTAGAATTCAGTGACGCCTGGAGCTCCTGTAATTACGTAGACTCAGTGTTTTTAGAGACCAAAACCAAATCTACAGATACTGTGACTTCTGCGCAACTGGGCGGAGAGCTCTGTTACTGAGCCAATAAACGTGTATTTGATATGGCATGCTTATGGTAGAGGAGTATGTCCTAGAGCTTAAGAAAAACCACGCGAAGCTAATAATTTCCCTTGAACATTTTCTTTTTTGTGTGTGTTCTTGTTATTTATCACCTTTTTGTTCTTTTCAACATAATAATGGGCAGTGTTCGAGAGAACCGTGACTGACGATATAACGCGCACGAGTTATATAACTTTTATCCTATAACTGTTTCAGCACGGTTATTTGCCGTCCGCCTCACAATAACCGCTGAAGCAGCGTGCTCAGTTTACGTTCATGTCCGATCGAGATGGGATAACACAGGTGCCCATTCAACTTCCCGAAACTGAACCGTCAGTGCATGGAAAGATTCACTTGCCATAGCAACTTTCTAAGCACTCAATGTAGTCTGCTTGAGAGCTGCGAAAGAAAGTCTAGCTTCCTTCCCAATCCTCTAAATGCTGAAGCACCCAGGAATCTTTTCAGGTACTACGAAGGAAAGAGCATTTTGTATTATGCGAGAATGTAATAGAAATCGAGTGCTTGTCAGCGCCGACTGCTTTGGAAAACGCTGCCTTGGGTCTCTTCTCTGGCAAGCTAGCAAAATTTTGGTCAGGAACACTTCATATATGTTAAATATTGGCGCCACTGCATCGGCAGTTAGATATGACTTTAGTGAATGTACTTTGGGGAAATCAGCCGTCTGTACGGTTGAACAACACCTCGCTAGGGCCAGACATGTTCCATGAATTTCGCCTACAATGCTCTATAGGATACGGGTGTTACAGCATTGGATAGCAACGGCGTGCTATATAGCAAGTATCGTATGAAGGGCTTCCTGTATATTTCAAGCATAAATGACGCGGATGTGCCCCTCGTTTTCTCAGAGAGAAACATAGTACGTGGGTTTCATGTCAGTACTTTGTTGCAATATGAGATGCAGGTGCCGCGCAAAAGGTCTCAGTCCATAATGCCGTCTTATGTTCGGCAGGGTTTGTTATTTTGATTTTTGTATACTTTAGTATTACGCTATATATAAAATACTTTGTTGCTATGAAAACGAGGTCATGGACTTGGTCTTGCCGCTAAACGCAGCTAAGGCCGTGGTCCAGATGGTCCATTGGTCCAGATGCCGAGACCTTGGAAACGGAAGTACACCCGTGAGCAAAAGTATACGAACCAGGCATTGCGCGATAAAAATCATTCACTGCTCTGTCTGTGAATGCAACTTGAAATTAAAGAATGCAGTCCAAACTTGGCATTACGAATTTTATACTGCACTCGTCAGTTTCCGTTTATGTGTATTAACTGCGAAGGAAAACCAATGGGAAAGATAGCGTGCATTGATTTTACGTGCTATGCAAATTGGTACTGTGTTCGCACAAGTATTCTCGCACCCCTCGTGAGTGTATGCCCTCACCTCTACGGAAGTGGCAGTGAGACATTCAAAAGACCTAGGGTGATTACAGAGGAACATAGAAAAGTGCTTGAAAAAAATCCATCTGTATTCACAACAGATGCGGGTGTCACCGAGGAGGTCAGTGTAAATTCCTATTTCCTCCTCGAACACTGGTGAAACTCTATAGATCATTTGCAAATTTGAGAGGTAGAAATCGGTGCCAATCATATCTGAGGCACGTAATACTCAACTGCGAAAAAATGAATTGGCTTGAAACATGACGGAAGACTACCAGGGAGCATTAAATCACGCAGCCAGCATCAGGAAGCGAACTCTCCGCGTACTCATTACCTTTTATTTTTCTCTCGAGGTATCACCCCAACACGTGAACTCTTATTAGACTCACCGTATTGGCCACGAATGTTTGGTTCCCTGTCGTTTAATGAATGCGCACTTGTTTCGCTGCCCTGATGCAGTGCTGCTTCCAGAGATGTAGCATTAAAACCTGCAGCTTCCTCTAACGTGGCGATCATGAATTGGGCTGATAACTTTTGCCTCAACGGTGTTGCGCAATGCTCTCTCCTAGATATTTCCTTGCTCCGTCTCTGGGAAACAACAAGGGCCTCTTGCTGGGTCGAAAACTTCATCATAGAGAAGTCACGGTGAGATATATTGTTTACATTTCACAACATGCCATCTGTTTTAAATACCGGGTTTGTTGATATTCAGGTACCTACATGGAACCTTTTCCTTCTGGACGGGCACGACTCAGAAACGTCGAAGAAATTCGCCAATAGAACGGCTTCAATAGATTCAATAGATTCAATAAATGCAATGGTACGATATAAATAGTGGCATGAAGGGACACGCACAGCGCTTGGTGCGGCTCACTACTATTTCCTAACGTGTAACAAGGCGAACACAAAGCGCATGCATATTTATTGTCCTTCCGGCGCTCCTTTATTCGCGCATGTTTGCATATTGTGGTGATGCAAACCCTGATTTACATGGAGAATTGCTCGAGCGCGTCAGTGGCAAATTATATTGCCATGGGTTTACACTGGCATTGATTGATGCAGGATGCGCCCCGATATGTGTTCCGCTTACTCATCCGTCCATGCCCGGACACGTAACATTGGTGTAATAAATATATAGGCAGTGGTTAATGGATATCGCGTTTCTTGCACTGCAAAAGTGTGTTAACGGGATGTAAGAGTTACGACTCCAGTGCCTCTCTGTTGCGAGCGTATATTTTGTGCAAATGTAACTTCGGACTTATAATGTACGAGGGCGAATCATAATCTTTTCCTTATTTATTATTAGCCAACATAGGGTACATAAAGGTCATTAGAAATACATGTACTATTCTACGTACCATGCGCTATTCTTCCACATACTCCCCACACAGGTTCAAATTTTTTCCATCACACCTATAAATTTCAGAGTCTCGTCAGTCAGCGACGCATGCGGTTTCCCCGAATGCTCGTAGTCATGCAAGTATTCGCAACATTTTGCGATCTCAAACACCACCCCCTCACACTTCTCCCAGGGAGAGACCTTTCCACCTATATGGCCTACATTTCTATGTGGAGTTCGGTTGGCATTCATCCCTTGCCCCAGAGAAAAAGAAGCACACTTCGTTGCTCGCACGTTTTGGACGTGCGGAACACAACCGCTATCTTCAACATCTGACAGCAGCGCCGTGCCGCGGAGCTACCGGTAGATAAGGCGGGGCTGGTACAAGAAAGGTGCACCAATGGGAATTATTATGTTGACTTCCTATTCACATGAGTAATTTCACAAAAAAAAAAACTAGGAACAAAGTCTTTCCTATTCCTTCTCGTACAAAACCTGAATAGGTTTATAATGATCCTTTGTGGTTGCGTCCAAGCGCAGTTTATCTTCGTGGCAACGAGGACAATACGATGGTCAAAGTTATCACAGTCGTGGTGGCAATGAACTATTCGAAGGGAATTTTTCTCTTACAAATATCTCACTATTTTCCCCGCCCGACGGACATGCATAGCGTTGTGTAGTTTTTGTTTGAGTCCATACCATGCGTGTTGAATATCGAGGTCACGAGTCTCCACAGTGGATGACGGAGCAAGAAGCAGACATTGGAATTGCTTTCATATGGGAAGGTATAGCGTGTAAAGTGTATAATCTTGTACGTGTGGAGTATGGCAAATTGTGTTGTGGGGGTGTTTTGCGGGAGCTGGCTGAACGCAGAGGGTCCACTACAACTTCTATAGAGCCATTTTGACTTCCGTGTTTCTGGGATATATATATCAAAACGTTTATTTAAAAGAAAAAAAAATGCAGAAAGCGAGTGGGTGGAGCCCCTAGTCCAGGGCCCCACTGGCTTGAGCGGTCCGCCGTGCCTGGTCGAGGAGCGCCAGTTGCATCTCCCGATCCTCGCTGGCGAGCCAAGTCTCCCACTGCTCCCTTCCGGAAAGTTTGCCGGCTATTTTTGGTGTATTAATTTTGGGTGGCCTGTTCTGGCAGTCCCACGTAATGTGGGCGAGAGTTGGCCGGCCTCCGCACCACGGACAGCGAACGCTGTACAGCGTTGGGTGAATGGAATTTTTCAAAGAAAAGTTTGGAAATGTGTGCGTCTGTATTCGGCGCCAGTCATAAGAGTCCTGCCTGGATAGGTCAGGGTGTGGTGGACTGTACTTTCTTCGCTCGCGCCGCTGGTGCTCAAGGATGTCTCGTGGTAAAAAGGGGTTTTCGTCAGAGTGGTCGACCGCTCGGTTGACAAAAGCACGAGCTGCGCCGTCCGCTCTCTCATTGCCCTCGAGTCCTGCGTGACCCGGGCACCAGATGATCATGTGTTTCTGCGTTAGGTTGGATCCTAATAGGTGAGTGGTGCTGTGGGGTAGCCTCCCGGTGAGGAATAGTCTACATGCGACTTGGGAATCTGTAAGAGTTATCGACGATTGTCCCAGAGCGTCCTTAGTTTTAATAGCTAGCACGATGGCTGAAGCTTCTGCGGTATTCGCAGATGCAACTCTAGCCGTGGCGCAAGTCACAAGCCCTTGATTTGCGGCCGCTCCTACTACTGCGAGGGCGTATTTGTAAGCACCAAATCGGGCGACATCTGTGTAGGCTGTATCCGGGTTTCCACCGAATTGCTGCATTAACTTTCGAGCTCGAGCACTTCTACGTCCCCGGTGGTATTTTGGACTCATGTTCTTAGGGATTGGGGCTACTATGATCCTTTCACGAAGGACTCTGGGCAGAGATTCGAGTTCTTCTCCCGCATACTGTGGACGAGTAGGGTAGCCCACGCGGCAAAGTAATTTTCTGCCAGAGGAGGTCAAGCTAAGCCGCTCCCGTTGAGATATGAGCGTCGCTGCCCGTAGCTCCTCGTAGGTATTGTGAATCCCGAGGGCCAGCAGGCGTTCAGTAGAGGTTCCCTGTGGTAGGCCGAGAGCCGCTTTGTACGACGTTCTAATCAACGCATCTAGGGCCTTTAGTTCTGTTTTCGTGGGGTCCTGGAAAGGGAGGCTATATGTAAGACGACTTAGCACAAAAGCCTGAACGAGCCGGATCGTCTCTGTTTCCTTGAAACCTTTTCGGTGATAAGTTACTCTACGGACCATACGGGAGATCTGTTTCACCGTAGTCCTAAGGGTTTTAATGGTGTGGTCTACTCGTTTGTTGCTTTGCAGCCACAGTCCGAGGACTCGCATTTTCTGGACCTCCTTTATCTGGCTGTCTCCTAGAAAGAGGTTCACCGGCTCGTGAGTTTGACGGCCTCGACCTCGTATCCTTATAAATTCTGATTTATCGGGAGCGTGGCTCATTCCACTGCTGCGAGCGAAGGTTTCAACAACGGTCGCTGCTTCTTGCAGGATTTCTTCTTTTTGTCCTAACGAGCCGCCGGTTGCCCATAGGGTAATATCGTCTGCATATATCACGTACCCTAGCCCAGGTATGACGTCGAGTGTTTTGGCTAAGCGTCTCATGCCGATATTGAAAAGAAGGGGGGAGAGTATCGCCCCTTGCGGTGTACCTCTATTGGGCATGGGAAAAGGGTCTGAGTGCGTAGTGCCAATGCCTATTGTCGCGATGCGAGAGGTCAGGAAAGAGCGGGCGTAATCATAGATTCTTTGTCCACAACCGATGTCACTTAGCTAAGATAAGATAAGTTCATGTGAAATAGTGTCGAATGCGCTTTTTAAATCAAGAGCCAGGACGAGATGTTCCGCACCAACCGCGGTCTTGCATAGAACTTCTTCGCGAAGTAGCAGGAAAACATCTTGTGTCGACAAATGTTGGCGAAAGCCGAATATGTTAGTGGGAAATATGTTGCGGTCTTCAATGTAAGACGTGAGACGTGTGTGGATCCCCTTCTCAAATAATTTGCCAAGACAGGAGGTTAGTGATATCGGCCTGAGAGGTTTGTCTGCTTTCGGAATAAGCACGATTTTGGCCTCCTTCCACTGTTGTGGAACTACGCCCCTCTCCCATATCTGTTCATTAAAATACCGGGTAAGCTGTTCTAGGTGCTCGTCGTTCAGGTTCCAGATCATAGCATTTGTGAGCTGATCTGGTCCTGCAGCAGTATTTCTCTTCGCAGCTTGCGCTGACGCGAAGAGTTCTGCCTTAGTTATCGGAGCGTCTAGCACCGCGTTTTCTTGCCCTTGGTATGGCAAGGTGCATGGGGGAGTGATTATTGCTCCTACGTACTTCTCTTTAAGCTTAGTGAGGAGGGCCTGATCTGTTCCTGAAAATTCTCCGGCAAGTTTTTGAAGAGTGCGGGTATTGGCCGTTTTTGTTTTTCCTGGTTCCATTATGCTGCGAAGTATCGCCCATGTCTTGGAGGTGTGTAACGTTTCGCGAAGTGAGTCGCAAAAGCTCGCCCAACTCGCTGTCTCTAACGGCTGTGCGTAAGCGTTTGCCCGCTCTGATATTTCAGCAATTCTGTGGCGCAGTTTGCGATTAAGTCGCTGTTTTTTCCATCGTTTAGTTAGGCCCCTTCTGGCTTCCCACATATGTAGCAGATGGTTGTCAACTACCGGCGTTTCCGCTGTGAGCGCTAGCCGCTTAGATGTTGCTTTATGAGCGTCTCGTATGTGTGTTGCCCACTCTTCAGCGTTCTCAGGTGATATCTCCGGCATGGGGATTTTGCGATAATTTACCCAGTTCGTGATTACCACCTGGCCACAGGGTCGCCGAATTTTCGGGGAGCCTACCGACACACTGATAATGAAATGGTCACTGCCTAGATTCTCGCCTAGATTGGTCCAAGAATACCTCGTTGACATCATTTGTGAATGTGAGATCTGGAAAGGTGTCTGCACTGACGCTGTTACCTAATCTTGTCGGGTTTTGAGGGAGAATGATGAGTTGGAGATCATATGCTTCGGTCGCTCGCTCGAGTTCCCGGCCTTTGGGGGTGTCTGTTCGGTAACCCCAGCTGGTGTGAGGAGCATTGAAGTCCCCAAGAAGCAGTAGTCTATCCTGGGTGCCGGAGTGACACATGACGTACCGAATGATGGCCTCAAAATCGGCCCTCCTTTCTTTAGGTGGGCTATACACGTTCGTGATTATGGTTTTTGCCTTGCTACGCTTCTGCGGTAGTGTTGTTACAATTTGATGGTTGATGCTGCTAGTCGCCAGATAATCTATACTGATTGCTATGTCCTTGAGCACCATCGTCACGACCTTAGGGTAGTCTGGGTGGGTTATCGTGTAGTAGCCAGTCAATCTAACCGGCTTGTTACCGATCTCCTGCAAACAAATAACATCAGGTTTGACTGGCACCGTGTTAATGTATTCTTGTAGAGCTGCCGCCCGTTTGCGGAAGGTGTGGCAGTTCCATTGCCAAATTTCGAGATATTCGTGATGTACTCGCGTTCTACTCGCCATGAATAGTGCTTTCGCTGTCCGAGGTCGATATGGGTCGTGGACGGCGGTTAGATTGAGCGCTGGGGCTAATGCTGGCTCGCTTACGAGCCGCGCTCTTTGCACTGGCCACAGATTCATCGACGTAAGTTTTTAGGCTTTGAAATTCTGCGTACATCTGCTGCTGAAAATTTTGCATAGTTTGTAATTGATGCACAACTTGTTGAAGTGTAACCTCCACAGAATTCGGCGTCGTGATAACCTCGAGAGGCGTGCCTGCTGCTTTAGTATGTGCTGTTTTGTTCGTTTCGGTACAGCGACTAGCTTTGAGGGAGGCCAACTCTCGCTTAATTTCTGCCAAGCTCTCGCGGAGGAGCTTGTTCTCGTTAATGATCTTCCGATATTCGGGATTTTCTGTTTCAGGGAAGATTATCTGTAAGCGCCCTGTATTCTTGTTCTTTCAATAAATCTTATCCAACTGCTTAAAACCAGCAACGGAGCAAGCAGTGAATTGCAACGGAAATCCGGAGACTTTAGATATCCTGAGACATTTATTTTGGCACGGTCGCAAGTATATTTATGGCTTCGCAAATTCTTCGATGTATTCAGTGCAATTGTTTCACAAAACGGAGCTTTTTCATATGTTTTACTTTTCAAGACTGGCACAAAAACGCTTCATTTTCCATAACACCTATTCAGGTACCTTACGTCATGAATGCACCCTTAAGAATCGTTAATAATATTAGCAAAAACGACGGGACGGGTTGCGTATATATGGTTATTAAATATGGCGCCTAATGGTTGAGAACACCGGGGAGCGAGACAAATAGAACAAACAATAAAAAATAATGATCTACCGACTAAGATAAAGCAATTCAAACCTTAAAGAATCTCTTGGTGTGCTCCGGGTGATGAATATGCAAGGTAAGTTTCTTTAATTGCTTTTGATTAGCATGTTTTGAAGCAAAGGACTGTGCCGCAGGTGACATTTTCTCCTGCATTCATTTTTATTGTTAATATCTAAAAACTACGGTAACGAACGCTGCCGTCGCCTTTCACTGCCACCGCACGAAAACTATTGCGTGTCTCTGACACACAACTTCAACGTAAAAGCTGCACGACACAACATCACCTCTTGTCACAGCGGTTCATTAGAGTTTGGAGTTGTTAATCACCTCCTTTTATTTTTTAATATTCTTTTTTTGCAGCCGCATTTACCCTGGCCAAACGGGTCGCTGTTTAAATAATAGATTGTCCGAGCACAAGCACTGGCTAGACGGCAATGCGTACTGGTGTGTCGTACGCTTTGTTCGGAACACGGGTGCCCTAGAATCTAAAAATACTTCAATTATTGTCCAAAAAAAAAAAGAAACGCGTTATGTAAGCGTGCCTTCAATGGCTCTGTATGACAGTCAATTTTGATTAATGAACCTCTTTATCAATAGACTATCAAGGAGTGGTACGAAAACCACGAAGAGGAGCTAACCGCCTCTTACCAAGGCAAAGAGAAATTGACAGAGTTGTTTGGCAAACCAGCCGGCCGTAAAATTGGCTCTACGCAGGAACTGGCTCCCGTGCCATCGCCTACGGTGTCCTATCTCTCGTATATCCAGGACGTTCTTGCACTTTGTCGTAGCGCCGATCACGACATGACAGAAGCTGAGAAGGTCGGGCACGTGATTAAGGGTATTGCTGACGACGCGTTTATCTGCTCATGTGCAACAGCTGCTGTACAGTTGATGTAATCAATAAAGAGTGCCGACAAGTCGAGCATGCCAAAAGCCGACGCGTCTTGCAACCATTCGCTAGACTTCTCAATACTGCCGCGACGTCGACGTGTGAAGATCAACCCGCACAGCAGCATGCGTCGCCATCAGAGGACGTGGTGCGAATCGCTGGACGTGAACTGGATACGATGGCGCCCGCAGCTTTCTGTTCGTGTAGCTCTGATGCTCCCACATTTTTAGTTCCCCTCGTACAAGCCATCGTTCGCCAGGCACATGAAAACTTTGGTTTACATTCTGTATGTGCTGTCGCCAATCCCAGAGCTAACGAACGCCCTTCTACTATTTCCGCTCCAACCCGACGCTCCACTTCGCGTTATCGCAACCAGACGGAGTGGAGAAATGCGGACAACCAGCCGATATGTCTCACCTGTCGCCGCATTGGTCATGTCGCCCGATACTGTCGCAACTGGTGGCCCTCAACACCTCGCACGCCGGACAACGTGATCCGTTTTGATGCAAATGCCCGCTATCTTTCACCCACCGCCGAGTCTAACAGCGCCGGCAACTCTGCTAGGAACACATGGTACAGTTGCTCACCATGCTGCGAGGACACCAATCTCGTTCTCCGCAAACACGTCGCCCGTCTTCCCGTTCACCGTAGGCACGTCGCCTTTCGTCCCCTGTGCCTTTTGCCCGCACCCTTTCGGAAAACTAGGAAATGCAGCCCACAGAGGTGGTGCTGCATTGCTGACTACTGCAGCAAATCCTCTGCCTGGCCCAAAAGGAGAAGTGTAATTGACATTAAAATAGACGGCGTACCTATCCAAGCACTCGCCGACACTGGAGCCCACGTGTCTGTGATGAGTGCTAGCTGTTACGTTTCGCCTACGACGCGCGGTATAGCCGGCGCGGATGCAACGGACGCCGGGGTTTCGTTCAAAGCGGCGGACATTTTTGCCCGTTCAGCGCTGCCGCAACGCTTCCTGCAAGCGCGTCCAGGCATGTTTCAATGCCACGTGTCTTCGTATGTGTGTGTGTGCGTGCATGTTGGTGCCCACGCTTGTCAAAGCGCGGCAGCCGGGGAGAGGAGCTCCCCCAACTGTGAAGCGAGGAGGTCTGACCGGCGCCGGCCCGGAGGATGCGTCACTTGTCTCAACGTGTCCGGGCGCCCCTCGCAAGCCGTTCCTTCTTGCCCTCGACTCCGAGAGTATAAGAGCAGCTTCCCCGGACGCCAAGAGGAGGCTTCGAATTCTTCCGTCGAGTAACGTGCTCTCCCGTCTCTCCACTTCGGTTGACCTGACCGGCCGCTCTTTTGCGATGCTATAATAAACAAGTTGTTCTGTTAGCAGTCGACTCATCCTTTGCCAGGACCTTCGGATGCTTCCAGTTGTGCCCCAGGCCGCCAGGCCAACGCTACCCTTGGGTCTTTGCGACCCATTTGGAACATAGCCTATGTAGACGTTTAAAAAAGGCCCTCACCCCAGCGGCTGCCCGAGTGCTTCATGTGGCCGAGGGCGGCGTGCTGATTGTTCCTGGAATGTGTACAGCGCGTTTAAGTATAGCCGGATGCCCAACTTCTGTTCTCTTTGCTGTGATCGACAACTGCTCTCACGACGTTATCCTTGAATTTGACTTTTTATCCCTTCATTCTGCCCTCATCGACTGCGCGACCGGCGTTCGTCAGTTAGAACTGCCTACACTTGCCGATGCTCCGAGCACCACAACACCGCACTTGTGCTCGCTTCACCATGTGCGTCTGTTACCCTAGGAATTTACTTACGTCAGTTTGACCGCCCTGCCACAGGTTCCTGACGGTGAATATGTGCTCCGACCCATCACCTACGTCCTTTAGAACCGGAATGTTGCCGTTCGGCATTAGCTGGTCACGGTTACTAATAACGACGTCGTTCTACCGCTTCCGAATTTCATCCTGTGCCCGCAAGTGATTCCGGCCAGCATGGTCCTGGCCAGTGTTTCTATGATTCGAATTGTATATTGAGAGTCTGAATGCAATGAGTGGTTTATTAGCAGCAATTGCAACTCACAGCTGTGGTTCCTTAACGGATGACATCGAGAAAGTGATTGCACCTGACCTCACCTCTGCACAGGCCATGGACATACATCTCCTGCTTGAATCGTACAGTGACATCTTTGATTTCAGTGACAGGCCTTCAGGTCAAACATCTGTTGTTGAGCACCGTATGAACACTGGAGGCACGAATACTATTCTTAGGCGTCACTATCGTGTATCGCTAGCTGAACGTCGAGTCATTCAAGCAGAAGTGAACAAAATGCTCCGCAATGTGGTCATCGAGCCATCAGCCAGTCCTTGGGCTTCACCTGTTGTCCTTGTTAAAAACAAAGATGGTACCTGGCGTTTTAGCGTCGACTATCGCTATTGAAACAAGATCACGCGAAAAGACGTCGACCCACTACCACGCATCAATGACGCCTTGGACTGCTTACATCAATTCAAAGCCATGTCCTTTGGCCTATGCAATGCAACTGCCACATTTGAACGTATGATGGACTCTCTTCTGCGAGGCTAGAAATGGACCACCTGTACCTGTTACCTTGACGACATTAGGTTTTCTCTCCAACGTTCAGGAGCCACCTTACCCAACTCTCTGCCATCTGTGCGGTCTTCCGGAAAGCCGATCTCCAATTGAACTCCATGAAGTGCCAATTCGGGCGTCGTCAGATTACCGTGTTGGGACAGCTCGTTGACGTATCCGGTGTCCATCCAGATCGGGAAATGTTCGCGCCTTACACAGCTTCCCTGTGCCACGTTCTGCTTCTGACGTGCGCTGCTTCGTCGGCCTGTGTTCTTACTTACCCCGTTTCGTCAAAAACTTCGCCGACGTTGTTCGGGCCTTGGCAGATCTTCTAAAGAAGAACACGCCATTCTCATAGGGCTCGGAGCACGTTCACGCGTTCACCACTCTCATCGGATTTCCTACCACCCTTCCCATATCGCCGACTTTGATCCATCTGCACCGACCGAAGTCCACACTGACGCAAATGGCCACGGCATCAGCGCTGTTCTCGGCCAACAGCAGAATGGTACCGAGTGCGTGATAGCTTATGCCAGCCGCTTGTTGTCACCTGCCAAGAGAAATTACTCCATCACCAAGCGAAAGCTTTAGTTAGGACTGTCGCCAAGTTCTGGCCATATTTGTACGGCCGCATGTTTTCGGTCGTTACAGACCACCACGAGCTGTGCTAGCTATCTTTTCTCCGGCAACCGACAGGACTGCTTGGTCGCTGGGTTTTGGGGCTCCAGGAATTTTTATGTGTTGTCAACTATAAGTCTGGACGCCTGTACAAGGACGCTGACTGCATTTTGCGTGACCCCGTGGATCCTCCCGGTCTTCTTGCGCATGATCCGGTGACCTGCATGATGGCTTTGACTGACATAACCTACATGCGCGCTGAACTACAACGCGACGCATCTTTAGAGTCCATCATCGCCGGAGTACAGTCTGACAGCACAAACGGCACGTGCCGCATATTCGTTCTGCACGACGGCATCCTCTTGCGCCGCAATATCAACCTTGACCACCCTGAGTTGCTCCTTGTCCTTCCTCGTCATCTGAGATCCGTCGTTCTCGAACAAACTTCACGATGCACCGACGGCGGGACACCTTGTAGTTTTGCGTACTTACGACCGAGTACGACGCTGGTTCTTCTGGCCGGGTCTCTACCGCTCTGTGCGTCGTTATGTCGCAACTTGCAAATTGTGTCAGCGCTGGAAGAAACCTCCCCTGCCAGCTGTCGGTCGCCTCCATCCAATTGAAACTCCCTCTGAACCATTCTTCCGCGTAGGTCTTGACCTGCTTGGCCCTTTTCCGACAACTAATGGGAATAAGTGGATCGCTGTCACTGCTCATTAGGCAACACGCTACGCGACAACAAAGGCGTTGCTGAATATTTCCGCAATTGACGTCGCCGATTTTCTCCTTCACGACGTCATTCTCCAGCACGGTGAACCTCGACAGTTATTTAAAGACCACCGCCGATCGTTCATGTCTCGGGTTGTGGACGACCTCCTCCACTCTTGTGCTACTGAGGACAAGCTGTCCACCACCTACCACCCACAAACGAACGGTCTTACGGAACGTCTCAACCGAAAACTCAGAGATGCTATCGATGTACGTTTGCAACGATCACCGCGACTGGGACGCCACGCTGGCCTGCGTGATATTCGCGTATAACTCGTCCCGACATGACACCGCAGGATATTCACCCTTTTATCTTTTGTATGGTCGCGACCCTACATTGCCGTTTGACACCATCTTACCTTCTGTGCTCCGCGTTGCACTGAGTACGCCCGTGAAGTCATCGATCGCGCTCACATGGCGCGTCAAGTCACCCAATTTCGCTTATTAGCCTCGCAGCATCTGCAAAAGGACCGTTACGACCGGTGCCATCACGATGTTCACTTCGCCCCAGGTGCTTGGGGGCTGCTTTGGTCACCATGTCGTCGGGTCGGCCTCTCCCAGAAGCTTCTCTGTCGCTACACAGGACCTTATCAAGTCCTAGGTCAAGTTAACGAAATAAATTACGAGATTGCGCCGCTACAGTTTAATGCATTCTCAAGTCCGACGCCTGTTGACGTCGTCCATGCTTCGCGGTTGAAGCCATACTTCGCTCGCATTTCTTCGTCTACCATGCGCCGAGACGGCGCTTCAGCAACCAGGGGTCCTGTTACGGAAGGATGAACGAAGAGAGGAAGAAGAAGATCGCGAGACGCTGGCTGCTGCGGGTTGTTGGTGGTCAGCAATCTTGACTACTCAGACTCATTTTGTATGTATTTTGTAAATATAATCTTCTATACTCCCAACATCGCCGTAACATATAGCTCGTCTGGTAGGCCTTGTTTGCTCTTTGTAAATGCACTAAAATGAACGCCGTCTATGCGAGAGCATGTGGAATGAGGTGATAGTTTTTAAGTATGTGTGCGCTTTCCAATTAATGTAGCCGCAAGTCAGCGTTATCCCATATTTTTGCCTCTTAATTGTGTCTTCGTCGTTTTCGCTGTCTTATGCGGGTGTTCAACCTGCACCAACTTGCCGCAATATCGATTCTGTTGCAGGTTGACTACGCAGATAAAAGGGTGAATCAGCAAACAGCAGAATGTGAAAACTGCGTCGATGGAGTCCTAGTCGATAAATCGTTTCTGTATGAATGGTGCTGGACAGCTGCATAGGCAAGATAGTATATGAACGACTGCTGAGTAAATCTGCTGCTCTGTCTGCGTGACACGGCAAGATAAAGGATAAGAGAGAATTATACAGCTCGTATTTGTCTGGGCGGAGCAATATTTTAGAAGGAACAATAGAGAACCATGTGCTCCACCACAACGTAAAATTAAGGACCTGCGGAGTGTTCTAAAAAAAGAAAATTGGAGCACTTTGTTTACCAGTTCGAGAATAAAGTGGTTTTGACACAGGAATGAACAGAAAGAAATATTTTTAATTGTAGCTAGCTTTGTAAAGAAAATTACGAAATGTTTAGGGTTGAAAAATGAGAATTCTGAAGTTCACACTGTGTTTTTATTAATGAAAAGTTGATTTATACAAGACAATAGTTGTCGTTTGGTAGCTCGTTCAAAAACCTATCATGACTATTATCATTTGTGCAGTTTCTTAATCCCTGTTGATAAGACAGGCTAATGGCTCGGACAATGCACAATAATAATTTATTAGTCACTGTTTTCTGCTTTCTTATATTTATGCACACCACTACGAAAAGTTGCAAACTGGCTTTCGTGAACCACCTTGCAGAAAGTATTGGTGATTGCACCTCGCCTAGTAATGCGCACTGTTGTGTTTTGATATCGCGGAAATCTTCCTATCATATTCCCACTACACCAAAACGAGTTCTCCGCATATGCCATTAACTTCGTTTTAACAATGAGCTGGAAAGTATATTTTGGTCAATTGCCTGTTGTTGACAAACCAGGCGAACACTCTTCCTAGGGATAAATTAGGGAGAAAATACACACGTAATTCTTGGACAAATATTGGCTCTCGCAGTTTGCAACCAGTATGAGAGATATTTACGTTACAGACGAAATTATTGGATGTTCTGCACGTATTTCCACGCGACTATAAATGTCATAAATGTTCACCTCATCGGAAAGCGTGTACTTCCCTAGTTCTCCAGCGATATATAGTGACAGCCAGTTGGTGGCGTCTGATCATTGGTCAAAATGTGTTTACTTTGTACATTTTCGCCTGGAGATTTTTTTTTCTCACCAACAGCTGTTGTTAGACTGACCTATTTAGTGATTGCTCTCCCAGTAGGAAGCTGAAGCTGCCGAACAATGGGTTCGTGTAGTGAGTAAAGATTATCCGCGCTATCACTCCTATTTACACTGTTCAATATATGTGCGCGTGCCGCAAATGTGCGCAATGTCAATTGCCACATTGTATGCGTCAGTAGGTTTCTTTCCTTCTTTTGCAGGACGAAAAAGATTCTTCAAAACCTCCGAATGATATAGGTTACCACAATCTTATTCTGAATTGAACATAGAATCTTACCTCCATTCTAGAAATGTTAGAGTTTTCTTGTATACGCAAGTTGAATCGCTTCAGGAATATGTGAAGAAACTCCTCCCTCCAATTTGTTGCCAAATATTGACGTGTTAATGAACACAAAGGAGTATTAGAGTTTTGTGCAGTTTACTCCACCAATTTTAGAGTCACTGAGTGTTGCTTATCTATAAGACCCGTTAACCCATACAGAAAGCCATTAACCCATACCCATACCCATATAGAAATTGCAACAACGAGCAAAACTGGTTTTGATGTGGAACATGTGAGCACAACAAAATTTCTTTATTATAGGCCCTTTGAACAGCTATTTCAGTCGCCGACACAGTGCATGAAACGCTTGGCAATATGATGTTAATCAGCCATTATTCTGTAAATCATTGCAAGTTTAGCGCAAGATAAGGTAAAATGATCCTGTGAATAAAATAGTTGACTTCATCTTAATGAAATAATTAGATATCGCACCTAAGAATAAAAATAAATAAAATTTCGGAAAAGTCGGAGGGATATTTTTGTGAGGTAAAACATAAGTAGCTCTTTTTATTTCAAATTTTATCTCCTTTTCCTATCAGACGAAGCACTTAATTTTAAGAAATGGCTTTTACCATTCGGAAGTTATTGTGTATTATTTTGAGTGTTTCAAATATTTCTTGCACACTACCAAGTAGTAGACCAGGTGGAAATATTCCGCATTTGTTTGATGCTCTACAGCCCCACTTTTACAAGCACGACGCCGTAGCACTCTGCACGTGGAAAGGATATTGGAATTCGAACAATCATTTATTACTGCGCGAGCTGCCTTGGGCTGCAACGGTGTGGGCGCTGCCTACGCCAACTTTTGATGAATATATCCTAGACAATGCTCATGCGGGAATCAAGAGAAACATGGTCGCGCTAAATGTTTTTCCGAAGAATTTGCGATATCTAGAAATGTGTCCTATACGTCCAGTTGATAGTCCTCATCTTGACTGCTTCTTGATTGAAGAGAGGGCTGGAGGACAAACATCGAATGATTCCTTCAAAGTGTGGTACACGAGAACGTTGTCTTGCAATAGTAGACGACTTTGTCGCAAAAGAGGAAAGGAACTGCCGTGTTTACTTTTACCACCAGAACGCGCTCTTGTGCGATCTACTACTGAATGCAATCTTTTTTTCCTTAAGGAACATTCCAGACTCCTGCGGCAAAGCGTGCTCAGAAATAGCGTAATATACATAGGGTGCGCAAGGCAGGATATAATAGCTCCTTGTGAAAAAGGAATCACTGGATTAATCATAGAGGTACTTGACTTTTACAACGTAACCTTAAAGCGGTTCAATAGAAGCTCTATTACCTCACTTGGAAACATGCTTTATTCAGGTAATCTTGATATCATGGGAACCGGGATCATTCTTACCTATAGCGTCGCAAACTACTTTGATATTTATCAAACCATTGAGCAAACCTATGATGTATTCTACGTTAAAGATGAGAACGTTGTCTTGACGTCTTTCGCGAAAATTCTCCTGGATGCAAAGGGTGGATTGTGCCTCGTTCTAGCTGCCTTGATGTGCAGTTCCTTAGTACTGACCATTGCTGACATCAGAGAAAGAAATGTATTTCAGTTTAGCCGTGCTGTCGACTCCGTGATGCTTCTTCTGGCTTCTTTTTACGGAACGTCGTTGCCTATTCCATGCAGAAGAAGTTCAGTCTTGGCACGAACAATTGTGTACAGCGTCTGGTTTCTCGCCATTTTTCCGTTGTCACAGTATTTGCGCGGTGAACTCGTTTCTCGTCTCAGTGCACGTTCACCTGTGGATGTTATGGACACACTCGATGAACTTGACGATGCGCTTAGCCGGAAAGCTATCATTCCTTGCTTACGCGTTGGAACTATGACGCATCACGCCGCTGTACAAAATGAAAGCTACACAAACGTCCACGCCAAGCTTAGCTTAGCGTTCTATTCTGCGAAGCAGAGAGAGTCTTTGGAGGCGAAAGACGCTGTGGGCTGCCTTTCATGTGCGCGACAAAAAGACCACGTCTGTTTCATGGATAGGTTGTCGGAGTGTTGGCAAAAAAAGAGTCGTGGATTTGTGGAATCTAAAGATACGTTGAATCCAACACTGGGTACGATGCTTGTTCGAAAAAATTTCGCTTCTAAAGAAGCCTTTCACAAATTGGTACGCCGAGTTCACGAAGCCGGATTGTTCGAGAAATCAGAAACGTGCCCTTCCGAGAGCGGGGAGAGTCCAGCTACCATGCAGCAATACGACCAGACAGCTGAACTTAGAGGTTTCCTAGTGTTTTTCGTAGTGGCGCTAGCCGTGTCTTGCTTTGTTTTATTGCTTGAATTAGGAATTTCGAGGCTGTAGTTCCGATGTGATAGTCTTTATTTCGAATTGATGGGGTACATTATCGGTGTGCATTTTACAGGAGAAATTATTTTTCTGAAAAAGAGATTTATGGCCTAATGAAATGGCATAAATGGAATGTCCATTGATGGCGCATTTGTAATTAAATAAACTATATTTTATGCAAATAAAATTATACAATCTTAAGGGACGCCTTACTGGGGGAGGCCAGCTAATATTCCGACCACCTGGGGTTCTTTGACGCGCACCCAATGCACGGCACATGAATGGTTTTACGTTTCGCCCCGCAATTTATTATATTTTCCCCCTCTTTCGACGTTGTAACAAAAACTCACGTGTCGGTGAGGCATCTGCTGCACTAAACTCACATTTGGTGGAAGTGGGGAACGTGACAGGTGGGCCTTATGCGCGCTGTGTAAAATATGTTTTCTTAATTACGGCCTTTACAGATAATTAAAACATACTCCTCTCATTAAAACTTCACCGACATTGTTAAACGCATAAGTGGTTCAGGCTGTATTCTTGGTAGGCCTGTCACAACATTGAGCGTTAATTTGGAAATGGGGCTGTGTTTTGATCAAACTTTTGTACTGTTTTGTTTAGTCACGGATATAAGAAAATATCTAAATATTCGCAATCAAAAGAAACGCGTGTGCTGTGAAATAAATTTTATTTATCGAAAATTTCCTCTAAATTTAATTGATTATTTTAGAGTTTCAGTATTTTTACTTGTATAACAACACTAAGAAAGTCAAAAGTGGGTTTGTTATGTTTCACCACGCATCCATATTCTAAGCATCGCTCACTCTCTAGGTGAAAAACTTCGCCGCAAACGTCACAGGCAATCGGACCTATGTCCCTGCCTTATCAGAGATAACAGGGGACGTAATGCTCAGCTGTAATCGGTATTCCCCCCACGACAACTTCAGCGGAGTTTTGGTATAATTAGGTGTCCGGGAGTTCAAACAGCTGTGCGTGAATTTCAGATGCCTTAGCATGCAATTTCTTAGTGGACAAAAATTACGTGGCGCTCATTGCGAAGAAGAGATTGGGGCAAAGAAGGGCTCAGCTCACTGTGGTTTATTTCAAAATTTCTAATGAGACATCTGTCATTGTTACGTTCTTATGGGAGTTTAAAAAATTGTTATCTTAGCAGGGCAGAATTTTGCGAAAGGTGCTTTGAGAATAATAACTACTATCATTTAAAATTTATCTTTCTATCGCGAATGCACATGTGGAAACATGTTTCGTTGATTCACATGCATTTTTATTATGTATTTCATGTTACGTCACATTTATGTATGTATAAAACCGTCGCACTGCCTACCATTAAAACCTGTTAAATGTTTGCACTTGTGTCTGTCGTTCCTCAGTACTCGTTTCAAGTGGTGCGCAAGTAACATTCAATATGAACTGTAACCTACTAGCGCACACCAGTACCCGTCTATGTTACGTAGAGCTGATTTTATTATTTTGCGTGGTCGATCGCAAAACTCTTGCGTTTGCGATCTTCCTCGAAGGTGTAGCCATGATTTAAGGCTGGAGCCTCAACAGTTAATGGAGATTGAAGATTTCCTTAGTATTGAATTGCAGAAAAGCACAAGAAGACACAGAAGCCTTAACTAAACATTTTTAAAGGACACAAAGAATGTGAAATGTATAGATATACTTTACGTATTCAGCGCTAAACATCTATAAGGGAGGGAAAGACTATATATATATATGTATATACCATCAGCCTGGTTACGCCCACTGCCGGGCAAATGCCTCATACTTCTCCAACTACGCCGGTCAGGTACTAATTGAGGCCAAGTTGTGGCCCTGCAAACTTCTTAATCTCATTAGCCAACATAACTTGCTGCCACCCCCTGCTAGGCTTCCCTTCCTTTGGAATCCAGTCTGTAATCCTTCATCACCATCGGTTATCTTCCCTCCTCTTTACATGTCCTGCCAATGTCCATTTCTTTTTCTTGATTTCAACTAAGATGTCATGAGCTCGCGTTTTTTCCCTCATGCAATCTGCTCTTTTCTGATCCCTTAACGTTACACCCATCATTCTTTCCATAGGGCGTTGCATCGTCCTAAATTTAAGTTGAACCCTTTTCGTAAGCCTCCAGATTTGTGTCCCGTACGTGTGTACTATACTATGACCCGTACGGGAGTGGGTATATATATATATATATATATATATATATATATATATATATATATATATATATATATATTTGTCACGTAGTGGTGACGGCAGTCGCAGGGACAATGAGGACGGACAAAAGTTCTTCGAAAGAAAACTGTTTATTGGCCTGACTTGCGCCCACAATGCCCTGAGTTACCCGGCGGCGGCGAGGCGACCAGCGTGCTCGGCGGTCGTCGAACAGAATGCCCGCCGCTGTCGCCTGCGCTCAATTTAAAGCGCGTCTTGGCGCGTCTCAACTGGGCGCGTCTTGCGTCGCATGGCGGCAGCGCGTCTTGCGTTGCGTCGCGTGGCGGCAGACTTGAAGAGTGAGCGAGCACTGCATAGATTCGCGGCATTACTCCCCCCTCAAAGAGGCATCGACCCGATGCATAAATAGAAATAATGCCACTAGCAACAAATAAAACGAACCATGCGAAAATAAACACAGAGTGTAAAAACGCAGCGTCCTTTAGCGCGTGTAATAGGGCTTCAGGCGGACGACATGAACAACTTCTGGTCGTACGCGGCGTCGCTGGGATGCAGTCATGGCGTCAGGGATGACTTCATAATCCAGTTCACCTAGCCGACGAAGAACCTTGTATGGGCCGAAATAGCGGCTCAAAAGCTTTTCACTCAATCCACGGCGCCGAATGGGCGTCCAAACCCAGACTTGGTCTCCTGGCTTGTATTCGGCGTTTCGTCTTCGTAGGTTGTAGCGTCTGGTGTCGGTTCGTTGCTGGTCTTTGATTCGTAATCGGGCAAGCCTTCGAGCTTCTGCGCGTTGAAGGTAGGCGGCGACATCGACGTTCTCTTCCTCTGTACCATTGGGCAGCATGGCGTCTAGCGTGGTCGTGGCCTCCCTTCCGTGGACGAGCCTAAAAGGCGTCATCTGGGTGGTCTCCTGCGCTGCGGTGTTGTAGGCGAAGACGACGAATGGCAGGATGACGTCCCAGGTCTTGTGTTCGGCATCGACATACATGGCGAGCATATCGGCGATGGTTTTGTTCAGGCGCTCGGTCAGTCCGTTGGTCTGCGGATGGTATGCAGTTGTCCTCCGGTGGGTGGTTTGGCTGTAACGCAGGACGGCTTGCGTTAGTTCCGCCGTGAATGCTGTTCCTCTGTTCATGATGAGTACATCGGGGGCGGCGTGTCGCAGAAGAATGCATTCCACGAAAAATTTGGCGACTTCTGCTGCTGTTCCGTTCGGTAGGGCTTTTGCCTCGGCGTAGCGGATCAGGTAGTCGGTGGCTACGATGATCCACTTATTTCCAGATGTTGACTTTGGGAAAGGGCCAAGCAAGTCTATGCCGATCTGCTGAAAGGGTCTTGCGGGGGGTTCAATGGGGTTCAGGAATCCTGCTGGTCGGGTGGGAGGTGTCTTTCGTCGCTGACAATCTCGGCAGGTTTTCACATAATGTGCGACATCGGCAGAAAGGCGGGGCCAGTAATACTTTTCTTTAATGCGGCGGAGAGGGCGAGTAAACCCGAGATGTCCCGCTGTCGGCTCGTCGTGGGAAGCCTGTAGAACTTCTTCGCGGAGACAAGCAGGTACAACAAGGAGGTAGGCTGTTTTGTTCGCTGCGAAGCTCTTCTTCATGAGCACATCATTCTGTACACAGAAGGAAGAAAGTCCTCGCTCGAAGGAGGCAGGGGGCGAAGAAACGTTGCCTTCCAAGTACTCTATGAGGCATTTTAGGTCAGGGTCCGAGCGTTGCTGCTGGGCAAAAGAGCTCGAGCTGATGAGTCCCAGGAAGGCGTCCTCATCGTCGTCTGGTGGCGGCGCATCTACAGGGGCTCGTGAGAGGCAATCGGCGTCAGAGTGTTTGAGTCCGGACTTGTAAACCACGGTGACGTCAAACTCCTGGAGGCGAAGACTCCATCGAATGAGGCGGCCACAGGGGTCCTTCAAATTGGCAAGCCAGCACAGCGCGTGGTGATCGCTGAACACCTTGAACGGTCGTCCGTACAGGTAGAGGCGGAATTTCGACGTAGCCCAGATGATGGCAAGGCACTCCCTCTCAGTCGTGGAATAGTTAGCCTCGGCCTTGGAAAGGGAGCGGCTGGCGTATGCGATGACGTTCTGCAGCCCATCGCTTTTTTGAACGAGGACGGTGCCTAGGCCCACACTGCTTGCGTCGGTATGCACCTCAGTATCGGCGTTTTCATCAAAATGCGCGAGGATCGGTGAAGACTGTAAACGGCGCTAAAGTTCTTTGAAGGCTTCTGCTTGCGGCGCTTCCCATTTAAATGGCACGTTTGCCTTTGTTAGTTGGGTCAGGGGCTCGGCGATGCGCGAAAAGGTTTTCACAAATCGTCGGTAATATGCGCACAGTCCGAGGAATCTGCGCACAGCTTTCTTATCGGCCGGCGGTGGGAACTGTTCAATAGCGGCTGTTTTCTGCGGGTCTGGGCGTACTCCCTGCGTTGTCGGTGGAGGATCTTCGGCGTTTCGTTCGTGAGCAACACCTCCAGAGGTTGCCGTCTTTAGTTTCCCCTACGGGGGCTCGGAGACCTTCCCCGCACCGCGGCTGCGTAGCTGCGGCGTGGCGACGCAAAGCGCGACGTTGACGGCGATGGTGAGCGCCAAAGGCGGTTCGGCGTGTATTCCTGTCGACGCAGGTACTCGTCGATTTCCTGCGGACGTTGGCCGAAGCGTGGTCGTGGGACGTCAACGGCAAATCGTCAAAGACCGATACGTCGGTACGGGCAGTGACGAAGAATATGGCCGGCCTCACCGCAATGGAAGCACAACGGCCGGTTGTCGAAAGTCCTCCAGGCGTCGCATTTCCTGGGGCTTGAGCGTTGCTCGTAGGCTGGGCGGGCGGGGGCAGGGAGGCGGTGTCCGGAACAAGTTGTTCATGTCGGACAGGATGTAGTGGTTGTCGTTGGGCCTGAGGAGTGCGTACTACAGCGGCGTACGTCATGGCCTGGGGTTCTGTGGCCGTCGGGGTGCCAAGGGCCTGTTGCACTTCTTCCCGAACCACATCCATGAGAGTCGCTGCTTGCGGCTGTACGGAAGATGGAAGTAATCGGCGTAGGTCCTCGCGAACAATTTCGCGGATCACTTCCCGCAAGTTGTCGCTGGTGGTGCTCGTCGTGTCCGGACGGATTGCACAAACAGAGGAAGGGCGGTTGTACTGCCGAGCCCGGACGTCGAGGGTCTTCTCAATCGTGCTTGTTTCTTGCATGAATTCCTCGACTGTTCTTGGCGGCTGGCGGACGAGGCTGCCAAAGAGTTGTTCTTTTACGCTGCGCATTAAAAACTGAACTTTCTTTTCCTCGGTCATCTCGGTGTCCGCACAGCGAAATAGGCGCTTCATTTCTTCGACGTAGGCACGGACGGGCTCATTTGGCAGCTGGATCCTGGACTCGAGGAGTCGTTCGGCTCTTTCTTTCCTCATGACACTGCCGAATACCTTCCTTAGTTCCCTCTTGAATAGCTCCCATGTCGTTAGGGACGACTCGTGGTTTTCGTACCACGTGCGTGCGGAGCCCTCCAATGAGAAAAATACTTGTCCAATTTTTTGCCGCATCATCCCACTTGTTGGACGATGCCACGCGCTCAAATTGGTCCAACCATTCTTCGGGGTCTTCGCCTAGGGATCCATTGAAGGTTGGCGGCCCCCGCGGCTGCTGCAGTATGATCGGTGTCGACATCTTCGGCGAGGTTGCGGTACTCGTAGCGGCGTCTTTTCGGTTTCTGGTGCGGTCCGGCAAGGCCCCGAACTCAGGATCCTCTCCCTGGAGACGTCGGCTGGCTCGCTGAACTGCTGGCTCGTCCTCGGGTGCGAAGCGCTGAGGGCTGGCTTCACGACTTGAAGGACGCGTCCGGAACATGGAAGGCTACCCCGCACCTCCACCAGATGTCGCGTAGTGGTGACGGCAGCCGTAGGGACGATGAGGACGGACAAAAGTTCGTCGAAAGAAAACTGTTTATTGGGCTGACTTGCGCCCACAATGCCCTGAGTTACCCGGCGGCGGCGAGGCGACCAGCGTGCTCGGCGGTCGTTGAACAGAATGCTCGCCGATGTCGTCTGCGCTCAATTTAAAGCGCGTCTTGGCGCGTCTCAACTGGGCGCGTCTTGCGTCGCATGGCGGCAGCGCGTCTTGCGTTGCGTGGCGCGTCTCAACTGGGCGCGCCTAGCGTCGCATGGCGGCAGCGCGTCTTGCATTGCGTCGCGTGGCGGCAGACTTGAAGAGTGAGCGAGCACTGCATAGATTCGCGGCAATATCATATATCACCATACCTTTGACACTGACTTGTTACTTTTATTGTCTTCCGTGTTCATTTTTACATTCATATTGATTTTTGTCAGCAAACGATTATGAAGGAAGTATCCTATTCATACCTATGACATATTCATCTACCATGCCGCTGGTGTCTTCACAAACATACTCTGCGCTTAGTCACCAGCCAAAAAGACGCAGGTATAATTTTCGGGTATGTAAGCCGCTTGCATCACAAAAGATAAAGCAATTTACTTCGTATAATCTAGAAATCTTGCTATTTACACCAATGTCCACATGATAAAAAGCAAGCCTGCCCGAAATTTTTATTCATGACATTAGTGCTGTCAGGTGAGTCCACATTTCAGGACAGCGTTGCATTTCTTGACGCACATAGCTATTATGATGTTCCCTAAACTCCCTCACAATACAACCACCTTCAGAAGTGCAGTAAAATCTGAAATCAACGATACATGAGCGAAGCAGAGAAGGCCGGTGTGATAGGGCTTATATATAAGGGTACTACATATGAAAACGCACTCGCACGTCTACACCCAGCAATGCTGCGACCCATCGCACATACATATCACGATTTGAAGCTTGCGAACAAATTTATAACAGCAAGAACACAGGTCGAGCGTCCTGGTCACCTCGGTGCATCGCAGCCGGCAAAACGGCTCACACGTAGTATAGACCACACTTCATAACAGCAAGAACACAACTCGAACGTCGAGGTAATCACGACGCATCGCAGCCGGCAAACCGGGTCACACGCTGTATAGCACACGCGGAATGGCAGCGGTAACGAGGCAATAAAAACGTATTGCTACTGATTGTATCATTACTTCTGAAAGTTGTGAAGGACTGGAGTTCACCAATTCGCGACAGCGAACCGCATACACAAAACAGATTGCAATCGTGTACGCTGGGTGCGCCGATCGGACACTATTTCGCCATGCCCTGAACATGTGCCCTGCTCAGAATGCACGTGTATGATGGACTTCTCGTTTGCGACGCATACGCGAAGTATGGCACAATATTTATGAAGTCGACGGCTTCAAATACTTCTTCCCGGACCCCCGCTCTCGTAAATAGAATACGCACTTCCTGCGCTTCTTCTATTTCTGTCGGCAATCGCACGTACTGATGAGACCTGGAAGGGTACACCGGCTTGCTGCCTACGATGACTATCTCCGTGGATGCCAGATAACTCTAGTAAAAATCACAAGAACGAGAAAATAGACTGTTTCTGACGAGCCTGTGGCTTAGGCCTCGCGTCCCCGCTTCGCTTCAAGCAAGCGCCATGTTTGCCGTGACGACGCCCGATGCCGTCCGCTTCGGACCAGGCAATTAGAGACGAGGAGGCATGCGGACGGGAAAGTTGCGACCGCTCGTCCGTCTCGACTGGAGAACCATCGGCACGCAGGCGGGCGAGGGCGGAACGGACTGGCGGATTGACCATATTCGGGTCGTTAATCTTCTACTGTGGACACAGGAACAGCATGAAAGCCTTGCAAGCTCGCTTCGAGTGTTTATAAATTTGCTACTGCAATAAGATCTACTTGTCCGGCCGATTCACCCAGTCACAAGCAAGCAGCACTCCCGGGCGTATTACGGGGAGTAGAAACGTGCTGATTGCCAAACATGGGAAGTTACTGGTCATCATGCTTCAATTTTGATCTACAGAAAGCAGAGGAGCTGCGCTTTTCACCTGCGTATTGCGAATCGTTCCTGATGGGATGGACAACAGCTGCTACGATTGTATGTGTTCTGCAGCGAACGCTTACTGCTCTGGCAACGTGCGTATCCTGTGGGTATGTCAATTAAAATATATCTGTATATACATTCCCACATACCCAGTGGCCCTAGGTAGGTTGAATAGAATAGCGCATAGCTGAGGGCAGGGCGCATTTCGAATAGGAGAGGACGCTCCTTTGCGCACGTAAGCCTTAAGTGGAGAACACGGCACTGCGGTTCGCAGTTCGCGGCACGGTGGCTGATACTGTGATTGTGTTTATTGTTTATAGTTTATTTTGTCGTTATTTGGGTCCGTGGAGGCCGCGGATTCGGAGACTAACCCCCAGTCCCCCCATTCCTGAGGTGGCGGCAACTCTTTGCATTCTGGTGGCGTCTTCCGTCATGCGGATGGCCCAGAGCTGCTCGGCCGTAGTTATGATGCGTATGGTGTTAGTGCTGTGATTGTTGGTGAGTTAAGGTTTGGGACGTGTCCAGATAATGTGATCGAGATCAGCGGGGGCCTTGCACGCTTTGCAGAGTGGGCAGTATGCATCGGAGAAATGCGGTTGTATTGAACGTGATTTGGGAAAGTTCGCGTCTGAAGCATTCGCCACGTGATGGATTGCGAATTATTCACAATTTTTCGTTTCGGGGGTAGCGTAACCGCTCTCTGTGCTAGTGGAGGAAGGTTTCTCTAAACGTGATCATTCGGTCCCGCGCGTGACTGAGATGCAGAACGAGGCTCATCAGGATCGGAAGACTCAAGAGAAGGATGATGCGCCCGGTGTGCGAGAACTCTGGTTTCGGGGGCGGCTTCGTTTCCAACCAGAGCCGGGTGACCATAGACCCAGAGGACCTGGTCGCGACGTTGCCTTGACGGAGGTGGGCCGGAGCGTGCCTTCTTTGCTTGGGATGCTATCAGTCCTCTTGTGTAGTTCCGAATGGCCGTTTTGGATTCGCTGAGGATGTAGTGTGCATTGTTAGAGGCGTAAGCCAAAGCGATTGCCGTTTCTTCTCCTTAGTGGTGAGTATTACGAATGGTGCGATTGTGTGGTGTGACTGCGAATGCCGAGGACGTACAGGTTCTCACTAGGCGCTCTTGATAATGGTATTGAGCTTGAGCTGGTTGATTGTGCTAAGGCTAAGGTACAAGGCGACATACTGATCCTGCTCAGGGCGTAGGTTAGATCCGTCCAGGTTAAAACCAGGCGTATGAGGTTTCTTTCTCTCATGCCGTGATGTCTATTTGCGATGCGTGCAATGAGGCGAGTGGGTTAGTGTACATGAGTATCCAATACCTTGAGTGTTCGTAAACCAAGGATACGGATGCCAGGTTCTGTAGGTATGCATTGCTGATGCATGTGGAGTTGTATCGCGGGCGACGTGAGGGTCTGGACGTCGACCTGCCCAATCAGGCTTGCATAGAAGGAGCTCCGATTTTTGTCGTAAGCACTCCAGACCACGCGGTTCTACGGATGCAACAACCTCGTTGATGGCTTGCTTCAGCGTGTCAAGAGTGTCCCCGTCGCTACCCCCTGTCACTCGCAGGGCGATGTCGTCTGCGTAAAGTTATGCTTGAGGTTGGGGGTGCTAGCTAGTGCAGGCGGTAATCCGAACAAGGCTACGAAAAACAGGAACAGGGACAGAGCCGATCCTTACTACGGTCTCGCTCTACGATGCGTGACGTCGCAGCCGTTCACTTCAGTTTGTTTCAGTTCAGTTAAACAAGAGATGATGATGATGATGATGATGATGATGATGTGTGTGGTTTAGTGGCGCAAGGGCCAGATATGGCCAAAGAGCGCCAAGACAGTGTTAGTGATTTCGTGGTGGAATGATGGGTCCTGTGAAGAAGGTGTGACGTGGCTGTAAAGTGGGCTAAATATAGTGCGTAAAATCTACGTGCTATAAAATTATGGCGATGACTAATGACGAATACTATGAACATTAAAATCCATCGTAAAAGAATGACGCAGAATAGAAAATATATGAGATGGTAAAAATACCTGGAGCACTGTTGCCTCGCCGGAGCCCTTGAAACACAAGGGCCTAGAGGCACGTGCTATACGAAAGAACTATCACAGCGGCATCTTCTGAATAGAGGAGACGCTACGAAAATATGGGGCTAACAACATGCAACACAACATCTTTCTGATAACTTAGGACTGCGTTGGTGTCAAATAGCGGTTCTGGTCCGAGTAACATTAATGGATGAAGGGGAATGTGCTGTCGGTATGCTAATGAAAAATGTCTCTTTCTCTCAGATTCGGCTTCCCGACACTCCAGGAGGACGTGGAGTACGGTCAGCCTCTCCCCGCATCTGCCGCAGGTTGGAGGCTCACTTACGTTGAGTAGAAAATTATGGGTGCCAAACGTGTGTCCTATTCGGAGACGACAGAATAGGACATCTGTTCGGCGCGATTTTTGTGGTTTTATCAGGTGGAGCTTATTGTCCATTTCCGCGTCCCACATGCGTTGCCAGTGGTCTCGCCATCTCCTTCGCAAGAAAGGCCTCAGATCTGTGACAGGCACCGCAGCGGTAGGGTTAACAGCTTGCGATGCGATTGACGTGGCCATCTCGTCCGCCAGAACGTTACCGTCGATGCTCCTATGGCCAGGCACCCAGCATATAATGATATGCTGGTTAGATATGTACGCTTCACACAAGACGGAGTACAGTTCATTAAGTACTCGATTTTTGTGTCTATAGAGTGGCATCAAGGCCTTCACGACGCTTAGAGAGTCTGTATATATCGCTGATTTTTGAAGTTTTGATTTTCTTATGTGATTTACAGAAGACAATACTGCGTAGGCCTCGGCCGTGAAGATACTTGCTCCCGGATGTAGTACACCAGATTCTGAGAAGGATGGGCCGAAGGCAGCCTAAGACACCCCGGCATTTGACTTCGAAGCGTCTGTGTAGAACTCTGCGCAGGAATGCTTGTGCTGGAGCTCTAGGAAATGCATTCGGATTTCTATCTCTGGTGCGTGTTTTGTTACCTCCAGAAAGGACATGTCACATTCTATCAGCTGCCACTCCCAAGGCGGTAACAGCTTGGTTGGATGCATTAGGCGAAGCTTGAGGAGTGGGACACGCATTTTATTACTAAGCTCCCTCACACGAAGCGAGAAAGGCTGTCTCACAGAGGGACGGTTATGGAAAAGTGTAGTACATGTCATATCGTTAACTGTGTTAAAACATGGATGTTGATGATTGGAATGTATTTTTAGGAAATATGTAAGGCTGATGTAAGTTCTCTGTAGATGGAGGGACCATTCATTTGATCCCGCGTATAAGCTTTCAATCGGGCTTGTTCTGAAAGCGCCAGTGGCTAACCGGATACCTAGATGGTGAACAGGATCTAGCATATTTAGCGCGCTAGGGGCGGCAGAGGTATATACTACAGCACCATAATCCAATCGAGACCGAATTAAGCTCTTGTATAGGTTCATTAAACACTTCCTGTCACTACCCCATGTAGTCTGGGATAGAAGTTTCATTAAGTTCATTGTTTTTAGACTTTTTTCTTTCAGATATTTAATGTGTGGAATGAAAGTGAGCCTGTAGTCAAGTATAATACCCAGGAATTTGTGCTCTTGGTTGACAGGTATTTGGTGTCCACACAGTTCTAAGGATGGATCCGGAACCAGGCCTCTCTTTCTTGTAAAAAGAACACAAGACCTTTTGTGGGGGTTGATTTTAATTCCGTTTTTGTCTGCCCACTTGGAAATCTTGTTCTAGCCCTGCTGCACCTGTCTCTCGCATACTGAGAGTTTACAGGATTTGAAGCCGATTTGAATGTCGTCAACGTAGACAGAATAAAGAATGGCAGGTGGTAGCGAAGCACGAAGCGTGTTCATCTTCACGATGAAGATCGTACAGCTCAGCACGCCTCCCTGTGGTACACCTGTTTCTTGTGTGAAAGGTCGCGACAATACGTTGCCGATTTTCACTCGGAAGATGCGATTCAACAAATAGCTGTCAATTATTTTCAGCATATTGCCACAGATGCCCATTTCCGACAAGTCTCGCAAGATGCCGTAGCGCCATGTTGTGTCACATGCCTTCTCCATGTCAAGGAATATTGACATGAAAAACTGCTTATGTACAAATCCGTCCCGAATATATCCTTCAATGCGTACAAAGTGATCTTTTGTCGACCGGCCTTCTCTACAGCCACACTGATAGGGATCAAGTATATTGTTGAGTTCAAGGAAATGTATGAGTCTGCGATTAATAATTTTTTCAAAAACCTTACACAGGCAGCTTGTAAGAGATATCGGACGATAGCTTGCCGCCATGGATGGGTCTTTCCCCTGCTTCAACAAGGGGACCACAATTGCTTCTTTCCATGCAGTTGGAAAGTATCCTGCAGCCCAAATAGTGTTGAAAATTGTGACTAGTGTAACTTGGGTGTCATTGTGTAGGTTTTTTGATCATTTCATACATGATTCTGTCAGAACCCGGTGCGGAGCTCTTGCATCATCTCAAGGCAGCTCTGAACTCGCCAATACTAAAGGGACAGTTGTATGGTTCATTCTTTCGACATTTTCTTATGAGTGACTTACATTCTTCTATTTGTTTGTATTTGAGAAAGGATTCTGAATAATTTGTTGGACTTGACACGCTCTCAAAGTGCTCCCCAAGTAAGTCTGCCTGATCTTGCAGTGTATCGCCATGTGTATCTACCAGAGGGAGTGAGTACGTTTGTCGACCTCTAATTCTATTTACCCTGTTCGTGACTTTGGCCTCATCTGTAAACGAGTTGATACTCGATAAGAAGATCTGTCAACTTTCTCTTCTGGCCTGCCTGCGGGTTCTCATGCTTTGAGATTTTACTTTCTTAAAGTTGATAAGATTCTCGGCAGTGGGGGAAGCGAGTAGCAGCCCCCACGCTTTGTTCTGTTTCTTACGAGCGATCCTACATTCGTGGTTCCACCACGGGACACGCCGTCTGCATGCCAAGCCACTTCCTTCAGATATGCATTTTGATGCGGCATCTATTAAGAACGCTGTAAAATACTCCACAGCCGCATCAATTTCTAAAGAAGACATATCAGTCCATGAGATGCTGGATAGAGTTCGAAATTTCTCCCAGTCGGCTGTATCTATCTTCCACCTAGGAGCTTGTGGAGGAAATTCATTTTCTTTAGATGTTCTTAGTAGCACGGGGAAGTGATCGCTCCCGTAATGATTGCTCGTAACTTCCCATTTGAGTTCGGGCAGTATAGACGCGGAAACTATACTAAGATCTATTGACGAAAAGGATCTGTTTGTAAGAGAGTAATATGTGGGTTCTTCGAGGGCTGTTCGTAGCTGTAAACGTTGACACGCTATGCTTTTTTTAATTACAATGGCGACACCGCCCAATGATGCAACAGCATGTTAAACAAGAGAATAATGTTTCGCCAGTCATTGCACTTAAAATGTGTTCTAGTTCAGGACGTTTCTTATGACTGCGCGAAAAAAGGAGGAGACAAGAAAGAAACACAGACCACACCACGAGCGCAGACTGCCAACTGTTTATTTTTGGAAAGCAAGTTATAAGAAACGTCTAAAGCTATGAACCAACTAGCCAGCCAGAACATCCTACTTAAGTCCTAGTTTCATCAACTGCGCAGTCCATTTTAAGCACAGATATTTTAGCACTACTCTATTAATCATTAAAATATAGTCCGCTAGACACCCTAGAGAGCTTGCATAGGTATTTTTCTGCAAGCGCTGTAAGAAAATGACAATACTGACACTTTGCTCAAGCATCACATATAATATTCGCCATATTGTCCCAAAATCTTTACATTTTTACCCGTAAAGTTCGTTCAGCATATTACATATGCTTCCTGCGCCGTTTGGATTCGCCACTAGTCCGCGCTCTTGGATGCCTGTGCATAAGGGTGTCGCAAGTGTCATGCATCAAGATTTAAACATGTGCAAATGCCACGAAGGTGGACCAAACCAAGGTAATCTCGCTTGTCGTCGCTTGGAGATACTGAGATTATTTTTCGCATTCCACCTAATTTGAAAATAAGTCTTAATTATTTTTTTTTCAAGCCCTCAAATACAGTAAAAAATGAAAGGTGTCGACGAGAAAATTGTCGAGCGACATGAAAAACTCCCGATCCAGCTTTCTGTTGCTCAATACGTGCTACTTAAATGTGTTTGCCCAAGCTTCAAAGAAGGCCGCGAATACACGCAAAATTGCAGTGCCACTGGCTGCTCAAGGCACTTGCGTGCATTCACAGGCTTCATTCACACTCCGGACAATCACTTTAACATAGCACGTACTCAGCAAGTGAAAGCTATATCGGGAGTTTTTTTATGATGCTCTGATGTTTTCTTATTGGCACTTTATCTGACTATAATATTTGAGAAATTGATGCATTGATAAACACTATTTATGTAACTAGGCGGAATACAAAACATAATGAAATATATCCAAGCAACGTAAAACATTACCTTGTTTCTGTACAGCTAAAGAACATTTGCATATTTGATATCTTTGTACATGGTAGTTGTGGCATCTTGTTTATCATATAAGCTTATTGAAATGCAGTGGTTTAGCCATCTATTTTAATCTGGAAGTCAACGTTACTCACAATATGTCGTCTATTTTATGCCAATATAAAATTACTACTACCTTTGCTTCTTTCCAGGCGCCAGGTAAACATTTTAATTGCTTTATTCAACGCATATAAAGACGCGAATAACGAGAGTTTAGCAACCTCCAATTAACATGAAATTGAGCCAAATAATTCAAGAAATGTTTACATATTACCGTTTGTATGCCCCTTATTCCCTGACGATATTACCAAAGTGAACAATGTTGTCCATTCAGTACACGCGGAAAAATAGCAAACAACGGTTTCAAACATTCCTAATCACATTGCCAGCTTCGGTCTAAACAATTCCGTGACAAAAGCAACTCAGACTCAAGAAAAATGCTTAATGCGAAGAAGTCTTGTTTTGTACAGAATGGCTCTGTGAATAATGTAACAGTTCTTAGGCAGACGTTTAACATTTTCGGCGCGAAATCTACAGTATGGTGATGCAAAGCAGCTTCCGACGAACCGAATTAGTCTCATGATTACTTATGGAGTTTTACGCAACTTATATTGAGGCACGAAGTGGTCGAATGCGTGCTTTGTGGTTTTTTTCACTGCATAATGCATTAAGACGAACAGAGGAATCGAACTACACCGTCGTGACGTTGCTCAGCGTACCTTGCGTCAGCTGACACGATACATACGCGGTGGCATATATTCAGTGGACCCTGTAGGCATCCAGGTTATAGTGAGCCCATCTCTCCGGCGTTCTGGGAGAAGCCCCACGGCTACAACAGCTGGTGCACACCCCAGGTAAGGATGAATTGTATCACTAGCGTTACTTTCTCTCCTACTAAACAGCAGGAGAGAAAGTAACGGTAGTGATACGTACCAAGTTTCAGAGAGAAACAAAAACGAAGCCAGCTCTTATGGCAGCAGTTTTGTCGATGCGAGAGAGGTAAATTCAACGCTGCTTGTCCACTGCTGTGCATACGACGAGCAAGCGATTTTCTCGTTAGACGCTAAGAGAACAAGAATTGTTTGTGTTTGCTGTATTCTTCTCACAGCTTTCATTTACGGCTTGTTTCTACTTGCATGGAAAGTTTAATTTTTGTATGTGTGTTTACTTTCGCACTCAATAAAAGCCGCGAGCTTATCCGTAATTATTGAAACATTGAAGATAGACTTCCAGACATGTGAGCCAGCCCACCGTAGTATGTGTCTATTGCGTTTATGCAGGATATCAATGGCACAGAAACATTTGTATTGGATACTTATTATCATCTTTATAAAACAAAACAAAATCTATATTTCAGAGCTTAATATAATAAAGTACAATATAAATTAACATTTTTAGATGTACACTTTCACAAGAATGCTTACAATTTCTCCAAGGAAAAATGAAAGGTTCTTGCTTTGCACTGGACAACACGACAGAAACAAATCTACCTTCTGCCGCGACAATTATTTGCGAATACTTTTAAAAATGTCAAGCAAGTAAACCCGGTCGTAAGCTATAACACATCCCATTAGCCACACTGTGACGCTTGACGCAGTGGAGACTGCAATTCATCCGAGGTGGACCTGTTCATGGCGGCACTGTAGCCTTGAGAAATGAAGGTATTAACATGCTGGCCCACAATGCGATCTCTCGACCACAGTTAAGGACTGTTGCCGCAAGGCAGTGCCTTTCAGTTTATGCAAGTGAATTTGGTTATAGGCTTCGTGGCATTAATACGGAAGATACTGCAAGAAAATTGAAGCAGCAACGTTATAACTTTACGTGCTACCGTTAAAGTGAGATCATCAGTTATTGCTGCTTTCTTAACAGCTGGTGGGAAAAACTTCGGACCAGTTTGTTACAGCGAAATTAACCCTTTCTGATATTATTTTTAAAAAGTTTTATAGAGGCGCTTAAGAATAAGTCTGATTGACCTCTTATATACTTTCCGCCTTACTCACTATAAAAGGATACTTTTTACATGAGGACAAGCTACCAAAAGCGTTAAACCACTGGGCAATTGTGCATGAGCACTACAAAGTCTAGAAGAACTTCTGTTTCATATGGGGAACCAAACATAGCGCAAACACCGGAGCGCATGGCTGACTACTCGCCAGATGCCGAACCCTACTTAAGCTCATTCGAATACGCATTGTGCCAAGAGCACCACAGCGGGACTTGCTGAGAAGGTAGATTGTCTAGTTCTCAAGCAAAAGCTCTTCGGCTGCTTAGTTCTTATTTGAACAATAACAAACACCGCATAACGCGCATGGACATGCCATAAACAAGAATATACACGCAGCCTTCGTTTTCGCTTCTTACCATCGCGTAGAAACAGGACCCCGTAGAATGCTCATAGCTCACAGAATGTCGAGAACAGGCCAGTGTTGCTACGCAGGATTGCCCGAGTTTGGCAAAGTTCGGGATCTCCGCGAACTCTAGCGTCGCCTTCAGAAAGTTAAAAATATCTAGATATAAAATTCATCCTTCCGTACGCCCCCAGTTTCATCTGCTTATGGAGATTCACTTTTGGCTCTCATAACTTCGGCGTTATCTCAAGGGTGGCTCTAAATAAAGCAGTCACATGATGAAACTGTCAGTGCCTTCTTTCATTTGTGTATTCTTCCTCCCAGAGCATGAAGTGCGCATCTAGAAAAATACGTTAACTTTTAAAGTATTGGAAAGAAATGAAAGGGTTGGCGTAAAAATGGGTTACGTCAGCACAGTTCGCATTTGATGGAGGATCAACCAATAATCTACAGTTTAGAATAGCGTTTGTCGCCTTACCACTGCTTAACGTAAGCACATTTGCGAGACGTTACGGTGCGTGTCCTTTCAGCTCTTTTAGTTTACCCTACGGAAAGTCAAACGTAAAGAAGACGTTATAAAACAGGGCGCCGTCTGGTGCCTCCAGCCAAACGTGTCCAAGCGAAGACGATTCCATTAGCAACCATCCTGCTGTTGCTATTCGGACGCGTCTCCCTAGGCCTATGGGTGCCGGAATCGCCAAATAATCTCATAAAATAGACGCGCTATGCGCTCATACCTATCTTTTCAGGTTAGTTTAGATAAAGCGGAAGCTCATTACATTACTGGCGATCAACGCGACTGAGAGCGTAGCCATCTAGAGAATTCACACTGAAGTGGGAGCCATGTCTGTGGCCAGGTTCGACAACGGTATTACTTAGCGTCCGTAAACATTACAAACCTTAAGCTCCCAAAATAACGTACGTTGTCATAGAACACGTAAACCGTAGAAACCCAATAACGTTGGGAGCATGCACAGTGAGAACTACGCACCTTCTTTACATAAGTAATGCGTTGACGTATTGTTGCGAACGCTATTCTAAAACTCCGTAATATCCGAAACGCCAGAAACGCCCGTGACGCGCCGCAGAAAGGCTTGTCAAGCGGCTTGCCCCAAATCTGTAGATACGTAGCGCCGCAGTGACAGTGTTGCAACATTGCATTGACAACAATAAGCGGCGTTTGTGGGTAACACTGCGGTCTTAATTGTTTGGAACGAGGAGCGCTCGTGTTGACATGCGTGGCGTTATCTCGACACTTACTACCAGCTGCTTTGGCGCTTTCCACACTACCTTTGTTCACTTGCTGCCGTGGTGGAAATTGAGGCGAGCGAGAAACTCGGCGCATCCTGCTCACCACATCAGCGCAGTGTTCCCTAACACATTGGTCGTGAAGCATACATTCGAACACATCTACAGGAAATAAATCCTGAGCTTTCCATACAAGAAAACCAAGGGCGATCGGCAAGAAATGACGACACTGAATTTTCTTAAGCGGGCCAGCCAGAATTCAGCGGTGCCTGGAGCTTCTGCAGTTGCGTAGACTCAGTGTTTTTAGAGACCAAAACAAAATCTACAGACACTGTGACTACTGCGCAACTGGGCGGAGAGCTCTGTTACTGAACCAAAAAACGTATATTTGATATGGCATGCTTATGGTAGAGGAGTATGTCCTAGAGCTTAAGAAAAACCACGCGAAGCTAATAATTTCCCTTGAACATTTTCTTTTTTGTGTGTTCTGGTTATTTATCACCTTTTTGTTCTTTTCAACATAATAGTCTACAATGTTCGATATAACCGTGACTGACGATATAACGCCCACGAGCGACTATAACTTTTATCTTATAACTGTTTCAGCACGGTTATTTGCCGTCCGCTTCACAATAACCGCTGAAGAAGCGTGCTCAGTTTACGCTCATTTCCGATCGAGATGGGATAACACAGGCGCCCGTCCAACTTCCCGAGGCTGAACCATCAGTGCATGGAAAGATTCACTTTGCATAGGAACTTTTTAAGCGCTCAATGTAATCTGCTTGAGAGCTGCGAAAGACAGTCTAGCTTCCTTCGCAATCCTCTAAATTCTGAAGCACCCAGGAGTCATTTCAGGTACTACGAAGCAAAGAGCATTTTGTGTTATGCGTGAATGTAATAGAAATCGGGTGCTTGTCAGCCCTGACTGCTTTGGAAAACGCTGCCTTGGGTCTCTTCTCTGGCAAGCGAGCAAGATTTTGGTCAGGAACACTTCATATATGGCAAATATTGGCGCTAATACATCGGCAGCTATATATGACTTTAGTGAATGTACTTTGGGGAAATCAGTCGTCTGTGCGGTTGAACAACACCTCGCTGGGAGCAGACATGTTCCATGAATTTCGCCTACAATGCTCTATAGGACACGGGTGTTACAGCATTGGATAGCAACGGTGTGCTATATAGCAAGTATCGTATAAAGGGCCTCGTGTATAGTTAAAGCACAAATGCCACCGCTGTGCGCGTCGTTTTTCCAGAGAGATACACAGTACGTGGGTAACATGTCAGTACTTAGTAGGAATATGAGATGCAGGTGCGGCGCAAAAGGTCTCAGTCCATAATACCGTCTTATGTTTGGCAGGGTTTATTTTGATTTTTGTATACCTTAGTATTACGCTATATATAAAATATTTTGTTGCTATGAAAACGAGGTCATGGACTTGGGCTTGCCGCTAAAGGCAGCTAAGGCCGTGGTCCAGATGGTCCATTGGTCCAGATGCCGAGACTTTGGAAACGGAGGTACACACGTGAGCAAAAGTATACGAACCAGGCATTGCGCGATAAAAATCATTCACTGCTCTGTCTGTGAATGCTACTTGAAATTAAAGAATGCAGTCCAAACTTGGCATTACGAATTTTACACTGCACTCGTCAGTTTCCGTTTATGAGTATTAACTGCGAAGCAATTCTTTTTTTTCGGGGGCCCTATGTTCTGAATACTTTTGCTCCCGGGTGTACGTCAATATAGGACCGAGATATTTTGAAAGTGGCTGATGTCCACTTCGAGCGCGCCGCATAATTATCGTCATGGATCAATACCAATGGGAAAGGTAGCGTGCATTGATTTTATGTGCTATGTAAATTGGTACTGCCTTAGCACAAGTATTCTCGCACCCCTCGTGAGTATATGCCAATTCATGGCCCTCACCTCTACGACAGTGGCAGCGAGGCATTCAAAAGACCTAGGGTGATTACAGAGGAACATAGAAAAGTGCTTGAAAAAAATCCATCTGTATTCACGACGGATGCGGGTGTCACCGAGGAGGTCAGTGTAAATTAATATTTCCTCCTCGAACACTCGTGAAACTCTATAGATCATTTGCGAATTTGAGAGGTAGAAATCGGTGCCAATCATGTCTGAGGCATGTAATAATACTCAACTGTGAAAAAATGAATTGGCTTGAAACATGACGGAAGACTACCAGGGAGCATTAAATCACGCAGCCAGCATCAGGAAGCGAACTCTCCGCGTACTCATTACCTTTTATTTTTCTCTCAAGGTATCACCCCAACACGTGAACTCTTAGACTCGCCCTATTGGCCAGGAATGTTTGGTTCCCTGTTGTTTAATGAATGCGCACTTGTTTCGCTGCCCTGATGCAGTGCTGCTGGCAGAGATGTAGCATTAAAACCTGCAGCTTCCTCTAACGTGGTGATCCTGAGTTGGGCTGATGACTTTTGCCTCAACGGTGTTGCGCAATGCTCTCTCCTAGATCTTTCCTTGCTCCGTCTCTGGGAAACAACAAGGGCCTCTTGGTGGGTCGAAAACTTCATTGAAAAGTCACGGTGAGATATATTGTTTGCATTTCACAAAATGCCGTCTGCTTTAAATACTGGGTTTGTTGATTTTCAGGTACCTGCCTGGAACCTTTTCCTTCTGGACGGGCACGACTCAGAAACGTCGAACAAATTTGCCAATAGAACGGTTGGTTTACCACGTTGTTTTAAGGAATGATGGTATATCGTCTGCTCGATCTGGAAATTTTTCAGATAGTGTCTCCATTGTCCGAAAATGCTAATTAGCGGAAAGAGGAAACAAATTATTGCGTAGTTCTGGTTCAGTTTGTTCATAGTATTGCGGTAAAATAAGTAGCGAACCAAGCCAAATTAAGACAATGACAGGCAAGGGGTTGTTCCTGGTATTACATCGTAATAAGAGTATACAGCACTGAGTTGTACATGCGTCATAGCCTTATGTTTACTTTTGCGTTGACTGGGTAGAGCTGTTCATGACAGGGCGGCGAGTTCTTGACTGATGCAGGTGGAGGGCTGTGCTATGTTACGTAAGTCATACATTTTTGGTGTTTTTTGGACAATAAGGCGATATTGTTAGCGAAGAAGGAACTTATACCTAAGGCTTATTTAGTGTCGTTCCGCATTACTGCTGACGAAATTTCTCTCGTGGTTCTGAAGGAGCTCATTATTCCCGAACGCAAATATTTGACATTAGCCAAAGTGCCTATTATGTCACTGTAGCCCCGAGGTGTTTCTCACGTGTAATGCACAGTACTTTTTACCGCAGAAAGAGTTTTTCCCGATCCCCCCTGGAAACTTCCAGTCCACGTAAAATGTGCAATGACCGGATACGGCGGCATTCGACCGGGCCGCTTCAGGCTGATTATGGAGCCGTTTCTAAAGCTGTTTGCGCTGCGCAAAGGGAACAAGTTGTGCTATAAGCCTTAGTCACGGTGTCTATCAACACGGAAGCAAACTTGGGCCGTTATCTTAATGGTCCTTCGGATATTGGTTCTCGATATGAAGGAAAGAAGGCCTAGCCAATGATGACCCCCAGGGTGCTCGCCTATATCACTGTCTTCGATAAGTGTGACTTCAGTCACCACATGCTCTTTTTGTAGTAGCTGACAGCTTCCGACAATTCAAGCATTGACTTAATACACAGAAATTGAATGGGCCAGGACGCTTAGTTTCAATAGATTCCATAAATGCAATGGTGCGAAATAAATAGTGGCATCAAGGGACACGCACAGCGGTTGGTGCGGCTCACAACTATTTCCTAACGTCTAACAAGGCGAACACAAAACGCATGCATAGTTATTGTCCTTCCGGCGCTCCTTTACTCGCGCATGTTTGCATATTGTGGTGATGCAAACCCTGACTTACATGCAGAAACGCTCGAGCGCGTCATAAGTGTTATAACGTCATCACGCAGCCAAACCGGGAATGGAATCCGTTTATTCAGTGCCGGCGTACATATATATATCGCTATGTGACGTCACATGGATCATGGCAGTTAACCCGCCCAGTACACATGCAGCATGACGTGCTGCGCCATCACAAATGGCAAAGTATATTGCCATTGGTTTACACTGGCATTGTTTGATGCAGGATGCCCCACGATATCTGTTCCGCTTACTCATCCGTCCATGACCGGACAGGTAAAATTGGTGTTATAAATATATAGGGAGTGGTTAATGGATATCGCGTTTCTCGCACTGCAAAAGTGTGTTAACGGGGTGTAAGAGTTACGACTCGAGTGCCTCTCTGCTGCGAGCGTATATTTCGAGCAAATGTAACTTCGGACTTATAATGTACGAGGGCGAATCATAATCTTTTCCTTATTTATTATTAGCCAACATAAGGTACATAAAGGTCATTAGAAATATATGTACAATTCTACGTACCTTGCGCTATTCTTCCACATACTCCCCACACAGGTTCACATTTTTTCCATCACACCTATAAATTTCAGAGTCTCGTCAGTCAGCGACGCATGCGCTCTCCCCGAACGCTCGTTGTCATGCAAGTCTTCGCAACGTTTTGCGATCTCAAACACCACCCCCTCACACTTCTGCGAGCGAGAGACATTTCCATATATATGGCCTACATTTCTATATGGAGTTCGGTTGGCATTCATCCCTTGCCCCAGAGAAAATGAAGCACACTTCGTTGCTCGCACGTTTTGGGCGTGTGGAACACAACCGCTATCTTCAACATCTGAAAGCAGCGCCGTGCCGCGGAGCTACCGTAGGTAAGGCGGGGCTGGTACAAGAAAGATGCACCACTGGGAATGATTATGTTGACTTCCTATTTACAGCAGTTTTTCGCTAAAAAACTAGGAGCAAAGACTTTCTTATTCCTTCTCGTACAAAACGTGAACAGGCTTATAATGATCCTTTGTGGTTGCGTCCAAGCGCAGTTTATCTTCGTGGCAACGAGGACAATACAATGGTCAAAGTTATCACGGTCGCGGTGGCAATGAACTATTCGAAGGGAATTTTCGTCTTTTAAATATTTCACTATTTTCCCCGCTCGACGGACAAGCATAGCGTTGTGTAGTTTTTGTTCGAGTCCATAACATGCGTGTTGAATATCGAGGTGACGAGTCTCCACGGTGGATGACGGAGAAAGAAGCAGACATTGGAATTGCTTTCATATGGGAAGGTATGGCGCGTAAAGTGTATAGTCTTGTCCGTGTGGAGTATGGCAAATTGTGTTGTTGTGGTGTTTTGCGGGAGCTGGCTGAACGCAGGGGTCCACTACAACTTCTATGGAGCCATTTTGACTTCCGTGTTTCAGGGAAGATAATCTGTAAGCGCCCTGTATTCTTGTGTTTCAAGAAATTTCATTGAAACTTCGCGTAATCCCACTACTTAAAACCAGCAAAGGAGCAAGCAGTGAAGTGCAAAGGAAATTCTGAGACTTTAGATATCCTGAGACAATTGTTTTGGCACGGTCGCCAGTATATTTATGGCTTCGCAAATTCTTCGATGTATTTAGTGCAATTGTTTCACAAAACGGAGCTTTTTCATATGTTTTACTTTCCAAGATTGGTACAAAAACGTTTCATTTTTCCATCCCACCTCTTCAGGCACTTTACTTCATAAATGAACCCTTAAGAATCGTTAATAAAATTGATCAGAGCAAGAACGGCTGGACGCGTTGCGTATATATGGCTATTAAATATGGTGCATAATTGTTGACCACACCGGGGAGCGAGACAAATAGAACAAAAAGAAAAATTATGGTCTACCGACTAAGGTAAAGCAATTAAAACCTGAAAGAATCTTTTGGTGGGCTCCGGGTGCCGAATAAGCAAGCTAAGTTTCTTTAATTACTCCTTATAAGCATGTTTCGAAGCAAAGGACTGTCCCGCAGGTGACATTTTCTTCTGTATTCTTTTTTATTGTTAATATCTTAAAACTACGGTGACGAACGTCGCCGTCCCCTTTCATCGCCACCGCACGAAAACTGTTGCGTATCTCTGACACGCAACTTCAATGCGAAGGCTGCGCGACACAATATCACCCCTAATCACAGGGGTTCATTATAGTTGGGAGTTGTTAATCAGCTCCTTTTACTATCTATTATTTTTTTTGCGGCCGCATTTACCCTGGCCAAACGGGTCGCTGTTTAAATATTAGATTGTCCGAGCACAAGCATTGGCTAGACGGCAATGCGTACTGGCGTGTCGAACGCTTTGTTCGGAACACGGGTGCCCTAGAATCTAAAAATACTTCAATTATTTTCTAAAAAGAAAAAAGAAACGTGTTGTGTAAGCGTAACTTCAATAGCTCTGTATGACAGTCAATTTTGATTAATAATCCTCTTCATCAATAGACTATAAAGGAGTGGTACGAAAACCCCGAAGAGGAGCTAACCATCTGTTACCAATGCAAAGAGAAATCGACAGAGTTGTATGGCAAACTATCCGGTCGTAAAAGTGCCGCCACGCAGGAACTGGCCTCCCGTGCCCAATCCCCCACGGAGTCCTATGTCTCGTATATCCAGGACGTGCTTGCACTTTGTCGTAACGCCGATCACGACATGACAGAGGCTGAGAAGGTCGGGCACGTGCTTAAGGGCATTGATGACGACGCGTTTAATCTGCTCATGTGCAAAAGCTGCTCTACTGTTGTTGCAATCATGAAAGAGTGCCGACAATTCGAGCAGGCCAAAAGCCGACGCGTCTTGCAACCATTCGACAGACTTCCCAATACTGCCGCAACGTCGACGTGTGAAGATCAACCCGCACAGCAGCATGCATCGCCATCAGAGGACGTGGTGCGAATCGTTAGACGTGAACTGGATACGATGGCGCCCGCAGATTTCTGTTCCTGTAGCTCTGATGCTCCCACATTTTTAGTTCCCCTCGTACAAGCCATCGTTCGCCAGAAACTTGAAAACTTTGGTTTACATTCTGTATGTGCTGTCGCCAATGCCGGAGCTAACGAACGCCCTTCTACTATTTGCGCTCCAACCCGACTCGCCTCTTCGCGTTATCGCAACCAGACTGAGTGGAGAAATTCGGACAACCCGCCGATATGTTTCACCTGTCGCGGCATTGATCATGTCGCCCGATACTGTGGCAACTCGTGGCCCTCAACACCTCGCACGCCGAACAACCTGATCCGTTTTGATGCAAATGCCCGCAATCTTTCGCGCACCGTCGAGTCTAACAGCGCCGGCAACTCTGCTAGGAACACATGGTACAGTTGCTCACCATCGCTGCGCGGACGCCAGTCTCGTTCACAGCAAACACGTCGCCCGTCTTCCCGTTCACCGTAGGCACGTCGCCTTTCGTCCCCTGTGGCTTTTGGCCGCACCCTTTCGGAAAACTAGGAAAATGTAGCCCTCGGAGGTGGTGCTGCATTGCTGACTACTGCAGCAAATCCTCTGTCTCACCCAAAAGGAGAAGTGTAATTGACGTTAAAATAGACGGCGTACCTATCCAAGCACTCGTCGACACAGGAGCTCACGTAGCTGTGATGAGTGCTAGCCTACGTAGACGTTTAAAAAAGGCCCTCACCCCAGCGGCTGCCCGAGTGCTTCATGTGGCCGACGTCGGCGTGCTTGTTCCTGGAATGTGTACAGCGCGTTTAAGCATAGCCGGCTGCCCAACTTCTGTTCTCTTTGCTGTGTTCGACAACTTCCCTCACGACGTTATCCTTGGGTTTGACTTTTCATCCATTCATTCTGCCCTCATCGACTGCGCGACCGGCGTTCCTCAGTTATAACTGCCTCAACTCGCCGATGCTCCGAGCACTGCCCCACCGCACTTGTGCTCGCTTCACGTTGTGCGTCTGTCACCCGATGAAGTTACCGACGTCACTTTGACCGCCCAGCCACAGGTTCCTGACGGTAAATATGTGCTCTGCCCCATCACCGACGTCTTTTTGAACCAGAATGTTGCTGTTCCGCATACGCTAGTCACGGTTACCAATGACGACGTCGTTCTACCGTTTCCGTATTTCATCCTGTGCCCTCAAGTGATTCCGGCCAGCATGGTCCTGGCCAGTGTTTCTATTATTCCGAATTGTATATTAGCAGCAATTGCAACTCACAGCTGTGGTTCCTTAACGGATGACATCGAGAAAGTGATTGCACCTGACCTCATCTCTGCACAGGCCATGGAAATACATCTCCTGCTTGAATCGTACAGTGACATCTTTGATTTCAGTGACAGGCCTTCAGCTCAAACATCTGTTGTTGAGCACCGTATGAACACTGGAGGCACGAATACTATTCTTAGGCGTCACTATTGTGTATCGCTAGCTGAACGTCGAGTCATTCAAGCAGAAGTGAACAAAATGCTCCGCAAAGTGGTCATCGAGCCATCAGCCAGTCCTTGGGCTTCACCTGTTGTCCTTGTTAAAAACAAAGATGGTACCTGGCGTTTTAGCGTCGACTATCGCCATTGAAACAAGATCACGCCAAAAGACGTCGACCCACTACCACGCATCGATGACGCCTTGGACTGCTTACATCAATTGAAAGCCATGTCCTTTGGCCTATGCAATGCAACTGCCACATTTGAACGTATGATGGACTCTCTTCTGCGAGGCTAGAAATGGACCACCTGTACCTGTTACCTTGACGACATTATGTTTTCTCTCCAACGTTCAGAAGCCACCTTACCCAACTCTCTGCCATCTGTGCGGTCTTCCGAAAAGCCGATCTCCAATTGAACTCCATGAAGTGCCAATTCGGGCGTCGTCAGATTACCGTGTTGGGACAGCTCGTTGACGTATCCGGTGTCCATCCAGATCCAGAAATGTTCGCGCCATACGCAGTTTCCCTGTGCCACGTTCTGCTTCTGATGTGCGCTGCTTCGTCGGCCTGTGTTCTTACTTACCCCGTTTCGTCAAAAACTTCGCCGACGTTGTTCGGGCCTTGGCAGATCTTCTAAAGAAGAACACGCCATTCTCATAGAGCTCGGAGCATGTTCTCGCGTTCACCACTCTCATCGGATTTCCTACCACCCTTCCCATATCGTCGACTTTGATCCATCTGCACCGACCGAAGTCCACACTGACGCAAATGGCCACGGCATCAGCGCTGTTCTCGGCCAACAGCAGAATGGTACCGAGTGCGTGATAGCTTATGCCAGCCGCTTGTTGTCACCTGCCAAGAGAAATTACTCCATCACCGAGCGAAAGTGCTAAGCTTTAGTTAGGACTGTCGCCAAGTTCTGGCCATATTTGTACGGCCGCATGTTTTCGGTCGTTACAGACCACAACGCGTTGTGCTAGCTATCTTTCCTCCGGCACCCGACAGGACTGCTTGGTCGCTGGATTTTGGGGCTCCAGGAATTTTGATGTGTTGTCAACTATAAGTCTGGACGTCTGTACAAGGACGCTGACTGCATTTTGCGTGACCCCGTGGATCCTCCCGGTCTTCTTGCGCATGATCCAGTGACCTGCATGATGGCTTTGACTGACATAACCTACATGCGCGCTGAACTACAACGCGACGCATCTTTAGAGTCCATCATCGCCGGAGTACAGTCTGACAGCACAAACGGCACGTGCCGCATATTCGTTCTGCACGACGGCATCCTCTTGCGCCGCAATATCAACCCTGACCACCCTGAGTTGCTCCTTGTCCTTCCTCGTCATCTGCGATCCGTCGTTCTCGAACAAACTTCACGATGCACCGACGGCGGGACACCTTGTAGTTTTGCGTACTTACGACCGAGTACGACGCCGGTTCTTCTGGCCGGGTCTTTACCGCTCTGTGCGTCGTTATGTCGCAACTTGCAAATTGTGTCAGCGCTGGAAGAAACCTCGCCTGCCACCTGTCGGTCGCCTCCATCCAATTGAAACTCCCTCTGAACCATTCTTCCGCATAGGTCTTGACCTGCTTGGCCCTTTTCCGACAACTAATGGTAATAAGTGGATCGCTGTCACTGCTCATTAGGCAACACGCTACGCGACAACAAAGGCGTTGCTGAATATTTCCGCAATTGACGTCGCCGATTTTCTCCTTCACGACGTCATTCTCCAGCACGGTGCACCTCGACAGTTACTTAAAGACCACCGCCGATCGTTCATGTTTCGAGTTGTGAACGACCTCCTCCACTCTTGTGCTACTGAGGGCAAGCTGTCCACCACCTACCACCCACAAACGAACGGTCTTACGGAACGTCTCAACCGAAAACTCAGAGATGCTATCGATGTACGTTTGCAACGATCACCGCGACTGGGACGCCACGCTGGCCTACGTGATATTCGTGTATAACTCGTCCCGACATGACACCGCAGGATATTCACCCTTTTATCTTTTGTATGATGGCGACCTTACATTGCCGTTTGACACCATCTTACCTTCTGTGCTCCGCGTTGCCACTGAGTACGCCCGTGAAGTCATCGATTGCGCTCACATGGCGCGTCAAGTCGCCCAATTTCGCTTATTAGCCTCGCGGCATCTGCACAAAGACCGTTACGACCGGTGCCATCACGATGTTCAGTTCGCCCCAGGTGCTTGGGGGCTGCTTTGGTCACCATGTCGTCGGGTCGGCCTCTCCCAGAAGCTTCTCTGTCGCTACACAGGACCTTATCAAGTCCTAGGTCAAGTTAACGAAATAAATTACGAGATTGCGCCGCTACAGTTTAATGCATTCTCAAGTCCGACGCCTGTTGACGTCGTCCATGCTTCGCGGTTGAAGCCATACTTCGCTCGCATTTCTTCGTCTACCATGCGCCGAGACGGCGCTTCAGCAAACAGGGGTCCTGTTACGGAAGGATGAACGAAGAGAGGAAGAAGAAGATCGCGAGACGCTGGCTGCTGCGGGTTGTTGGTGGTCAGCAACCTTGACTACTCAGACTCATTTTGTATGTATTTTGTAAATATAATCTTCTATACTCCCAACATCGCCGTAACATATAGCTCGTCTGGTAGGCCTTGTTTGCTCTTTGTAAATGCACTAAAATGAATGCCGTCTATGCGAGAGCATGTGGAATGAGGTGATAGTTTTTAGGTATGGGTGCGCTTTGCAATTAATATAGCCGCAAGTCAGCGTTATACCATATTTTTGCCTCTTAATTGTGTCTTCGTCGTTTTCGCTGTCTTATGCGGGTGTTCAACCTGCACCAACTTGCCGCAATATCGATTCTGTTGCAGGTTGACTACGCAGATAAAAGGGTGAATCAGCAAACAGCAGAATGTGAAAACTGCGTCGATGGAGTCCTAGTCGATAAATCGTTTCTGTATGAATGGCGCTGGACAGCTGCATAGGCAAGATAGTATATGAACGACTGCTGAGTAAATCTGCTGCTGTGTCTGCGTGACACGGCAAGATAAAAGATAAGAGAGAATTATACAGCTGGTATTTGTCTGGGCGGAGCAATATTTTAGAAGGAACAATAGAGAACCACATCGGGCAGCGGCAGCGGTGGCGGTGGCACGTTGCTGCACGAGAGTTCTCAGACAACTGTTTTGAATTTTACAGTTCCTTCGCTGCTGTCCGTCTGCAAGAATTTCCGTATCAAGCGCGATCTGCATTCTGCTGGCTTCATTGACGCACCGTGTGTGGCTGCCTACGTGCTGTCATCACGTGAAGATACGCCCCTTCCTTCTGGCTATAAAGCTGCGCAAGTCGTCGAGAGCCTTCACACATCGGGCAGCGGCAGCGCTGGCGGTGGCACGTTGCTGCACAAGAGTGCTCAGACAACTGTTTTGAATTTTACAGTTCCTTCGCTGCTGTCCGTCTGAAAGAATTTCCGTATCAAGCGCGATCTGCATTCTGCTGGCTTCGTTGACGCACCGTGTGTGGCTGCCTACGTGCTGTCATCACGTGAAGATACGCCCCTTCCTTCTGGCTATAAAGCTGCGCAGGTCGTCGAGAGCCTTCACACATCGGGCAGCGGCAGCGGTGGCGGTGGCACGTTGCTGCACAAGAGTGCTCAGACAACTGTTTTGAATTTTACAGGTTAGTTGTCTTTTCTTACTGTTGTTAAGCTGCCAGTGCATACTGCCGCCACTGCTGCCACTGCTGCCCATGGTCTAGTGTCTTGCTTGCAATGTCATCTGAAAAATTTGATCCTTGTTCTGCATGCTACGAAGATATTATAGATGGTGAAGAATTTATGACTTGTGCAGATTGCTGTCAAAGGTTTCATATAGGGAAGTGTGCAGGGGTTGGGGAGCGGAGTTTCAAAGCAAAGAATGCTGAATTAAGAAAAGCCTTGAAATGCTTGACATGTCGATCTTCGGTGTCTCGCAGTCAGGATAGCAGCAGTGATGCATCTTCTGCTGTCCTATGCAAACGGCTTGCTGAGATTAGTAAGTCATTGGTAAATCTCACGGCCAAAGTGGATGATCTGACATCTTTGAAGGAAACCGTTTCAAGCATTGAAAAGTCTGTACAACATATGTCTGACACGTATGACAAATTGCTCGAAGTATCTAATAGGCATGACAAGGAAATCGAGCTCCTGCGTAAGAGAGTTGACGACATTGAGGCAAACCAGGACGGGCAGCAAATTCGAAAACTGCGTCAGGAATTGAACGACCTGAGCCAGTACAGTAGGCGGCAAAACATGGAAATACATGGAATGCCTGTGACAGATGGTGAAGATTTACTGAGCAAAGTAAACAGCCTTGCTGTGAAGCTTGACTTGCCCACACTTGTAGCAAATGACATTGAAGGGCTACACCGCCTTCCATCTCAACCAGACAAGGTGCCTGTGGTTTTGATCCGTTTTGCCAACCGATCCACAAAAACAGACTGGATTTCAAAGCGCAAAGAATGCGAAGATGACATTCGATTCTTTGATAACCTGACGGCTTCTAGCAGGAATTTACTGTGGCTCGCTAAAATGAAGGCTAAGGAAATGAAGTGCGCTTTCGTCTGGTCAAAGGAAGGAAAGATCTACGCTCTAAAGCAACCTGGTGCACGAGCCATCAGGATCGCTTGTGAGGAGGACATTGATAAGATGGTTTAATCACTGTTGCTGCGAGACTGCGCAGTACACCTGCTCAACAATGGCTTATTTTACTGCCGAGTCATTCACCGACTTTCTAAAGGATGGTGCTTACAATCCTCGCAACACACTCTCTTTACCACTTGAACTGTCAAAGCCTAAAAATAAATCAGAAGAAGTAGAAGCTGAATTAACTAAACTGAACTTTAATTTTGACCTTATTGCCTTCACTGAAACATGGTTTACCTCAAATGCAGATGTCAGCGAGTTTCCTGGTTATAAACCCATTTCAGTATTTCGAGATGGAAAGCGTGGTGGTGGTGTATCTTTATATGTGCAAAATTATTTGTGCTTTGAGGTCTTGTCGGATTATTCAATTGTTTGTACTGATTTTGAAACTGTCTGCATTGCTTTTCATAGAGTTGCTATTATGGTTGTGTATCGCCCCCCTCAAGGAAATTCTGACAATTTTTTTCGCTTCATTGATTGTTTTCTGAAGTTCGCTAACCAAAACAACTGGCGTATCATTGTGCTAGGTGACTTCAATATTAACTTTTTGAAGGATAACGCTCTGAAGATTAACTTAAATGAAATAATGCTGTCTAATGGTTGTGACAATACTATTAAATTGCCTACTCGCATATCCTTGCACTCTGAAACATTAATTGATTTGTGCTTCACTTATTTCCCACCTCAAAGTTGCATATCCAGTGTTTTTTCTTCTGGAATTAGTGATCACTTGCCTTTCTTTTCACTTTTTCCTGATACGACCAAATTGAATAAACGCGTTCACGCTCGTAGAGTTAATGATGAAAAGAGCATCTCCAGATTTTGTCACTTGTTGTCTACAATTAATTGGGTAGATGTATATGGTGAAAATGACTCATCCCGTGCTTATGATATATTTATTCAGAAGCTGCTTGAATGCTATTACGCTGCGTTCCCAACTCAAACTATAAAAAACAGAAAGGCTAGAAAAGAATGGATGACAGGAGCACTTTTGAAACAAATTAAAGAAAAGAACAAAATGTTCTCTCGTTTTTTGGAAACGCGATGCCCGGATGATTTAGTTAAGTTTAAGAAGTTTCGAAATAAATTAAACTCAGATCTAAAGAAAGCTAAATCTTTTTTCTATATAAAGAAGTTTTCGTCAATCTTACACAATCCTAAATTACTTTGGCAAGGTATTAACGTTATTATAGGGAACAGGAAGAATTGTCTTACCTCTGAGCTGAAAGTCAATGGGGTGAATTATGCTGGAGTTTCACTTGCCAATATGCTGAATGAACACTTTTTAGTTGCCGGAGCATACCGACTCTCTGCTAGCTGTCATTCAACTCGGTCTGTTGACTCATACTTACCCTCTTGCAGCACTGAATCTGTATTTTTGTCCCCTACTTCAGTGGATGAAGTTATTTCTATCATTAATTCATTCAGGAACACCTGCTCACCTGGAGATGACGAAGTTGCTGCTTTTCCTATCAAATGTGCTGTAAATATTATTGCTGGCCCTCTTACGCATATTTGTAACAGAATGCTTCTTTCTGGTGTATTCCCTAGCAAATTAAAAGTCGCGCGCGTTACCGTTTTATTCAAAGGAGGCAACAAAAATGACCCAAATAATTACCGTCCTATTTCGGTATTGCCTCTGTTTTCGAAGTTAGCTGAGCATATACTCTATAGGCGACTAAACAATTTCTTACAAGCTAAACATCTTATCTGCCCCCAACAGTATGGCTTTCAGGCCGGTAAATCAACAGAATCTGCTCTGTTAGATATTAAAAACTCTATAATTAACAATTTTGAAACTAAGCTTTTTCCTGTTGGAATTTTTCTCGACCTGCGCAAAGCTTTCGATTCTGTGCAACATACAATACTGCTCCATAAATTAAAGACTTACGGGATCCGTGGAGTGGCAAATTCACTTTTGGAAAGTTATCTAACTGCACGGATACAGTACACTCAGATTCATGATGTAAAATCCAGTTTTGGTATGATAAAATTCGGTGTCCCTCAGGGTTCAATTCTGGGACCACTTTTATTTATTCTCTATATTAATGACATTGTAAACGTTCCATTAACTCCTAATATCATGATGTATGCCGACGATACTAATGTCTTTTTTTCCGGCTCCAGTCTCCAAGTACTTGAACACCAATGTAATACCTGGCTTGAGGAGTTAGCGGTTTGGCTCTATGTTAATCAACTTCAATTAAACGTAAACAAAACAAAGTTTATGCTCTTCCATCCAAAAAACAAACCATTAGATCATCACATCAAACTATTTTTTAATGACTTAAACATCGAGCAAGTTCATAGTTGCCGGTTCCTTGGTGTGTTTTTTCGTAGCGATTTGGGTTGGAGTGATCATATAAACTACATTAGACTAAAAATGGCCAGATCTATTTATGTTATTTATCGTGTTAGACATCTCCTCCCACTACAAGTTAAAAAAAGTTATATTTTGCCCTTGTTCAGTCTCACCTGGTGTATTGCAACCTAGTGTGGGGTACATGCAACAAAACTGATTCACACAAATTGCTTTCTCTCCAGAAAAGAGCTCTACGTTTATTAAGTTCAAGTTCATCTGTTGAAGCTAATCTTTTCGAAACATTTCATGTTCGCAATTTCTTTCATTTATACAATTTTAGTTTGGCTCTTCACATTTTTTATAAAGTCAAACATGACTTTAACTCTTTTTCTAATACTTATAATTCAAGAAACGTTGCGTATGGTCTACGTTCCGTTGCCCTATCTACTGCAAGACCCAGAACAAATTGTGGTAAACAAACAACCGATTATCAAATTATAACATTGTGTAATGCCTACCACTCTCTTACTCAGATTGCTTTAGAAAGTTATAGTGTGTCTGTATTTAAGAAAAAACTGACGATTCTTTTCCCCCCCGGTTAAATTTCAGCTAATTCTGTATACTTAGTTTTTTTGAATGTGCATATTATGAAATGTTTTGTTTATTGTTAATGGATATTTATTATTGTCTATCATCAACTATTTTCTATTGTGATCATGTTTGCTCATTGTTTTTCTTTTGTCCATTCGGCCCCCGTTTCCATGATGTGTGATCGGGGTTTAGGCCTTGTCAGGAGGTATGCTTGGTCTACCTCCTTTAGCCTCACCTCGAGGGCATATTGTATTGTATATAATATGGCCAAATAAACATACTACTACTACTACCATGTGCTCCACCACAACGTAAAAGTAAGGACCTGCGGAGTGTTCTAAAACAAGAAAATTGGAGCACTTTGTTTACCAGTTCGAGAATAAATTGGTTTCCACACAGGAATGAACAGAAAGAAATATTTTTAATTGTAGCTAGCTTTGTGAAGAAAATTACGAAATGTTTAGGGCTGAAAAATGAGAGTTCCTAAGTTCACACTGTGTTTTTATTAATGAAAAGTTGATTTATACAAGACAATACTTGTCGTTTGGTAGCTCGTTAAAAACCTATCATGACTATTATCATTTGTGCAGTTTCTTAATCCCTGTTGATAAAACAGGCTAATGGCTCGGACAATGCACAATAATAATTTATTAGTCACTGTTTTCTGCTTTCTAATATTTATGCACACCACTACGAAAAGTTGCAAACTGGCTTTCGTGAACCACCTTGCAGAAAGTATTGGTGATTGCACCTCACCTAGTAATGCGCACTGTTGTGTTTTGATTTCGCGGAAATCTTCCTATCATATTCCCACTACACCAAAACGAGTTCTGCGCATATGCCATTAACTTCGTTTTAACAATGAGCTGGATAGTATACTTTGGTCAATTGCCTGTTGTTGACAAACCAGGCGAACACTCTTCCTAGGGATAAATTAGGGAGAAAATACACGCGTAATTCTTGGACAAATATTGGCTCTCGCAGTTTGCAACCAGTATGAGAGATATTTACGTTACAGACGAAATTATTCGATGTTCTGCACGTATTTCCACGCGACTATAAATGTCATAAATGTTCACCTCATCGAAAAGCGTGTACTTCCCTAGTTCTCCAGCGATAAATAGTGACAGCCAGTTGGTGGCGTCTGATCATTGGTCAAAATGTGTTTACTTTGTACATTTTCGCCTGGAGATTTTTTTTCTCACCAACAGCTGTTGTTAGATTGACCTATTTAGTGATTGCTCTCCCAGTAGGAAGCTGAAGCTGCCGAACAATGGGTACGTGTAGTGAGTAAAGATTATCCGCGCTATCACTCCTATTGACACTGTTCAATATATGTGCGCGTGCCGCAAATGTTCGCAATGTCAGTTGCCACATTGTATGCGTCAGTATGTTTCTTTCCTTCTTTTGCAGGTAAAAGGCTACATGTCAAGGACGGAAAAGATTCTTCAAAACCTCCGAATGAACTAATACAGGTTACCACAATCTTATTCTGAATTGAACATAGAATCTTACCTCCATTCTAGAAATGTTAGCGTTTTCTTGTATACGCAAGTTGAATCGCTTCAGGAATATGTGAAGAAACTCCTCCCTCCAATTTGTTGCCAAATATTGACGCGTTAATGAACACAAAGAAGTATTAGAGTTTTGTGCACTTTACTCCACCAATTTTAGAGTCACTGAGTGTTGCTTATCTATAAGACCCGTTAACCCATACCCATTGTAGAAATTGCAACAAGGAGCAAAACTGAATTTGATGTGGAACATGTGAGCACAACAAAATTTCTTTATTATAGGCCCTGTGAACAGCTATTTCAGTCGCCGACACAGTGCATGAAACGCTTGGCAATATGATGTTAATCAGCCATTAATCTGTGAATCATTGCAAGTTTAGCGCAAGATAAGGTAAAATGATCCTGTGAATAAAATAGTTGACTTCATCTTAATGAAATAATTTGATATCGCACCTAAGAATGAAAATAAATAAAATTTGAGAAAAGTCGGAGGGATATTTCTGTGAGGTAAAACATAAGTAGCTCTTTTTATTTCAAATTTTATCTCCTTGTCCTATTAGACGAAGCACTTAATTTTAAGAAATGGCTTTTACCATTCGGAAGTTATTGTGTATTCTTTTGAGTGTTTCACATATTTCTTGCACACTACCAAGTAGTAGACCAGGTGGAAATATTCCGCATTTGTTTGATGCTCTACAGCCCCCCTTTTACAAGCACGATGCCGTAGCACTCTGCACGTGGAAAGGATATTGGAATTCGAACAATCGTTTATTACTGCGCGAGCTGCCTTGGGCTGCAACGGTGTGGGCGCTGCCTACGCCAACTTTTGATGAATATATCCTAGACAATGCTCATGCGGGAATCAAGACAAACATGGTCGCGCTAAATTTTTTTCCGAAGAATTCGCGATATCTAGCAATGTGTCCCATACGTCCAGTTGATAGTCCTCTTCTTGACTGCTTCTTGATTGAAGAGAGGGCTGGAGGACAAACATCGAATGATTCCTTCAAAGTGTGGTACACGAGAACGTTGTCTTGCAATAGTAGACGACTTTGTCGCAAAAGAGGAAGAGAACTGCCGTGTTTACTTTTACCACCAGAACGCGCTCTTGTGCGATCTACTACTGAATGCAATCTTTTTTTCCTTAAGGAACATTCCAGATTCCTGCGGCAAAGCGTGCTCAGAAATAGCGTAATATACATAGGCTGTGCAAGGCAGGATATAATAGCGCCTTGTGAAAAAGGAATCACTGGATTGATCATAGAGGTACTTGACTTTTACAACGTAACCTTAAAGTGGTTCAATAGAAGTTCCGTTACCTCACTTGGGAACATGCTTGTTTTAGGTAATCTTGATATCATGGGAACCGGGATCATTCTTACCTATAGCGTGGGAAACTACTTTGATGTTTATCAAACCATTGAGCAAACGTATGATGTATTCTACGTTAAAGATGAGAACGTTGTCTTGACGTCTTTCGCTAAAATTCTCCTGGATGCAAAGGGTGGATTGTGCCTCGTTCTAGCTGCCTTGATGTGCAGTTCCTTAGTACTGACCATTGCTGACATCAGAGAAAGAAATGTATTTCAGTTTAGCCGTGCTGTGGACTCCGTGATGCTTCTTCTGGCTTCTTTTTACGGAACGTCGTTGCCTATTCCATGCAGAAGAGGTTCAGTCTTGGCACGAACAATTGTGTACAGCGTCTGGTTTCTCGCCATTTTTCCGTTGTCACAGTATTTGCGCGGTGAACTCGTTTCTCGTCTCAGTGCACGTTCACCTGTGGATGTTTTGGACACACTCGATGAACTTGACGATGCGCTTAGCCGGAAAGCTATCATTCCTTGCTTACGCGTTGGAACTATGACGCATCACGCCGCTGTACAAAACGAAAGCTACACAAACGCCAACGCCAAGCTTAGCTTAGCGTTCTATTCTGCGAAGCAGAGAGACTCTTTCCAGGCGAAAGACGCTGTGGGCTGCCTTTCATGTGCGCGACAAAAAGACCACGTCTGTTTCATGGATAGGTTGTCGAAGTGTTGGCAAAAAAAGAGTCGTGGATTTGTGGAATCTAAAGATACGCTGAATCCAACACTGGGTACGATGCTTGTTCGAAAAAATTTCTGTTCTAGAGAAGCCTTTCACAAATTGGTACGCCGAGTTCACGAAGCCGGATTGTTCGAGAAATCAGAAACGTGCCCTTCCGAGAGCGGGGAGAGACCAGCTACCATGCAGCAATACGACCAGACAGCTGAACTTAAAGGTTTCCTAGTGCTTTTCTTAGTGGCGCTAGCCGTGTCCTGCTTTGTTTTATTGCTTGAATTAGGAATTTCGAGGCTGTAGTTCCGATGTGAAAGTCTTTATTTCGAATTGATGGTGTACATTATCGGTGTGCATTTTACAGGAGTAGTTATTTTTCTGAAAAAGACATTTATGGCCTAATGGAATGGCATAAATGGAATGTCCATTTATGGCGCGTTTGTAATTAAATAAACTATATATTAGGCAAATAAAATTATACAATCTTAAGGGACGCCTTACTGGGGGAGGCCAGCTAATATTCCGACCACCTGGGTTTCTTTGACGCGCACCCAATGCACGGCACATGAATGGTATTACGTTTCGCCCCGCAATTTATTATATTTTCCCCCTCTTTCGACGTTGTAACAAAAAGTCACGTTTCGGCGAGGCATCTGCTGTACTAAACTCACATTTGGCGGAAGTGGGGAACGTGACAGGTGGGCCTTATGCGCGCTGTGTAAAATATGTTTCTTAATTACGGCCTTTACAGATAATTAAAACATACTCCTCTCATTAAAACCCTCACCGACATTGTTAAACGCATAAGTGGTTCAGGCTCTATTCTTGGTAGGCCTGTCACAACATTGAGCGGCAATTTGGTGGAAATGGGGCTGTGTTTTGATCAAACTTTTGTACTGTTTTGTTTAGTCACGGATATAAGAAAATGTCTAAATATTCGCAATCGAAAGAAACGCGTGTGCTGTGAAATAACTTTTATTTATCGAAAATTTCCTGTAACTTTAATTGATTATTTTAGAGTTTCAGTATTTTTACTCGTATAACAACACTAAGAAAGTCAATAGTGGCTTTCTTATGTTTCACCACGCATCCATATTCTAAGCATCGCACACACTCTAGGTGAAAAACTTCGCCGCAAACGTCACAGGCAATCAGACCTATGTCCCTGCCTTATCAGAGATAACAGGGGACGTAATGCTCAGCTGTAATCGATATTCCCCCTACGACAACTTCAGCGGAGTTTTGGTATAATTAGGTGTCCGGGAGTTCTAACAGCTGTGCGTGAATTTCAGATGCCTTAGGATGCAATTTCTTAGTGGACAAAAATTACGTGGCGCTCATTGCGAAGAAGAGATTGGGGCAGAGAAGGGCTCAGCTCACTGTGGTTTATTTCAAAATTTCTAATGAGACATCTGTCACTGTTATGTTGTTATGGGACTTTAAAAAATTGTTATCTTAACAGGGCAGGATTTTGCGAAAGGTGCTTTGAGAATAATAACTACTATCATTTAAAATTTATCTTTCTATCGCGAATGCACATGTGGAAACATGTTTCGTTGATTCACATGCATTTTTATTATGTATTTCATGTTACGTCACATTTATGTATGTATAAAACCGTCGCACTGCCTACCATTAAAACCTGTTAAATATTTGCCCTTGTGTCTGTCATTCATCAGTACTCGTTTCAAGTGGTGCGCAAGTAATATTCAATATGAACTGTAACCTACTAGCCCACACCAATACCCGCCTATGTACGTAGGGCTGATTTGATTATTTTGCGTGGTCGATCGCAAAACTCTTGCGTTTGCGATCTTCCTCGAGGGTGTAGCCATGATTTAAGGCTGAAGCCTCAACAGCTTGTGGAGATGGAAGATTTCCTTAGTATTGAAGTGCAGAAGAGCACAAGAAGACACAGAAGCCTTAACTGAACATTCTTAAAGGACACAAAGAATGTGAAATGTATACATATACTTTACGTATTCATCGCTCAACATCAAGAAGGGGGGGCAAGAATGTGTAATATATATATATATATATATATATATATATATATATATATATATATATATATATATATATATATATATATATATGTGTGTATATATAAATACCATCAGCCTGGTTACGCCCACTGCAGGGCCAATGCCTCATAATTCTCCAACTACGCCGGTCAGGTACTGATTGAGGCCATGTTGTGGCCCTGCAAACTTCTTAATCTCATCCGCCAACATAACTTGCTGCCGCCCCCTGCTAGGCTTCCCTTCCTTTGGGATCCAGTCTGTAATCCTTAATCACCATCGGTTATCTTCCCTCCTCTTTACATGTCCTGCCAATGTCCATTTCTTTTTCTTGATTTCAACTAAGATGTCATGAGCTCGCGTTTTTTCCCTCATCCAATCTGCTCTTTTCTGATCCCTTAACGTTACACCCATCATTCTTTCCATAGCGCGTTGCATCGTCCTAAATTTAAGTTGAACCCTTTTCGTAAGCCTCCAGATTTGTGTGCCGTACGTGTGTACTATACTATGACCCGTACGGGAGTGGGTATATATATATATATATATATTTGTCACGTAGTGGTGACGGCAGTCGCAGGGACAATGAGGACGGACAAAAGTTCGTCGAAAGAAGACTGTTTATTGGGCTGACTTGCGCCCACAATGCCCTGAGTTACCCGGCGGCGGCGAGGCGACCAGCGTGCTCGGCGGTGGTCGAACAGAATGCCCGCCGCTGTCGTCTGCGCTCAATTTAAAGCGCGTCTTGGCGCGTCTCATCTGGGCGCGCCTAGCGTTGCATGGCGGCAGCGCGTCTTGCGTTGCGTCGCGTGGCGGCAGACTTGAAGAGTGAGCGAGCACTGCATAGATTCGCGGCATTACTCCCCCCTCAAAGAGGCATCGACCCGATGCATAAATAGAAATAATGCCACTAGCAACAAATAAAACGAACCATGCGAAAATAAACACAGAGTGTAAAAACGCAGCGTCCTTTAGCGCGTGTAATAGAGCTTCAGGCGGACGACATGAACAACTTCTGGTCGTACGCGGCGTCGCTGGGATGCAGTCATGGCGTCAGGGATGACTTCATAATCCAGTTCACCTAGCCGACGAAGAACCTTGTATGGGCCGAAATAGCGGCTCAAAAGCTTTTCACTCAATCCACGGCGCCGAATGGGCGTCCAAACCCAGACTTGGTCTCCTGGCTTGTATTCGGCGTTTCGTCTTCGTAGGTTGTAGCGTCTGGTGTCGGTTCGTTGCTGGTCTTTGATTCGTAATCGGGCAAGCCTTCGAGCTTCTTCTGCGCGTTGAAGGTAGGCGGCGACATCGACGTTCTCTTCCTCTGTAACATTGGGCAGCATGGCGTCTAGCGTGGTCGTGGCCTCCCTTCCGTGGACGAGCCTAAAAGGCGTCATCTGGGTGGTCTCCTGCACTGCGGTGTTGTAGGCGAAGACGACGAATGGCAGGATGACGTCCCAGGTCTTGTGTTCGGCATCGATATACATGGCGAGCATATCGGCGATGGTTTTGTTCAGGCGCTCGGTCAGTCCGTTGGTCTGCGGATGGTATGCAGTTGTCCTCCGGTGGGTGGTTTGGCTGTAACGCCGGACGGCTTGCGTTAGTTCCGCCGTGAATGCTGTTCCTCTGTCCGTGATGAGTACACCGGGGGCGCCGTGTCGCAGAAGAATGCATTCCACGAAAAATTTGGCGACTTCTGCTGCTGTTCCGTTCGGTAGGGCTTTTGCCTCGGCGTAGCGGGTCAGGTAGTCGGTGGCTACGATGATCCACTTATTTCCAGACGTTGACTTTGGGAAAGGGCCAAGCAAGTCTATGCCGATCTGCTGAAAGGGTCTTGCGGGGGGTTCAATGGGGTTCAGGAATCCTGCTGGTCGGGTGGGAGGTGTCTTTCGTCGCTGACAATCTCGGCAGGTTTTCACATAATGTGCGACATCGGCAGAAAGGCGGGGCCAGTAATACTTTTCTTTAATGGGGCGGAGAGTGCGAGTAAACCCGAGATGTCCCGCTGTCGGCTCGTCGTGGGAAGCCTGTAGAACTACTTCGCGGAGACAAGCAGGTACAACAAGGAGGTAGGCTGTTTTGTTCGCCGCGAAGTTCTTCTTCATGAGCACATCATTCTGTACACAGAAGGAAGAAAGTCCTCGCTTGAATGAGGCAGGGGGCGAAGAAACGTTGCCTTCCAAGTACTCTATGAGGCATTTTAGGTCAGGGTCCGAGCGTTGCTGCTGGGCAAAAGAGCTGGAGCTAATGAGTCCCAGGAAGGCGTCCTCATCGTCGTCTGGTGGCGGCGCATCTACAGGGGCTCGTGAGAGGCAATCGGCGTCAGAGTGTTTGAGTCCGGACTTGTAAACCACGGTGGCGTCAAACTCCTGGAGGCGAAGACTCCATCGAGCGAGGCGGCCACAGGGGTCCTTCAAATTGGCAAGCCAGCACAGCGCGTGGTGATCGCTGAACACCTTGAACGGTCGTCCGTACAGGTAGAGGCGGAATTTCGACGTAGCCCAGATGATGGCAAGGCACTCCCTCTCAGTCGTGGAATAGTTAGCCTCGGCCTTGGAAAGGGAGCGGCTGGCGTATGCGATGACGTTCTGCAGCCCATCGCTTTTTTGAACGAGGACGGTGCCTAGGCCCACACTGCTTGCGTCGGTATGCACCTCAGTATCGGCGTTTTCATCAAAATGCGCGAGGATCAGTGAAGACTGTAAACGGCGCTAAAGTTCTTTGAAGGCTTCTGCTTGCGGCGCTTCCCATTTAAATGGCACGTTTGCCATTGTTAGTTGGGTCAGGGGCTCGGCGATGCGCGATAAGGTTTTCACAAATCGTCGGTAATATGCGCACAGTCCGAGTAATCTGCGCACAGCTTTCTTATCGGCCGGCGGTGGGAACTGTTCAATAGCGGCTGTTTTCTGCGGGTCTGGGCATACTCCCTCCCTGCTAACGATGTGACCTAGAAACAGCAGCTCTGCATAAGCAAAGTGGCACTTCTCGGCTTTCAAGGTTAGGCCAGACTTGATGGCATCGAGCACTGTCCGAAGTCTTTTGAGGTGTTTTTGAAAGTTCGAGGCGAAGACAACGACGTCATCTAAATATACCAGACAAATTTGCCACTTTAGGCCTGCGAGCACTGTATCCATCACCCGCTGAAACGTCGCTGGTGCGGAACAGAGACCAAATGATTGATGAATATTGTTTCTTGGCGCAAGGGCCAGAAATGGCCAAAGAGCGCCATGACATTTGGTGAAGAATGGCAATGAGTATCGATGAATATGGCGGTTATCGAGTGGCTGTATATTGGCCTAAAATATTCGCTGTAAATGCTGTAAAATATGTATCAATTAAAATAATGTCAATGAGAAGTGAGTCCTACGGTTGTAAAAGTACGTTGAGAACGATAAGATACTAAAAGATGTTAATTTATAGCAGCACCAGTGCCTCTGCAGAGCCCTTCAGTGCAAGGGCTGCGAGGCATGTGCTCTGTAAGTGATTTCATTGCAGCTACAGCCTCTAAGCAGAGGCTGTGCTACAAATAGCCTGGCCAAATGATTTCTATGGTATTAGTTTCTTCTAAGAACTTGAGTACTGATTTAAAATTAATTAGAGGGTCGTTGCCTAAAAAGAAGACTGGGTGCAGAGGTATATTATGACGGTATAAGGAAGGGAAGAACTTTTTTCTCTCCTCTTCTAATAATGGGCACTGAACGAGAACATGAAGGACTGTAAACTACTTCCACACCTAGGGCATGTCGGAGGGTTAGTTCCAGTTAGAATGTATGAGCGAGTGCTATAGGTATGCCCAATTCTTAACCTACAGAGCAGTACTTCCTTATGTCTCGTTGTTTTCTCAGAGATCCAGTTTCCTATTTTCGGTTTGATTAGGTGCAGTTTGTTGGATACCTGAGTGTCCCATTGCCGTTGCCAATATTTCCGTAGTTTATGCTGTAAAAATGGTTTAAGGTCTGTGTAGGGTACAGGTATATTAATGTTTGCATCACAAAAAGGTACGGATGTAGCCCTTTCGTCAGCAGCTACGTTGCCCTCTAGGCCTCTATGGCCAGGCACCCAACAAAGAACAATCATTTGGTTAGACAGGTACGCTGAACATAGAAGGTTATAGACTTCATTAAGGATGGAGTTTTTGTGTTTTCGTATACTTGATATGCAGCTAACAACGCTTAATGAGTCTGTGAATATGACAGCCTTTGTTATACCTGTTTGTTTGATATGTTTCACAGCAGAGAGGATCGCGTATGCCTCCGCTGTGAAAATGCTGGTGTTTGGATTTAATGCACCGAACGTTGAAAACGAAGGTCCCAGCGCTGCATAAGCTACACCATAAGTAGACTTTGAAGCGTCTGTATAAAACTCTGCGCAGGAGTACTTCGCCTGGAGTTCGAGGAAGTGTGAATGTATATGCACCTCAGGCGCATGTTTTGTTATTGCGACGAAAGACATATCGCACTGGATAGACTGCCATTCCCAAGGTGGTGCAAGGTTAGTGGGAGTCATTAGGACTGTTTCTTGATGTTGAACACCGGTTTCATTAGCCAGTTGTTCTAAGCGCACAGATAGAGGAGCTCGAACAGACGGGCGGTTACGGTAAAGTCTTGCAGAAGATAAGTCAAGTACAGTTGAATAACACAGATGTTCGTCATTCGATTTACATTTTAAAAAGTAGCAAAAGCTTAGGTATGTTCTGCGTAGGTGTAGGGACCATTCGTTCGCTTCGACATACAGACTTTCCACAGGGCTTGTCCTAAATGCGCCTGTTGCCAGCCGTATACCTAGATTGTGGACCGGGTCGAGAATTTTGAGAGCACTGTCCGATGCGGATTGGTACACCACGGCTCCGTAGTCGAGGCGTGATCGTACAAGGCTTTTATACAGGCTAAGCAAACACCTCCTGTCACTTCCCCAGCTTGTTCGAGAAAGCAGCTTCAGCAGGTTCATAGTCTTTAGGCACTTGGCTTTAAGATATCTTAAGTGGGGAATGAAATTAAGTTTTGTGTCCAAAATAATACCTAAAAATTTATGTTCAAGACTGACCGATAGTCGTTCTCCGTTAAGGTCAATGGCGGGTTCCGGTGAAATGCCTCTCTTGTTTGAGAAGAGAACACATGTGCTTTTTTGAGGGTTAAATTTAAAACCATTTTCTTCTGACCACTTGGAGAGTTTGTTTAGGCCAAGCTGTAACTGTCTCTCGCAGATGCTAAGATTGCATGATTTAAAAGCTATCTGTACATCGTCTACATAAACCGAGTAAAAGAGTGTGCGTGGTATGATGGTATGTAAGGAGTTCATTTTCACAATAAAGAGTGTACAGCTCAGCACTCCACCCTGCGGTACACCTGTCTCCTGTACGAATTATCGTGACTGCACATTGCCAACTCTAACACGAAACGTTCTGTCAGACAGGTAGCTTTGAATAATGGTCAGCAGGTTGCCACGTATACCCATTCCAGAAAGATCCCGAAGAATCCCAAAGCGCCACGTAGTGTCATACGCCTTTTCCATATCAAGGAATACAGATACGACAAGCTGTTTGTGGATAAAGGCTTCACGGATGTACGTTTCCATGCGGACAAGCTGGTCTGTCGTCGACCTACCTTCCCTGAAACCGCATTGGTATGGGTCTAATGTTTTGTGGGTTTCAAGATAGTGGAGCAAGCGTTTATTCACCATCTTTTCAAAGAGTTTGCACAGGCAGCTTGTCAACGCTATCGGTCTATAACTATTTGGCAAAGAAGGGTCCTTACCCTGTTTCAAAATGGGAATTATAATGGCCTCTTTCCAAACAGAGGGAATCTGGCCGGAAGACCATATACCATTGTAAAGAAAAAGAAGGGTTTTTTGTGTTTCAGATGGCAAGTGCTTTAACATTTCATATATTATGCGGTCAGAGCCTGGGGCAGATTTGTTGCAGCCGTTTAGTGCTGCTTGAAGCTCTGCTATGCCAAATGGTCTATTATATACCTCACATTTTGCAGTTTTTCCTACTAATGGCTGCCGTTCTATTCGTGATTTATGTCTTTGAAATGTGTCCGAATAGTGCGACGAACTGGATATGCGTTCAAAGTGTGCGCCTAGAAAGTTCGCCTGGTCTACCATACTATCTCCCTGTGTATTTACTAAGGGTAGCGAGTAAGGTTGTCGACCTTTTATTCTGTGCACTCTATTCCAGACCTTTGTCTCATCCGTGTAAGAGTTAATTCCTGATATATAATTTTGCCAACTCTCTCTTCTAGCTTGTCGGCGCGTTCTCCTTCCCTGAGATTTGACATGCTTGAAATTAACAAGGTTTTCTGCAGTCGGAGAATCGCGGAGCAGCCCCCATGCTTTGTTCTGCTTTTTACGCGCCTTACGACATTCCTCATTCCACCATGGAACACGGCGCTTCTTAGATGATCCCTTTGTTTCAGGGATACATTTGGTCGCGGCATCAATCAGAAAAAAGGTGAAGTATTCAACCGCGGCTTCCAGGCTTAGAGCAGAAACGTCAGCCCACGATATGAGAGTAATTTTTCGGAACTGTTCCCAGTTGGCTGAATCAGTTTTCCACCGAGGAAATTGTGGGGGACATTCATTCGTCTTCGGTGTAGATAGAACTATCGGGAAATGGTCGCTCCCGTATGGATTTCTAATAACGTTCCATTTAAGATCAGGTAAAAGGGTGGGTGATGCAATACTGAGGTCTATAGAGGAATAGGTCTTATGTGCAGTATTATAATATGTAGGTGCCTTACTATTCAAAAGGCATGCACCAGATGAAAAGAGAAACTGTTCAATCATCCGACCTCGCACATCGCAATGAGAGTCACCCCATAGGTTGCTGTGTGCATTGAAATCTCCTAGAACCAAATAGGGTTGGGGTAATTGATCTATTAATGCATAAAATTCATGTTTATGGAACTGATAGTGCGGGGGTATATACAGAGAGCAGACGGTAATAAGTTTGTTTAGAAGTATGGCTCAAACGGCCACTGCCTCTAGGGGCGTTTGTAGTTGTAGATGTTGACACGCTATACCTTTATCGAGTATAATGGCTACACCGCCAGATGATGCGATGGCATCATCACGATCTTTTCGAAAAATAAGATAATGACGAAGAAAGCTAGTGTGTTTAGATTTCAGATGGGTTTCCTGTACACACAGCACTTTTGGAGTGAGTTCGTAGAGAAGTTCTTGAACATCATCAAGGTTTCTGAGGACACCTCTGACGTTCCACTGCATAATTAGCGTGTCCATAGTGAAGTTAATTTGGTGCTGTGTGTATGGAAATGGAAGTTATACCTTAGATTACAGAGCCCTTTCGAGGCCCTGTAATCGGGGTTTTGCCCTTTTTGAAGCGTTCGAGGGAGCCCCGCCGCTCCTTAGGCGTTTGGTGCGCCTTCAGGACAGGTGTAGTGTCCATTGCCTCTATTGAGGCGCCGGACACGTGCTCTTGAGAGCGAGAAGTTTTCCGGGTGAGTCCCGCCTCGGAAGGCAAGACCCCTGCGCCCACCAGCCCGGAGGTCGATGGGGCTCCCTGAGGGATTTGGCTGCGCCGGCTGTTGCCAGCGCTGGAAGGGGCCGGGGAGGCCGGGGCAGCCTCGGCTGTGCCAACCTTCGGGGTCGATGATCCCTCATTCTGGGTTGACGGGGCAGCGCTAGCTGCGACCGCCGCGGGGGCAGATGGCGTAGCTGTCGACTCACTGCTTGTGGGTCGGACAGCCGCCGGAGGCCGTTGTGACGCTGCCCCCTGACGCGCCACTTCGGCAAAGCTTTTCTTTGGCAGGTATGCTACCCGCCTGCGTGCCTCCTTGAATGAGATATTTTCTTTCACTTTGATCGTTACTATTTCTTTTTCTTTCTTCCAGGATGGGCACGACCGCGAGTACGCGGCGTGCTCTCCATCACAGTTTACACAGTGGAGAACGTTCTCACAAGTTTCAGTGGTGTGTTCTTTGGCACTGCATTTAGCACACGTTTGGCGGCCGCGGCAGCTCTGCGAGCTGTGGCCGAAGCGCTGGCATTTGAAACATCGGAGTGGATTGGGCACGTAAGGCCTGACACGGAGCTTGATGTACCCGGCCTCGATTGATTCGGGCAGGACACTTGAATTGAAGGTGAGAATTAGGTGTTTGGTCGCAATTTCTTTACCATCGCGCCTCATCTTTATTCTTTTCACATTAACAACATTTTGCTCATTGAAGCCCTCTAGGAGCTCTGCTTCTGTCAGCTGAAGCAGGTCATCATCTGAGACAACGCCGCGTGTAGTGTTCATAGTGCGGTGCGGAGTCACTGTCACTTGAAAGTCTCCAAAAGACACTAGATTGGGTAGCTTATCGTATTGTTTCAGGTCACGGAGCTCCAGAAGGAGATCTCCACTTGCCATCCTTGATGCCTTGTAACCTGGACCTAGAGCCTCAGTTAAAGACTTCGAAACTAGAAATGGGGAGATTGTGCGTACTTGTTTATCTGGCTTTTCTGAATGAATGACGTGAAATCGTGGAAAGTTCGGTCTTTGTCGTCCAAAAAACTGAAATACATCTTCGGTGCGCCCTCTTTTCTGAGGGCGATCTGGGAGGGCAGGGAAGGAACTAGCCATAGAATAATGTAAATTTCGGCAATAACGCCAACCACCCGCCGTGGAGCCCTACAAGGGGACGCTGCAGGGCCTGAAAAACAGGGCCTGCAAACGCCAGCTGTACGTTATCACTATAACCAAATATGAGATAACCTAGGTTGGTTATTCACACAGGGTTAACCCTTGCTGCCTGGAAAAATTGGAAGTAAGCGGAAGCTAGGAGAAGACAGGAAAGATGAAAAGTAAGAGAAAGACGAAGATTGGAGGGAGAGAGAGACAGGAAAAGGCAACTACCGATTTCCCCCGGGTGGGTCAGTCCGGGGGTGCCGTCTATGTGAAGCATAGGCCAAAGGGGTGTGTTGCCTCCGCCGGGGGGCCTTAAAGGTCCAAACACCCAGCATCGGCTCAACCCCCAGGATCCCCTTTTCCCCAGACACGGCTAAGCCGCGCACGGCTACACGCGGGAGGGTCCGACCCTCGTGTGCTCGGGTCCGTGGTGTCGCAACACACCAAACGCCTGCTGACGCCGACGCCCCTGCGGGGAACAGAGACCAAATGGCATCACCTTGAACTCAAAGAGCCCATCAGGAGTGATGAATGCTCTCTTCTCGCGATCTCTTTCGTCGACCTCAATCTGCCAGTAGCCGGTCTTCAGGTCCATCGATGAGAAATACTTGGCGTTGCAAAGCCGGTCCAGTGTGTCGTCGATGCGGGGGAGGGGGTAGACGTACTTCTTTGTTATGTTGTTTAAGCGGCGGTAATCAACGCAGAATCGAAGTGCGCCGTCTTTCTTTCTCACTAGAACAACCGGTGCAGCCCATGGGTTGTTTGATGGCTGGATGACGTCGTCGCGAAGCATTTATTCCGCTTGGTTCCGGATGGCTTGTCGTTCTCCCGGCGACACACGGTAGGGGCTTTGACGGAGAGGTCGGGCGTGCTGGTCGGTTATGATGCGATGCTTGGCAATTGGCGTTTGTCGGACCTTTGGCGAGGACGAAAAACACTGGCTGTAACTTTGAAGGAGATTGCGGATCTGGTCTTGTCTGTTCCGGGGCAGGGCTGGGTTGATGTCGAAAGTGGGCGAGTTCTCATGGAAAGACGAATCTTCTGCGGATGGGTCGGAGAGGGCGAAGGAATCCCGTACGTCGGATATTTCGTCGAAGAAAGCAATCGCCGTTCTTTTGTTAATGTGCCGGTATTCTTCGCTGAAGTTAGTCAGCAGTACTTCGGTCTGGCCGTCGCGGAAATGTGCGATGCCTCTTGCGATACCGATTCCTCCGTCGAGAAGCAACTGCCTGTTCCCCTCGATGATGCCTTCAGAGTTAATGGCTTTCATGGCACCTACGGTCACAATAACGCTTGAACGGGGTGGGACGCTCACTTCTTCTTTCAGGATGCTCAGGGCAAAGTGATTTCCCAGAGTTCTCATCGAAGGGATGGCCTCGTTCGTCGAAAGCGTAATCAGCTTGGATCGCAGGTCGATGATCGCCTGATGCTCACTAAGGAAATCCAAGCCCAAGATCACTTCGCGGGAGCATTGCGGTAGCACAACAAAGGTCGCAGGATAGGTGTGTCCTTTGACAGTCACTCGCGCTGTGCATCGTCCTGATGGCGTAATGAGGTGGCCACCTGCGGTGCGAATTTGTCTGCCATCCCAAGCGGTCATGACTTTCCTCAGCTGCGAAGCGAATGTTCCATTCATCACTGAGTAATCGGCTCCAGTGTCAACTAGAGCAGTGACTTTCCTACCGTCGATAGCGACTTCTAAGTCGGATGTCTTGGCTCTTGCATTGCACGTCGCCCTCGGCGTCGGGTTACGGCTTCGTCGCGTATTCCAGTCGCGCGTGGGGGTATCGTCGAAGCGTTTCTGGGTGGAGGCGTCGTTTCGAAGGCAGTTCGCGTCGTGGTCAGGGTTGACATTTTGTGCGGCGTCGGTGCAGCCAGTGGGGCTTCTTCATGCTGCGTAGCGGGTGTAGCGTCTTCATGGAGCGTTGTCGGTGGAGGATCTGCGGCGTTTCGTTCGTGAGCAACACCTCCAGAGGTTGCCGTATTTAGTTTCCCCTACGGGGGCTCGGAGACCTTCCCCGTACCGCGGCTGCGTAGCTGCGGCGTGGCGACGCAAAGCGCGACGTTGACGGCGATGGTGAGCGCGAAAGGCGGTTCGGCGTGTACTCCTGTCGACGCAGGTACTCGTCGATTTCCTGCGAACGTGGGCCGAAGCGTGGTCGTGGGACGTCAACGGCAAATCCTCGAAGACCGATACGTCGGTACGGGCAGTGACGAAGAATATCGCCGGCCTCACCGCAATGGAAGCACAACGGCCGGTTGTCGAAAGTCCTCCAGGCGTCGCATTTCCTGGGGCTTGAGCGTTGCTCGTAGGCTGGGCGGGCGGGGGCAGGGAGGCGGTGTCCGGGAACAAGTTGTTCATGTCGGACAGGATGTAGTGGTTGTCGTTGGGCCTGAGGAGTGCGTACTACAGCGGCATACGTCATGGCCTGGGGTTCTGTGGCCGTCGGGGTGCCAAGTGCCTGTTGCACTTCTTCCCGTACCACATCCATGAGAGTCGCTGCTTGCGGCTGTACGGAAGATGGAAGTAATCGGCGTAGGTCCTCGCGAACAATTTCGCGGATCACTTCCCGCAAGTTGTCGCTGGTGGTGGTCGTCGTGTCCGGACGGATTGCACAAACAGAGGAAGGGCGGTTGTACTGCCGAGCCCGGACGTCGAGGGTCTTCTCAATCGTGCTGGCTTCTTGCATGAATTCCTCGACTGTTCTTGGCGGCTGGCGGACGAGGCTGCCAAAGAGTTGTTCTTTTACGCTGCGCATTAAAAACTGAACTTTCTTTTCCTCGGTCATCTCGGTGTCCGCACAGCGAAATAGGCGCTTCATTTCTTCGACGTAGCCACGGACGGGCTCATTTGGCAGCTGGATCCTGGACTCGAGGAGTCGTTCGGCTCTTTCTTTCCTCATGACACTGCCGAATACCTTCCTTAGTTCCCTCTTGAATAGCTCCCATGTCGTTAGGGACGACTCGTGGTTTTCGTACCACGTGCGTGCGGAGCCCTCCAATGAGAAAAATACCTGTCCAATTTTTTGCCGCATCATCCCACTTGTTGGACGATGCCACGCGCTCAAATTCGTCCAACCATTCTTCGGGGTCTTCGCCTAGGGATCCATTGAAGGTTGGCGGCCCCCGCGGCTGCTGCAGTATGATCCGTGTCGACATCTTCGGCGAGGTTGCGGTACTCGTAGCGGCGTCTTTTCGGTTTCTGGTGCGGTCCGGCAAGGCCCCGAACTCAGGATCCTCTCCTTGTAGACGTCGGCTGGCTCGCTGAACTGCTGGCTCGTCCTCGGGTGCGAAGCGCTGAGGGCTGGCTTCACGACTTGAAGGACGCGTCCGGAACATGGAAGGCTACCCCGCACCTCCACCAGATGTCGCGTAGTGGTGACGGCAGTCGTAGGGACGATGAGGACGGACAAAAGTTCGTCGAAAGAAAACTGTTTATTGGGCTGACTTGCGCCCACAATGCCCTGAGTTACCCGGCGGCGGCGAGGCGACCAGCATGCTCGGCGGTCATCGAACAGAATGCCCGCCGATGTCGTCTGCGCTCAATTTAAAGCACGTCTTGGCGCGTCTCAACTGGGCGCGTCTTGCGTCGCATGGCGGCAGCGCGTCTTGCGTTGCGTGGCGCGTCTCAACTGGGCGCGCCTAGCGTCGCATGGCGGCAGCGCGTCTTGCATTGCGTCGCGTGGCGGCAGACTTGAAGAGTGAGCGAGCACTGCATAGATTCGCGGCAATATCATATATCACCATACCTTTGACACTGACTTGTTACTTTTATTGTCTTCCGTGTTCATTTTTACATTCATATTGATTTTTGTCAGCAAACGTAAAATTTGTACTTATTATGAAGGAAGTATCCTATTCATACCTATGACATATTCATCTACCATGCCGCTGGTGTTTTCACAAACATACTCTGCGCTTAGTCACCAGCCAAAAAGACGCAGTTATAATTTTCGGGTATGTAAGCCGCTTGCATCACAAAAGATAAAGCAATTTACTTCGTATAATCTAGAAATCTTGCTATTTACACCAATGTCCACATGATAAAAAGCAAGCCTGCCCGAAATTTTTATTCATGACATTAGTGCTGTCAGGTGAGTCCACATTTCAGGACAGCGTTGCATGTCTTGACGCACATAGCTATTATGATGTTCCCTAAACTCCCTCACAATACAACCACCTTCAGAAGTGCAGTAAAATGTGAAATCAACGATACGTGAGCGAAGCAGAGAAGGCCGGTGTGATAGGGCTTATATATAAGGGTACTACATATGAAAACGCACTCGCACTTCTACACCCAGCAATGCTGCGACCCATCGCACATACAATCACGATTTGAAGCTTGCGAACAAATTTATAACAGCAAGAACACAGGTCGAGTGTCCTGGTCACGTCGGTGCATCGCAGCCGGCAAAACGGCTCACACGTAGTACAGACCACACTTCATAACAGCAAGAACACAACTCGAACGTCGAGGTAATCATGACGCATCGCAGCCGGCAAACCGGGTCACACGTTGTATAGCACACGCGGAATGGCAGCGGTAACGAGGCAATAAAAACGTATTTCTACTGATTGTATCATTACTTCTGAAAGTTGTGAAGGACTGGAGTTCACCAATTCGCGACAGCGAACCGCATACACAGAACAGATTCCAATCGTGTACGCTGGGTGCGCCGATCGGACACTATTTATTTCGCCATGCCCTGAACATGTGCCCTGCTTAGAATGCACGTGTATGATGGACTTCTCGTTTGCGACGCATACGCGAAGTATGGCACAATATTCATGAAGTCGACGGCTTCAAATACTTCTTCCCCGACCCCCGCTCTCGTAAATAGAACACACACTTCCTGCGCTTCTTCTATTTCTGTCGGCAATCGCACGTACTGATGAGGCCTGGAAGGGTACACCGGCTTGCTGCCTACGATGACTATCTCCGTGGATGCCAGATAACTCTAGTAAAAATCACAAGAACGAGAAAATAGACTGTTTCTGACGAGCCTGTGGCTTAGGCCTCGCGTCCCCGCTTCGCTTCAAGCAAGCGCCATGTTTGCCGTGACGACGCCCGATGCCGTCCGCTTCGGACCAGCCAATTAGAGACGAGGAGGCATGCGGACGGGAAAGTTGCGACCGCTCGTCCGTCTCGACTGGAGAACCATCGGCACGCAGGCGGGCGAGGGCGGAACGGACTGGCGGATTGACCATATTTGGGTCGTTAATCTTCTACTGTGGACACAGGAACAGCATGAAAGCCTTGCAAGCTCGCTTCGAGTGTTTATAAAGTTGCTACCGCAATAAGATCTACTTGTCCTGCCGATTCACCCAGTCACAAGCGAGCAGCACTCCCAGGAGTATTACGGGGAGTAGAAACGTGCTGATTGCCAAACATGGAAAGTTACTGGTCATCATGCTTCAATTTTGATCTACAGAAAGCAGAGGAGCTGCGCTTTTCACCTGCGTATTGCGATTCGTTCCTGATGGGATGGACAACAGCTGCTACGATTGTATGTGTTCTGCAGCGAACGCTTACTGCTCTGGCAACGTGCGTATCCTGTGGGTATGTCAATTAAAATATATCTGTATATTCATACCCACATACCCAGTGGCCCTAGGTAGGTTGAATAGAATAGCGCATAGCTGAGGGCACGGCGCATTTCGAATAGGAGGGGACGCTCCTTTGCGCACGCAAACCACAAGTGGAGAACACGGCACTGCGGTTCGCAGTTCGCGGCACGGTGGCTGATACTGTGATTGTGTTTATATTGTTTATAGTTTATTTTGTCGTTATTTGGGTCCAGGGAGGCCGGGGATTCGGACACTAACCCCCAGTCCCCCCATTCCTGAGGTGGCGGCAACTCCTTGCATTCTGGCGGCGTCTTCCGTCATGCGGATGGCCCAGAGCTGCTCGGCCGTAGTTATGATGCGTATGGTGTTAGTGCTGTGATTGTTGGTGAGTTAAGGTTTGCGACGTGTCCAGATAATGTGATCGAGATCAGCGGGGGCCTTGCACGCTTTGCAGAGTGGGCAGTATGCATCGGAGAAATGCGGTTGTATTGAACGTGATTTGGGAAAGTTCGCGTCTGAAGTAGTCGCCACGTGATGGATTGCAAATTATTCACAATTTTTCGTTTCGGGGGTAGCGTAACCGCTCTCTGTGCTAGTGGAGGAAGGTTTCTCTAAACGTGATCATTCGGTCCCGCGCGTGACTGAGATGCAGAACGAGGCTCGTCAGGATCGGAAGACTCAAGAGAAGGATGATGCGCCCGGTGTGCGAGAACTCTGGTTTCGGGGGCGGCTTCGTTTCCAACCAGAGCCGGGTGACCATAGACCCAAAGGACCTGGTCGCGACGTTGCTTTGACGGAGGTGGGCCGGAGCGTGCCTTCTTTGCTTGGGATGCTATCAGTCCTCTCGTGTAGTTCCGAATGGCCGTTTTGGATTCGCTGAGGATGTAGTGTGCATTGTTAGAGGCGTCTTCTCCTTAGTGGTGAGTATTACGAATGGTGCGATTGTGTGGTGTGACTGCGAATGCCGAGGACGTACAGGTTCTCACTAGAGGTACAAAATGGGATGATATAGGCTTGTTTATAGGCGCTCTTGATAATGGTATTGAGCTTGAGCTGGTTGATTTTGCTAAGCCTAAGGTACAAGGCGACATAGTGATCCTGCTCAGGACGTAGGTTAGATCCGTCCAGGTTAAAACCAGGCGTATGAGGTTGCTTTCTCTCATGCCGTTATGTCTATTTGCGATGCGTGCAATAAGGCGAGTGGGTTAGTATACATGAGTATCCAATTCCTTCAGTGTTCGTAAACCAAGGATACGGATGCCAGGTTCTGTAGGTATGCATTGCTGATGCATGTGGAGCTGTATCGCGGGCGACGTGAGGGTCTGGACGTCGAGCTGCCCAATCAGGCTTGTATAGAAGGAGCTCCGGTTTTTGTCGTAAGCACTCCAGACCACGCGGTTCTACGGATGCAACAACCTCGTTGATGGCTTGCTTCAGCGTGTCAAGGGTGTCCCCGTCGCTACCCCCTGTCACTCGCAGGGCGATGTCTTCTGCGTAAAGGTATGCTTGAGGTTGGGGGTGCTTGCTAGTGCAGGCGGTAATCCGAACAAGGCTACGAAAAACAGGAACAGGGACAGAACCGATCCTTGCTACGGTCTCGCTCTACGATGCGTGACGTCGCAGCCGTTCACTTCGGTTTGTTTCAGTTCAGTTAAACAAGAGATGATGATGATGTGTGTGGTTTAGTGGCGCAAGGGCCAGATATGACCAAAGAGCGCCAAGACAGTGTTAGTGATTTCGTGGTGGAATGATGGGTCCTTTGAAGATGTGACGTGGCTGTAAAGTGGCCTAAATATAGTGCGTAAAATCTACGTGCTATAAAATTATGGCGATGGCTAATGACGAATACTATGAACATTAAAATCCATCGTAAAGAATGACGCAGAATAGAAAATATATGAGATGGTAAAAATACCTGGAGCACTGTTGCCTCGCCGGAGCCCTTGAAACACAAGGGCCTAGAGGCACGTGCTATATGAAAGAACTATCACAGCGGCATCTTCTGAAGAGAGGAGACGCTACGAACATATGGGGCTAACAACATGCAACACAACATCTTTCAGATAACTTAGGGCTGCGTTGGTGTCAAATAGCGGTTCTGGGCCGAGAAACATTAATGGATGAAGGGGAATGTGCTGTCGGTATGCTAATGAAAAATGTCTCTTTCTCTCAGATTCGGCTTCCCGACACTCCAGGAGGACGAGGAGTACGGTCAGCCTCTCCCCGCATCTGCCGCAGGTTGGAGGCTCACTTCCGGTGAGTAGAAAATTATGGGTGCCAAACGTGTGTCCTATTCTGAGACGACAGAATAGGACATCTCTTCGGCGCGATTTGTAGTAGAGGGTCAGAATCCTAACTGTGGTTTTATCAGGTGGAGCTTATTGTCCATTTCCGCGTCCCACATGCGTTGCCAGTGGTCTCGCAATCTCCTTCGCAAGAAAGGCCTCAGATCTGTGACAGGCACCGCAGCGGTAGGGTTAACAGCTTGCGATGCGATTGACGTGGCCATCTCGTCCGCCAGAACATTACCGTCGATGCTCCTATGGCCAGGCACCCAGCATATAATGATATGCTGGATAGATATGTACGCTTCACACAAGACGGAGTACAGTTGATTAAGTGCTCGATTTTTGTGTCTATACAGTGGCATCAAGGCCTTCACGACCCTTAGAGAGTCTATATATATCGCTGATTTTTGAAGTTTTGATTTTCTTATGTGATTTACAGAAGACAATACTGTGTAGGCCTCGGCCGTGAAGATACTTGTTCCCGGATGTAGTACACCAGATTCTGAGAAGGATGGGCCAAAGGCAGCATAAGACACCCCGGCATTTGACTTCGAAGCGTCTGTGTAGAACTCTGCGCAGGAATGCTTGTGCTGGAGCTCAAGGAAATGCATTCGGATTTGTATCTCTGGTGCGTGTTTTGCTACCTCCAAAAAGGGCATGTCACATTCTATCAGCTGCCACTCCCAAGGCGGTAACAGCTTGGTTGGATGCATTAGGCGAAGCTCGAGGAGTGGGACACGCAGTTTATTACTAAGCTCCCTCACACGAAGCGAGAAAGGCTGTCTCACAGAGGGATGGTAATGGAAAAGTGTAGTACATGTCATATCGTTAACAGTGTTGAAACATGGATGTTGATGATTAGAATGTATTTTTAGGAAACATGTAAGGCTGATGTAAGTTCTCTGTAGATGGAGGGACCATTCATTTGATCCCGCGTATAAGCTTTCAATCGGGCTTGTTCTGAAAGCGCCAGTGGCTAACCGGATATCTAGATGGTGAACAGGATCCAGCATATTTAGCGCGCTAGGGGCGGCAGAGGTATATACTACAGCACCATAATCCAATCGAGACCGAATTAAGCTCTTGTATAGGTTCATTAAACACTTCCTGTCACTACCCCATGTAGTCTGGGATAGAAGTTTCATTAAGTTCATCGTTTTTAGACTTTTTTTCTTTCAGATATTTAATGTGTGGAATGAAAGTGAGCCTGTAGTCAAGTATAATACCCAGGAATTTGTGCTCTTGGTTGACAGGTATTTGGTGTCCACACAGTTCTAAGGATGGATCCGGAACCAGGCCTCTCTTTCTTGTAAAAAGAACACAAGACCTTTTGTGGGGGTTGATTTTAATTCCGTTTTTGTCTGCCCACTTGGAAATCTTGTTCAAGCCCGGCTGCACGTGTCTCTCGCATAATGAGAGGTTACAGGATTTGAAGCCGATTTGAATGTCGTCAACGTAGACAGAATAAAGAATGGCAGGTGGTAGCGAAGCACGAAGCGTGTTCATCTTCACGATGAAGAGCGTACAGCTCAGCACGCCTCCCTGTGGTACACCTGTTTCTTGTGTGAAAGGTCGCGACAATACGTTGCCGATTTTCACTCGGAAGATGCGATTCAACAAATAGCTGTCAATTATTTTCAGCATATTGCCACAGATGCCCATTTCCGACAAGTCTCGCAAGATGCCGTAGCGCCATGTTGTGTCACATGCCTTCTCCATGTCAAGGAATATTGACATGAAAAACTGCTTATGTACAAATGCGTCCCGAATATATCCTTCAATGCGTACAAAGTGATCTGTTGTCGACCGGCCTTCTCTGCAGCCACACTGATAGGGATCAAGTATATTGTTGAGTTCAAGGAAATGTATGAGTCTGCGATTAATCATTTTTTTCAAAAACCTTACACAGGCAGCTTGTAAGAGATATCGGACGATAGCTTGCCGCCATGGATGGGTCTTTCCCCTGCTTCAACACGGGGACCACAATTGCTTCTTTCCATGCAGTTGGAAAGTATCCTGCAGCCCAAATAGTGTTGAAAATTGTGACTAGTGTAACTTGGGTGTCATTGTGTAGGTTTTTTGATCATTTCATACATGATTCTGTCAGAACCCGGTGCGGAGCTCTTGCATGATCTCAAGGCAGCTCTGAACTCGCCAATACTAAAAGGACAGTTGTATGGTTCATTCTTTCGACATTTGCTTATGAGTGGCTTACATTCTTCTATTTGTTTGTATTTGAGAAAGGATTCTGAATAATTTGTTGGACTTGACACGCTCTCAAAGTGCTCCCCAAGTGAGTCTGCCTGATCTTGCAGTGTATCGCCATGTGTATCTACCAGAGGGAGTGAGTACGTTTGTCGACCTCTAATTCTATTTACCCTGTTCGAGACTTTGGCCTCATCTGTAAACGAGTTGATACTCGATAAGAAGATCTGTCAACTTTCTCTTCTGGCCTGCCTGCGGGTTCTCATGCTTTGAGATTTTACTTTCTTAAAGTTGATAAGATTCTCGGCAGTGGGGGAAGCGCGTAGCAGCCCCCACGCTTTGTTCTGTTTCTTACGAGCGATCCTACATTCGTCGTTCCACCACGGGACACGCCGTCTGCATGCCAAGCCACTTCCTTCAGATATGCATTTTGATGCGGCATCTATTAAGAACGCTGTAAAATACTCCACAGCCGCATCAATTTCTAAAGAAGACATATCAGTCCATGAGATGCTGGATAGAGTTCGAAATTTCTCCCAGTCGGCTGTATCTATCTTCCACCTAGGAGCTTGTGGGGGAAATTCATTTTCTTTAGATGTTCTTAGTAGCACGGGGAAGTGATCGCTCCCGTAATGATTGCTCGTAACTTCCCATTTGAGTTCGGGCAGTATAGACGCGGAAACTATACTAAGATCTATTGACGAAAAGGATCTGTTTGTAAGAGAGTAATATGTGGGTTCTTTCTTATTGAGAAGGCACGCTCCAGAAGAAAAAAGGAACTGTTCAAGGAGACGACCTCGCGCATCAATGCGAGAGTCTCCCCACAAACTGCTGTGTGCATTGAAATCGCAAGAACAATATACGGTTCTGGCAATTCATCTATGAAGGACTGAAATTCAGGTTTGTTTAATTTGAAATGTGGGGGTATGTAAAGCGAACAAATAGTGATGAGTTTGTTTTGCAGGACAACTCGAACCGCCACTGCTTCGAGGGCTGTTCGTAGCTGTAAACATTGACACGCTGTGCTTTTTTAAATTACAATGGCGACACCGCCCGATGATGCAACAGCATGTTAAACAAGAGAATAATGTTTCGCCAGTCATTGCACTTAAAATGTGTTCTAGTTCAGGACGTTTCTTATGACTGCGCGAAAAAAGGAGGAGACAAGAAAGAAACACAGACCACACCACGAGCGCAGACTGCCAACTGTTTATTTTTGGAAAGGAAGTTATAAGAAACGTCTAAAGCTATGAACCAACTAGCCAGCCAGAACATCCTACTTAAGTCATAGTTTCATCAACTGCGCAGTCCATTTTAAGCACAGATATATTAGCACTACTCTATTAATCATTAAAACATAGTCCGGTAGACACCCTAGAGAGCTTGCATAGGTATTTTTCTGCAAGCGCTGTATGAAAATGACAATACTGACACTTTGCTCAAGCATCACATATAGTATTCGCCATATTGTCCCAAAATCTTTACATTTTTACCCGTAAAGTTCGTTCAGCATATTACATATGCTTCCTGCGCCGTTTGGATTCACCACTAGTCCGCGCTCTTGGATGCCTGTGCATAAGGGTGTCGCAAGTGTCATGCATCACGATTTAAACATGTGCAAATGCCACGAAGGTGGACCAAACCAAGGTAATCCTACTTGTCGTCGCTTGGAGATGCTGAGATTATTTTTCGCATTCCACCTAATTTGAAAATAAGCCTTAATTATTTTTCTTTCAAGCCCTCAAACACAGCAAAACATGAAACATGTCGACGAGAAAATTGTCGAGCGACATGAAAAACTCCCGATCCAGCTTTCTGTTGCTCAATACGTGCTACTTAAATGTGTTTGCCCAAGCTTCAAAGAAGGCCGCGAATACACGCAAAATTGCAGTGCCACTGGCTGCTCAAGGCACTTGCGTGCATTCACAGGCTTCATTCACACTCCGGACAATCACTTTAACATAGCACGTACAGCAGTTTATTTTATGATGCTCTGATGTTTTCTTATTGGCACTTTATCTGACTATAATATTTGAGAAATTGATGCATTGATAAACACTATTTATGTAACTAGGCGGAATACAAAACATAATGAAATATATCCAAGCAACGTAAAACATTACCTTGTTTCTGTACAGCTAAAGAACATTTGCATATTTGATATCTTTGTACATGGTAGTTGTGGCATCTTGTTTATCATATAAGCTTATTGAAATGCAGTGGTTTAGCCATCTATTTTAATCTGGAAGTCAACGTTACTCACAATATGTCGTCTATTTTATGCCAATATAAAATTACTACTACCTTTGCTTCTTTCCAGGCGCCAGGTAAACATTTTAATTGCTTTATTCAACGCATATAAAGACGCGAATAACGAGAGTTTAGCAACCTCCAATTAACATGAAATTGAGCCAAATAATTCAAGAAATGTTTACATATTACCGTTTGTATGCCCCTTATTCCCTGACGATATTACCAAAGTGAACAATGTTGTCCATTCAGTACACGCGGAAAAATAGCAAACAACGGTTTCAAACATTCCTAATCACATTGCCAGCTTCGGTCTAAACAATTCCGTGACAAAAGCAACTCAGACTCAAGAAAAATGCTTAATGCGAAGAAGTCTTGTTTTGTACAGAATGGCTCTGTGAATAATGTAACAGTTCTTAGGCAGACGTTTAACATTTTCGGCGCGAAATCTACAGTATGGTGATGCAAAGCAGCTTCCGACGAACCGAATTAGTCTCATGATTACTTATGGAGTTTTACGCAACTTATATTGAGGCACGAAGTGGTCGAATGCGTGCTTTGTGGTTTTTTTCACTGCATAATGCATTAAGACGAACAGAGGAATCGAACTACACCGTCGTGACGTTGCTCAGCGTACCTTGCGTCAGCTGACACGATACATACGCGGTGGCATATATTCAGTGGACCCTGTAGGCATCCAGGTTATAGTGAGCCCATCTCTCCGGCGTTCTGGGAGAAGCCCCACGGCTACAACAGCTGGTGCACACCCCAGGTAAGGATGAATTGTATCACTAGCGTTACTTTCTCTCCTACTAAACAGCAGGAGAGAAAGTAACGGTAGTGATACGTACCAAGTTTCAGAGAGAAACAAAAACGAAGCCAGCTCTTATGGCAGCAGTTTTGTCGATGCGAGAGAGGTAAATTCAACGCTGCTTGTCCACTGCTGTGCATACGACGAGCAAGCGATTTTCTCGTTAGACGCTAAGAGAACAAGAATTGTTTGTGTTTGCTGTATTCTTCTCACAGCTTTCATTTACGGCTTGTTTCTACTTGCATGGAAAGTTTAATTTTTGTATGTGTGTTTACTTTCGCACTCAATAAAAGCCGCGAGCTTATCCGTAATTATTGAAACATTGAAGATAGACTTCCAGACATGTGAGCCAGCCCACCGTAGTATGTGTCTATTGCGTTTATGCAGGATATCAATGGCACAGAAACATTTGTATTGGATACTTATTATCATCTTTATAAAACAAAACAAAATCTATATTTCAGAGCTTAATATAATAAAGTACAATATAAATTAACATTTTTAGATGTACACTTTCACAAGAATGCTTACAATTTCTCCAAGGAAAAATGAAAGGTTCTTGCTTTGCACTGGACAACACGACAGAAACAAATCTACCTTCTGCCGCGACAATTATTTGCGAATACTTTTAAAAATGTCAAGCAAGTAAACCCGGTCGTAAGCTATAACACATCCCATTAGCCACACTGTGACGCTTGACGCAGTGGAGACTGCAATTCATCCGAGGTGGACCTGTTCATGGCGGCACTGTAGCCTTGAGAAATGAAGGTATTAACATGCTGGCCCACAATGCGATCTCTCGACCACAGTTAAGGACTGTTCCCGCAAGGCAGTGCCTTTCAGTTTATGCAAGTGAATTTGGTTATAGGCTTCGTGGCATTAATACGGAAGATACTGCAAGAAAATTGAAGCAGCAACGTTATAACTTTACGTGCTACCGTTGAAGGGAGATCACCGGTTATTGCGGCTTTCTTAACAGCCGGTGGGAAAAACTTCGGATCAGTTTGTTACAGCGAAATTAACCCCTTCTGATATTATTTTTAAAAAGTTTTATAGAGGCGCTTAAGAATAAGTCTGATTGACCTCTTATATACTTTCCGCCTTTCTCACTATAAAAGGATACTTTTTACATGAAGACAAGCTACCAAAAGCGTTAAACCACTGGGCAATTGTGCATGAGCACTACAAAGTCTAGAAGAACTTCTCTTTCATATGGGGAACCAAACATAGCGCAAACACCGGAGCGCATGGCTGACTACTCGCCAGATGCCGAACCCTACTTAAGCTCCTTCGAATACGCATTGCGCCAAGAGCACCACAGCGGGACTTGCTGAGAAGGTAGATTGGCTAGTTCTCAAGCAAAAGCTCTTCGGCTGCTTAGTTCTTATTTGAACAATAACAAACACCGCACAACGCACATGGACATGCCATAAACAAGAATATACACGCAGCCTGCTTCTTGTTGGGCATAGATAAGTTTTCGCTTCTTACCATCGCGTAGAAACAGGACCCTGTAGAATGCTCGTAGCTCACAGAATGTCGAGAGCAGGCCAGTGTTGCTACGCAGGATTGCCCGAGTTTGGCAAAGTTCGGTATCTCCGCAAACTCTAGCGTCGCCCTCAGAAAGTTAAAAATATCTGGATATAAAATTCATCCTTCGGTACGCCCCCAGTTTCATCTGCTTATCTAGATTCACTTTTGGCTCTCATAACTTCGGCGTTATCTCATGGGTGGCTCTAAAAAAACCAGTCACATGGTGAAACTGTCAGTGCCTTCTTTCATTTGTGTATTCTTCCTCCCAGAGCATGAAGTGCGCATCTAGAAAAATACGTTAACTTTTAAAGTATTGGAAAGAAATGAAAGGGTTGGCGTAAAAATGGGTTACGTCAGCACAGTTCGCATTTGATGGAGGATCAACCAATAATCTATAGCTTTAGAATAGCGTTTGTCGCCTTACCACTGCTTAACGTAAGCACATTTGCGAGACGTTACGGTGCGTGTCCTTTCAGCTCTTTTAGTTTACCCTACGGAAAGCCAAACGTAAAGAAGACGTTATAAAACAGGGCACCGTCTGGTGCCTCCTGCCAAACGTGTCCAAGCGAAGACGATTCCATTAGCAACCACCCTGCTGTTGTTATTCGGACGCGTCTCCCTAGGCCTATGGGTGCCGGAATCACCAAATAATCTCATAAAATAGACGCGCTATCCGCTCATAACTATCTTTTCAGGTTAGTTTAGATAAAGCGGAAGCTCATTACATTACTGGCGATCAACGCGACTGAGAGCGTAGCCATCTAGAGAATTCACACTGAGTGGGAGCCATGTCTGTGGCCAGGTTCGACAACGGTATTACTTAGCGTCCGTAAGCATTACGAACCTTAAACTCCCAAAATAACGTACGTTGTCATAGAACACGTAAACCGCAGAAACCCAATAACGTTGGGAGCATGCACAGTGAGAACTACGCAGCTTCTTTACATAAGTAATGCGTTGACGTATTGTTGCGAACGCTATTCTAAAACTCCGTAGTATCCGAAACGCCAGAAACGCCCGTGACGCGCCGGAGAAAGGCTTGTCAAGCGGCTTGCCCCAAATCTGTAGATACGTAGCGGCGCAGTGACAGTGTTGCAACATTGCATTGACAACAATAAGCGGCGCTGGTGCGTAACACTGCAGTCTTCATTGTTTGGAACGAGGAGCGCTCGTGTTGACATGCGTGGCGTTATCTCGACACTTACTACCAGCTGCTTAGGCGCTTTCCACACTACCTTTGTTCACTTGCTGCCGTGGTGCAAATTGAGGCGAGCGAGAAACTCGGCGCATCCTGCTCACCACATCAGCGCAGTGTTCCCTAACACATTGGTCGTGAAGCACACATTCGAACACATCTACAGGAAATAAATCCTGCGATTTCCATACAAGAAAACCAAGTGCAATCGGCAAGAAATGACGACACTGAATTTTCTTAAGCGGGCCAGCCAGAATTCAGCGGTGCCTGGAGCTTCTGCAGTTGCGTAGACTCAGTGTTTTTAGAGACCAAAACAAAATCTACAGACACTGTGACTACTGCGCGACTGGGCGGAGAGCTCTGTTGCTGAACCAAGAAAACGTATATTTGATATGGCATGCTTATGGTAGAGGAGTATGTCCTAGAGCTTAAGAAAAACCACGCGAATCTAATAATTTTTCTTGAACATTTTCTTTTTTGTGTGTGTTCTTGTTATTTATCACCTTTTTGTTCTTTTCAACATAATAATGTACAGTGTTCGATATTGTCACGTGGTCGTGACAATATCGAACAATATGTCAACCGTGACTGACGATATAACGCCCACGAGCGACTATAACTTTTATCTTATAACTGTTTCAGCACGGTTATTTGCCGTCCGCTTCACAATAACCGCTGAAGAAGCGTGCTCAGTTTACGTTCATGTCCGATCGAGATGGGATAACACAGGCGCCCGTCCAACTTCCCGAGGCTGAACCATCAGTGCATGGAAAGATTCACTTTGCATAGCAACTTTCTAAGCGCTCAATGTAATCTGCTTGAGAGCTGCGAAAGACAGTCTAGCTTCCTTCACAATCCTCTAAATTCTGAAGCACCCAGGAGTCATTTCAGGTGCTACGAAGGAAAGAGCATATTGTGTTATGCGTGAATGTAATAGAAATCGGGTGCTTGTCAGCACTGACTGCTTTGGAAAACGCTGCCTTGGGTCTCTTCTCTGGCAAGCGAGCAAGATTTTGGTCAGGAACACTTCATATATGGCAAATATTGGCGCTAATACATCGGCAGCTATATATGACTTTAGTGAATGTAGTTTGGGGAAATCAGTCGTCTGTGCGGTTGAACAACTCCTCGCTGGGACCAGACATGTTCCATGAATTTCGCCTACAATGCTCTATAGGACACGGGTGTTACAGCATTGGATAGCAACGGTGTGCTATATAGCAAGTATCGTATAAAGGGCCTCCTGTATAGTTAAAGCGTAAATGCCACCGATGTGCGCGTCGTTTTTCCAGAGAGATACACAGTACGTGGGTAACATGTCAGTACTTAGTTGGAATATGAGATGCAGGTGCGGCGCAAAAGGTCTCAGTCCATAATACCGTCTTATGTTTGGCAGGGTTTATTTTGATTTTTGTATACCTTAGTATTACGCTATATATAAAATATTTTGTTGCTATGAAAACGAGGTCATGGACTTGGGCTTGCCGCTAAAGGCAGCTAAGGCCGTGGTCCAGATGGTCCATTGGTCCAGATGCCGAGACTTTGGAAACGGAGGTACACACGTGAGCAAAAGTATACGAACCAGGCATTGCGCGATAAAAATCATTCACTGCTCTGTCTGTGAATGCTACTTGAAATTAAAGAATGCAGTCCAAACTTGGCATTACGAATATTATACTGCACTCGTCAGTTTCCGTTTATGAGTAATAACTGCGAAGCAATTCTTTTTTTTTTCGGGGGCCCTATGTTCTGAATACTTTTGCTCCCGGGTGTACGTCAATATAGGACCGAGATATTTTGAAAGTGGCTGATGTCCACTTCGAGCGCGCCACATAATTATCGTCATGGATCAATACCAATGGGAAAGGTAGCGTGCATTGATTTTATGTGCTATGTAAATTGGTACTGCCTTAGCACAAGTATTCTCGCACCCCTCGTGAGTATATGCCAATTCATGGCCCTCACCTCTACGACAGTGGCAGCGAGGCATTCAAAAGACCTAGGGTGATTACAGAGGAACATAGAAAAGTGCTTGAAAAAAATTCATCTGTATTCACGACGGATGCGGGTGTCACCGAGGAGGTCAGTGTAAATTACTATTTCCTCCTCGAACACTCGTGAAACTCTATAGATCATTTGCGAATTTGAGAGGTAGAAATCGGTGCCAATCATATCTGAGGCACGTAATAATACTCAACTGTGAAAAAATGAATTGGCTTGAAACATGACGGAAGACTACCAGGGAGCATTAAATCACGCAGCCAGCATCAGGAAGCGCACTCTCCGCGTACTCATTACCTTTTATTTTTCTCTCAAGGTATCACCCCAACACGTGAACTCTTAGACTCGCCCTATTGGCCAGGAATGTTTGGTTCCCTGTTGTTTAATGAATGCGCACTCGTTTCGCTGCCCTGATGCAGTGCTGCTGGCAGAGATGTAGCATTAAAACCTGCAGCTTCCTCTAACGTGGTGATCCTGAATTGGGCTGATGACTTTTGCCTCAATGGTGTTGCGCAATGCTCTCTCCTAGATCTTTCCTTGCTCCGTCTCTGGGAAACAACAAGGGCCTCTTGGTGGGTCGAAAACTTCATTGAAAAGTCACGGTGAGATATATTGTTTGCATTTCACAAAATGCCGTCTGCTTTAAATACTGGGTTTGTTGATTTTCAGGTACCTGCCTGGAACCTTTTCCTTCTGGACGGGCACGACTCAGAAACGTCGAACGAATTTGCCAATAGAACGGTTGGTTTACCACGTTGTTTTAAGGAACGATGGTATATCGTCTGCTCGATCTGGAAGTTTTTCAGATAGTGTCTCCATTGTCCGAAAATGCTAATTAGCGGAAAGAGGAAACAAATTATTGCGTACTTCTGGTTCAGTTTGTTCATAGTATTGCGGTAAAATAAGTAGCGAAACAAGCCAAAGTAAGACAATGACAGGCAAGGGGTTGTTCCTGGTGTTACATCGTAATAAGAGTATACAGCACTGAGTTGTACATCGTCATAGCCTTATGTTTACTTTTGCGTTGACTGGGTAGAGCTGTTCATGACAGGCCGGCGAGTTCTTGACTGATGCAGGTGGAGGGCTGTGCTATGTTACGTAAGTCATACATTTTTGGTGTTTTTTGGACAATAAGGCGATATTGTTAGCGAAGAAGAAACTTATACCTAAGGCTTATTTAGTGTCGTTCCGCATTACTGCTGACGAAATTTCTCTCGTGGTTCTGAAGGAGCTCATTATTCCCGAACGCAAATATTTGACATTAGCCAAAGTGCCTATTATGTCACTGTAGCCCCGAGGTGTTTCTCACGTGTAATGCACAGTACTTTTTACCGCAGAAAGAGTTTTTCCCGATCCCTCCTGGAAACTTCCAGTCCACGTAAAATGTGCAATGACTGGATACGGCGGCATTCGACCGGGCCGCTTCAGGCTGATTACGGAGCCGTTTCTAAAGTTGTTTGCGCTGCGCAAAGGGAACAAGTTGTGCTATAAGCCTTAGTCACGGTGTCTATCAACACGGAAGCAAACTTGGGCCGTTATCTCAATGGTCCTTCGGATATTCGTTCTCGATATGAAGGAAAGAAGGCCTAGCCAATGATGACCCCCAGGGTGCTCGCCTATATCACTGTCTTCGATAAGTGTGACTTCAGTCAGCACATGCTCTTTTTGTAGTAGCTGACACCTTCCGACAATTCAAGCATTGACTTAATACACAAGAAATTGAATGGGCCAGGACGCTTAGTTTCAATAGATTCCATAAAGGCAATGGTGCGAAATAAATAGTGGCATCAAGGGACACACACAGCGGTTGGTGCGGCTCACAACTATTTCCTAACGTGTAACAAGGAGAACACAAAACGCATGCATAGTTATTGTCCTTCCGGCGCTCCTTTACTCGCGCATGTTTGCATATTGTGGCGATGCAAACCCTGACTTACATGCAGAAACGCTCGAGCGCGTCAGTGGCAAAGTATATTGCCATTGGTTTACACTGGCATTGATTGATGCAGGATGCGCCACGATATCTGTTCCGCTTACTCATCCGTCCATGACCGGACAGGTAAAATTGGTGTAATAAATATATAGGGAGTGGTTAATGGATATCGCGTTTCATGCACTGCAAAAGTGTGTTAACGGGATGTAAGAGTTACGACTCCAGTGCCTCTCTGCTGCGAGCGTATATTTCGAGAAATGTAACTTCGGACTTATAATGTACGAGGGCGAATCATAACCTTTTTTCCTTTATTATTATTAGCCAACATAAGGTACATAAAGGTCATTAGAAATATATGTACGTTTCTACGTACCTTGCGCTATTCTTCCACATACCCCCCACACAGGTTCAGACATTTTTTCCATCACACCTATAAATATCAGAGTCTCGTCAGTCAGCGACGCATGCGCTCTCCCCGAAAGCTCGTTGTCATGCAAGTCTTCGCAACGTTTTGCGATCTCAAACACCACCCCCTCACACTTCTGCGAGCGAGAGACATTTCCATATATATGGCCTACATTTCTATATGGAGTTCGGTTGGCATTCATCCCTTGCCCCAGAGAAAATGAAGCACACTTCGTTGCTCGCACGTTTTGGACGTGACGTGTGGAACACAACCGCTATCTTCAACATCTGAAAGCAGCGCCGTGCCGCGGAGCTACCGGTAGATAAGGCGGGGCTGGTACAAGAAAGACGCACCACTGGGAATGATTATGTTGACTTCCTATTTACAGCAGTTTTTCGCTAAAAAACTAGGAGCAAAGACTTTCTTATTCCTTCTCGTACAAAACGTGAACAGGCTTATAATGATCCTTTGTGGTTGCGTCCAAGCGCAGTTTATCTTCGTGGCAACGAGGACAATACAATGGTCAAAGTTATCACGGTCGCGGTGGCAATGAACTATTCGAAGGGAATTTTCGTCTTACAAATATTTCACTATTTTCCCCGCTCGACGGACAAGCATAGCGTTGTGTAGTTTTTGTTCGAGTCTATAACATGCGTGTTGAATATCGAGGTCACGAGTCTCCACGGTGGATGACGGAGAAAGAAGCAAACATTGGAATTGCTTTCATATGGGAAGGTATGGCGCGTAAAGTGTATAGTCTTGTCCGTGTGGAGTATGGCAAATTGTGTTGTTGTGGTGTTTTGCGGGAGCTGGCGGAACGCAGGGGTCCACTACAACTTCTATGGAGCCATTTTGACTTCCGTGTTTCAGGGAAGATAATCTGTAAGCGCCCTGTATTCTTGTGTTTCAAGAAATTTCATTGAAACATCGCGTAATCCCACTGCTTAAAACCAGCAAAGGAGCAAGCAGTGAAGTGCAACGGAAATTCTGAGACATTAGATATCCAGTATATTTCCAGATATCCAGTCGCCAGTATATTTATTGCTTCGCAAATTCTTCGATGTATTTAGTGCAATTGTTTCACAAAACGGAGCTTTTTCATATGTTTTAGTTTCCAAGATTGGTACAAAAACGTTTCATTTTTCAATCCCACCTCTTCAGGCACTTTACTTCATGAATGAACCCTTAAGAATCGTTAATAAAATTGATCAGAGCAAGAACGGCTGGACGCGTTGCGTATATATGGCTATTAAATATGGTGCCTAATTGTTGACCACACCGGGGAGCGAGACAAATAGAACAAAAAGAAAAATTATGGTCTACCGACTAAGGTAAAGCAATTAAAACCTGAAAGAATCTGTTGGTGGGCTCCGGGTGCCGAATAAGCAAGCTAAGTTTCTTTAATTACTCCTTATAAGCATGTTTCGAAGCAAAGGACTGTCCCGCAGGTGACATTTTCTTCTGTATTCTTTTTTATTGTTAATATCTAAAAACTACGGTGACGAACGTCGCCGTCCCCTTTCATCGCCACCGCACGAAAACTGTTGCGTATCTCTGACACGCAACTTCAATGTAAAGGCTGCGCGACACAATATCACCCCTAATCACAGGGGCTCATTAGAGTTGGGAGTTGTTAATCAGCTCCTTTTACTATCTATTATTTTTTTTGCGGCCGCATTTACCCTGGCCAAACGGGTCGCTGTTTAAATATTAGATTGTCCGAGCACAAGCATTGGCTAGACGGCAATGCGTACTGGCGTGTCGTACGCTTTGTTCGGAACACGGGTGCCCTAGAATCTAAAAATACTTCAATTATTTTCTAAAAAGAAAAAAAGAAACGTGTTGTGTAAGCGTAACTTCAATAGCTCTGTATGACAGTCAATTTTGATTAATAATCCTCTTCATCAATAGACTATAAAGGAGTGGTACGAAAACCCCGAAGAGGAGCTAACCATCTGTTACCAATGCAAAGAGAAATCGACAGAGTTGTATGGCAAACTATCCGGTCGTAAAAGTGCCGCCACGCAGGAACTGGCCTCCCGTGCCCAATCCCCCACGGAGTCCTATGTCTCGTATATCCAGGACGTGCTTGCACTTTGTCGTAACGCCGATCACGACATGACAGAAGCTGGGAAGGTCGGGAACGTGCTTAAGGGCATTGATGACGGCGCGTTTAATCTGCTCATGTGCAAAAGCTGCTTTACTGTTGTTGCAATCATGAAAGAGTGCCGACAATTCGAGCAGGCCAAAAGCCGACGCGTGTTGCAACCATTCGACAGACTTCCCAATACTGCCGCAACGTCGACGTGTGAAGATCAACCCGCACAGCAGCATGCGTCGCCATCAGAGGACGTGGTGCGAATCGTTAGACGTGAACTGGATACGATGGCGCCCGCAGATTTCTGTTCGTGTAGCTCTGATGCTCCCACATTTTTAGTTCCCCTCGTACAAGCCATCGTTCGCCAGAAACTTGAAAACTTTGGTTTACATTCTGTATGTGCTGTTGCCAATGCCGGAGCTAACGAACGCCCTTCTACTATTTGCGCTCCAACCCGACTCGCCTCTCAGCGTTATCGCAACCAGACTGAGTGGAGAAATGCGGACAACCAGCCGATATGTTTCACCTGTCGGGGCATTGATCATGTCGCCCGATACTGTGGCAACTCGTGGCCCTCAACATCTCGCACGCCGAACAACCTGATCCGTTTTGATGCAAATGCCCGCAATCTTTCGCGCACCGTCGAGTCTAACAGCGCCGGCAACTCTGCTAGGAACACACGGTACAGTTGCTCACCATCTCTGCGCGGACGCCAGTCTCGTTCACAGCAAACACGTCGCCCGTCTTCCCGTTCACCGTAGGCACGTCGCCTTTCGTCCCCTGTGGCTTTTGGCCGCACCCTTTCGGAAAACTAGGAAAATGTAGCCCTCGGAGGTGGTGCTGCATTGCTGACTACTGCAGCAAATCCTCTGTCTCACCCAAAAGGAGAAGTGTAATTGACGTTAAAATAGACGGCGTACCTATCCAAGCACTCGTCGACACAGGAGCTCACGTATCTGTGATGAGTGCTAGCCTACGTAGACGTTTAAAAAAGGTCCTCACCCCAGCGGCTGCCCGAGTGCTTCATGTGGCCGACGCCGGCGTGCTTGTTGTTCCTGGAATGTATGCAGCGCGTTTAAGCATAGCCGGCTGCCCAACTTCTGTTCTCTTTGCTGTGTTCGACAACTTCCCTCACGACGTTATCCTTGGATTTGACTTTTCATCCATTCATTCTGCCCTCATCGACTGCGCGACCGGCGTTCCTCAGTTATAACTGCCTCAACTCGCCGATGCTCCGAGCACTGCCCCACCGCACTTGTGCTCGCTTCACGTTGTGCGTCTGTCACCCGATGAAGTTACCGACGTCACTTTGACCGCCCAGCCACAGGTTCCTGACGGTGAATATGTGCTCCGCCCCATCACCGACGTGCTTTTGAGCCAGAATGTTGGTCTTCCGCATACGCTAGTCACGGTTACCAGTGACGACGTCGTTCTACCGTTTCCGAATTTCATCCTGTGCCCTCAAGTGACTCCGGCCAGCATGGTCCTGGCCTGTGTTTCTATGATTCCTAATTTTATATTGAGAGTCTGAATGCAATGGGTGGTTTATTAGCACCAACTGCAACTCATAGCTCTGGTTCCTTAACGGATGACATCGCGAAAGTGATTACACCTGACCTCACCTCTGCACAGGCCACGGACATACATCTCCTGCTTGAATCGTACAGTGACATCTTTGATTTCGGTGACAGGCCGTTAGGTCAAACATCTGTTGTTGAGCACCGCATGAACAATGGAGGCACGAATCCTATTCTTCGGCGTCGCTATCGTGTATCGCTTGCTGAACGTCGAGTCATTCAAGCAGAAGTGAACAAAATGCTCCACAAAGTGGTCATCGAGCCATCAGCCAGTCCTTGGGCTTCGCCTGTTGTCCTTGTTAAAAAGAAAGATGGTACCTGGCGTTATTGCGTCGACTATCGCCATTTAAAGAAGATTACGCAAAAAGACGTCTACCCACTACCACGCATCGATGACGCCTTGGACGGCTGGCATGGTGCTAAATACTTCTCGTCCATCGATCTTCGATCCGGCTACAGGCAGATTTAAGTTGATGAAATGGACAGCGAGAAGACGCCTTTCATCACGCCTGGTCGCTTACATAAGTTCAAAGCCATGCCCTTTGGCCTACGCAATGCACCTGCGACATTTTAACGTATGATGGACTCTCTTCTGCGAGGCTAGAAATGAGCCACCTGTATCTGTTACCTTGACGACATTATTTTTTTTTCTCCAACGTTCGGCAGCCACCTTACCCGACTCGTTGCCATCCTTGCGGTCTTCCGAAAAGCCGGCCTCCAACTGAACTCCTTGAAGTGTCAATTCGGGCGCCGTCAGCTTACCGTGTTGGGACAGCTCCTTGACGTATCCGGTGTCCATCCAGATCCGGAAAAATTTCGCGCCGTACACAGCTTCCCTGTGCCACGTTCTGCTTCAGACGTGCGCTGCTTCGCCGGCCTGTGTTCTTACTTTCACCGTTACGTCAAAAACTTCGCCGACGTTGGTCAGCCTTTCACAGATCTTCTAAAGAAGAACACGCCAATCGCATGGGTCCCGGAGCACGTTCACGCGTACGCCGCTCTCATCGGATTTGCTACCGCCCCTCTCATACTGCCCACTTTGATTCATCTGCACCGACCGAAATGCACACTGACGCAAGCGGCCACGGCATCAGCGCTGTTCACGGCCAACAACAGAATGGTACCGAGTGCGTGATAGCTTACGCCAGCTGCCAGTTGTCAGCTGCGAGAGAAATTACTCCATCACCGAGCGAACGTGCTCAGCTTTAGTTTGGACTGTCGCCTAGTTCCAGCCACATTTGTACGGCCGCATGTTTTCGGTCGTTACAGACCACCACGCACTGTGCTGGCTATCTTTCCTCCGGGACCCGAGAGGACTGCTTGGTCGCTGGGTTTTGTACCTCCACTAATTTTTATTTGTTGTCAGCTATAAGTCTGCACGCCTGCTCAAGGACGCTGACTGCCTTTTGCGTCACCCCGTGGATCCTCCCGATCTTGTTGCGCATGATCCGGTGACCTGCATGATGGCTTTGACTGACATGACCGACATGCGCGCTGTACAAGAACGCGACGCATCTTTAGAGTCTATCATCGCCGGAGTGCAGTCTGACAGCACCAACGGCACGTGCCGCATGTTCGTGCTGCATGATGGAATCCTAGACCGCCGCAATATCAACCCTGATCACCCTGAGTTGCTCCTTGTCCATCCTCGTCATGTGCGATCCGTCGTTCTCGAACAACTTCACGATGCACCGACGGCGGGACACCTTGTAGTTTTGCGTACATACGACCGCGTACGACGCCGGTTCTTCTGGCCGAGTCTCTACCGCTCTGTGCGTCGTCATGTCGCAACGTGCAAATTGTGTCAGCGCTGGTAGAAACCTCCCCTGCCACCTGTCGGTCGCCTCCATCCAATTGAAGCTCCCTCTGAACCATTCTTCCGCGTAGGCCTTCACCTGCTTGGCCCTTTTCCGACGACTAGAGGGAATAAGTGGATCACTGTCACTACTGATTAGGCGACACGCTACGCGATAACAAAGGCGTTGCCGACTATTTGCGCAACTGGCGTCGCCGAATTTCTCCTTCACGACGTCATTCTCCAGCACGGTGCACCTCGACAGTTACTTAAAGACAACCGCCGCCCGTTCATGTCTCGAGTTGTGGACGACCTCCTCCGCTCTTGTGCTACTGAGGACAAGCTCTCCACCGCCTAACACCCACAGACGAACGGTCTTGCGGAACGTCTTAACCGAACACTCACAGAGATGCTATCGATGTACGTTTGCAACGATCACCGCGACTGGGACGCCACGCTGGCCTACGTGATATTCGCGTATAACTCGTCCCGACATGACACCGCAGGATATTCACCCTTTTATCTTTTCTATGATCGCGACCCTACATTGCCGTTTGACACCATCTTTTGTGCTCCGCGTTGCCACTGAGTACGCCCGTGAAGTCATCGATCGCGCTCACATGGCGCGTCAAGCCGCCCAATTTCGCTTATTAGCCTCGCAGCATCTGCAAAAAGACCGTTACGACCAGTGCCATCACGATGTTCAGTTCGCCCCAGGTGCTTGGGGGCTGCTTTGGTCACCATGTCGTCGGGTCGGCCTCTCCCAGAAGCTTCTCTCTCGCTACACAGGACCTTATCAAGTCCTAGGTCAAGTTAAAGAAATAAATTACGAGATTGCGCCGCTACAGTTTAATGCATCCTCAAGTCCGACGCCTGTTGACGTCGTCCACGCTTCGCGGTTGAAGCCATACTTCGCTCGCATTTCTTCGTCTACCATGCGCCGAGACGGCGCTTCAGCAACCAGGGGTCCTGCTACGGAAGGATGAACGAAGAGAGGAAAAAGAAGATCGCGAGACGCTGGCGGCTGCGAATTGTTGGTGGTCAGCAATCTTTACTACGGAGACTCATTTTGTATATATTTTGTAAATATAATCTTCTATACTTCCAACATCCCCGTAACATATAGCTCGTCTGGTAGGCCTTATTTGCTCTTGGTAAATGCACTAAAAATAATGCCGTCTATGTGAGAGCATGTGGGATAAGGCGATAGCTTTTAAGTATGTGTGCGCTTTCCAATTAATATAGCCGCGAGTCAGCGTTATCCCATATTTTTGTCTCTTAATTGTGTCTTCGTCGTTTTCGCTGTCTTATGCAGGTGTTCAACCTGCATCAACTTGCCGCAATGTCGATTCTGTTGCAGGTTGACTGCGCAGATAAAAGGGTGAATCAGCAAACAGCAGAATGTGAAAACTGCGTCGATGGAGTCCTAGTGGATAAATCGTTTCTGTATCAATGGCGCTGGACAGCCGCATAGGCAAGATAGTATATGAACGACTGCTGAGTAAATCTGCTGCTCTGCCTGCGTGACACGGCAAGACAAAAGATAAGAGAGAATTATACAGCTGGTATTTGTCTAGGTGGAGCATCATTTTAGAAGGAACAATACAGAACCATGTGCTCCACCACAACGTAAAAATAAGGACCTGCGGAGTGTTCTAAAGAAACAAAATTAGAACGCTGTGTTTACCAGTTCGAGAAAAAATTGGTTTCCACACACGGAATGAACAGAAAGAAAATATTCCTAATAATAGCAAGCTTTGTGAAGAAAATGTCGAAATATTTAGGGTTGACAAATGAGAGTTCTTAAGTTCCCACTGTGTTTTTATTAATGAAAAGTTGATTTATACAAGACAATACTTGTCGTTTGGTAGCTCGTTCGAAAACGTATCATGAGTATTATGACTTGTGATTTTTTTAATCCCTGTTGATAAGACAAGATGATCGCTCGGACAATGCACAATAATAATTTATTAGTCACTGTTTTGTGCTTTCTAATATTTTTGCACACGACTACGAAAAGTTGCAAACTGGCTTTCGTGAACCACCTTGTAGAAAATATAGCTGATTGCAACTCACTTAATAATGCGCACTGTTGTGTTTTGATTTGACGGAAATCTTCCTATCATATTTCCATTACACCGAAACAAGTTCTCCGAATATGCCATTAACTTCGTTTTAACAATGAGCTGGATGGTATATTTTGGTCAATTGCCTGTTGTTGACAAGCCAGGCGAACACTCTTCCTAGGGATAAATTAGGGAGAAAATACACACGTAATTCTTGGACAAATATTGGCTCTCGCAGTATGCAACCAGTATGAGAGATATTGTTACGCGACAGACGAAATTCTTGGATTCTCTACACGTATTTCAACGCGACTATAAATGTCATAAATATTCACCTCATCGAAAAACGTGTATTTCCCTTGTTCTCCAGCGATAAATAGTGACAGCCAGTTGGTTGCATCCGATAATTTGTCAAAATGTGTTTACTTTGTGCATTTTCGTCTCGTGATTTTTTTTCTCACAAACAGCTGTTGTTAGATTGACCTATTTAGTGATTGCTCTCCCAGTAGGGAGCTGAAGCTGCCGAAGAATGGGTACGTGTAGCGAGTGAAGATTCTCCGCGCTATCACTCCGATTGATACTGTTCAATATATGTGCGCGTACCGCAAATGTTCGCAATGTCAGTTGCCACATTGTATGTGTGAGTAGGTTTGTTTCCTTATTTTGCAGGTACAAGGCTACATGTGAAGGACGGAAAAGATTCTTCAAAATCTCCGAATGGAGTAATAGAGGTTACCACAATCCTATTCTGAATTGAACATAGAGTCATACCTCCATTCTAGAAATTTTAGGTTTTTCTCGTACATGCAAGTTGAATCGCTTCAGGAATATGTGAGAAAACTCCTCCCTCCCATTTGTGGCAAAATATTGACGTGTTAATGAACACAAAGGAGTATTAGAGTTTTGTGCAGTTTACTCCACCAATTTTAGAGTCACTGAGTGTTGCTTATCTATAAGACCCGTTAACCCAGACCCATTGTAGAAATTGCAACAAGGAGAAAAACTGGCTTTTATATGGAACATGTGAGCACAACAAAATTTCTTTATAATAGTCCCTGTGAACAGTGATTTCAGTCGGTGACACAGTGCATGAAACGCTTGGCAATATGATGTTAATCAGCCATTAATCTGCGAATCATTGTAAGTTTAGTGCGAGATAAGGTAAAATGATCGTGTGAATAAAATAGTTCACTTCATCTTAATGTAATAATTCGATATCGCACCTAAGGATGCGAATAAATAAAATTTGAGAAAATAGGAGGGATATTTTTGTGTGGTAAAATGTAAGTAGCCCTTTTTGCTTGAAATTTTATCTCCTTTTCCTATCAGACGAAGCACTTAATCTTAAGAAATGACTTTTACCATTTCGAAGCTCTTGTGTATTCTTTTGAGTGTTTCACGTATTTCTTGCGAAGTACGAAATAGTACACCAGGTGGAAATATTCAATATTTGCTTGCCGCTCTAAAGCCCCACTTTTACAAGCACGATGCGGTAGCACTCTGCACGCGGAAAGGATATTGGAATTCGAACAACCGTTTATTACTGCGCGAGCTGCCTTGGGCTGCAACGGTGTGGGCGCTGCCTACGCCAACTTTTGCTGAATATATCCTAGACAATGCTCATGCGGGAATCAAGACAAACATGGTCGCGCTAAATGTTTTTCCGAAGAATTCGCGATATCTAGCAATGTGTCCCATACGTCCAGTTGATAATCCTCATCTTGACTGCTTCTTGATTGAAGAGAGGGCTGGAGGACAAACATCGAATGATTCCTTCAAAGTGTGGTACACGAGAACGTTGTCTTGCAATAGTAGACGACTTTGTCGCAAAAGAGGAAGGGAACTGCCGTGTTTACTTTTACCACCAGAACGCGCTCTTGTGCGATCTACTACTGAATGCAATCTTTTTTTCCTTAAGGAACATTCCAGACTCCTGCGGCAAAGCGTGCTCAGAAATAGCGTAATATACATAGGCTGTGCAAGGCAGGATATAATAGCTCCTTGTGAAAAAGGAATCACTGGATTAATCATAGAGGTACTTGACTTTTACAACGTAACCTTAAAGCGGTTCAATAGAAGCTCTGTTGATTCCCTTGTAGAGATGCTTTTTTTAGGTAATATTGATATCATAGGAACCGGGACCATTACTACCTATCATATCGCACACTACTTCGATATTTATCAAACCATTGAGCAAACCTACGATGTATTCTACGTTAAAGATGAGAACGCTGTCTTGACGTCTTTCACGAAAATTCTCCAGGGGGCAAAGCTTGGATTGTGCCTCGTTGTAGCTGCCTTGATATGCAGTTCCTTAGTACTGACCATTGCTCACATCCGAGAAAGAAATGTATTTCAGTTTAGCCGTGTTATGGACTCCCTGATGCTTCTTCTGGCTTCTTTTTACGGAACGTCGTTACCTATTCCACGCAGAAGAGTTTCTGTGTTAGCACGAACAATTGTGTACAGCGTCTGGTTCATCGCCATTCTTCCGCTGTCACACTATTTTCGCGGTGAACTTGTTTCTCGTCTCAGTGTACGTTCCACTGTGGATGTTATGGACACACTCGATGAACTTGACGATGCGCTTAGCCGGAAAGCTATCACTCCGTGCTTACGTGTTGGAACTATGACGCATCATGCCGTTGTAGAAAACCAGAGCTACACAAGCGTCCACGGCAAGCTTAGTATAGCGTTCTATGCTGCGAAGCACAGAGAGTCTTTAGAGGCGAAAGACGTTGTGCGCTGCCTTTCATGTGCGCGACAAAAAGGCCACGTCTGTTTCATGGATAGGTTGTCGAAGTGTTGGCAAAAAGAGAGTCGTGGATTTGCGGAATCTAAAGATACGTTGAATCCAACACTGGGTACGATGCTTGTTCGAAAAAATTTCGCGTCTAAAGAAGCCTTTCACAAATTGGTACGCCGAGTTCACGAAGCCGGATTGTTCGAGAAATCAGAAACGTGCCCTTCCGAGAGCGGGGACAGTGCAGCTACCATGCAGAAATACGACCAGACAGCTGAACTTAGAGGTTTTCTAGTGCTTTTCGTAGTGGCGCTAGCCGTGTCTTGCTTTGTTTTATTGCTTGAATTAGGAATTTCGAGGCTGTAGTTGCGATGTGATAGTCTTTATTCCGAATTGATAGCGTGCATTTGCGGTGTGCATTTCACAGCAGAAGTTATTTTTTCTGAAATGGACACTATGTCTATTTATGGCGCGTTTGGAATTAAATAAACTATATTTTATGCGAAAAAAGTATACAATTTTAAGGCACGCCTTACTGGGGGAGGCCAGCTAATATTCCGACCACCTGGGGTTCTTTGACGCGCACCCAATGCACGGCACATGAAAGCTTTTAGGTTTCACCCCGCAATTTATTATATTTTCCCCCTTTTTCGACGTTGTAACAAAAACTCACGTTTCGGTGAGGCATCTGCTGTACTAAACTCACATTTGGTGGAAGTGGGGAACGTGACAGGTGGGCCTTATGCGCGCTGTGTAAAATATGTTTCTTAATTACGGCCTTTACAGATAATTAAAACGTACTCCTCTCATTAAAACTTCACCGACATTGTTAAACGCATAACTGGTTCAGGCTGTATTCTTGGTGGGCCTGTCACAACATTGAGCGTTAATTTGGTGGAAATGGGGCTGTGTTTTGATCAAACTTTTGTACTGTTTTGTTTAGTCACGGATATAAGAAACCATCTACATATTCGCAATCGAAAGAAACGCGTGTGCTGTGAAATAAATTTTATGTATCGACAATTTCCTCTAACATTAATTGATTATCTTAGAGTTTCATTATTTTTACTCGTATAACAACACTAAGAAAGCCAAAAGTGGGTTTCTTATGTTTCACCACGTACCATATTCTAAGCATCGCACACACTCTAGGTGAAAAACTTCGCCGCAAACGTCACAGGCAATCGGACCTATGTCCCTGCCTTATCAGAGATAACAGGGGACGTAATGCTCAGCTGTAATCGATATTCCGCCCACGACAACTTCAGCGGAGTTATGGTATAATTAGGTGTCCGGGAGTTCTAACAGCTGTGCGTGAATTTCAGATGCCTTAGCATGCAATTTCTTAGTGGACAAAAATTACGTGGCGCTCATTGCGAAGAAGAGATTAGGGCAGAGAAGGGCTCAGCTCACTGTGGTTTATTTCAAAATTTCTAATGAGACATCTGTCATTGTTATGTTGTTATGGGACTTTAAAAAAATTTGTTATCTTAGCAGGGCAGCATTTTACGAAAGGTGCTTTGAGAATAATAACTACTATCATTTAAAATTTATCTTTCTATCGCGAATGCACATGTGGAAACATGTTTCGTTGATTCACATGCATTTTTATTATGTATTTCATGTTACGTCACATTTATGTATGTATAAAACCGTCGCACTGCCTACCATTAAAACCTGTTAAATGTTTGCACTTGTGTTTGTCATTCCTCAGTACTCGTTTCAAGTGGTGCGCAAATAACATTCAATATGAACTGTAACCTACTAGCCCACACCAGTACCCGCCTATGTACGTAGGGCTGATTTTATTATTTTGCGTGGTCGATCGCAAAACTCTTGCGTTTGCGATCTTCCTCAAGGGTGTAGCCATGATGTAAGGCTGAAGCCTCAACAGCTAGTGGAGATTGAAGATTTCCTTAGTATTGAAGTGCAGAAGAGCACAAGAAGACACAGAAGCCTTAACTAAACATTTTTAAAAGACACAAAGAATGTGAAATGTATAAATAGACTTCACGTATTCATCGCTCAACATCTATAACGGGGGGCAAGAATGTGTAAAATATATATATATATATATATATATATATATATATATATATATATATATACCATCAGCCTGGTTACGCCCACTGCAGGGCAAATGCCTCATACTTCTCCAACTACGCCGGTCAGGTACTAATTGAGGCCATGTTGTGGCCCTGCAAACTTCCTAATCTCATCCGCCAACATAACTTGCTGCCGCCCCCTGCTAGGCTTCCCTTCCCTTGGAATCCAGTCTGTAACCCTTAATCACCATCCGTTATCTTCCCTCCTCTTTACATGTCCTGCCAATGTCCATTTCTTTTTCTTGATTTCACCCGCCGTGGTTGCTCAGTGGCTATGGTGTTGGGCTGCTGAGCACGAGGTCGCGGGATCGAATCCCGGCCACGGCGGCCGCATTTCGATGGGGGCGAAATGCGAAAACACCCGTGTACTTAGATTTAGGTGCACGTTAAAGAACCCCAGGTGGTCGAAATTTCCGGAGTCCTCCACTACGGCGTGCCTCATAATCAGAAAGTGGTTTTGGCACGTAAAACCCCATAATTTAAATTTAATTTTCTTGATTTCAACTAAGATGTCATTAGCTCGCGTGTGTTCCCTCACCCAATCTGCTCTTTTCTTATCCCTTAACGTTACACCCATCATTCTTCTTTCCATAGCGCGTTTCATCGTCCTAAATTTAAGTTGAACCCTTTTCGTAAGCCTCCAGGTTTCTGCCCCGCACGTGTGTACTATACTATGACCCGTAGGGGAGTATATATATATATATATAAATATATATATATATATATATAGCTAACTGTAGCCATAGTGTAAAAATATGGCGCTGCACTCTCTGGTAATGTATGGTGCTCACTTTTGTATGCAGTGCGTCACGCTTTTTTTGCATTTTGCTTAATAGTTAACCAGTTGGACAATACACCTGACTGGTCTGGCCTGTTCTGGTGTGCCCACCAGAGCGAGTTTGTTCTGCTGTGCACACCGCAGTATGGTCTGATGTTACTAGGTGTGCACATCGCTATACGGTCGATGCTGTCTGGCTTACATGGTAGTACGTTGTGATATAAAGTTATCTTTTGCACACCTCCGTCGGTTTATAGTTTTTCGTGGTTTGTGTACAATTAAGGTTGTATAAATGCTAACTTGGCTGCTTTGAAGTCAGGTTAAAAGTCAGATCAGATTAAAATTTATTTATTTTATTGATTTCAACATACTCTAGCCCTGAACGGCCATTGTAGGAAGAGGGAGTACAGAATACAAATTTAGCAAATAATTAAAACGCGAGAACAAGAAGAAAACAAGATGCAGTGGAAGTTAAGTTGTTAGGTATAGAAGATCCAAGAATTCAGCATGGTGACAACTAAACAACGAACATGACTGGGTAAAGCATTCCACAGTTCTATAGTTTGGACAAAAATACCATTTAGAGGTCTCGGTGTGGTGATGAGAGGAAAGATTTAGTCACGATAGTGTAAAGTGGATGCAAGTCCACCGCTTGTGATGTAGCTGCTAGGTAAAGGAAAGTGTTGGGAGGTAATCATAGCAAGGAAAAGCTTCAATGACTGAATATGGTGTTAGGAAGAGAGAGTGGTAAGCTGGATATTTCAAATTTGGGAACCATTACAATGGAAACCAATGCATCAGAACTATGCCTCCAACTGATGACGGAAAACATAAGCTAAATTATTGCATTCTATACGTGAACACAAAAGTTTCAATGACCACTCCGGCTCATTTCCTGTCCATTTTTCATTAGTTTTTTTCTCATTTGTAGCCTTTATATGTGTTTTGGTTTGTTCTGTTGCGAATGCCTTAAACTACTGTTTTAATTTTACGACTAGCTATTGACTTTATACTATTTTGCAGTTTGTACTATATTTACTTTGTATAATCTTCCAACTAGTGACTACTGTATTGCTGTTTTATGCTGTGGATTTCCTCGAATGTATATATTTTCTGACAGGAGGTCCCCTTTCAGCCACGTGTTCTGGGACCTCCTTCTGTATACTTGCGTAAGCGTGTAAGTTTTCTCCTAATTACAGAAATAAAATAAAGTGAACTGAAGACCACGAAGTTACCCATTTGCTTGCAAAATGTCAGGATACAGGACAGAGCTGGTTCATAAAGCGATACATTGTGTGGGCGCGTGTGAAAAGACACACACACACACACACGCACACACACACACACACACACCCACATATATATATATATATATATATATATATATATATATATATATATATATATATATATATATATATATTGCTTGACGTCCGCCCAGTGCACAATCTGCGGGACAGCGAAAGGCTGAGGACCCTCTACGATGAAATCCGTTTCGGAGTCCGAAGTATAGAGGTGCTGCGAGTGTCGTCGAGCACCTCGGGCGCGCTGCTTCTCACCGTCCTTCGCAAAAGCATCCCACGCGAGCTTTGCTTGCCGTACTTCCGACGGAAGGCCGCCTCACCTAAAACGCCCCACGACGAGCTTCTCGGTTTCCCGATTTCATGAGAGAGGAGGTTGAGAGCAGAGAGAGAGCCCAGAGCGCATTACGCCATCTGTACCAGGACGCCGCTATCAGACGCAAAGCACCAATCAAAAAAGACGCTCGTCCTCAAAACCCATCGGCATCTCTTCTCGCCGTAACCGACGGCGAGGCCCAATGCGCATTTTGTGATGCAGAAGGACATCAACCAGCGAGCTGTGCCGTCCCCGTAGCCATAGACAAGAAGAAGGAAGTGATGCCAAGAGAGAGACACTGTTACAAGTGTGCGAAAAAGAAGCACCGTGTCACTGAGCGCAGAACTTCAAGGTAGCTCAAGTGTGCCAAATTTCATTCCATTTCATTTTTATTTCTTAATGACCTCGTAACGGAGTATTACATAAGGGGTGGGTTACACAGAAATAAGCAAAAACCATGTGTTAATCTATAGTGAAAGGTGATTGGTGACGCATTCTATGAAGGTGGATGGACAAGGAATGGCAGCGGTGTCGCCCGGAAGGCCATTCCAGTAAGCAGCTGTACGAGGCAAAAATGACGTAGAAAAGGTAACGGTGCGTGCACGTGGGCGCGCGACTTGAAGAGGATGACCAGTGCGATTAGATATGCGTGTCGGTGGAACAATGTATGGCGGGATACCCATCGAGCTATGAAAAAGTTTATAGAAGAAAGAAAGACTGGCGATACGGCGGCGACATGAGAGAAGGGGTAAATTAGATTCTAATTTTAGTGATGACACACTCACATCATAAGAATACGAACGATGAATGAATCTAGTGGCACGGTTTTGAAATGACTCAAGGGCGTCTTGAATATAAGCTTGTCGCGGGTTCCAAATTGGTGAAGCATATTCCAATTTTGTTTGCAGGAGAGTTTTATACGCTAACAATTTTACGTTCTTAGGTACCTTATGTAGATGACGTCGCAAAAATCCAAGTGTTTTATTTCCAGATGATATGAAGTTAGTGACGTGTGAAGCCCAAGAAAGGTCATGGCAGAAAGTGACTCCCAGATACTTAAACGATTGAACTGCTTAGACAGGAACGCTGCTAATCGCATAAGAAAAAACAAGTGGAAAGCGGCGGCGGTTGAAAGATAAGATTTTGCTTTTGTGAGGGTAAAGTTCCTTTACCAATCATCGCACAATTGCTTTATATGGTTAAGATCACTTTGAAGGGTAATTTATCAGAGGCGTTGGCAACAGTGCGATAAATAACACAGTAATCGGCAAACATTCGGATATTACAAGATACATGAGTTGGTAGGTCTTAATATATATAAAAACTAAAAGCGGGCCAAGGACGGACCCTTGCTGAACGCCTGATGTTACTGGAAGGGAAGCAGATGTAGCATTGTTCACAAAAACAGCCTGAGAGCGGTTATTTAGAAATTCACAGATCCAATTTACGAAGTCGGGGTGAAGATTTAACAGTGAAAGCTTGCGTAGAAGGTGCTTATGGGGTACTTTATCAAACGCTTTCGCGAAGTCCAGAAAAATGGCCTCAGTCTGAATATGGCAATCTAAGTTTGCAAGTAAGTCGTGGGCAAACATGGCAAGTTGAGTTTCGCACGAAAACCCCCTGCGAAATCCATACTGCGCAGGATTGAAGAAATTATTCGAATCGAGAAAGTCCATGATATGTGTGTAAATGACATGCTCCATGATTTTGCACGGGATACTGGTTAAAGAAATTGGTCGGTAGTTTAGCGATGATTCTCCAAAACCTGACTTGAAGACTGGAATGACTTTTCCGTATTTCCAATCGGCAGGAAGCTGGCCCGTGGAAAGTGACTGTGAGTACAGTAAACACAAAAATGATGCAAAAATTTTTTGAGCGTTCCTTAGAAATTTCGAGTTAGTGTTATCGATCCCGGCTGATGAAGATAGTTTAAGTTTGTGAATTATGGCAGAAATTCCAGATGCGAGAAAGAAAATTGGCGGCATAACAGTTCCGAAGACACTGGATTGTACAGGGGGTGGCATGTCGGTTTCTTTACTAAATACTGATGAAAAGGCGGTGTAAAACATATTAGCACATTCAAAGTCGGTGGCCACTTCACCTGATTCTTTCGTAAGAGCGACAGTGCATGCGTGGTTTGGGTTTATACCCTGCCAGAACTTTCTTGGGTTGGTAGTCAGCATTTGCGGCAAGTCAGCGTGGAAAAAAGAATGCTTAGCGTTGCGAATTGCCGCTAGGTATGTCTTTTCAGCTGTATAATATTTCAGCCGCAGATTCGCGGAGCGGAAGAGGCGTTTTTTCTTGTTTTCTAGTCTTTTAAGTGTTTTAGTAAACCATGGTTTTTGAAAGCAGGCACGGAAACAAAATTTAGGGGTCAATTTTTCGACTAATACATCTATTTTATCCTTAAATAACGTCCAGTTTTCATGCACTGAGCGACAATGAAAATTTTGTTGTAATATTGGAAGAAAATGATTTAGTTCGTTATTTATAGTGGTGTAATTTCCCTTATCGTAGAGTCGTATGGTGTTTTTGATGGTTTGTCGTTTTAGTGGAGTAATTAAAAAGTCGGCTTGAAATACTTTGTTGTCACTTATTTCTGGCAAGTATGAGATGAATTTTATGGTTTCAGGGATACTGGTAAGTATTAAGTCTAAACTGCTTCCACAATCTTGGGTTACACGGGTTGGTTTGGATATGATTTGAGCAACGTTAAAATTAAGGCAAATATTTATAAACTCGATTGCCTCGTTGTGGCACTCTCCGTCAACAGTTAGGTTAAGCCAATCAATGTTTGGAAAATTAAAGTCACCAAACAAAATAATATGTGTATTAGGGTGCTTGGTTGAAAGTTCACTTAGTACGGAATTAAGTTTGCCAGGGTAATCAGGGTTTCTTTGCGGGTGTCTGTAGCACACGCCAAGTAAAATAGATTGTGGTGTAGCTTGACGTTTCATCCATAGTATCTCGAGATCGGATGAAAGATTAATCAATGTGGATGGTGATGCTCTGGACGACACGCAACTGGCGTGTGCGAGCTCAATCGAAGACTGATGCGCCCTCCTCCGATCGAACATGCTGCACCAACAGAGACAACAGTGCAATCGTCGCTTCAGGTGCGACGAGCAATGGGAAAGACCCATGTGCTTCTACAGACTGCACGAGCGTATGCGGAAGGCCAGCACAAGAGTGCTCTGGTGAGAATGCTGCCTGATGGTGGCAGCTAGTGAACATTTATACGACAGGAGGTTTCTCGACGCCTCAATCTTCGCGTCACAGGAGGGGACAAGATAACTATTGACGCCTTCGGTAGCGAGAGACCGTCTGAGGAACGGTGTCATCGCGTGGAATGCTGGCTACGAAACTGGCGCAACGCTACCAGAGTCCGCATCGAAGCATTAGAGGTGCCCGAAATCTGCGAAGACCTCCTCCCACCACCTGACGACAGCACGGCCAGCATCGCTCATGAACAGGGCCTCCAGCTTGCTGACACCATACCTGACGGCTACCATCCTGGTATTGGAGTTCAGCTGCTGATCGGGGCCGATCACTACTGGGATATAACAACAGGAAATGTCAAGCGCCTCGGTGAAAAGCTCGTGGACGTGGAGATTTCGTTTGGGTGGACATTGCAGGGCACAGAGTCTACATCGTCCGTCGCAACCTTTCTAACGAGCATCGGAGTGATGCATCAACTAGGATCATTCTGGGAGCTGAATCACCTTGCGATCATCGACGATGCACAGCTGACCGCCAAAGACGACAGCGTGCTTCGGGCCTTTGAAGAAACCACGGAGTAGCATGCCAGTGGTTATATACGCGCCGGCAAAATTCTCTGTTTTTCTAATAAAGAACCCTCTCTCTCTCTCTCACCACCCAGAAGAACGGTAGATACCAAGTAGCTCTCCCATGGAAAGAGAACGCGTCAAACTTGACAGACAACAAGAGCATAGCATCGCACAGACTTCATTCATTAACGGCGAAGCTGCTGCGACATGAAGAAACCATTCTAGACTACGATCAGGCAATCAGGAAGTACCTGCAAGCTGGACACTCCGAGGAAGCGAACGAACTAGGTGAGTTTCCACTGGGGCCCACTTACTACATGCTACACCGAGGTGTTGTCCGGCCTGGTAGCAAAACAACCAAGAGTCGTATTCGATGCCTCCTCCAAAGCGGCGCGAAAGCTGTGACTGAATGACGTCCTCTTCGCAGGACCTAATCTAAATTCAAACGCTAACCCAAGCCGAGGCTGCCGTAAATTCTCGCCCGTTGGCTTTCGTCTCTTCGGACATGGGGGAGCTGATGCCCTTGATTATAGCCCATTTCCTCGTCAGTCACCGGCTAACGATCTTGCCTGCCTCCCGAGACACACGCCAGTGGAGGCGACGCACCGGGCTTGTTGACTCATTATGACAACGGTAGAGGCGCGAATACCTACTGCAGCTTCGCTTAGCGCATATCACAAAGCCAGGCAGAGGGAGAGGCATCGGTGAGGGAGACATAGCTCTCCTCGGGGATGATCGGGCTCCTCGCCAGATGCGGAAAATGTGTCGTGTTTTGGAAACATTTCCTGGATGAGATGGCCAAATACGCGCTTGCAAGATCCTTCTCCCTAACCAAAGGGAACTGCGACGACCCGTACAAGCCTTGTACCCACTAGAGCTCACCGAGGTGCCAGCCTGTGCGAACAATGGTGGCCGGGAATGAGCCGGCGCTCATTTCGGGGGAGGCTGTTGAAAGTCGCAAATTACCATCAAACATTGTTCCACCCGTGGTTCGGGGGCCCGACGACGAAGGAGAGAGAGGGAGCCGGTGAACGGGCGAGGGGCGCCCCACTGCACCACGTCCCGGCCGGGTCCTCTACTAAGAACCTGATTCCGTTCCACCGGCTTTTCGGCGAACCGCCTACTGAGTGCAAGGCGCCGGCGCCCCCCGCAGGGACGAAGGCGTCGGTACGGCCAACAGAGAACGTGAACTTTGTGTTTCTTCTCTCTTTGCTTTCTCCTTTCTTCGATCTGTCTTTTGTAAATACACCAGTCTCGAAACGAATCCCAATGAGTGAAGTTCTTTTCTTCGAGGCTCCAGCGTGCACGACCGACGCCGACGCAAAAGTTAGCGCAGTCGTCCAAGAGCGACAGCAATTAGAGTCAGCCCAGCGGCGCGAGCATTCATTTATAACTGTGTTCTTGATACATCACTACCACGTGACATGTGGTGGAGGTGCGTTTCGTTCATGTACCGGACGCCCCTGACAAGCAGTGTGCAAAGCCCGGACCGCAAAGAGGACAACGTAGTCCCGGACCATCGAGCAAGCCGCCGTCTACAACAGCTGCCCCCAGAGCACGGACTTCTACTTGAGAAGACCAAGAAGATTGTGGCCGAGACAACCATAATGGCAGCCCCAGTGTCACCCATCGTACTTCAACAACCCAGAGAGCCCCCTACCTTCCTTGGAGTTACGTTGGAGGATCCAGAAACCTCGCTGGGGATTTTCGAAAGGGTCTCGGTCTTCAACAACTGGAGCTCTGAGGACAAGCTGCACCACGTGTACTTCTCCTTGGAAGATGCCGAGAGAACGTGGTTTGAGAACCGGGAGTCGACCTTTACAACATACGAGCTCTTCCGAAGTAACAACTTCTTGCGAACCTTCGCCGTCCGGAAAGAAAGAGCCGAGGTTCTATTGGAAACCCGACTGCAGCTACCAGACGAGAATGTTGCCATCTTTACAGAAAATATGAGCCACCTATTCGTGACGCCGACCCGGAAATGTCCAAGGAGAAGCAAGTCCTCCTACTGATGCGTGGTGTGAAGGAGGTGTGTGGTGTGCGTGTTCGCCGGAATGGTACCGAAGACCGTCGACGAATTTCTTCGCGAGACCACCAGCATCGAGAAGACACTGGAAATGCGGAAACGGCAATTTAACCACCGCACAAACTCGACAAACTACATCGGAGTTAAGTCACTGGCCACCGACGACATTCGCGAGACTATCCGAGTGGTCATGGGGGAGGAGCTACAGAAGCTGTTCCCTTCATCACAGCCTCAATTGGCTTGGTTTGCGGACGTTGTACGTGAGGAGTTCCAACAACAACTCGGAGTAGCCCCTGAATCGCCGCAGCCTCAGCAGCAAGCGATGACATACACCGCTGTAGCACGCCGTTACGCTGCCCCTCCGCGCCCACGGCAGGGCCCAGTGACGACGCAGTTCCGTCGTCCACCACTACCCCCGCCGCTAGCACGCCAACCCGTCGCCTCACACATAATTTCAGGAAGACTGACGTTTGGTGCGTGCCCGACCACCATCCGCTTTGCTATCACTGTGGAGAAGCCAGGAATATCTACTACCGATGCCCATACCGCGAAATGGGACTACGAGGCTTCGCTGTCAACGCTCCGCGCCCGCGATATCGCCGACTACCTCGCCGCTACTCAGTGGAGCTCCCGACGACCGTCCCGTTCGCCATTACCAGGCCGCTATCTGTCGCCGCAGCGCCGTCCGTACACTGGCCCAGCCCGGGGCCGCACTGCGAGCCCACAACCGGAAACCTAAAAGCAGCAGCTGATGGAGGTGCGGTTGCTGTTCGTCGAACTGACGAAGATCCTCCGACGCCAACGAGGACACCGAAGAGACTATCTCGACGACATAAAAACGACACGCCGCCATCCCAACGAAGTCAAGAAGCAAAGAATACGTGAACGAAAAACGACCGGACAACGCCACGTACCAGCCACTGGTCAACGCGACGTAGCCGTGATCCGACGCCAAGACCTAATTCTAACTCAAGACAAAGATCCACCTACCTCAACGTGGTTCTCGACGGCCACGCAGCCACCGCCTTAGTGGAAACAGCGGCCGATTACTCCGTCATGAGTGGACCCATCGCCACCCAGTTGAAGAAGCTTAAGACTGCATGGGAAGACACTCAAATTCGGACCACTGGAGGATACCTCATTACGCCGAATATAATATGCACGGCAAGAATTACCGTTCATGACCGGATTTACGCTGCCACCTTCATTATCCTCCAACCGTGCTTACGAAACTTAATTGTCGGCACGGACTTTCTGAACCAACGCGGCAATCATCGACCTGAAGTCGAAGTCGATAACGCTGTTCGAAGACCAGGCGATACCACCAGAGCTCTCGTAGTCATCAAGCCTTGAGTGTGCTCGAAGATCATGTCAGCATCCCGCCCCGCTCCAGCATTGTCATTTCCGACGGCACCGAAACACCTGCAGACGTTGAACGCGTCATCGAGAGTGACCAACGTCTACTACTACACCATGAAATTTGTGTCGCAAGAGGGATAGTTCGACAGCACGGAGTAAAAACGAAAGTGTTGCCGACAAACTTCAGCCAGGAGTTCAAGCACGTAAACAAAGGCACGACAATCGCGTACATCAAGGAAATTGTGGAAACCGCCCATGCATTTGTCCTCTCGGATTCTGCCGCATCTACCCTGACGACCATAGTTCCCGAACCAGACTTCGACATAAATCCAAGTCCCCCATGAGTAAGCAGCAACAGCTCAAAAGTCTTCTCCAGCGATACAAAGAGTTTTTCGATGTCATCGAGGATTCGACAAACACCAGCCGCAAAGCAACGCAAAATAACTCAAAGACGCGCTCGACCACTCCGCCAGAACCCTTACCGAGTTTCGACGTGAGAACGTGACGCTATTAGGCAACAAGTCGACGAAATGCTGCGCGTCGACATCATCAAGCCTTCGAAAAGCCTTTGGGCATCTCCTGTAGTCTTGGTGAAGAAAAAGGACGGAACCCTACGTTTTTGCGTCCATTATCGTCCACTTAACAAGATCACGAAGGACGTGTACCCCCTTCCACGGATAGACGACGCTTTGGGTCGGCTCTGCAACGCTAAATACGTCTGATCGATGGACCTCAAGTCTGGCTACTGACAAATAGAAGTAGGCGAGAGAGATCGCGAAAAGACCGCCTTCATCACGCCAGACGGCTCTACGAGTTCAAGGTCATGCCATTCGGACTGTGCTCGGCGCCTGCACCGTTTAACCGCGTCGTAGACACGGTGTTAGCAGGATTGAAGTGGCATACGTGTACTGTTCACTTGGACGACGTCGTTGTCTTCGCCGGAAATTTCGACGATCACCTTAGGCGGCTTGCGACAGTATTAGAGGTTATCAAGTCATCAGGGCTCACTCTGAAGCCGGAAAAGTGCGGGTTCGCTTACGATGAGCTTCTGTTCTTAGGCCACATCATCAGGAAATCTGGACTCCTCCCCGACCCGCAGAAGACAGCTACCATCGTAAATATCCCACAGCCCATCGACAAGAAGGCAGTGCGTAGATACCTTGGCACGTCTGCCTACTATAGGCGCTTCGTCAAGGACTTCTCACGCATCGCCGAGCCACTAACACATCTAAAGAAATACGATGTCGAGCTTAAGTGGGAAGCGCCGCAGGCCGACGCATTTCAAGAACTCAAACGACACATGCAGTCGCCGATCGTACTAGCACACTTCGACGAGGACGCCGATACCGAAATCCACACTAACGCCAGTAGCCTAGGCCTCACTGCCGTCCTAGTCCAGAGAAAAGACGGACTTAAACGGGTGATATCTTATGCTAGCCAGTCGCTGTCACAAGCGGAAGGCAATTTTTCTACCCCCGAAAAGGAATGCCTCCCCATCATTTGGGCTTCGAAATTCCACCCATACATATATGGCAGGGCATTCGAAGTCGTCAGCGACCATCACGCGTTGTGTTGGCTAGCTAACTTATAGGACCCTTCTGGACGGCTGGCGCGGTGGAGCCTCAGACTGCAAGAATATGACGTCACGCTAATCTACAAGTCCGAACGAAAACACGCTGACGCCGACTGTCTATCACGCGCCCCATCAATCCCCAGCCGCAAGACGACGAGGACGCCGCCACCTTCCTTGGAATAATAAGTGTGGAAGACTTCACTAAAGAGCAACGAGCAGACCCGGAGCTACAAGGCCTCATCGAGTAATTGGAAGGGAACGCCGACCTTGTCCCAAGGGCATTTAAGCGCAGATTGTCTTCGTTCACGCTACAAAACAACCTGCTCGTGAAGAAGAACTTCTCACCAGTCCACGCCAACTATCTTCTTGTTCCATCAGCGCTACGTGCAGAAGTACTGCACGCCCTACATGACGATCCAACGGCTGGGCACTTCAGATTCTGCCGGACGCTGTCGAGGATACAGGAAAGGTATTACTGGCCGCATCTGACCGCTGACGTCGCCCGTTATGTCAAGACATGCCCAGACTGTCAGCGACGCACGACACCACCGACAAGGCGAGCAGGATTACTACAGCCGATCGAACCTCCTTGCCGACGATTTCGGCAGATCTGGATGGATTTGTTGGGACCGTTTCCGACATCAACATCCGGAAATAAGTGGATCGTCGTGGCGACGGACTATGTCACCCGCTTCGGTGAAACGAAAGCTCTACGGAAAGGCAGCGCAGCCGAAGTGGCGAAATTTTTCGTCGATAAAGTCCTGCTGCGGCTTGGAGCCCCAGAAGTCCTCATCACCGACAGAGGAACGGCCTTTACAGGAGAGTTTACCCAAGCCATTGTGCTATACAGCCAGACAAGCCACAGGAGGACAACTGCCTACCACCCGCAGACGAATGGTCTCACGGAGCGCCTGAACAAGGAGCTCGCCGACATGCTAGCAATGTACGTCGACGTCGAGCACAAGACGTTGGACGCGCTCCTGCCGTATGTAACCTTCGCTTACAACATGGCGGTGCAAGAAACAACACAGATCACGCCGTTTAAGTTGGTTTAAGGCAGGAAACCGACGACGACTCTCGACGCCATGCTGCCGCATGTCCCAGACTAAACGAATTTTGAAGTCGCTACGTATCTCCAACGCGCCGAAGCCCGACAGCTCGCCCGCCTACGGATCAAGAATCAGCAGCGTACCGACAGCCGACACTACAACCTCCGACGACACCACGTCCAGTACCAGCCTGGTGACCGTGTTTGGGTTTGGACCCCAATACGTCGACGAGCAGTCAGTGAGAAACTTTTGCGACGATATTGCGGACCCTACAAGATCACCCGACGTGCTGGCGAACTGGACTATGAGGTCGTGCCAGACGGCATTTCGCATTCACAGCTACGCCACGCACGATCTGAAGTGGTCCACATGGTGCATCTTAAGCCCTTTTACGCACGCTGACGAACATCCTTAGGTTGTCGTTTCATTGCTACGGGAGTTCTTGTTTTCGTTTGTTTGCAGCATCAGGTCGATGCTTTTAAAGAGGGGGAATTCACACGTTGACATGTTAACCTTTATCGAGTGACTACGGTTCACCGCCTAACAACTGTTATCGCACAGCTCGGGACGCGCCTGCATGTATAAAAAGGTTCTGGAATGTTATCGATGGTTCCATTCGCTGTCTGTTACCGGACCTTGTGTAATCTGATTGCATGTACGCACGACGCGAACGGTGCAAAACATTGTGGAAGACACGCTGGTCCCAGCGATTAATCTAGAACATTCGACCACTGATGTATAAATGCCGACGCGCCTGACCCGCTGATCAGATTTTGGCGATCACCGACTGCGTTCGCCGCTGTCGCCGTTCTTTGAGCGTAGCCTGTTTTTGTGTGTGTGTGTGTGTGAAGTGACTTTAGAGAGAATGGAAGAGATAAGTGCAGTGCCGTAACTGTCTCTCGCAGGAGCACACCACAGCAGCACGGCACGCGGAAGGGGGTGTGGGGAGAAAAAGATGAAGAGAGAGGAAAGCGGAAGGCGGTAAAAAAAAAAACATGAGAAGCGAATGCTGGGCTCAGAGCCGCGCTCTTAGTTGCGCCGCACTACAAAAGTCAAGTAGTACCGCAAGCGCACTCTTGAGGATAGACGAGTGGGCTACAAGAAAAAGCAGCGCGTAGGTCGTGTCGCAAGGCAGTCCCAAGCGCCCATACGATGAACACAAGTCCGTGCGCTGCACACCGAAAACAGGACAGCGAATTAGCAGGTGCCCGAGCGTCTCAACATCGGTACAGTTGCTGCACACGGGGCTGCCTTTTCCCTGCAGCCTGTGTAGTCTCGCGGCCGTCATGTAGCATCCGACACGCAGGCGAAGGAGCAACGAGTCTTGGACACGTCGAAAGGGGTGACCGAGGTGGCGATGGGGAAGCGATTGGAGTGAGCGTCCTTAGCGAGGGCGTGGCCGCCTCGTTGCCCGGTAAGCCGATGTGCGCCGGGACCCACTGCAAGGCCAAATCGCAGCCCCACCCGACGAGATGGCGGAGTTTTTAAGCGACCCGCTGCACAACCGGAAGACCGACATAGCCCTTCGCAAGCACGCAGAGTGCCGCGCGCGAGTCAGATAAGATCACACCGGAAACGACACCGCTCTGCTGTAGAAGTTGGTCAGCCGCAAGGTCGATCGCAGCGAGCACGGCCACCGCCGACGACGAAGCAAACCGAAGGCGGCACTGTCGCGTAACGGAAATGACCGGCGCCGTGCACGCAGCCGCACCGGAGCCAAAACTTGACACAGAGCCGTCGGTGTAAAAGCGCAGCCGGTCCCCTAGGCGCTCGTAGTTAAGTGCAGCCGTCTCCTGCTGCATGGCACATACAGCTCTTCAGCGCTTTGACTTGGCACCTGGCACAGTGGTGGTGACGTCGAGTAGCGCGGAGTCGTGCGGCGAGAGTGGCAGAGGGAGAAGTTGCGGCGGCGACGCGATGAGTACGCTGAACTCAGTGGCACGCTGGCCCATACCCGAGCCCTCGAGGGTGTGGAGGCGGCACACGAGGCGTTGGTCCTGTGGCGAACGTTGCAGGCGCTCGATGGGGTGCAGGGCTTGCTTCCGCGTGCGTAGTGAGGGCGGCGAGTCTCCCGCTTCGGCGAGAGTTGCTCCCACTTGCGAACTGTGACGAAGTCAGTAGAGTTGGCGGATTACGGTGCGGTGCTCTATGTGGCTTTCCAGTTGGCGGCTCTGGCATTCGTGAGGGGCAGCGCATAGAGTGCTCGCGATGTTGCGACCGAGTTGTAAACTCGAAGCACAAGTTGCGGTGTACAACCACGACTACGGGCGAGCAGGGAGCGTGCGGCGCCAGCCACCTTCTTAGAATTCTTGCAGAGCTGGGAGACGGCGGCGTTAAAGTTGACCCGGCAGTCGATGTCGAGGCCGAGATAGCGCATTTTTCTCTGCCACTGGAGAGGACTTCCGCGCAGCGTGAGACAACGAACTTCGATGCGCGCACGGGCACGGGGATGTACTAACAACGCCTCAGTTTTTGACGCCGAGAGCTGGAGCCCTATGCTGGCGAGGTATTCATCGACGGCGTTGATCGCCGACTGCAGGGATTCTCGCACTTGAAAGCCTAGGTCCGCGGGCCTGCACGCGAACACCGTAATGTCATAGGTGTAGATCGCCACACGGACTTCGTGGGCTGTCAGCTTAGGTATGTAGTCAGGTAGTCTTGCGAGAGCCAGGTTAAAAATAAATGGGCTGATAACGCTGCTTTGGGGAACCCCGGAGGCCACGCTGCGAGGGGCACTGAGCGCGTCGCCAACTCGCACTCTGAGCGTGCGGTCGCTGAGGAAGGCGGCGATGTAGTCGAAGAGGCGGCCAGTGACACGTAGCTCACGAAGGGCTTGAATGATGGTGGTGTGAGGGACACCATCAAATGCACATTGCACATCGAGCAGCACGAGATATCCGGCTTCCTGGCGACTCGATGCATGCTCGAGCGTAGCCACGACGTCCGCAAGCGAGTCAGCTGCTGAGCGCAGTCGCCGCAAACCACTCTGTTCAGGGGCCAAAGCATCGAGGGCGGAGGCAGTCCACTCAAGGCGGTGCAAAGCCATGTCCTCCAGAGTTTTGCCGGCTACTGAAGTAAGCTACACTGGGCGATAGGTGCTGATGTTCGTGGCAGCTATGCCGGGCTTGAGAATAGGGACCACGATCGCCTCTTTCCAGTCAGCAGGAATTATGCCACTGCGCCAGACACCGTTGAAGGCCTCGAGTAGTGAAGGGAGCTGCGCTGCATCGACGTTCCTGAGGACCTGATGTGTTAGTCCGTCGGCACCGGGCGCTGAGCTTCGTTTCATCATCATCATCATCATCAGCCTGATTACGCCCACTGCAGGGCAAAGGCCTCTCCCATACTTCTCCAACTACCCCGGTCATGTACTAATTGTGGCCATGTTGACCCTCCAAACTTCCTAATCTCATCTGCCCACCTAACTTTCTGTCGCCCCCTGCTACGCTTCCCTTCCCTCGGAATCCAGTCCGTAACCCTTAATGACCATCGGTTATCTTCCCTCCTCATTACATGTCCTGCCCATGCCCATTTCTTTTTCTTGATTTCAACTAAGATGTCATTAACGCGCGTTTGTTCCCTTACCCAATCTGCTCTTTTCTTATCCCTTAACGTTACACCTATCATTCTTCTTTCCATAGCTCGTTGCGTCGTCCTCAATTTAAGTAGAACCCTTTTCGTAAGCCTCCATGTTTCTGCCCCGTACGTGAGTACTGGTAAGACACAGCTGTTATACACTTTTCTCTTGAGGGATAATGGCAACCTGCTGTTCATGATCTGCGAATGCCTGCCAAATGCACCCCAGCCCATTCTTATTATTCTGATTATTTCACTCTCATGATCTGGATCAGCAGTCACTACCTGTCCTAAGTAGATGTATTCTCTTACCACTTCCAGTGCCTCGCTACCTATCGTAAACTGCTGTTCTCTTTCGACACTGTTAAACATTACTTTAGTTTTCTGCAGATTCATTTTTAGTCCCACCCTTCTGCTCTGCTTCTCCAGATCAGTGAGCATGCATTGCAGTTGGTCCCCTGAGTTACTAAGCAAGGCAATATCATCAGCGAAGCGCAAGTTACTAAGGTATTCTCCATTTACTCTTATCCCCAATTCTTCCCAATCCAGGTCCCTGAATACCTCCTGTAAACACGCTGTGAATAGCATTGGAGAGATCGTATCTCCCTGCCTGACGCCTTTCTTTATTGGTATTTTGTTGCTTTCTTTATGGAGGAGTACAGTGGCTGTGGAGCCGCTATAGATATCTTTCAGTATTTTTACATACGGCTCGTCTACACCCTGATTCCGCAATGCCTCCATGACTGCTGAGGTTTCGACTGAATCAAACGCTTTCTCGTAATCAATGAAAGCTATATATAAAGGTTGGTTATATTCCGCACATTTCTCTATCACCTGATTGATAGTGTGAATATGATCTATTGTTGAGTAGCCTTTACGGAATCCTGCCTGCTCCTTTGGTTGACGGAAGTCTAAGGTGTTCCGGATTCTATTTGCAATTACCTTAGTAAATACTGTAAGCACTATTAACGTACTTCGTCGTTTTCATTTGTACATAGCCATCATCATCTTTACTGTTCTTCGACTTCTTCGCGCGTGAGCTGGGGGCGTTGCCTTTGGTGGAATAAACAGCGCTGGACAACTTGATCGGTCTCGGTATTATAAAGTGGTGGAGGTACGTCAAGATCCCGACGTCCTCTCGCGTTCCCGTCCTCCCTGGAGCTCCGTTCCGGTCGCCGCCTGCACCCAGCTACCCCTACAACAATGGACACTTCCGACCCCGGCCCTTCCGGCGCCTCAAACCCTACCACACAGACGACCCCACCTGCGGCGCCCTCTTGGACTGTGACGAGCCCTCAACGCGATCCCCCTGTCTTTGCGGGACTCCGCGGTGATGACGTAGACGATTGGATCGACCACTACGACCGCGTGAGTTCTTGTAACAAGTGGAACGACACCCAGAAATTGAGGCACGTCGCCTTCTACTTGACCGGTGTTGCAAAGACGTGGTATTTCAACCACGAATCCGACATCGCGGATTGGTCCACGTTTACCTCGAAGCTGCGGCAAATCTTCGCTTCCTCGTCTGGCCGTGCAGAAGTCGCCAAACAGAAGCTGGGAACGCGCCGCCAACTTCCCCAAGAGTCTTACACCTCATACATAGAGGATGTCTTGGCTCTGTGCCGCCGTGCGAATCCTAGCATGACGGAAGCCGAACGCGTTCGCCACATCTTAAAAGGCATTGGGCCTGTCGCGTTCAACGCCTTAATCGTGCAAAATCCGGCTTCTGTCCAAGACATCACTTCAACGTGTCAACGCCTCGACGAGCTACAGTCTATTCGTCTTCCACATGACAGCAGCGATCCTCAGGTTGCTCATTCTCCAGATCTACGTGCTCTTATCCGCACCATCATCCGCGAGGAGCTTCAACTACAAGACCTAAAGCGTCCCCCTGCTGCCTGCGCACCAACCCCCACCTTCGACTTGCGCGAGGTCGTAAAGCAGGAGTTGACAGCGATGACTACACCCACGACGCATCTTGCTCCGGTAGCGCGCTCCACCCCTACCTACGCGGATGTTGTTTCGCTACCCACCCCTACCGTGACTTCCGTGCCTACTGGCGTTTCCTATGACCATTTGGCTTCGATGGGAACCAGAGCACTTGCTGCGCCATCGTACCCTCAGTGGCGTCCACCTCGTCCGGTTTGTTTTTACTGTGGCATACGCGGCCATATATCTCGCTTCTGCCGCCGGCGCCAGCAGGATGAAAGGCGAGGCTATGCTGAGCACGAAAGAGACCGCACTCGCCGATCAGACGACTACTATCCCGGACCGCACTCATTCCCTCAACAGCGTTCTCCGTCTCCACCAGCTGCTCCCAATCTGCCTCATAGTTCCCGTTCGGCCAGACGTCGTTCTCCATCCCCTTACCGGCGCTCTACATCACCACTTCGTCCCACTTCCCATTTTGTCGACCAGCACTCGGAAAACTAACTGTTGCAGTTTTTGGAGGGGAAACTGCTTCTTATCGGTCTTCAAAAATTCCTCCTGTTCGCCCGGCCAACATGCTTTCTGTGACTGTCGAAGGTGTTCCCGCATCAGCTCTCATCGATACCGGTGCCGCCGTTTCTGTTCTTCGGAGTGATCTGTGTTCCCGGCTCCGTAAAGTAAAAACGCCTTATCTTGGACCTATTTTGCGTGGCGCTAATAATGCATTCATTCACCCTGACGGACAGTGTACTGCTCGTGTTCTCATCGACGGCATACGCCACCACATCGAGTTTATCATCCTTCCAACGTGTATCCATGAACTTATACTTGGTTGGGACTTCCTACATTCTGCTTCAGCCGTCATTTCATGTAGAGAAGAAGTTGTCCACATCACAGATACAGAGCTTGAACCTGTTGCGGACTCTTCACTTTCATGCGTGAACTTGGTCCTCGCTTCAGACTACGTCCTGCGTCCTGGTCACGAAGACGTTGTAGCCGTAACGTCCAGTCAGATCGCCGACGGAGACGCCCTAGTCGCCCCTTCTTCCCGCTGTACTTCTCGCGGAATTCTCATTGCCACCTGTCTCGTCCGGTTTTCACGCGGCCGCGCCCTTCTGTCTGCTTGCAACACGACCCCAGATCCTGTGATGCTGCCCAAAGGGATGACTGTGGCAACCCTCGCCGACACTCAACCAATCTCTCTAGTCACGCTTTGCCCTTCTTCATCGCCAGCACCAACCTCAGGTTTGGATGATTCTTTCCCTCCTCCAGCCGTTCTTGGTTCTGACCTAACAGCCGCGCAGTCCGAAGCCTTAATGGTGGTCTTGGCAAAACACAAAGCCTGTTTCGATAGCTGTTCCTCTGTGTTGAGCCAAACTCCTGCGGCTACACACCGTATCGAAACCGAAGGTTCCGCTATAATACGACGACGCCCCTATCGTGTATCGCCGTCCGAACGAAAGGTCATTGAACAACAGGTCGCTGACATGCTTGCGCGGAAGATAATACGACCTTCATCTAGCCCATGGGCGTCTCCCGTGGTCCTGGTAAAGAAGAAAGATGGCTCAGTTCGCTTTTGCGTGGATTATCGAGCGCTCAATAAGATCACACGCAAGGACGTATATCCAATACCTCGAATTGACGACGCTTTGGACACACTACAAGGGGCGGAGTATTTCTCCAGCATTGATCTTCGATCAGGATATTGGCAAATTCCGATGAACGAGACTGACAAAGAAAAGACCGCATTCGCTACACCGGATGGCCTTTATGAATTTAACGTGATGCCTTTTGGCCTTTGCAATGCTCCTGCCACATTTGAGCGCATGATAGACAACGTACTTCGTGGTCTAAAATGGAAGACATGCCTCTGTTATCTGGACGATATTGTCATCTTTTCGTCTGACTTCAGCCAACATCTTCAACGATTAGACGAAGTTCTCAAGTGCCTTGCGAATGCTGGTCTCCAGATCAATACAAAAAAATGCAAATTTGCAACCAAAACAATAAAAGTATTGGGTCACGTCGTCTCAAAAGATGGCATCCAGCCTGACCCCGACAAGATTAGTGCCGTTCTTCAGTTTCCTCGCCCCCAGCAACAGAAAGATCTACGTAGTTTCCTCGGCTTGGCGTCATATTTTCGTAGGTTTATACGCAACTTCGCAGCAATAGCAGCTCCTCTACACAAGCTACTGGTTACCGGTGCCTCTTTCACGTGGACTAGCGACTGCGAGTCGGCTTTTCAAGCTCTTAAGCGGCATCTTACTTCCGGACCAGTGCTTCGCCACTTCGATAATCGTGCCCCCACCATACTCCATACTGACGCAAGCGCACAAGGTATTGGCGCAGTACTTCTGCAACGTAATACAGCATCTAAAGAGCAAGTCATAGCATATGCCAGTCGAACACTTTCTCCAGCTGAGCGGAACTACACCATTACAGAGCAAGAGTGCCTGGCTATCGTTTGGTCGATTCAGAAATTTCGCCCATACCTTTACGGCCGCCACTTCACCATCCTCACCGACCATCATGCTCTGTGTTGGCTGTCATCAATGAAAAACATGTCAGGACGCTTAGGACGCTGGATACTCCGCTTGCAGGAATATGACTTCACTATAACGTACAAGTCTGGAAAACACCATCATGATGCAGACGCATTGTCTCGCTGCCCACTCTCACTCTGTCCAGGTAACGCGCCGTCGTCTTCCCAACCACGTCGTTCCGATGCTACGCCTGCCTCTCACCAACTCTCGATAACATCCCTGGACCAAGTTACGCTTTCATCACGCTCTGATTTCGTCTCGCTTCAGCGGGCCGACTCCTACTGTCGAGCTCTCATGGATCGCCTTAGTGGGTTCGCCGAACCGCCCAACAGCCGCTTGCGACGCCAACTTCGACAATTCCGCCTTCAAGGTGGCGTGCTACACCGCTACATTTACCACCCAACAGGTCACCGGTGGGTCCCAGTTCTACCTCGCTGCCTTCGTTTGCGGGTATTAGAGGCACTTCACGACGATGTATCGGCTGGCCACTTAGGCTTCCACAAGACTTACGACCGCATAAAGACCCGCTGCTTCTGGCCTGGCCTATCCTCAACGGTGGCCAAATACATTGCCTCTTGTGCGTCATGTCAGCACCGCAAACGCTCGACATCCCCTCCTGCCGGTTTATTACAACCTCTCCCTTGCCCGGACGCACCTTTTGAATTTGTTGGCATTGATTTATATGGTCCCTTGCCGTTGACACCCTCCGGTCACCGTTGGATTGTCACTTCGGTCGACCATTTAACAAGATATGCCGAGACTGCCCCTCTGCGATCCGGCACCGCTTCTGAGGTCGCCGACTTTTTCTTGCGCGCCATCGTCTTGCGCCACGGGGCTCCTCGCGTTCTTCTCAGTGACCGTGGCAAGGCGTTCATTTCACAAGTCCTCGAGGAAGTTCTTCGAGCCACTAATACCGTCCACAAATCTACGTCCACTTATCATCCGCAAACCAATGGCCTTACTGAGCGCTTCCACCGTACGCTGTCTGACATGATTTCCATGTACATCCGTCCTGACCACACTGACTGGGATAAAATTCTTCCTTTTGTGACATTCGCATATAACACTGCTATTCAACGAACTACCGGCTACAGCCCTTTCTTCCTTGTGTATGGACGATCTCCTTCCACCATATTCGACAGAGAACTATTTTTCGCACCTTCTTCGCCTAACGCGTCGCTTCCGGAAGATTTCGCTGCCCGAGTTGCACATTGCCGTCAAATCGCCCGGCAAAGCACAGAAGCTACCCAAGCTGAGCGCAAGCGTTACTGCGACAACAAACGCCGTGACCTACGTTTTCACCCTGGAGACCAAGTCCTGCTTTGGACTCCAGTCCGCACCCCAGGCCTCTGTGAGAAGTTCCTTCCACGCTACATTGGCCCATACACCGTTGTGCAGCAAACATCTGCAGTGAACTATCTCGTTCGCCCAGTACACTCAGTCACTGACCGGCGCCGCCGGAATGCTGAAATTGTTCACGTCTCGCGGATGAAGCCCTTCACTCCCCGTTTAGATAATCTCTAATCTGCGGCCAGGCTGGCCGCTTCCATGACGGGGGGAAGTTAGTGTAAGCACTATTAACGTACTTCGTCGTTTTCATTTGTACATAGCCATCATCATCTTTACTGTTCTTCGACTTCTTCGCGCGTGAGCTGGGGGCGTTGCCTTTGGTGGAATAAACAGCGCTGGACAACTTGATCGGTCTCGGTATTATAATACTTTGTAGGCAACGGACAGTAAGCTGATCGGTCTATAATTTTTCAAGTCTTTGGCGTCACCTTTCTTATGGATTAGGATTATGTTAGCGTTCTTCCAAGATTCCGGTACGCTCAAGGTCTTGAGGCATTGTGTATACAGGGTGGCCAGTTTTTCTAGAACAATCTGCCCACCATCCTTCAGCAAATCTGCTGTTACCTGATCCTCCCCAGCTGCCTTCCCCCTTTGCATAGCTCCCAAGGCTTTCTTTACTTCTTCCGGCGTTACTTCTGGGATATCGAATTCCTCTAGATTATTCTCTCTTCCATTATTATCGTGGGTGCCACTCGTACTGTATAAATCTCTATAGAACTCCTCAGCCACTTGAACTATCTCATCCATATTAGTAATGATATTGCCGGCTTTGTCTCTTAACGCATACATCTGATTCTTGCCAATTCCTAGTTTCTTCTTCACTGCTTTTAGGCTTCCTCCGTTCCTGAGAGCTTGTTCAATTCTATCCATGTTATACTTCCTTATGTCAGCTGTCTTACGCTTGTTGATTAACTTCGAAAGTTCTGCCAGCTCTATTCTAGCTGTAGGGTTAGAGGCTTTCATACATTGGCGTTTCTTGATCAGATCTTTCGTCTCCTGCGATAGCTTACTGGTATCCTGTCTAACGGAGTTACCACCGACTTCTATTGCACACTCCTTAATGATGCCCATAAGATTGTCGTTCATTGCTTCAACACTAAGGTCCTCTTCGTGACTTAAAGCCGAATACCTGTTCTGTAGCTTGATCTGGAATTCCTGTATTTTCCCTCTTAGCGCTAACTCATTGATCGGCTTCTTATGTACCAGTTTCCTCCGTTCACTCCTCAGGTCTAGGCTAATTCGAGTTCTTACCATCCTGTGGTCACTGCAGCGCACCTTACCGAGCACGTCCACATCTTGTATGATGCCAGGGTTAGCGCAGAGTATGAAATCTATTTCATTTCTAGTCTCGCCGTTCGGGCTCCTCCATGTCCACTTTCGGTTATTCCGCTTGCGGAAGAAGGTATTCATTATCCTCATATTATTCTGTTCTGCAAACTCTACTAATAACTCTCCCCTGCTATTCCTAGTTCCTATGCCATATTCCCCCACTGTCTTGTCTCCAGCATGCTTCTTGCCTACCTTGGCATTGAAGTCGCCCATCAGTACAGTGTATTTTGTTTTCACTCCACCCATTGCCGATTCCACGTCTTCATAGAAGCTTTCGACTTCCTGGTCATCATGACTGGATGTAGGGGCGTAGACCTGTACAACCTTCATTTTGTACCTCTTATTAAGTTTCACAACAAGACATGCCACCCTCTCGTTAATGCTATAGAATTCCTGTATGTTACCGGCTATATTCTTATTAATGAGGAATCCGACTCCTAGTTCTCGTCTCTCCGCTAAGCCCCGGTAGCAGAGGACGTGCCCGCTCCTTAACACTGTATATGCTTCTTTTGGCCTCCTAACTTCACTGAGCCCTATTATATCCCATTTACTGCCCTCTAATTCTTCCAATTGCACTGCTAGACTCGCCTCACTAGATAATGTTCTTGCGTTAAACGTTGCCAGGTTCATATTCCAATGGCGGCCTGTCCGGAGCCAGGGATTCTTAGCACCCTCTGCAGCGTCGCAGGTCTGACCGCCGCCGTGGTCAGTTGCTTCGCAGCTGCTGGGGACTGAGGGCCGGGGTTTGATTGTTGTGTTCATATAGGAGGTTGTGGCCAAGTACTGCACCAGGGTGGCCAATCCTGCTCTGGTGCTTCGTTTACGCGTGTTCAAAACAATGCGCAACTGAGTGAGGGTAAACTCGGCCGAGCACAGCACCTCAACGTGCTCCAAGATTGCACGCGTAGGAAAGTAGCGAAGGCGAGCAAGGAGTTCAGCCTTGTTGTGCGGCGGTAGTTCGCAGGTTACACTGACGGGGCGCACAGACGGTGACGGCGGAGCGAAGGCATCGGCGAAGAGTTCGGCCAGTTGCTCTGTGCTCAAGCCGTAGCCACCGCAATTGAGAGTGCACGATGGCGAGGGATCCTGGGACAGAGGAGGGCAGCGAGGATGCACCAAGGGCGCGACTTGTCGCGAGTTTCCTCCAACGACACGCAGATACTTTGCCAGCTCTGGTTGCGGCGCTGCCTGGCGTGAAGGTGGCACGCGGCGTCAAGGCGGTTATATAAAGTCGAATGCTGCACCTTGTCGTTCTTGATGGCATAGCGTTCGGCGCGGCGACGGGAAGCGCGCAGATTGAGAAGCATGATCTCGGGGGCCGGCGTTCCAGCAGGCACCGTGCACGATTTTGTAGCGGCATCCACGCACCTCGTAAGCTGCGTAAGAAAATTTGTATTCTCAATGGAGGGGGTTTGGAACAGAGGCACCGAAACTGGACCAGTCCGTGATGCGGTATGTACATGTCCTCCTGCGGTTCAGGCCGAGTGGGTCCAGGGAGATCGTAAGTGATGCGACACCTGCGTGTCAGGGCTGCGAAACCATTCGTAGTGTCATCGCTCAATCACGAGCGACAAGTCTATCGCACTCCCGTGTACCCTCCGACGCACAAAAGTGGGACTACCGGTGTTGATGATTAGCAGGCCCAAAGTAAGGATAGAATTCAGCAGTTCCCTGCAGTTTAGCTCGCTGTGGACGCTGCCCCACGCAGTGTGGTGGGAGTTGAAATCACCGCGCACGACACGTTCACCACCGATGCGCGCGGTGAGGCTCTCGATGAAGATCGTATCCAACCGCCGTACGGGTTGCACGTACACGCTGGCGACACAAGTGTAGCCCCCCCCCTCCCCCAACGCGCACAGTCACAGCCACGCACTCTACGGAGATGGGAACGACGTTGGCCGCCCAAACGACGGTTTGGGCAAGGCGCGCACGGACGTAAATAGACGCGCGGGAGCGACCGGGTGGATGGAGCGGATCACAGCACTGCACGTTGACACAAGTCCGTAACTCGCAGGTGGTCTCACTGTGATAACCCACGAATGCCGGAATGTAGCACTCCCCGTCGCGCGTCTATGTCTCTTGCATCACGAGCACGTCGTACTCGAGCAGGAGTAGCTGTTCGGACAGTTCAGCGCGTCGACGGCGCAGCAAGTGTGCGTTCCATTGCAGGATGCGTGGCCGACGATTCTGTGCGACTAGCCATGGTGAAGGGGTAGCTGTTGACATGCCACTGCCTGCAGGCGGATGGCCCGGAGCGGATGGTCAACTGGCAGCATGGCGCTGACTGCTTGCATGGCGAGCAGAAGGTTTTCTACCAGCTGAACCATGGTACTCTGCGCAGCTGGAGCAGTTGTATCATGTGTCTGGTGGCGTTGGAAGGCACGAGGAGCTGGTACCGGAGGCCTGGGTGCAGGGCTGGGGCCCTTCACCAAGCTGGCATAGGAGAGGGCTGGGGGTGAGGAGGACTGCGGCGGCTGCTTCTCCTCCCGGATGCTGCCCTGACAGCACGCGTCAACAATGCCGAGGTGGAGGAAGCCATGATGATGGCCACCTCCCGTTCTTCCTGCCATTTGGGGTTGGCGGGAGTGTCCGCCCTATGGGGGCCCCCGCAGTTCCTGCAGCGGAGTGTCTGGCAGGAGGCGCCCTCCGCGTGGCTCTTGCCGCAGGAGATGCGGTCGGTCGGCATTCTGCAGGACTCCAGCTCGTGCCCAAAGCGACCGCGCTGCCGACACTGCACTGGACGGGGCCTGGCAGGCCTCACCGCAGGATGGCTGAACCCGAGCTTGAAAAGGCGCACGTATTCAGGGGTGACCGGTGCCGCGAAACGGATGGTGATGGTGCTCCCGTCCATCGTTGCCGACAGCACAGGAAAACTGGACTCGGTGGCTCGCAGCAGGTCCTTGTCCGCGGGCAACTCGAACACCCCGTGCAGGAAGCCGGTACACTTGCCGCGCTCGGCCGGCAGTCGGGCAGTCACCGGGATTGCGTGCAGCTCAGTGACTGCCAGCAGCTCCTCCAGGCACACCCGGATGGTAGTATCGGCGGCCGCATGTTGCGTTTATGGTTAACGCAAACCACTGCAACACCGGGGCGCCAAGAGAGGGCCGCAGCGAATACGAGGCACGGTGCTCCTCGGAAGGCTCCGCCGCGCGCCGAGGGACGTGAGAGCGCCGTACGGACGACCGCAGGGTCAACCGGGAGAGCAGCAGTCTCCAGGGCTCGTGCACGCCGCCGCTCCCCCTTTGACTGCACCAGCGTGAAGTCGTACGTGGTGGGATCGCGAGCGGATGGTGTCGCTCTCTGTACTGCTGCTGCATGCACGCTGGAGGTGACCAGGGTAGCGGGTGGGCGCAGCGAGTCGTCCGTAGCCCCGGGAGACAAACGTGAAACATCGGCAGGCTCCTCCCGCCGCTTCTTCTTCTTCCGCCTTGGCTTCAGCCACGAAACAAGACGGCGTGGTGGGTCCTTCAGAAACCGCGCCGCTGGGTGCTTAGGGTCTTACTGTGACGAAACAGTGTGTCGTCCGCCAGCTCCATCGCGTCGGCAGTGCTCTCGTTTGTAGCTGGTTCACTAGCAGGTGTGCGTCTAAATGTCGTTTAAAAATCCCTCATGTGACCTGATCCTAGGTGCCTAGGGACAGGATCGTTTAGGGGCTTTTGAGAAGGCGCGATGATATGGCGCCAAGTGATGCCGTGGCGCCAAAATTGGTTTGTGACGCGTTAAATCTTCCGCCTAGGCCGACCGCTGGTCGTGTGATGTCTCCGCAGTGGGTTCAGTATTTGTTGGCGAAAATTCCTGCAGTAGTAGTGGTATGGCATGTCGGCTTCTGGCCTGAACTCTGGAGGTGTGAGACCCGTATTTCTGAAGAATTCAGTGGTGCTGACGATCGAAATATTGAATTGGCGTAGCGCCTCGCCAATGCAATTTGCGAACCGGCGCTGTGCAGCAGCGTCATCACATCGCAAATGCACCTTTACTTGACGGGCGTCGTATGTGGAGGTATTGTACGTGTTCTTCGCCACGACTTATATTACGTAAGTAATATAATTCTTAAGGTGGTGTTTGCTCACAACTGTTCATGCGTCCTTGAAATGGGGCAGCGCATGTTTTCAATCGTGTTCAGCGCTAGTGCGCCATCGGTGACTATGTAATTTACTTTTATTGTGGGCTTTACGACAGTTATCGCGTAGTGCTGTGAACTTAACGGAGCTTTAGTGACATCACATGGTCTGTCAGAATTCCACGAACAAAAATGCAGAGTAGATGTTTAATATTATTCGTACTAAGGGCGCGATAAACACGGTGAGGTGGAGCTTAATACTGTGCCGTTATGTTCAGCTGCATCTCTGCCCGTTTTTTGCGCTCTTAGTTTTAGCAATGGGATGCAAGGTTCTTTGTAAATTTGGGACGAATGAATGTGTATATGTGCGTCTTCAATAAGTTCTCCGCAACACTTTTGTGTAATGAAATGAAGCAAACAGTGTACTCCGGTGAAGGGATGTATCGCAGCCCTAGTTCCAGCTTTGATGTCCCCGTTAGCCTGAAGCTATTCCCTGCCCGCTGTACTATAATCTCAGGTGCTCTTGAACTCTCTATTTGCCATTATTTTTATTTTCACGTGCTGAATGGTCCTGACGCAATACATATGTGTAGTGAGGTGAAGCTTATTAAAGTTATCAAATGCTTTGACAGTGTCAGACCTAACAGTTTTAGAATAATATGGCCAATACAACAGCCCAGACCTTCACTTTAACAATCTTATTAGGACTGTCAAACTAATCTTACAGCACAGAAAGACCTCAAGAGTTGATTAGCAAGCAATACTGGAAAGCGCATGTCCAGTGGCCAAGGGTGTGGTGAAGTGTTTTAAACACTCAACCGCCACACCTTAAGTGCTTAAAAATTTCTAGCATATTGATGCAGCTTGATCAGACTTCCTTGATATTGGTTGCTTTACAATAAAAATAATAGTATTAGATAAAAGGATGCAAGCGACTCATGTGCTGCTTGGTTATGCAAACCACATGGGTCCCAGGAATACGCAAACAGGGTTCTCGCTTACACATGCTGCTTGCGTTCACTATTCTAAAGCTCTCTAATGTCAGCAGTATAAAGAGAAGCTGTAAAAATAGGGCTTTGAACTTCACAACTCCAATTTTTTTTTTCTTCTAAACTCATACAACCTGAACTGTCGTGAGAGCATCTGCCTAGCTCATTGCCACATTTTGCAACAAAAGCAGTGATCACTCAGTTGGAGTTGCCTGTCATAATATCACTCCAAAAGTTCTTTAAACAGTTCATATTTTTAAGCACGAAGCACGTCATGCCCAACTAAAAAATTAATCACGCAATAAGGTACTAGAATTAACTAAAAAATCAGCAGTCTTCTGAAGTCAGCTTGATTTACAGCTCCTAAAATTGGCTGTTATTGAATTATGGGAAGGAAAGAACAGCTTAAATAAAAATCTCTGATCAGAAAGTTGTGGTGGTGTGCTGCAGGCTAAGGCAGTGAAAGGAAGCCGTTTTGGCATTGGTCTACCTATCTCCCAAAACAAGGCACCGCAGCCGAGGCGACTTCACTTGGCTTCGACATCTTCAGATTTCTTTCCCGAGCACAGAATACTCAGTCAAGGTGAGGTCAATGCACATCAGCCACATTGGGGATGCAAAGAAGGACGGCCTAGAGGATGCCACGAAGCAGTCACCACAGACCTCAAATTAACAAATGACACCAACTATTCCAACTGCCACACCCTCCATTAAAACCAGCATGGGCAACTGGGGCCTTCATCCAGAGTGTCAGTGCGACGCTGTCCCAAGCGGCAGCGACCATTATCCAGTAATAACACTTGATGTATGGGTGAAAATGTGCCAACTTCTAAAATCAGGGATTCAGGATGGGATCATTTCCGTGATGCACTTGAGTCTGCAGAATGTGAAGGTGTTGAAGAATCGCTAGCAACACGCATCCTTTACAAACTGCAAATAGAGACATGCGAACTAGAGCTTACTGGGGCAACATCCAGCCCTGAGAAGCACCTGCTGCAACTTGGGGTGAGCAAGCCAAGCTGCATACTGCATAACTTAAATTGTGGCTGCACGCAACAAACCCTGATCAATGTTCTGCACAAGACTGAGCAGGCAAGATGTCATAGTAAGAAACTAGCCAGAGACTAGTGGACGGACCACTGCGTGTGATTTCAATGTATAAGTCTCAGTAAGATGCGACACATTCTCGGCTATAACAGGATGAACCGAATACTGTAATGCTCTTGAAAACATGCTGCTCAATCTTCGGTGCACATATGAGTAATTTGAGGAACAAGCTGCAGATGCTTTCCCCGACCACCTCTCAGTGACTGACCGTCACCAGAGTTGTGCTACGCACCTTAATGACCACTTGCCAAGGAAGGAATGAAAAGCCTCTACGATGGCAGAACCTGTTGTTGCTCTCGAACATGTCAACACTTAAGACGCACATGTCAAAGATGGAGTGATTTTGCAGATGTTGAGGAATCTTGCCGAAACAAGGAAGCAAGCACTATTCCTTGTAATCAATGAAATCTGTAATATTGGAATTCCCCACCGAGTGGCAACACTTGGCCATGATGCCACTACCGAAACCAGGCAAGAAACCTGACACCATAGTAAACCTTTGATCAGTCTTACTTACATTGACAGTGTGTAAATTGACTGAAGGAATATGCCTCGTGTGGCCGAACCGCCATGTTTATTTTTTATTTATTTATTTCACAATACTGCAGGCCAATGTGGCCCAAGCAGGAGTGGAATTACAATGAAATGGGAAAAGAACAGCACAGAAATAATTTCCAACAACATTCGCACGACACTATAATACATCGGTTTCATTAGGACGGTATTTATCACACACACACGTGAAAAAAAAGCACAGAAACAATTTCCAACAACATTCGCACGACAATATAATACATTGGTTTCATTAGGACGGTATTTATCACACACACACACGTAAAAAAACAGCACATAAATAATTTACAGCAGTACTTGCACCAGAAATAATAACAGTTTGGCTAGGTTGATATTTAAGACAAGTGTAGTTAAGGGCTTCGTCAAAATTTATCACACACACGTGGCAAGGGCCATTCACGGTACTTGAGAGGAGAAATGACGTCGATTACATTACTGACCTTGGGACAAGGACGACGCCCTTTTATGTAAATCTACTGAAAAAGTATGAGGAAAGGCCACCTATATCACCACCATACCGGAAGAGTCAGCTGCAGGTGAGACGGATGACACCGGATTTTTCCAAACCTTTCGCACTCCGCACCGACGCATCATCAGCGCCTATAGGCGCCATACTTACGCAGCGTCATGAAGGAATTCTGCACCCGGTGTCATATGCAGGCCGCCGACTACAGCCACGAGAAGTTGCATTTTCAACAGTTCATACTTATGGAGTATGACTTCTCGGGTGAGTATATTAGAATCAGCGAGAATGTAGGCGCAGACTATACGAGCCGGTAGCCAAGCACATAAAGAGTATCTCTGCGGAAACATGGTATTTCAAAAGCATGAACTTCAAACCTGTGTAACTTTAATGTCGAGCAACATTTGCTGGCAGGTTAGTTTTGTGGATTTTTTTTCACCCTATATCGTGGTGTTTTGACTTTTTAATGTTGTCATCATGCCGAGTGCGCGATGCTCGAAACTCTAGTGTTTTAGTAATTTTCATGCGTACTCATACGTACCGAGTGTGCGGTGCTCGGAACTGTGGTGCAGTGGTAATACTCTGGTGGTGCGTATGTGCTACGATGTACAAACGGATATCAAGTACCGTCAAGTTCTCCGAATGAAAGAGCTTCCTTAAGTGGGGGAGTGATTGTGAAGAAGTACTCACAAAGTACGGAACGCCAGGGCAGACGACATTGCGGCTGTCCTCAACAGGAGGAAAAGAAAGACAAGGGAGGCTCGCGCAGCGAATAAAAAAGGAGCTCGCGCAACAGAGATCGTTGGAACGCTGGCGCGACTAGGGACGCCGGACTTACGGAACCCACATCTACCGGTCAGGTTCACTTGACCGGGCGTCCGTCTTCGGGACAGAGAACGCCTCGGGTCGTTGCACGACACGAGACCTCGGAGCGGCCTGCCGCAGCCCCGAACCCGCATCTACGCGCGAGGTTCGGGAGAGCGAGCGTCCGTCATCGAGACGAGGAGCGCCTCGGGTCGTCGCCTTGCACGAGGCCTCAGGTCGGCCTGCTGACATCTCGGAACCCGCTTCTACACGCGAGGTTCGGGTTACCGGGCGTCCGTCGTCGAAACGAGCGCATTGGGCCGTCTTCTTGCTCGAAACTTCGGAGTGGACTGTTCCCGTATACGGAGCTGTGGGCCGTCCACCTTTTCCGGCCCCGTGCTGCTTCGTCTGCTGTGCCACGCCGGTCATCACTCCACGAGCGAGTGTTCCACCTCAAGGAATCTACTTCTCACCACACTCCGGACTTCAACCGCAACCTCATGAGACTACATTTTTTCCTTTTTACGAACGACCATGTATGTGTGGGTCTAGTTGAAGATATTCATGTTTACGTGCCGGCTAATATAATTGTCGTGTGTGTCTAATCATGCACCGTCTCCTCCATCTTCGCGTCACACGCCTTGCAACGTGACGATCTTAACCATCACAAGGTAGTAATGAAGAATGTCCCTAAGGAACATCCGTATAGCATCGTTGTCAATAGCAGAAAAAGGAGGAAAGCAAGAAAAGGAGCTCGCCATGCAATAGGCTACCTAACCATGCAGGGTGGCAGAAGAAAGGAAAAGTGGGCCGAGATTGACGAGCAGTCAAATAGAGAAAAAATAGGGGAGTATGCGGTTACAGAAGCGCACCTTAGAGACTCGGAACAGCCGCCAGTTACTGAGAATGATGTTTGGGAAGGGTGCAACAAAACTTAGTCAGTAGCCAAATGGAAGGGTGAATTGGAAATGTCAAGAGCATCTTTGGTTATCAGGTACAATGAGTGGGAAAAAAACTTGGCTGGGCGTTACATATTTGTGGACCGGAAATAATTAAACATAGAAGAATAAAGAGTTAGTGGAATGCATAAGTGGTGATATTAAATGTTTCGGGAAAGGTGCTGAAATGGTCCTATTAGGTGACATGAATCCCCACATACAGGAGTTAGATGGCTATACCGACAACAACGGGAAGTGAATGCTAGGCCTTTGTGAGCAACATAACCTCGTTATCTTGAATACACGGCCAAAGTGTGAAGGACACACCAAGTGCGAAGTGGGAAACCGGCAATCAACCATTGATTACTGTATGATGACAGAAAGAATTCATGATAGCTTGAGGGAAGTGATTATTGACGAGGAAGGTTAGTTGATTGGTTGGTTAGTTGGGGTTTAATGGCACAAAGGCAATGAAGGCCATGCTGCGCCAGTCACAAGACAAAAGGAAACGCAAGGTTACAGCAGGCAAACCTGCATTGCATTATAGTTCGTGTATATAACCAGTTGTCTCTAAAAAGTGGAACAGGTTAGTAAATGGCACTAGCGGGTCATCTGCCACTAATAGGGCAGAGCATAAAGGTATGTTTAAATTATATGGGTTGTGTAAAAGCTTCCGTCGATGTGTTTCAAACTGTGGACATGTTATAAGAATATGTATTACTGTAAGAGGTTGATTGCATTTTTCGCAAGTCAGCGGGTTCTCTTTTCGGAGGAGAAAGTTGTGTGTTAAATGTGTGTGTCCAATCCGAAGCCGACACAGCATCACCTCATAGAACCGTTGCTGGTGAGTGCACGACTTACACTCACTAATTACGGGTTTAGTAAGATGTAGCTTGTTGCTTAAGCAATGGTCCCATGCCTGTTGCCATTTGGACGTCAAGGCCTTCCTAATTGCCGTGATACTATCCCGATACGGAAGCGCCGTCTTTGTTATGTATTTGCGCGCTGCCATTGATGCACACCTGTCCACTGCTTCATTACCCGGTATACCGACATGGCTTGGTACCCAGCAAAACGTAATTGACCGGCCGTATTTGTTTAATATAACCATGTTTAAAATGTCCCCTATCAGGGGTTCACATTCAGATTTTGCGTGTAGAGCCTTCACTGTGCTTAATGAATAAGTGTATATTACTGTGTTTTCGTGTTTGTCAGCGATGCTCTCTTTAACTACAGTAAATATTGCGTATACTTCGGCTGTGTAGACAGAGGCATGTTGTGGTAATCGAATGCTTATTTCCCAATGTTCCGTTACGGCCCCCACACCCACGTGATTATTTGTTTTAGAGCCATCGGTGTAAAATTCCATGTAATTTTGATATTTGTCCTGTAGAAAGCAGAATTCTTGTATAACGTGTTCCTGTGGGGTGTCTTTCTTCTTTAAATGTATCAATGTCCAGTCACATAACTGTTCAAAATCGTACCACGGGGCCAGACGAGGAAGGGTACAGCAGCATCGGAAGTGACCATAAACGCATCTTGAAAGTGGGATATGTAGTTGGGGAAGTGAGCAAGGAGTGAAAAATGACCAGTCCAAATTTGAACGATGAAAAACTATAGTCAGTAGAGCCGATGAAGAACTCGTCAAATGGCCAAATAAAGAGTGGGAATATAGTGAGCTTCTAAGTGTAATAACGACAGAAATACGGAAACAGAAACAACATGCTCGTTGGAAAGGAAAAAAAGAAGCCGGAAAGCTGGTAGAACAGGGAGAAACGAGAAGCGATCGCCGAACGACAGAAAGCATCCCGAGAGCACAGGCAAGCAAGCAGAGAAGGCGCAGTTGCCGCAGGATGAAATAACCAGTAAATGGGAAATATACCGGGAGAAAAAGTCTATGGCTGGTGCAAGCAAAGGTAAAAGGTGAAAGTGAACATTGCTTGTCAGAAATACATGAGGAAAGAAATCCTCACCTGGAATATTTTGGAACCACATAACATTATTAGGCAGTAAGTCAACAACGATACAGCAACATATCGAAGATGACGAAGATTGAAACAGACTAGAAGGAGAAGCGGCAATAAATGACATCTGAAAAATAACAGCCGAATTTTTCCAACGCAATGACGCGGTTGCATTTGAGAAAGAAAGGGCATGAAAGAGACCCAGGTGGAAAAGGAGCTGGTGCTGAGAAATTTCAGCTGGAAGAAAGCCGAAGAGAAAATTCCTAAGCGCACAGCCACACAGCTAGACGAGGTTCCCTTTAGGCTGATTAATGAACTAGGACCAAAAAGGGAGGAAGCTCGGGTGAAAGCAGTGGAAAAAACTTTAAAAGATAGACGAATACCAGACAGTTGGCGACAAAGTAGAATGAATTTAATTTATTGAGGTAAGGGGGAGAAAGATAGAATTCACTCGTATAGACCGTTGACCATTACATCGTTAATGTAGAGGCTAGCAATACAGGCAACCACATTAAAGCTGCTAGCATGGGCAGACAATAATGGAATTTTGGGAGAACTTCAGAATGGTTTTAGAATAGGTAGGCGTTTACAAGATAACTTATTTGTTCTTACTCAGTGTATTGAAACATCAAAATTGAAACGAGACCGTCATATGTAGACTTTTAGTCATTACATGAGCCTATGACAACGTAGACGGCAACATTTTGCCGAATACTCGGGAAGGGGAAGGTTTAAGTGACGCTTGTCTTTGAGAGATTTACCTAGGAAATACCGTTTGAGTTAAATGGGAAGGAATGAGTAGCGATGAGAAAGTTGACATCAACAGGGGTCTGAGGCAGGGGTGCCCTTTATCCCCACTACTGTTTATGATGTACATAGTGAGGATGGAGAGGGTTCTAGAAGGAAGTAATATCGGCTTTAATGTCGTATACAAACGGGCCGGTACAGTAGTAGAGCAGCAGCTTCCAGGCTTATTTCATGCGGATTCATTAAATCAGGGGTACACTCAGGACTCGATGGGAACCAAAGGTCGGTGGGACGCATCGCATTGGGTGCTCACGGGAAGGCTACAAATGAAGCTGTGCAGTGTGATATAGACGGGTCTAGTTTTGAAGTGAGGGAAGCTCGCAGTAAAATTGAGTAATAATAACGACTGCGGCATATGGAAGAAAGTAAATAGGCTGGGAGAGTGTTGAGGTATCTGTACAGGAATAACATTCATTCACAGTGGAGGAAAAGAACTAGGAAGCTTACTAGCAAGTACGTGGCCTGTAGGGTGGGTAACCAGCAACAAAGAATGTCAAGCGGAAAGTCAGAGAGGCTGAAATAATCTCACAGGTGGCGGCAATCGAAAAGAAATCTGCCATGAGTAACTATTTAAGAAGAAAAAACGAAATCAGGAAAGAAACAATTTATGATAACTCAAAGGGAGCTCATTACTTTGGAAGCGATATCGGGATGCCTTAGAACACGCACCTATAAAGCGATATATAAGACAGAAAAAGAAGCATGTGCTTGCTGCGGTAAAGGTGGGTAAATTATGGAGCATGTTTTATTAGAATGTGAAGACGACTACTCAGCGGTCGATTTAGGCACCACTGGCCTCCCTGAAGCCCTTGCGTTCAGCGAGAGCAGTGGAAAAGTAAGCATGTCCGCAATAGGGAATAATAAGAGGCGATAGGAGGATTGGTGAAAGAAAAGTAGGGAAACGACAAAAAACGGAGAAGTACAAAAGCAAAGTTCGCAATAGGGGATCGGAAAATTTGGTTGCGGGAGTTCATAGTTTGTTTTATTTTTGTTTTGTTTAACCTAGGTAAAACATCAGGCAGTATATTATCAAGAGCTTGGTGGCGCATCCCACCGCCCCGTTCCAAAGGGACGCTCATAACATCCGTGCCTTCATCCGGAAGTGCAATTTTTTTAGAGCAGTATTGAATATGGCCGCTTTTTAGCGGTGGCGTACGTTGGGTAGGCGTCGTGCTCGCTCTGCTGGCTTTGCGGCATGCCTCAGCTGCCGCGTTTTAATTGCCAGGAGACTAAAGAGCCTCTACTCACGCTAAGAGCAACAAGCCACAAGTGAGTGAACAGGACGTGCGACTTTACTGGCAGAAGAAAAACAATGCACCTTCTCGTACAACAGCAGAAATAAAATGTGAATGTCAAGATACGCTGAAACCATTAACGCGAGCTTGTAAACTGCTCACTTTTGTCGTCGCACATGGCGGTCTGGTGACGAGTGACAATCAGCAGCGCAAGCAGATTAGACAATGCCCCACCTGTTTTCATCGGCAGTCGCCGTAATTTGCATTGCGAAGCAATCGAGGCACGCGGGCATCTGCTGCCGCAGCAAACACAGTAACATGGAGTGAACGGCATTTTAGCGCTACATCCTTTCCAACCTGCACGTTTCTTTTTGTTCTTTCGGTGGCCGCTAACCTGTCGCTCACACGTGGTGCCCCACCTGGTCTCAATATGGACATGGTCTGTTTTCTGGGAATCACCATATTTCAGCCACTTTTGTAGGCCTTTCAACCCATGTGGATATAAACTTCATACACTTCAGACATTGTATGCATGTACGCCAGCCTCCGTTTACTCCAAGTAACGGTCTAAGAAGGGCACAAGCACACATTACCCACGGCTGCAGTTAGAAAGGTCAAACAGGGAGCACGAATCACGGTACATGTAAACAGGGAGTCTATGTCGCCGTGTGGACTGGAGGAGGAAGTGATTACCTCGACAGGCTGTTGCCCAATGCAACTGACTAGGCCGCCACATCCCAAGTGGGACAGCATTGAAACGAGACTCTGTAATCAAATCACTTCAGCATACCTCTAACATAAAGCCCCACCTATACATTGGCACTATACACTATACTTTGGCTAGAATCCACATGACGACAGTGAGCATACACGCACACGGGTCGCTTACGGCATATTCAACCGTCCGACTACAGGCAAAGTGCTTGACTTCGTCGCACGTGATGGTCTGGTAACAAGCGACAACCAGCAGCGCAAGCAGGCTGGACAGAGTTCTCAACTTGTTTGCACCGAGAGTCGCCGTTGAAGATGAGCAACTTGAATTAGGAAGCAATCGGGTGACGCAGGCATCTGCTACCGCAGCCAGCACAGATACATGAACTACCCGGCATTTTAGCATTGCCTCCATTCCAACCTGCATGTTTCTTTTCGTTCTTTCGCGTGCCGCTAATGTGTAACTCACAATTGGTATACCACATTCTCTGAGTATGGGCGTGGTCGGTTTTGTGGGCATCAATATTTTGCAGCTACTTTTGCAGGCCTTTCCACCCATGTGGATATCGACTCCATCCGCAACCTTTCCGATACAACATGTAGCTGTTGTAGATCTGTGTTTACTTGTGTTGACGCGATTTCATCTCGTAAACTGCACCTGTAGGGCGCGCACGCGGGGAAACCCGGGCGATGTCGGCGCAGGTATGTACCATCTTTCGGTGCGTTGCCTCGTTTGTCCTGCTACAATTTCATTGAAAGATATACATACACGTGCAAATGGCTCACAAGCCGCACTTCTGTATGGATCGTGCCCATTCGTTTGCTGGTCGCTTATATATACAATTATGTGAGAACCCTGCAATTGGCAGTGGAAGACAGAATCTCCAGATTATTTCTGACGACTAGAAAATAGAAAAGAATAGAAACGTTGATGTCCTCTTGACGAAATTTCGATGTGAAATACCTGCCCTAAACTATCGACATCGATCTGGTCTGGCGCCCTCCTCCTTATTTCTTCATAGTGTGGTGAAGATGAAACAACGGAACACTTCTTCCTGCCATGCTGCCGTTTTCCGCATTAAGAAAACACACTTTAGAAGGAAAGTTTCACTCTGCTGGATAGAATATAACGATTCCTGATATTCTATCTTCGCGAGCCTCTTCTTCAGCACATTGTCATAGGGGATGTTGCAGCAGTTGTGGAGTATAATTGAATCAAGAGCACTTCCATGTTAAATGTTTAAAATTTATCTGAATTCATTCCTTTAGCCAATCAAAATTTCTAAATAGTGATTCTTTTCAGACTCAGATAGTCGTTTTCTTAAATCAGCCGATTCTTTGTCAAGCCTCCGTAGTGGGTGTGAACCACTCTCCGAGTGAGCTCTCGGGGTTTTGTTTGAGTGTCGGGCGCACTTTGTCCAGTTTTGTAGGTACCAAGCAGTGTTTTAAGATAAACTTATATTGCCTGATACGGAGATAGTGCCAAAAATGTCAAAAACTTCTCCAGGGGACGGCCCGGAGTAATCTCCGCCTTGGTCGGCCTCCCTACCACCGGATCAAATGCTTCTTGAAGCTTTCTTTCGTAGAGGGGTGTACAGTATTCCTGTGGCGCTGGTGCATTTGCATGGAGGAGCCATCCGCCTCAACAACCCAAAGGCAGTGCAGGCGGAATTTCAGACGGCAACGCATCACTACTTGCACATCACTGATGTACGACAGTTTCGCAGAGGTGGGATCGTTTGCCATTCGCCGCACCAGGCCTGTGTGTACGATTTAAGTGCTTATCATTTGGATCGATACAGGTGAATGCCTTGATTCCCCCACATCTTGCCAGCACTAAAGGAATAGTTCGTGGTGTAGACTGCATTTTAAGTCCTGCAGAGACTCTAGAAGAGCTCTCCGCGGCTGGGGTAATCGCTGTCTACCGGTGCGACAGAATGGTGGACGATACACATGTCCCTACTGAGTCAGTAATTGCCACGTTTGCAGGTACATCTTGCCCTACTGAGATAAAAGTCTCGCCTCTATCTAATATTTAGAGCGGGCCCGCTTGCCTCGCGTCCATTACAATGTTGTTCGTTGTTTTACAATTCGTTGTTACAATTTGTTGTTGAGTCTGCGGCGGGAGTCATTGCGCTAGTGATTCCTTGGCCGAGTCGGACTCTTGCCACACCCTCTCAATATTCTTCGAGGACTCTCCACCGGTCGCATGACGTCACGTCAGGTGGCCGTGCCGGCCCTGCGCTTCGCTATTTCAAAGCGTTGCGCCTTTTTGCACTGCAGTTAGGGCACTGCGGCAGTTAGCAGCCAAGAAGTTCCAAGCTGTCTGATACAGTGATTCGTTCATTTTCTTTCGTTGTTACCGCAAAAAAATGAAGCGGAGTAGTTTGTTCATGCCTAATACTGTTTTTTATCTGCTTTATTTATAATTGGTTTCTTTATTACAGGACACCTTATATACTGAAATATATTCCCGCTTTGAGCTCCTAATCAAGCTTGTTCTCTTATTAATTTAAACATTTTCACATACTTTTCGACGATAATATATTGCACATTCTGGAAGTTTGCAAAAGGCTTCTGCTTCGCCGTTAACATTTTACATTCAGATATATTGGCGTGCACTCACAGGAACGTTGAGCTGTCAGAGTTCAGCGATATGTGTTAATCGGGGCAAATGCTATTACGGCAAGCTATTTGAGCAGTCTTTGCGTGCACAAGGGAAGCATTGTGTAGCTAGTCCAACTACTGTAATAAGAAACCATGAGACGCCAGCAGTGAAGTGTTCGCAAAAGCATTTTTATTGCGTTATAAGGAACTTGCATCCACTTTTATTGCGTTCACTTTTTCTTCAGCGTTGCCGTTTTGCGGGCTGCCGCCTTCTGCTTCGCATTGTCTTGTATAGTGTCATTTCTTACTTTGCTAAAGTTGCTTAAAACTACATTGGCTGCAACAGGAACTACCAAACGCAAAAGAGTTTGTGCAGTATGACCATTCCCGCATGTCTCAATGTCTGGTTCTTCCAGGAGAGAAATCGTCTGCGGACTCACAACGCCACGCTGATTACCACAGGAGAGAAAATCTTTCGCGTTGGCTCTGAAAGACAATTTCTCTGTAACTAATTTAGTCATCAGTACCATATGTACTGTGCATGGCTGCGGAAATTTCAGTCCTTCTCTTGATAGGTTAACTATCATGGCTGTGTTTTGAGCTTCAATCTCACGGTTTTCAATAACCAGTGTGCTGAAGTAAATGGAACATGAAAGCTTCTTTAAAGTAGCATGAGCAGCGTATCCTGCAATGTAAACAATGGCATCCATATCGGAGTGGGCTCGTGCAATATCGTCGTCACTGAGAGCGACGGAAAAGTTGCATCCCACAAGTTCTTCACTGATGCTTTCACACTCTGTTTCGTCGCGTGGAAATGTCAAAACTTTTTGAAGACGAAGCTTTTTCTCACATTCGTAGAGCTGACGCACCGAAATGTGATACTGTGCTCCTGCTAGTTGGTGGTAACGGCCAAACCGGTCTTATAGCGCGTCCGTCTGAAACTTTCCCAGCATGACGTACTTAAAATGAAGTTCCTCCAAGCAGTACCGGGAGAGTTCAACCAGGCAATAGCCTGTCAGTCGCAAAGCACTGTGCGTCTCTTTCGTCAGCGAGTCACTGCTGGCGCTAATTCGTATCCAAGCGTCCAGCCAGTCGACAACTGCACTCAGGAAAGTTAACTGTGTGTCGTGAAGAGACCTTACAGGATATTGCATGCTGACCCTAAGCCTCTGGCCTCTGCAAGGGTCATTAACATTGACTATTCGCCACCATGTGAGGATAATGTCAATGAAAAGAGCGGTCGACTCAGCTTGAGCAATCTTGAACGCGGAACCATGTGTTCTAAGTGCATTTGACACGAACTCATTCATGACATCCAGGACTTGATTCACATTTTGCCGCTCCAAAGAGGTTGGATTTACGGCTTTTGCGTCAAATCTGTAGCCAGCCTTCACAAGCGATGATTTCTGTGCCGAATAAAGCTGCCGCACAGCTGCAAAAGAAGCAGCTTTCATACGAGGAAGCTCTTCAGGCATGCTTCCACTCAAGTCCTTTTCAGGGAAATAGAGACATGTTCCGTGGTTTTTCTGGTTGACCCAATTATTCCGGACGCACTTCAGCAGATGCACAGGACCTACAAGGTAGAAAAGAGGACGAGCGTTGTCTGCTGGATGGGGATAGCCAATGCTCACTTGAGGGCTTGCAGCAAATAAGGACATCATCTTGCGGTTCCGAGCATTGTTGTCTGTAACTACAGCGATAACTTTAAGGCCCATTTTCTCAACATTTAGGATTGTCCTTGGCATGTTCGTGCAAAATTTCTGCGCTCAGTTTGTTCACAGGCAGTATGTGAATGACATCCTTAGTTGCAGAAAGGAGCGACTGTACCATGAACACATTGTGTTGTGGCGGGTTCTGTGGAATGAACCGATGATCCTACTATTTTGCCCCCTTGGTAGTCCAAGTGTGGTTTTATGTGGATCTCGTCAATCATCAGGGTGACGGTCTTTTCATGGTCTTGCATTGAATTCACTCGTTCTCGGATGTAGGAAACGTAGTGCGTTTGGTTTTGCTCTAGAAGAGGGTCAGCTTTGTAATTTGAGCAAACACGCCAGAGTGTGGAAGGATGGGGCAAGATCATTCTTGATGCAGTTCTTGTGAAGAGACAGGCGTGAAGAGAAATCGAATTCATAATAATTGCGAATACCAATAGTTCTGGACTTACGCGCGCTTCTTCGCAAGAACAAGTTCTATATGCTCACCCAGAAATTGCAACAAGACAGAGTGTTCTTTCGGCGTATCACTGTCCTCAATGACGTCTGCAAGAAGTGAATTGTTTAAGTGCAATACTTTAGTTTCCTTCGACTCTTTCGTCACTACAGTTATATCATGGAAGTGTTTACCAATCTCCTCTAGCAACAAGGACAGACTGGAGGTGTCACATACTTGAATTGGCCCAGTGCTACCCCAAGGAAGCGACTGAAGCTTCACTCCGTTCAGGAAAACGGGAAGTGAAAGATCTGCGAGAACTAGCAAGGTGCATTTCACATTAGGTGAGGGATCGTTCTCAATGAGAAGAAACCTAACGCACTGTTCATTGACAGGAAGAGTCCAAAATGTTGTGTTGCAAATTCCAGACAGCTTAGCTTTCAATTCCTCTTATGATGAAATTTTGTTTCTTTTGTGTTCAATTTCATTAGATTCAAGGGATCTTCACATAGCCTCCTGCAGCGCAGCATTTTCCCTTCTTGCGTTTTTGGTGTCTGGCGATTCCACTGCGTGCTGGCGTTGAGGTAAAGAATTTTGGACACTTTGGGAACAGAGAAGGCACAACATCCTTCTTCAACTTATCACGCTTCACCTCTATTGTTCTCACTGTCTGTTCATCTTGATGAGACAACTTCATGATGCAGTCATCTGCATGGAAGTGCAGTTCACATACCTGCGTGAGAAGATGAAATGAGGGAAGGCCATTCGTCGGAACTGTGTATTGCATAAAAAGATAAGTAAAAAGCATCTTAAGAGTATCGGCGTTTTCCACATATGCCACGCAAACAGACAAACATTGTAGCACGCAGAAGTGGCGCAATTTATACTAAGGGCGATAATATAGGTATACACCCGCCGTGGTTGCTCAGTGGCTATGGTGTTGGGCTTCTGAGCACGAGGTCGTGGGATCGAATCCCGGCCACGGCAGCCGCATTTCGATGGGGGCGAAATGCGAAACACCCGTGTGCTTAGATTTGGGTGCATGTTAAAGAACCCCAGGTGGTCAAAATTTCCGGAGTCCTCCACTACGGCGTGCCTCATAATCAGAAAGTCGTTTTGGCACGTAAAACCCCATAATATAAAAAATCTAGGTATACGAGCTAAAACGTGAGAATGAAGTTCGTTCGAGCGTCCGTAAAGATGTTATAATTCCTGTACAGATGTACGCACAGTCTAGTGCTCATTCACGGAAATAAATGCCTGCTGTCCAATTCGTAATTTATTTCATATGCTCTCACTGCCTACGAAGGGTACTTTTCATTCTTGGAGTCACAGCCCATAATAGCAACAGCTCATGACTAAAAAAATTCCCTGAAGCAAAGCTTCAGTGCCTCACCCTCGAATACGCTGTAGGTGTGAAATACTTCCGTGGAATGGCTCGCAACCATGCTTTCTTCAGTGCTTCGTCTCTTGGAAAGTAAACATGCACACTTGGGCCATTGTCATAGTTTCCACGGCACCCGGGAACACAGCATCGGCCGATATTTCACAAAGTTACAATCGCCGCAAGAAGGCAGGCATTCAGCGATGAACTCCTGGTGAACTTTCCATTCCTATGATAGTACACGTACGCACGCCACAAAAGGAACAGCCACACGGAAAAAATACTGTAGACGTTGCAGAGGTTGTCTAAGCAAACACAAGTAAAAACAAAAAACACTGGTCTACAAAGACAGGAACTTGTATCACATTAGGACCGTTGCATGGCGAAGAGGTGGCAGTGACTGACTGACACCACTGACGCTGCTAGCGAGTCAACTGAATTAGACGCCGGAGGAGACGCCGGCGGCGCTCAAGTTCACTTGCGTGCGCTCCACGTGCGTTCGTGGCGAACGCGAGAACAGGGACGGCGTCGGCAGTGGCGTTTGTGCTGTAGCTTGCGGGAATGGTCATGCCGGTCGAGCAGCCGGACACATGGTGTGAGGTAGCGCGTGTTGAAACGGTCAGGAGAGGCTTGAAGAATATTGAGAGAGTGTTAACTCTTGCTTCCTCTGCGGTGGAGCACACAAGGCTGATTCCTCAAACTGCGCTGCTAGAACTCAAGAAATCCAAATACTGGAAGTTATGGACAAAAGGCGTTGCTCATGCAAAGAGGCCATTACGGCATTAGGGGAAAGAGCCCATGGTTATGCGAGTGCGACAGCACGCCAGGCTGTCGTTTATGGAGGCCTCTCAGAGGTAATTGGACAGGCTATCGACAAGTCTATGGCGAAAATTATGGAGCGCATTGTAGAAAGCTTCATAGAATGCTTTATTGGACTGGTATCCTCAAAGTTAGAACAATTATTACCGACTGCTACTGCTCTGTCATCGAAATCGGACATGACAGCTTGCTTAGCCCACTCTCAGGAAGATGGGGCCAATTGCGTCCACAACCCATACAAAGCAAGTCAGGCCTGTTCCAGGTTCCTCAAACAAGGACACTACTAGCCCAGACAACTCTCATTTTCAAGATACCTCAAACATGGAAATTGACGCGACTGCACAGAAAAGGAAGTGTTCTCCTCTTGAAGCTACCAATTCACGCTCAGTAAATCTAAGAAAATCCTCACTGAAGTCATCCCGAAATGCAATATTTTGGAGGAGGCTGTGGCCTGTGCGGTACTCTCATCACTGGAAGGTAGATGAGGGTGCAGCAGTGAAATTGCAGATCAATATTCGCAGCTTCTACTGATTTAAACGTTCTATACTCTCAAATTTCTCCATATGTAATTTTACGGCAGGAAACTTGGTTATCCCCTGAAAAACTATTTTTTCTGCGCAATTTTAATTCCTTTCGCCTAGATAGCCCGTCTAGAGGTGGGGGCCTGTTAATTATGGTCTCAAGAAAATTTTGCCACAGGGCAAACACATCATTCCAGCTGATGTCTCCAGAATGTGAAACTTTAGCGGTAGAGATCACTCTCTCTGGCAGGTAGGCCTTTCTAGTTGGTCAATATATACTTTCCCTCGGGTGTGCAGGGGACACGCCCACTAGACTCGGTTTCGGCAAAATGCGGTAAAGATAGAGTTTTGGCTGGTGGCTTCAACTGTCATCATGTATCATGGGGATATAGGACAGACCAGAGCGGAAAGTGTCTATGGGACTAGGCAATAACAAATAACTTTTCGTGTCAAAATTCGGGATCAGATACATTTCTTCGTGGACAGTTTAGATTTGTGCTGGATCTTACATTTCCACGTCCACGTCTTTCCACATCCGCGGGGAAAACGGTGAACGTTGGGACAACCAGCGACCATTTTCCAGTTGTGTTTGAAATGGTAGGCCGTAGTCCACCATGGAGGCTCGAATCCACTCTTTTGTGGATCACCGTACATTTAAGGAATGCTTGCAGACCACTACCAATTCAACTGAAAATTCTCCATTGAAAGCTGAGGATATTTGCTCAATCATAGATACTTCGCGCGAAAGAGCAGAGTTCCAGTTAAACGCACGCAAAGACACTGCTTCTACAAATTGGTGGAATGAAAATTGCTCGGGTGACTACAAGCGACGTAAATCTGCGTGGAAACAACTCATGCATAACCAGTCTCAGAAAAACTGGAGCAACTATAAAGTTATTGCTGGAACATTTAAAAGAACGGTATCTAAGGCAAAAGACGCTTACGATGTCCGACATTTCCAATTCCTTTCGACATCAAAAAATAAGCATGCATTATTTCGGTTCTTAAGATCCAAGAAAGTGACTCCACGCCCCTTGAATTTGGAGTCAGTAGTTTTAACCACCTCTAGATGTAATTGCGAGAGGTTAGAGCCGATTCGCTACCTCTCTTCCCTTCTCTCCTCAGGGACAAGGCACTTCAGAAGATTTCGAAGAGTTTTATATGTCAGAAGTGCCCCAAGCTATTTCCTGTTTATTAGCTGCAGCCCCAGGTCCCGATTGAATCACTACTAAGATGTATAAACTTGTTTGAAGTTGCTCCTAAGAGCTTGTTAGATGCCGTAAATTACTCAATACAATATGCATGGATCGCTCCGGTGTGGACAATTGCGGTGATTCCTCTGCTGAAAGACCAAACCAAAGGGTATGTTCGAGACAATACTCGACCTATTTCTCTAACATTAAACTTTGTAATTTAATAGAAAGATTATTAAATGCACGTATGGTTAAGTTTGCGACCACCAGAGAATTATTGAGCCCCTGCCTAATTAGATTTAGAGCAGGGATGTCAATTTGGTGTGCACATGTCGACCTACACACTAAACATTTTAACACCTTTAAGGGTGTAAATCAGTTAGTCGCCAGACGAACACCCTAAGGGTGCTGTTGTCTACACCCTACAGTTGGGGTGCAATTATAGCACCCTAGAGGAAGGGTGTCCCGCAAAATAAATTTAGGGTGTAGGGGTGCAAGTCCATATTAACACCCATCTATGTGGGTGTTGGAAGGGTGTATACCCTTTTATTTCTAGTGTGTATGGAAGGCAGGTTCGGCAGTACACGCCTTCAATTACTACTATGTACAGCGATCCACGCGTAACTCTCGCGTGTGCCAGAAGGTTCAAGTTCGGCTACCAAACGCACCGTCGAACAGCCGGCCTTGAAGCTTCGATGGGCACACACACACCTATACGTGTGGATCACATTACATATTAGTAATTCACGGTGTATATTGCAAAACCTGTCTTCGCTGCACAAATACACCCTAGCAAATGTCACTTTTGAGCATGTATATCAACACCAACGGTTATTACGATTTCCAGATCCACATAACATGCAACACAGACTGGTACGATATATGCTGCATTTTCAAGAAAAATGTAAATATATTTATTGCATGCTGCAATACAGAGTACAATATATACATAAATCACATGAAATATAAACATGCACAATCACCAAACACATCGGTAAGTACAAGAACATGTACATTTCCCACAAAGGTATCTAAAATATATGTATTGATCAAATCTGTTATTAGACAAGAAACTATGTATAGCAGCACTGATAGAGCCTGAGTTGACCTCGCAGTGTTTTGGGCCACATAAAGGAATAAATTTTCAGTATAAGGCTCAATGAACGAAAATTCAAGTTTTGATGCCTTGAAAAAAAAAAGGCACATTGAAAACGTGAATTAGGGGAGTACTTGAAACGCAGAGCAAATGCACAAGACACCTGTTACTTTGTACACTAATGTAATCGCAAAGCATTATGAAAAGTTTGGAAAGTCAATATAAGCATAACTGGCCAACATTTTTCGGACTGAAACAATACTTTCCAAGCATAGACGTGCTTTAAGTGAGGTTTAAGCCAGCAGCATTATTGCTAATTTTCTCTTTCCAACAAGATTACTTGAGCACGAAAAATATGTAGAATTTTTAGTGCCTACATAGTTTGTCCTCTTTTGTGAAACGAGAGTTCTCTGTGCTAAAAGTGCTGTGTAGCAGATTTTCTAACTACAATTCCAGTTTCTATAAATTTCTGTCTTGTAATTCCGAAGGCACTGGTACATATACAATATGCAGTTTGAAAACAGGTTCTTTTCTTACTATACATGAAGAGTGAGTATTCCATATTTACTATTGTGTGGGTGCAAGGTGCAGTAGAAGGCCGGATAAAAGCAAACCACTGTTGATTAAACGATTTTGCTGAGCACGAAAGGTGGACACTGTTTTAAAATACATAGTAAATTTCTAAATTATTTGCACTTAGATGCAGTAATACAAGATGAGGGCTTGCTGCAGCATGTGAGTATGCAAATTAGCAAATATGGTTTAATAATTTAGCCATATTCTGGTTACTAAAAGAACACAGGCACAGGCAGTCATGTAAAAGTTCAAGTTAAATATCACACTTAACATTTGCCAGCAAATGGTCGTATCAAACATAAATATACTGAAAAAGGTGCTTTCTTGGGATAGTTGGCAATTAATGCGAAAAAATTACGTACAGCGTGAATTACAAAGACTGCGAGAGACGACATAGACTGCACTGACTTCCAATATTTTATTGCGTTGCCACATTGTGTGTATGTATACAAGAGCGGGTATGCGCAGAAAATGAGTCACAAGGGGCGTCTAGCAGCAAGTCATTGTACTAAGGAGGTGGTCACCTGAAAAAGAAAACATTACAATTTCTAACTCTTGAGATACAATACTTCACTAGGGTCAGCGTGATAGAGGGGGCACTAACGCGCCACTGCCCAGTTTTCTGGTGAAATTTGCTTCTATAATTTCCCGGATGACCTGTTAGCTGTGTCTCACTAGAACTTCCGTATCTTCTAAGAGGGGCTCGCAGTCACAGTCCCGGGGCAATGGATGCCCAAGTGGCTTTGAACGGTGTTATGGACGTTATAGTGCTCTCTTAAACGATCATTTAGGTACCTGCCTGTTGGTCCAACATATTTACTGCCTCAAAATAGGGGAATATGGTAAACCAAATTCATTGCACATATCGCAAAACGTTTTCTGTGCCCGACAGAGCAAGAACCCTGACGTGATTTGGGCGCGTTTACACACTTACAGAGCTTTGCCAGCTTTACCGGCGTTGAGAAAAGGCCTGTGATTCCTGGAGGTTGCCGAATCTTCTTTAGCCTATCGGAGACATCATGCACATACGGTGGCATTGCGAACCTATGTCTTTCAACCGGTTGGTTGCTTGACTGAGCGGGCTCATCACAGTTTGTGCCCCTCAGAAGCTGTTCCACTATGGCTGAAATTAAGGCCAAAGGGTAGTCAAGCTTACAAAGGTGATCAACCTGTGCAGCAAGACTATGTTGCATCTCGTGTGAACAAGGTTTATTGAGGCTGTTAACGAGGCAAAACTTTTAATACCTCATTTAACGATCTTTGAGTGTGCACAGTAAAAGGGCAAGAGTGACTTCTTACTTCTCAGTTCGAAGCACCAGCCTGTGATCTACAAAGCGCAAGGAATCATCAATGGGGACCTCATGCGTTAGTTGTAGAGGCTTTCTTAAACATCTCCAAGGCTCCCGAAGCAGCAGGCTCGAAACCGTGATCAGTGCAATCAATGAATACCACGTAGTCATTCAGAAACCTGCACACTTTAACAGGAGACGCATCTAGGTGACCTTCAATATTGCAATCATGATGAGCTACATAAATATAACATAGTGGCGGCGCCAGGCATAATCCTATACAAACACCATTTATTTGTATATTGTGTAGGATCATGCCTGGCGCCACCACTGAGTGATATTTATCTAGCTAATCATGATTGAAATATTCAAGGTCACCTAGATGCGTCTCCCGCTGTCAAGTGTGCAGGTTTGTGGACGACTACCTGGTATTTATTGATTGCACTGATCATGCTTTTGAGCCTGCTGCTTGGGAGACTTGCAGATCTTAATGAGCTGCAGCCTCTAGAACTAACAAATGAGGTCCCCATTGATGATTCTTTGCACTTTCTAGATCTCAGGCAGTGCCTTGCAAATAAACAGGTGGGCTAGTGCTTTGAACCGAGAAGTAAGAAGCCACTCTTGCCCTTTAACTATGCACATTCAAAGCTTGTTAAACGAGGTACTGTAAAGATTTGCCTCGTTAACAGCCTCAATAAATCTTGCTCACATGAAATGCAAGATAGTCTTGCTGCACAGGTTGATCGCCTTTCTTGGGTTGGCTACCCTTTGGCCTTAATTTCAGCCATAGCGGAACAGCTTCTGAAGGGCACAAAACGTGATGAGCGCATTCAGTCAAGGAACCAGCCGGTTGAAAGACAGGTTCGCAGTGCTACCGTATGTGCATGATGTCTCCGACAGGCTAAAAAAAGATTTGGCAACCTCCAGGAATCCCAGTCCTTTTCTCAGCCCCGGAAAAGCTGGCAAAGCTCTGTAAGCGTGTAAACATGCCTAAATCGTGTCAGAGTTCTTGCTCTGTCGGGCACAGAAAACGTTTTGCGATATGTGTAACGAATGTGGTTTACCATATTCCCGTTTTGAGGCAGTAAATACGTTGGACGGACAGGCAGGTGCCTAAATGATCGTTTAAGAGTGCACTACAACGTCCATAACACTGTTCAAGGCCACTTGGGCATTCATTGCCGGGACTGCCGCTGCATGCCCCTCTTTGAAGATACGCAAGTTCTACCGAGACACAGCTCACCCGGTACATTATTGAAGCTTATTTCACCAGAAAAAATGGGTAGTCTGTGCATTAGTGCCCCCTCTATCACGCTGACCCCTAGCGAAGTCTTGTATCTCCACAGAGAGAAAGCGTGATTTTTTTTTTAAGTGACCATGTTCTTAGTACAATGACTTGCTGTTAGAACAACCCTTGTGACTGCCTTTCATTTTCTGCGCATGACCCTTCTTGTGTATAAACACACGATGTGGCAACGCAATAAAATATTGTTGGAAGTCAGCGCAGTGTACGTCATCTCTCGCAGTCCTTGTCCTTCCCACTGTACGTCATTTTTATACTGAACAGTGAATATTAATTGATTCAAAATTAGAAAAAATATAGTACAAATCTGAGCTGCAAGAATGCAATTGATACAGCAAATGACGTTTAGCTTTCCAAAAGAAAAAAAAATGTTCACGTTTAACCCCGAGGTGCAGGGACTCCATTCTCTAAGCATCTTGACCAATAAATGCAGAGCATGGCATTGCTGGAATCTTGCATCCTGCATTAGCAAAATAAGAAGAGGATCATGAGAGTTCAGTCTGTGCACTTACACAAGTGCACTGTGGAAAATTTGATAAGGCAACAAGCTCCTGAAAGTAACAAACTTAGTTAATGTGACTGGGAACAATGAACAGCTCAGGCAACTGGGCAAGACAGGTGAAAGGTAGGAGAAAGTTCTATTTTGCAAATTTAGGAATTGCATTTACTGTGAACACTAAACCACTATATCACTGTGAATACAACAAGGCACATACAGCAGCAAAAGCAAATAAATTTACAGTAGCCTTTTCACCATAGAAAATAAGAGTGAATAAAATTTAAGGACACTACCAATGACATCTCTCAACAACAGAAATTTGTCCAAGAGTGTGTATGTGACATTAACATAAAATTGACATGAAATGTGCAATATATCTCTGCATTACACTTTATAAGTACTGCAGCTGAGAACCTTACGGGATATGGCACATTAAGACTGACATGCACAAGACATTAAAAAATGGCTGTTTTTACACAACATTATTACACTAGGAGACAAAGAGTAGTTTTACAGAGAGTGCACACAAAAACTGGCATTCTCATTTGCCCTGCAATACATGCATCCAGCCCAACAATCTCCAACTCCCCAATGCAGTTTATTAGACCCTTTCTGTATTTCTAATTTACTAATTTAGTAAGAATTGACATTTCGGCATACTTTCCTTGAAAATTTAGCATGTGTTGACTATTTTTTTTAGAGTACGCCCCTTTCTTTCAATGGGTTAGCTTGGCAAACGGTGACAAGTAGTATTCTCAAAGATCATAAGTTTGAATAAACTTATGATCCTTCGTCATGCTCCGACTTTCCATTTCATGCTCTAAACTGTGATACCCCTCCTAGGCAGTTTATGTTATTCTGCGAATACATACATGGTCCTTCTTTGTGTAGCCTCTCAACTAGAGCCTGAAATTTCTTGTCTCCAAAAAAAATCATCTTTACCGCCCAATATATATTGCACGGTTACCCCTCACTTGGGGGGTGGGGAGGGATTGTATATAAGTGTTCACATATTCAATGAACCTCAGAGCCACAACCATTTCTCATCTTGTGTTGCCACTACCCGCATGAGTCGCAATGGTTGTAAATTGGCTACCCGCCCTCTCCCGCCTAAATGTACATTTTGCCACATGGAAAATGACCACAGCATTGCATTTGATTGAATGAGTCCTCCTGCGCATGTTTTTTTCTCGTCTTGTAATGGCTAGATTAAACATGGTCAAGTTGTCTGAAAAATGCCAAGCCCCAACCAATACTTTGTGTAGTTTCAAAATTATGAAACATTCATTTTTCAAGACTTGTCCTAAATTAAGCATGAGGCAGATTTTCATGATGCAAATGAAGAAAGGTTGTGCTTAGTGAGAATGATAGGCCTGCTATATCCTGCAAAACTGTGTGAAATGACATATGCTTGCAATTTTCATGAGCAGCTAGCTCAGTACAAGAAATAGGCGCAATGCCCGCGGAAATGTTTTTTAACACCCATGAGAGGTCCTAGTTTCTTGTAATTTCTTCAAATCCCTTGTAGTCTAGATTGCGATCCGGCGCATTTTAATATTGTATTTGAAATAAAAACAGCTCAAATATTAAGGTTTTGAGAATTAAACGGGATTAAACTAAAGGTAGAAGAGTAATGCAACGAGCAAATAACAAGCTCATTGCATAGAGTAAAGAAATATTCCTTTCCTGCAAAAACATTGGTAGCAGGAAGGTCATACGAAATTAGCACTGAATGCACAATAAAGAATATCATGCTGGAATGCCCCCGTCTGTGAATATTCTTGCACAAAGAAAATCCTCATTATGAAAGGCCATCAAGAAAATGCAAGTGTATGCTTTGGATCAGCAGTCATACCTGCAGTATGCACTACAATCGGCAATATTTAAAAACACACACAACTGCATATGATATCAAGCTTAGGCCGCCAAGGAGCCTCAGAGTTTTAAATTATAACTTGACTTATTATATTAAACTACACACCTATATCTACTTACAATGTTGTCTTCCCAACTGCTTCCTAGGAGACAGACATCAACCATCTGCCTGAAGGCGAACGCAAGTGGCTTGCTCTTGATGGAAGGCACCAAGGCTGGGCATTGTGAAATTGATGCTATCATCTGCATGACCTGCGAGAAACAGCACTCTAAGATAAACAAATGCTATTAGAATGAAAGACAAGATTACTGGCAATGAGCCTCGTTTTGGTTTGAACGAGAAAAGCAAAAAATATGGACTTTGCACTGCTTACTGAAAAAGAAGCAAGCTTCCTTCCAGATGTTGCAGTCATGCATTAAGATTGTTACAAAGCTGCATGTTTGTATGCTCATATGCTGCTGTCGCTACCGTGCCAGCATGCTTTGCATAGTTTATTATTTCAAGTTATATTGATTATTGTGTGTTCTTGCCAATTTTTGGCAAATAGCACCAGCAACGAAGTAGCTCACTTACACACACACTCCCTTGTGAGGAGCGAATTCACACACGCACGCATGCATGCACGCGCGAACACACACACACGCACAAGCCTCTACCACATAAGCAGCTTCCCACGCTTGACACACTGCATTTTTTATCCTTTGACACTCCTACTGCTAAAGCATAAAAAAGCCTTCGTGTGACCAACCCCAAACTACTCAACCTACACTTACAGCTTAAACACTTTCTCGAGAGCCAGGACAAGCCTTCTAGCTTCCCCAGTGCTCCAAACTGTAGTTACGAATTTCAATAGGGCTATAGGCGACAGCTCTCGAAGGGCATGCAAACTACCCGGAGAAACCTAAAGCTTGCATATGATACCTCTAAAGCGCAACACTTCAAATTTTCAAAATTCATTAAAGCTCCTGAAGACAATTGCTATATACGTAGGACGGGGGGGTCTCAATAACCTGCTGTTCACAATTTCAGCGGTTGTCTGCATCAACGGAAATGTGGGCTAATGGGAAATTCACGTCTTTAAGATCAGAATTAGTGTAATGGCAAAACACACTACCAGATTTCTTAATCATTTATTTACGCTTTGGATGTAACGTTCCTTTTAGAATAACAATCAAGGATATCAATTCATCAGGGCAGAGGCGGGAAAAAGGAGGAAGCGTATACCTGACGCCTTCCCACTGATCCTCCTGAGAAACAGCGCCTCATACAGCAGTTGTCCAGGTTGGCTTGAAACCAAACTCGGCTTTTAGGCGGCAACACTCGCTGCACCTAATTTGAGGAGTTTTGTTGCGAGTAAAACTCTACCGGCCTTATGCAATACATACGCACGCACACAAAACGCACTCGCGCGCACACAAATATACGCACTCTCAAAGCGCAGACACAAAAGCACGCACGCGCACATTGATAAGCACAAACAAGCACACATACATGCAGGCAGACACGCTAACACGTGCACGCACACACAGTGACACACACAGAAACACGCTCACAAAACACGTACGCACTAGACACGCAAGCACGCCGGCCCATACAAATCGGCATGTATGCGCGCGCAAGACGCACGCACGCACGCGCACACACACACACACCCAAAGCGAGCTGAGCGCACGCACACACACGAATCGAGCCGAGCGCGAGCGCGCACACACGCACAGACAAAGCGAGCCGAAAACATGCTAAAGGCGCCCGGCAAGCAGCAACAGTAGCACGCGACCGCATCAGGGAGAACCAATACCGCGCCAGTTCTTTCGAAAGGTGGCAAAGTCACTCGTCCTTTTTCTACGCGACGCAAAAGTGGTCGACCACATTTAACTTATGTGCGAGCGACCGCATTACAAGAAGCCGCGCTGAACGCACAAAAGAATCACATCTATGAACGTTGAAGCGCTGAGAAAAGCGTAACTATGCAGGCGCATCACGCCCGATGTAAGACGGGGCGCGATCGAGGTAGTTAACTTGCCCTATTAGGAGTGCAGCTGCTCTTGCTCTTACATTAGTGAATTATGCTACGAGATCACAGTAAGATACTTCTAGAGCGAACAAAAACACGTAACCCACCAAAGGAATACCAAATAAATGGGCACTTGCCTGAAAATTTCTATTATGGCAGTACTACCGACCGCCGACACAGGGCACGTTGCAACTGCTCGTCTCAGCGTCCGTGGATCCATCTTCTAGTGCGTACGAACGCTTTGCTTTGAAGTGGAGCACGAGTAATACACAAAGCACGGGCCACGCCTTTTTGTACACCGCGCACAAAACTAATCACACGTTTAAAATTATTTCGCACAGCGCGAGACGCGAACACATTTCATGTTGCAAAAGAATGCAATAATGGCGTAGCTTCCGCCTTCCCATCGTGCCGCACGCCGAAGTGACTGACAGCGTCGTCCCGTCACTTCCGATCGCTTTTCATTGGGCAGGGGGCGAGCGCGCAAATTGAAGGTTTATTCTGGCAGGTTTGCTTGCTAGCATGGCCGCCTATTTGCTGCTGCTTCGTTGTGGTCTCCAACTACAGCGGTGAGGCGGGTAGTTTGCTACTAGGTTTCGTGCCGAGCATTTTTTTTTTTTGGGGGGGGGGGGGCGCAGTCTGTGCTGCATGACTGAGGGTACAGTACACAAATCGGGACCGTGAGCGAGACGATCGGCGCTCTTCTGCTGGTGCAATTAGATTATTCACTGCGTCCGAACGAAGCAACCCTGCGAGTTCACAGCGTAGTTACAGCGATATCCTGGCTCGGTGAAGACCCTCACATCTTGGTCGTGTGACAGCGACGCGTAAGCATTCATGAGGCGACTGAAGAATGCGTTTGTAAGAGCGTATGCTGTGGATAAGCAATTACAGCTTTGACGACACCAGCCCCTAATATATAGGCTGAGCCTTACAAGCTGTGTACGAGGATGCGCTTAGAAGGCAGACCAGTAGCTTAGTAAAACTCTGAATAACTTAGGCAAGGTACGTAGAGGTTCGGATTTGAGAACTTCCAGAGTGATCTCGCCGCTATGTCTTCGTTATGGCTTCACCAAGCAAATTGTACGCTGATGCCATTGTACAGCAGAGGCTTGTCTAATAGCACGTCCCTGATTGTTCAGCAATGTATCCGGACAGCTTCTTTAATTTCGCCACTTTTTGTTGGGCTTTTAAGGGCACCGAAATATTCGTGCAGAATTGTGCAAGTTGCTCGCGCGTTTTCATTCTGCTACTGCAGTTTGTCTTAGAAGTGTTTAATTGCATGATAATATAATTGTGAGCTCAAAATATAGTGATAATTAAATTGTAAGTGAAAGTGCGTACATTTTCTGGATGATACGTTTTGGAGTGGCCGTCATGCCAGTAACATCAGAATCCTAGAAAAAGATCGACAGTCACTTAGGAATGCGAAAACTTAATGACTTCATGGATGTACACTTGCAATTATCACGTGACCGTGATACGTCATACATTGTCACGTGTCCTTCACAATTCTACCTTCATCTGCCGTAATCCACCTTGCTACAGTTTGTACGAACCTTAACCGAATTTATTCCACCCTAATTCACATTATTTACCCATAATTGCTCATAATTAACGTTGTTCTATTTACTACCTTCTGTATCACTACTGACGTCATACAAGACGCTGATGACGTCACATTTTATTGCTTTATTATACATACTTTCAAGGCCTAGTAGACACAAGAGAAAGAAGGGGTGAAAGTATACAATATTCGCAGTGCAGGACAAGAATAGAAAATTAAACTGTAAGACACTTTGAACAGCGATGTTGAATTAGTGGTGTCACAAACTGAGACTGTGGATGCGGGAAGGCGGTTCCATTCAGGGGCTGTTCTTGGCAAAAAGGCGCATCAATTTTGGCACATCAATTTTGCGTTGATGGTCGATGCGAGACGAGATATAACTTGGTGTGGTGAAATATTTTCTTTAAGAGAAGGGTTAAAGTACCATATTCTATGAAAAATACACAGACGAAGGTACCTACGACGTAACCAAAGGTCAGGTTGACCTAGTCTTCTTTTCATGGACGTGACGCTAAAATGACGTGAATAATATGAGAGAATAAAAGGGCGGCGCGGTTCTGAATGCTTTCTGAATGCTTTCGAGGGAAATGACAAGATTGGCATGAGCAAGGTCCCGTATGGATTGTTGTTGCGGAGAACGCCATCTTTCCTACCTGAAAGGCCATAAAATGCTTTATCATTAGAAATGCAATACCTACACACGTTGCTCAATGCGTGGACGTGTACACGTTACTTAGATTTATGCATCAATGCGTTCAACACCCTTCAGTCGCCGATTTAACACCCTTCTTCTAGCAAAGTCGCACCTTATGTGTAGTATACACCCTTGTGATAGGGTGTTTTGACCGAAGAGGGTGCTAAAAGGGTGTGGACATGGGTGTAATTGCAGAAAGCACCTCTCTTAACACCCATAAGGGTGTAAAAATGTTTAATGTGTCAGAGCCGAATTCAGTTGGCTCGTTACGAAAAACTATGCAGCTCTAATTACATTAGACATTTCTAAAGCATGCAATAATGTGGAATACGCTATATTAATAAAGAGGATGCAGAATATTGGATTACCTGAATACATCGTAACGTGGACTGCTGAATTCTTGCAGTACAGGGAGTTTTATCGTGCACTAAGTAGAATTTCATCGGGAAAATTCAGACAAACGCGCGGGCTTCCTCAGGGCGCAGTTTTGTCCCCGCTGTTGTTTAACATCTACTCAGCTCCATTCCTTATCATCAGAATGTAAGGACGTACGTTTACGCTGATGATATAGCGTTTTTGGCTTCAAGAAGTGATATTCAGCCACTGTACGATTGCTTACAGGAATCCTTATGCGAGCTAGAAGCATGGCTGGGCAGAATTCGCTTGACCCTTAATGTAAATAAGAGTGCTGCTCTTGTCTTTCCTCTACAAGACGCAGTTATAATATCCCTTTCATACCGCCATTCCACTATCCCACAAGTGGGAAAAGTCAAGTACCTTGAAATTCTTTATGATGGAAATATTATTTGGCGTCATCATATTCAACATATAACTTTAAAAGATCCCCATGAAATGGAGATATTAAGGAGGATAAGCAATAATCTATGGGGCACGCGCAGAGACACACTCATAGTGATTTACCACATGCATATCCGACCTGTACTAGAGTTGGGCTGTGTGTTATTCCCCGGCGCCCCCGCTTACAAGCTACGTCCATGAGTTTTGCTGGAATGGGAAGCGCTTCGCTTATGCCTGGGGCTACCAAAGTTTGTAGCCAATGCTGTGCTCTACAAGGAATCATGATTAACTTCCCTTGAAAATAAGATTTAAAATACGTACCGTTCAAACATTCATAAGGCTCTATGAATCCCCACTAAGAAGGTCCCAGTCCATCTTCATCAAGCAACGAGCCTAATTTTTTGGAGTCAGATGGCCTCGGTTTTACACGCCACAATTGTTATGTCACAATTGTTATTGAACCCGTTCGATGTAAATATAAATGATGTAATCACGGTAAACAGCATCTCAAATTGATTGGTTATTACGTATGATGACTTCTACCCAAATAAGCCGGCATCAGGACGTTTGTTTCTCAACCGGTGCCTTAGCTCTCCTGAGGTGTCTGTTCCATCGTGTTGGCTTGTCACGAAATTTATCTCGGTACACGGGTCCTTGCCGGATCGTCCGCCAGTTCACCAACGTCATCTACGAGATTGTTCCCGTATCGCCGATTGTGTCACCTACAATCGCACCCTGTGACATAGTTCACATCAGCCGACTGAAACCATACAGCACTCCTAACATGAACACTTAAAGTGCAGCGAGACAGCGCTCCTCCCGCCGGGGGTAATGTTCCAAGGCCCACCCATTCAGAGACATTCTGCCTGGAGAAGAGGACGAAGACTGGTCTGCCTGGTGTGCACGCTATGCACTATTTCGGTTGCTGCGGTGCACCTCAGTGTAAATGCATCTAAGTAGTCACGCCTCGCGTTGATTTACGTAACATCACAGCGGCTACGTTTCGTATTCGATGAATAGAGAGAACCTTATTAAACACAGTTCTGACTGCTTCTCCAGATTATGAGCAACTGGAATTTCTCTGGCGCAGTGAATATTGTAAGGCTGGGATTCTTGAGGTGTCTGTCACAAAATAACGTTGCCGCATTCCCTCCCTAAATTTCTAATCACACATCTCGGGCTTGGTTCCCACCCCTCCCTGCTCATTTTGTAATGACGAAGACACAATATATCATTTCCTTCTATCTTCTCGCCGCTTTACTGCGACAAGAACAACATTGGAAGTACATTTTCAATGAGTTGGCCTTGACGTATTAGAACCTCTTAATATTTGGTTTGGGGCCCTAACTTTGCGATTCTGTCACAGGGACGCTTGCTCCGGAGCTGGTGACGTGCCGGAGACAGTCTTCCTCCGAAGAGGGAGACCCTGAGCCCCCGCTAAAGTCGAGGCACTGCCAGAGCGTGTGCTTATGAGTGCATCTGGGATGTCCATAGCACGGACAGCCCGGGTTGATGCCCCCTAGCAATATTGAGCAAATAAATGGAGATGGATACGTCACCGTCTGCAGCATGCGCAGGGTGATTACCTGTGGTCTGTTTAGGTGTGGGTGTGGAAGTGAAAAGTTCCGACGCCCTAGTTGATAGTGCTTGCAGACCTCGTTAAAAGTAAGGAGAGGGTCCCTGTGCCATTGCCATCCCCTGGCCTCCGATTGCCCACTTCCGAAGCGGCGGGGGAGATCTCGTGCCGGGGAGTGAGCAAGCTCGTTGGCGTTGGGGACGGCTTCATGAGCATCGCTGGCCAAGTAAACCGGGGAACCAGATTAAGAGCTCTTTGTCTGTCCAAGATGCTGCAGAGGAAACACGAGCGGCTTCATTGCATACCGAGCCTTTCATGAATGCTCTGGCGGCAGCTTGCAAGTCTTAGCAGAGAGTGGAACAGTTCATGGTGGGCATACTGATGGCTACAGGCGCCTGTTCAGCTTTGTCGGCGTTCACGTTTTGATGCGTATGCGACGTCAGCAGCGAGGTAGCCACCGAAACAAAATGATAGGAAGCTGCGTATTGCACAGCGTCGATGAAGGTGACGTTGTCCTCAATCTTAGCCGCCAGGCTACGAAGGGCCCTGGCCCTCGCTTTACGTCAGCCGTAATTGTGCGCAGGGTGCATATTTCTAGGTATCTGCGATACCAAATACATTTCTCTCACTGACGGGGAGCACGCACTCCCTCTGCTTGGTCATGCTCGAACCTTGACCCACGTGCGCTAGTAGCTGACTGCCGGCTTCCGTGGAAGCCGGTCTTGCAACTTGTGCCACTGTTGTGCCATGACTATCTCTTCAAACGTGTTGTGGACGCCTAGCGCCAACAGCCTTTCCGCACTGGTGCTCTGTGGGAGACCCAGTGCCTCTTTTATGCTCTTGCGAATGATTGTTTCCACTCTAGCTGCGTCTATTCTGCTCCACTTGTGGGCCAGGGCTATGTAGTTAAAGTGGCTGATTAGGAAGGCGTGGAAGAGTCGCCTAGGATTATCCTCCGATAGCGCCCCATTTTGTTGGCCACCCTCGTGATTAACTTTGTCATGGAATCGGCTTTGGTTGGATGCGCTCTAAGGTGTAGTCATTGCTGCCGCCCTCCTCCAGGAAAATGCCGAGGATTCTGATTCTGTGTACTACCGGGATGACGGATCCGGTCTCGGTGGTGATAAAGATATCGGGAGGTGTCTCTTTCTTTACACCGATTGTGGGTCGGTATAGTAGCAGTTCCAATTTCTTAGCCGACAGGCAGAGTCTTGCCTTCGCCAGAAAATCCTGAACGACTGTGATCGCTGTTTGTAATTTCTCTTCGATGTGCCCGTCGCTACCTCCCTCGCGACGACCGACACCCTCAACCTCGGCCAGTTGTTGGGAGAGAGCTCTCATGGATAAGTTGAATAAAAACGGGGAGAGGAGTGTCCCATGCGGGGTGCCTCTGGGTCCGGCATTGAATGTTCTCGGGCCCAGAGCTCCTAGGTTGCTCGTGGCTTTTCTATCCTTTAGGAAGGAGCTGACGTACTTGTACAATTTTTCTCCCAGACCCGCTTCTTTAATCGATTCGAGTATGTGAGAGTGTGTTACCTTGTCGAAGGACTTTTCTACCCGCCGTGGTTGCTCAGTGGCTATGGTGTTAGGCTGCTGAGCACGAGGTCGCGGGATCGAATCCCGGCCATGGCGGCCGCATTTCAATGGGGGCGAAATGCGAAAACACCCGTGTTCTTAGATTTAGGTGCACGTTAAAGAGCCCCAGCTGGTCGAAATTTCCGTGCCTCATATTCAGCGTGCCTCATAATCAGAAAGTGGCTTCGGCACGTAAAACCCCATAATTTTTTAAAGGCCTTTTCTAGGTCCAGTGGCAGAAAGGCTCTGGTGTCTCTGGAGGCCTTGTCAATAATCTTGTATTTTAGAAGCAGCATTACGTGCTGTGTGGACATGGATGGTCTGAATCCACTTTGATTAAACGGAAAGAGATTCATTTCTTCTGTGAATTTAGTGGCCCTATTAAGAATGACGTGCTCGGTGACATTCCCCACAGGAAGTGAATGAAATCGGTCGGAGCGAGCCTACCTCTAAGGGTTTTGCGGGTTTCGGGATGAGGATTACGGTCGCGTTACGCCACTAGAGTGGTACCTCGCCTGTCTCCCAAACCTCGTTGATTTTATTCGTGAGGAGTTCGATAGTCCCATCATCCAAATTCTTTCAGAGTTTATTTGTCATCTCATCGGAACCCGGTGCGGATCTGCAATTGAGTTCGTATAATACCTCTCTCACCTCCTCGTACGTGAAGGGGGAGCCCGGAGGGTCTGTTTCATTCTCGTGCGTCGCAGAGGGGTAGGCATATTTTGAGTCGGGTTGGATACAGAGGTATCTCGAGGCCAGCTCATCTGTAATTTGTTTCTCGGTCATGCCAGAGGTTTTTAAATTGTGTATCAGTCTATCAATAGGGAGCCTCTATTGGCTTAGGATTGTTTATGTCGAAGCAGATGCTTGGTGATGTTCCATTTTGCTACACTCCTCATTTGCCCATCGACGGCATCGCATACTTCGTCCCATTGTTGCCGAGCGAGGGTTTGGCTATGGTCATCTATTTGCTTATTAAGTTCTGCAATCTTTTTGTGTAGGCGTCTATTTAACGCTTGTGTTTTCCATCGGGCCTGTAGCGCGTTTTCGGCTTCTAGCAGGCGTGTTAATCTACTGTCCATGCGCTCTACCCCTTTGTCCGTCTCTACTTCCTTTGTGGAAGCTGCAACGTCTTCTCTGAGGCGAGCGAATAATTCCTCTAACGAGCTGCATTTAGTCTCGTGATTCTTTCTGATAACTCTAAAAAGGTCCCAATCCGTTACTCTGAATTTTCTGAGAGGCGGTGATGAGACACTTATCGCGAAGATGCTGATGTAGTGATCCCTGCTGAGGTTTTCTTGTAAATTGGTTCATACCGGTTGCTCCGTATTCCTAACCATGGGCAGGTCTGGCGTGGTATCCCTGCTGACCGAGTTGCCAATTCTGGTGGGGTATTTTGGATCGGTGACCAAGGTGAGACCGCAGGCTGCTATATGTGCCGCGAGGGCCTTGCCCTTGGCCGTATCTTTGATGTAACCCCAATCTTGGTGTTGTGCGTTAAAGTTTCCCGCTATGATAAGGGGATGGTGCCTGCAATTTGACAGGCCTTCTGGAAGAGAGCGTTAAACGTCTCCCTTCCATCGGCTGGCGAGCTGTACACGTTCAGAATCAAAACGGATTGGTTAAGTTCAGCGTTTTGGATGAGCTCGATCATGATGTGTTCGACTTTTGAGTTCGGCCTAACGTCGTGACGTAAATAGGCGAGAGCCTGAGACGAGTGTCGCTACTCCTCTTTTGCCCTCCGAAAAGTGCGCTTCTGCATGGTAGTCGCGAAGAGCGATCACATCGGTGTTTCCTGGAGGAGGATTACTGACGGCCTTTCGTTAGCAGAGCTAAGTAACTGTTGCAAGACTTCCTTCCTTTTGCGGAAGCTGGCGCAATATTATTGCCAGATAACTAGATTGCTTGACTTAGCCATTTTACTTACGTAGTGGGGGCGTACCGAGCAGCGCAAGCTGTCTAACGTATTCTAAAATTTGGAGCCTCGCTGTGTGCTCGTTCAGTCGAAGCTTGATGGGGCTAATTTCGGCAACTATGTCCGGTCTTAGCTGGTCAAGCAGTTGCTTGATGCCCGAGACGTTAGGCGTCTCCTCATCCATGGGCTCCGCGCTCACCCTGCGCTTAGCGCCTCTGTTGAGAGAGGTGGCTGCTGCGGCAGCTTGGCCGTCGATCGCGCGTTCTGTCTGCTGCATTTCCTGCAATAATGACTTAATTTCAGATAGTTCCTTTCTAAGAGACGTGTCTTCGCGCTCGAGTGATTGAATTTTGCCTAGCGCTTGCTCTTGGAGTTAGCCTTGTCGGGCGGGGGCATGGGTCTAACCTGTTTTGGCTGCCTTTTCCGCCCAGGTGGCTTGTGAGTTGATCCGGACCCGGGACCTGCTCCTGGATCTCGATCTAGATTATTCCATGGTGGCGTTCCTGGGAGCGTCCGTAGTTGGCGTTGTGGGGGGAGCTGGGGTTCCTAGACCCCCAGCGGAGGTCGCGCCCGGTGAGTGAAGCGACCGGACGCATGTCACCTCGGCTCCGTCATTTTTTGACAGGAGCCACGGACCAATTCGTCGAACCCCGCCAATTTTGCATCCATCGGACGCAGCAAGTTGCCCGGCACACAGGGACATCACTTTCATCCAGGTGGGCCAAATTTTTCGCCAATTTAGAGCTGACATTTATTCGTACTTGGCGGCGCCGCCGCTAAGCCTAACGACCTGCGCCTGCACCCGGCGACGAAGCCGCTTTGCGCACCAACATGGCGAACTCCCCACCTCAACGCGGCTACGCCCCGGACGCCATGGCCTGGTCGACGATTCTTCAAGCCAAGGAACCCAATTCGGCAACATCGGACCAGCTCGGGAACGAAAATCTTCTGCGTCTCGATGAGAGCCGCTCTCAGCGCCGGAACGCCAGAATGACGGCAGACGCCACATCGACAACCGGCAAGCCGAGCTCACCTCAGCACGGTCCCGTCTCGCGTGTGGCCAAGGACCGCCAACTTAAATCAACATGGAGGCCCAAACCTCTCACCCAAGTTCCTACCCGACGATTTGTCGTGATCATCAAGCCCCGAGCCGCTGTGGCCATCGGGAGTGCCTTCCAATATGGTGAGCTGGGCCTAGCCTTGCGTGCCCACCTCGGCGCGCAAATGGGGGTCGAACTCAGCTTCGTCTTTTCCCGCTAGTAATATCTACTCATTGCGAGCACAAAGAACGCCTACGTGGCGGACCGCCTGCTTGGTGATTTCGTGATCAAATCGGCTCAGGGAGACGTGCCACCATGGGGCCATCTCAAGCAATATGGCGAAGAAATTTGGTACGGCGTCATCGCTGTGGCAAATCAAGAAACAGTGGAAACTCTGAAAGACGGTATCCAGTGGAGGCATGGCACCATCTTTAAAATTCGTAAATTTGGGACCTCCAATAAGGCTCGCCTCACTTTTGCCGGAAAAGAGGCCGCGGACAGTGAACTACAACTCTGAGATTGTCCAAGTGCAGCCTACCTACGCACTATCCCTGCCTGTGGTGTGTGTAGCACCGTGGGCCATAGAGCAGACTCATGCCCGAATCCAACGCAAGACTAGTGCGGCCTGTGTGGACTGCAGCCTCCTTTCGTGGAAGGGTTGCGGGCCCCTCATGAGTGCAATCCGAGATGTGCTGTTTGTGGTGGCGGCCATGCCACAAACTCGAGAGACTGTACCGCCAAGTACCGCCTCGACGCCAACATGGCCGCCCAAAAGGGCGGAAAACCTGGCGCGACGAGGAAGAAGCCACGTCAGCAGCTGCGCGCCACCGGCGGTGACTCACCTTCCCGCGGTGACGTCACCAACTCCAAGAAGCAAGCGCCCCCAAGCGGGCGTGACGTTAAGGGCGACCAAGCGCCACCACCGTCCCCACACGCTTTGGTAGTGGGCTTGCTTTCCCGATCCGCCAAGATCGGGGAAGCAAGCCCACTACCAAGGCCAGACCGGTGTCTGGGCAACTGCGGTCAAAAAGGGAAAACAGGTGAGCGGCTCGGGTGTGGTTGCCTTCTCCTCCCAACCACGTTCTCCTTCCCCTAGCTCGGCGACCGACGCGAGAGCTTCAAAACTTGGTAGCATCTCTCCGGGTCCAAAACGAGATGCTACTTTATTTATTCTATTTATTTATTTACAGCATACTGCAGGCCGTGTGGCCCAAGCAGGAGGGGCATGGTAACAAATAAAAGTACATGTATGAAAGGCAGAATTGCAAAAATATGAAATTCAAGAAATGAAACAATATAACATGAAACAGCAATGTTAGTTAGGAAATACTAATAATATGAGTTTGAATTGATTCAGATGAGTTCAGATGATGGAAAGGGATGAGGTTCCATTCTTCTATGGTTCGAGGAAAGAATGAAAATTTAAACAGGTTTGTCCTGGCAACGTAAGGGGAGAGAGCGAGGGGGTGGGAATGACGGGTTTTCCTGGATGCGGAAAGTGTTATGTATGGACTAGGATCTAAAGAAAATTTGCGGTTTATCAAGGAGTAAAGGAACTGCAGGCGTATTATTTTTCGCTTCGTTTGAAGGGTGTGAAAGCCATTTGTCCGCAGTAATTCAGAAACAGACTCTTCTCGGCGGTATTTGGAAAAAATAAAACGTATGGCTCTTCTCTGTATCTTTTCAAGGGCGTAAATGTTGATTTTGGTAAACGGGTCCCAAAGACCGCACGAGTATTCCAATTTGGGTCGAATAAATGTGATATAGGCTAAGGATTTTACTTCATGGGATGCATGTTTAAGCTTATGGCGAAGTAGACATAGCTTTCTGAAAGCTGCGGAGGCGGTAGCAGCAATATGGCTATTCAAATTTAGGTTGTTAGTAATTGTAATTCCAAGATACTTGTACTCGCTCACTTCCGCCAAGGGATCATGGCCAATAGAATAAGAAAATTTTAGGGGTAGTTTTTTGTTTGTTATACGTAAAAGCACAGATTAATCGGAGTTAAGTTTCATTCCCCACTTGTTACTCCACTCAAGAATGTTGTTTAAGGCTAAATGAAGAGATAGTTGATCATGAACTGTATTAATATCATTAAAAATGATACAGTCGTCTGCAAACAGACGAATATTGACAGGGGCCTCTATGACATCAACTATGTCGTTACAATAAATAAGAAATAGTAGTGGGCCAAGGACGCTGCCTTGAGGCACGCCAGAGGTTACTGAAAGAGAATCGGACTGCTGCCCATCAATCACTACGTACTGTTTACGACGCGTCAAGTAAGCTGAAACCCAGGACAGGATAAAGGCAGGAAGACCAAGGAATTCTAATTTAAAAATTAATTTGTCGTGAGGAGCTACATCAAATGCTTTTTGAAAATCCAAAAATATCACATCCACTTGGCCAGCCTTGTCAAGGACAGAAGCAAACGAGTGAATGACTGTGCTTAATTGGGTGACTGTCGAGAGCCCCTTCCTGAAGCCATGTTGGAAAGGAGATAAAATGTTACGCTTGTTTAAGAAATCATTAATGTAGTCAGCAAGAATGTGTTGAATTAATTTACAAGAAGAGGATAATATGGAAATCGGACGGTAATTTAGGACTGAGCTTGGGTGCAATATAGGGACAACACGTGCTACTTTCCAATCGAGCGGAAGTACCGCGGAATGTAGAGAGGCCTGAAAGATTAGTACAAGGAATTTACTTAAATGTTCCGCATAACGCCAAAGGCAGGTGTTGGGAATGCCGTCTGGACGAACAGATTATATTACTTTTAACCGGAGGAGCATGTTAAGTACACCTTCATGAGAAATGTTAACGTCCGAAGAGCAGGACGGTGAAGTTTGGAAAGAGGGTTCAGTTGGTGGTGAGAAGACACTGTGGAAGTGGTCATTTAAAAGGTTAGCAGCAGCCTTGGGATCAGTTATTGGAATGCTATCGTGGATAATGTTCGTTATGGATTTATTCCTTTCCTTAATAAAGTTCCAGAACTTCTGGGGATCGTCCTTAATAAAATTTAGTAAAGTGTTGCTGAAATAAAAATTTTTTGCTTCTGCAATGGCCTCTGAAAGGGCGGCACGAACACTGGTTAAATTGTCAGTAGCTGGGCCTTTCTTTCTTAGGCGTTTGGCTTTACGTTTTAATTGAATAGTGCGTCTATTTATCCATGGTGTATGTTTAGCTGGCTTTTTAAGTTTGTTAGGTATAAATTGATCAATGCAGAATAAACACATTGCTTTAAACTTTTCCCAAAGCTGCAGAACGTCATTCTGGCAAAATTCAGAAAGACAAGGATCCAGATAATCTGTTATCCGCACATCATCAGCCTGCGCAAAATTTTTCACAATTGTAAACGCATGCGTACCATGCGCGCGGGTAACATTCAAGGGGAATGATACAATAAGAGCATGGTCAGACAGCCCAGGTTCTATAGATACAGAATAATCGGAAAAGGAGCGTTCAAGAAAGACAAGGTCAAGGAGTGAACCAGGACCATTACCAAATCTGGTAGGTTCACTAACTACTTATACAAGGTTGTGGTCGAGCATCATATCAAAAAGCACATTTGCGTTGGTAACAGAACCGGCACTTGACATAATACGATCCCAGTCAATGCCCGGCAAGTTAAAATCCCCAACCACTAAAAGCTTATTTCTACTGAACTGTGTCATCTGTTCACTTATCGTAAATAAATAATCGGGGGAAGAGTGCCAAAATTGAAGTCTTAGAAGCTAAAACCGCTGCTCCCCCCCAATCTGCGCCCCTAGCAGAAGCCATGGAGAGCGACGCGGCGGTGCCGGTGATGTCGGACGCCTTTGTGGCCAATCTTGAAGCCCGTCTTAACGCCGAATTCGAGACCTTTATCGGGACTGCAATGAAACGCATCATTGCCAAGGTCATGGAGGCCCTTCCTACCATGATTGCCCAACATGTCGTGAATCTCCCCCGCACGTCTCGGCGAACCGGTCCTCTTAAATATGTATCTGGCCGGCCCTCCAAATCGTCGCGTCGAACAACTGATCTGGAAGATGATGGCGACAGCTGCCCCCTATCAGGAGCTGAATTTCAGCCCCTGGTTGCTGGCTCCGGGACACCTACCTTCCGTCCTCTAACCCCTAAATCCGAACATGGCGGGACAACCTCAGTGTAGGCGTTCCCCCTTATCTAAATTGGCCTATCCTGTCACTATGACTCAATGGAACTGCCGAGGACTACGGTCTCGTACTAAGCGGGCCGACCTTTGGCTTTTTCTTTCAACTTTAGAACATATGCCCGGCGTGGTGGCTCTTCAAGATCCAGGAAGGGGCGCAACCTTAACGAACTACACGACGTTTCAGCAGGACCCCTCGTCTTGTCTATGCGTTCATAAAGATTACACTACAAATATGGTCGACTAAGACCTCCACCTTGACTTTTCCCATGTAATGGTGACTTCCACCCCCTCCGCAAACAGGACTCACCATTGCACATTATAAATGTCTACTGCACACCGAAATTGCCGAATGTATCATTCTCCGACCTTTTTAGCCATGCGCTAACAGTTGCGGGTCGGGACTCCTTCTTGATTGTTGGCGGTTTCAACGCCCCCAGTCGAGTCTGGGGGTACCGGCGTGAAGAGAAACGGGGACGCAAGTTGGCGGAGCTTGCGTCAACGTTGGGCCTCACTCTTCACACGGACCCCGTCCTCACAACCCATATAGGCAATTCCGTGACACGGGATACGTGTCCGGATTTCACCTTTACCCGCAACATTCAGTATGCGGACTGGGTCAACACGGAGGAAACCCTCGGTAGCCACCACTGCATCCTAAACACTACAATTCGGACCAAGCCATTAGCAAAACCCACAACACAGGCCCGACTCTCAGATTGGTCCACGTTTAGGAAAATTACAACACAGCGACATCTATACTCGAGCAAGGCTACTAGTCATGGTCCCAACAATTGGTTTCTAGCCTTCGCTTCACCGAAACCGAAATTCAGCTTTCCGATGCGGTATCGGACGTGGATAACCACCTCCTCCAGCTCTGGGAAGCGCGGCATTGCCTCGTCCGCCGGTGGCGCCGACAAAAGCATAACCGCAAACTTAAGGCTCGAATTGCCGAGCTCACCCAGCAGACGGCCGAGTATGCGGCCCAGCTCGCAGACGCCAACTGGGTGGATCGTTGCAACACGGCGGCGCGGTAGAGGTCCAGCAGGAATACCTGGCGGCTGTTCCGAACCTTTATCGACCCAACGGAGATATGCACAGAAACTCGTAAAAGTCTACAACGTGCCATACACAGTTTTCACGGCAACACAACTCAGCTAGCGCACAAGTTACGGGACCAATACTTGTGCACTACCCAGGACCCCTGCGGATCGGCGCACTCTTATACAGGTTCGGAGAACGCTGAGCTGGATCAGCCGTTCCAGCTCCACGATCTGCGGGCAGCCCTGGCGAAAATGAAACGTGGCACAGCCCCGGGTCGGGCCAAAATTACAGTCAAATTACTAGCTAACCTACCCGACCCGGTCTACCAGTCCTTATTGGATTACATCCATTCAATCTGGCTCGGGGACGCGCCACTCCCCAACGATTGGAAAACCGCTCTTGTCACTTTCATTCCCAAAGCTGGCAAAGCCATCAACACGGACAACCTTCGCCTCATCTCTCTCACCTCGTGTGTGGGCAAACTTTGGAGACGATGGTGCGTGACAGGTTGCCAGAGTTCATGGAAAATCAACACATATTCGCAGACTCCATGTTCGGATCTCGCCCGCACAGGTCCGCACAGGATGTTCTGCTAGAACTCAATCGGGACATCCTTGACCCAGTCAAATACCCACACAACGATAAGGTCGTACTCGCCTTCGACAACGTTACTCACGAGGTAATACTCACCTACCTTTCACAAACCGACTGCGGACGCAACGGGTTTAGATACATTCGGCAATTTTTGACAGATCGTGACTCCTACAATAAAATCCAGGACACTGAACACGGTCCCTTCCGACTTGGAACCAGAAGAACACCACAGGGTGCAGTGCTGTCTCCTCCCCTATTCAATCTAGCTATGATGCACCTGCCGGCCCAATTGGGTGCTGTCGTTGGTGTGCAGCATGCGCTGTATGCCGACGACATCACCCTGTGGGCCACGCAGGGCTCACTCGGAGACATTGAGGCCAACCTGCAACAAGCGGCGACCATAGTGGACCGTTATGCTCGCCACTGTGGCCTGCAATGCTCCCCTCAAAAGTCTGAATTTGTACACATACGCCCCTCACCAACGTGTACCGCCAAAATTGAGCTCTTTCTGGAGACAGGACCAATTCCTGAACACACAGAAGTCCGGGTACTGGGGCTTTTCATTGATCAACATAGATGGTCGAACACTGCCCTGGCCAAACTCCGTAAGGTGGGGGACCAGGTGGGCCGCATGGTCCGCCGGGTTTCCAACAAACGTGGGGGGTTGCGGTGGAAAGACGCCTTGCGGCTGGCGCATGCATTCGTGACCAGTCGAAGCTTATATTTCACTCCTTACCTCCACCTGCGGAAACAAGACGAGGATGCACTCGAAGTCATCCTCCGCAAAATTAATAAGAGAGCCCTCGATCTCCCCGTGAACGCCTCCAACCAGCGTCTCCTGGGTCTAGGCATGGTGAATACGTTCCGGGAGCTCCGACAGGCTCACTTACCTAACCAATACACACGCCTCTCTAAGACACTCTCGGGTCGCCGCCTCCTTGCCCGACTACACATCCAACACACCACCCTTACGGAAGAGCGAGTACGACTGCCTTAAGAGTGGAGATGCGCCCTCCACGTACGCCCTCTTCCTAACAACATGACGCGTGCGGACCATAATGGTCGGCGCCTAGCGCGGGCGGAAGCCCTGGGCCGCCATTATGGGTCGAAACCCGGCACTTATTACGTGGACGCCTCCAGCCCCCACCATGGGGGATGGTACACGGCCGCAGTCGTCCACCGGTCCAAAACAGCTAACGGGCTTACATTTCGCGCCCGCGACATAACTCATGCGGAGGTGGTCGCCATATCACGGGCTGCTTCCCACTCTGATTCCACAACAATTATCTCCGACTCGCGAGGGCCTGTCGGAACGCCGAGTAAGGCTGGGCTCCATACTTAGCCTACCGACTACTTCAAAGTTGCACCTACACAGGGGACCCCGCTCATCGGAACATAGTATGGGCTCCTGCTCATATGGCTCTCGAGGGGAATGAAGCAGCCGATACCGCCGACCGCGCGCTCTCTCTCCGGGCTTCCTTTCTAGACCCCCTAGATCAGGATCTTGAATTTAATCCCGCGTATTCTTTTAAAAGCATTGCCCTAAGGGCCATTCAAGGCGGAGGAGCGGCTTCTACTTCGTCTCTATGCGAACACTCTGCTGTGCCCGGCAGCACTCAAACATTATGATCGTTCTTTCACAGGCAGTTGTCCGCACTGTGCGCAGAAGTCTTCGGACATCTACCACATGGTGTGGGCCTGCCCATCTAACCCAGCTATTCCCCCTCACCCGAACCCCACTCGGGAGGACTGGGAGGCGACCTTGCTCGGCTGCCATGACCTGCAGGCCCAAAGGGACTTGGTCGAGCGCGCCCGGGCTGCGGCCGACGCCACTGGGGATTCCGTACTAGGGATTCTACCTAGTATTTTAAGGGCCGGGCCCTTAAGGACTGGCCCATATGCGTACCTCCATATGCTTCTCTTCTGAGAGCAATAAAAGTTTTTCACCACCACCATCGACCCCCAGCGTTGCTCGTTGCGTTCTTCTTCTTGTTGCCGCGTTTCCTTCCTCTTCTGCGTCGTCTCCTCATGACATACGGCACTTGATACCTGTTTTTGCAGGTTTGGTCGCCAGTGAGGTGAGCGTCTCCGCAGAGCGCGCATTTAGGTTGCACGCATTCGTGTCCGTTTGTGGTTTGCAAAGTTCCGCACTTCTCGCACACTTTTTCGGTCGGTCTGGGGCAAACGTCGTGCCTGTGACCGACTGGTCCGCAGTTGCGGCAAGTGTTTATTTGCCTTTTGTACAGCGTGCAGCGTACCATGTTGGGGCCGCAGCGGACATAGTTGGGCACTTTTATGCCGTTGAACAGTATGATCACGGTAGTCGACTCTTTTATGCGCCTGACTCCGAGCACCATCGGGTTTCTGGGTCTGTGACAATAAGGCTTTGCAGTGCAGCTTCGGGCAGATTGCCATCGACGTCTCTGACCACGCCTCTACAGGTATTACCTGGCGGCGTAATGTAAGCCGCGATAGGGCGCCGTTTATTCGCCAAGATAATCTCCCGGACTTTGGAGTATGCATTGGCGTTCGAGTCGGAGGGTGTGCTTATAACAGATATTCTGTATTGCATTCACCCACATGATATCCTGCTGAGCTGCCGCCCGGGGCAGCTTGGCCGCCATTAAAATGGCGTTCGTGATTTTGATCTGACTGCATTTTCGCACGTCCAGCCCTCCCCCGGGCTGACGACAACTGGAAAGTGGAATTTAGGCAGGCGCGGTATCCTGGGGGCTGGGGCAACCTTTCTTAGCTGGCCGGCTGGTTTGGCGCCAGCCAACGCGGGCACCGTTTTGCTTTGCCCTGCGCGTCTTGTTCTCGACGCAGGTTTTGTCCGCATTCCGCTTTCTGTGAGTGATAATCCAGCTGTTGGAATCGGCGTCTTCTTTGGAGATTTGCTCGCCTTCTACCATTGCCTCGTAAGGCATGGCGGAATGTTCTAGAACGTTCTTGGGGGTCGGCCAAGCGAGCGGCCGCGCCTTCCCGCGCTACGGCGGAGCCGATGTCATGCTAAGCCAAAATAGGCATAGCCCTTGGTGTAGGAAATAGAACCCACAAAAAGTGTTTCAGCGGACCTACCGTGATAGACAAGGCATGCAACTGCTCCTTGTAACTTCCAGGAGTCGTTCCAGTAGAAATTGTGAGGAAAAAGTACATTATAACAAGTAGGTCAACTTCGGTTGGCGGAGCTGATGCAGACACGTCCGCATGTCACGCCGCCAACTAGCGTCCCACGCATCTTCAAAGCGAACTGCATTGTTTGCAGAGTGCGCGTAGTGCCGGCAGCTTTGTATGCGCTGTGCTTTTGATGTTGCATTCGTGCAGAAGCGGGACATGCATGAAGGTCAATTCGCTTTCTGCTGCAGCGATTCCTCACTCCAGAATTTTCACAGCGAGTTTCCGCGCTCATAGAGTAAGATGTGTTAATGTTTACATGTGCGCGCTTCATACCGTGCTCGTTAATTTGGTTAAAACACGTTGACGGGCTAGTTAGCTTGAATCCATCATAGAATGCGTAAGCGCGACTCAACAAGGACGTATAAATAAGCAGACACACAAAGACAGCACTGTCTCTGTGTGACTGTTTCTTTCTACGTCCTCGTTGAGCCACGCTTACATGTTTTATCATAGATAATTTAGTTAGTAGGCGAATGTTTACGGGTGTATACCGCCGATGAAACTAGAACCCTTACTTCGTACAGCTATCTAATATTTTGCTATCGCAATGGGCTCTTCGCTATTCGGACGGAACTGCGAATTTTTATATGGAAATTTCTCTCACCGTTCTCATTCGATCCGACTTTACTGATTTTATTATTACATATATGCTACGTTATGCAACAGTAAGTGCATAAATTCTTTAATGTGGAACAATGCATTGATTTCTTGGTCAATATACCAAAGTATACAGGAACCATATATGTGATAGAAAAAAAAACGCTGGTGCGAGGGAATAACATTCTTGGCAACATTGTTGGTCGCTTAGATACACGACAATGTGCCACTCCTCCTATTCGCAGTGAGAGACAGAACCTCTAGTTAATGTTTGACGAGATATACCCAAGCAACGCAACACCTCTCGCAATATATTAATTAGTCTATTAGATTATTACTTATTCAAGCTAAAAATAAGCGCTGTCGGAGCGACAGATGCATTGCAAACAGAAGAAAAATCTTGAATTGGAATTTTCCCTTCCCCTTTTGAGTGGCCCTTCTTTCTAAGACTTCCTGACTACGTACGTGCATAATATATGAGTTTCTGGCGATTACATTGGCTTTACGAAATGTGAACTCATAAATCTCAGAAGTTGTTAAAATAGGGTATACTTTATGTTCAGCTCTGACTGCAAATAGTGACTCACGTATTTCACGTACATTTCATTGTTTATTACCTTCTTAGCAATATTAGGTCAACTTAGCTATAATTTGATTGGTATCGGTGCAGGGTCATAAAGGATTAGTTATCAGTGAGTTAGGAGAGAGCTTGGCGAGAGCTACCGTTAGTTATCAAATTCACCCGATCCTTCCTGTATCTACTATGGAGGCAAGCAAGGATCTGCTACTACCGAGGCAAGCAAGGAAGAGAACAAGACATTTTAACAGAGAACAACGCGATTGAGAATCAACAAAAGCGAGAGAAACGCAACAATGAAGAAAGTACGCATGGATTAAATCGCATAGTTTATACTACAGTATTATGTAAACTGCATCTACCGCGCACGCGCCGCTGCAGCTCCTCCTCGCTGAAGGCGTCAAGCGGATTCGTCTTCTCGCGAAACACGTCCGCGGCGCAGTAGGTGCTCGGAGAGCATCTCGAGGCGGGTCAAGCGCAGGGCAGCCACGTTGGAAAAGACTGAATCAGATTGCATGGATAAGCCAGCACGAAGCAGCCTAGATTCCGGTCCCATTTCAATCTTCATTTTGTGTCTTGTTCGTGTCTAGTTTCTTTCGTGCAAGGGGCTTATTGGCTAGGGAAGATTAAGCCTCCAATAATATTCGATTGAGCCTGAATAGCAGAATAAGACCGGACTAAAAAGTTTAGTGCAAGCGGCCCCTGGTGAGTTGGTGCGTCCCGGTCCTTCTCAGCAAGTAGCAACCAGGCATTCCTTTGTAGCTATCCATGCGGTCTCCTCTCATTCCCGGCTGGGCTTGCTCACTTGCTCGGCGAGTAAGTCCTCGAGCTACGTTGTGAGCCGTCTCGTTGCCGGAGAGAGAGGAGTGCGTGGGCGCCGAAACAATTTGGATCGTCCCGCTATGATGGTCGCTGTTATTATTTAGAATTTTGAGCGCCTCTTGCGGGTGCATCCTATTGCGAAATTGTGAACTGCGATCTTTGAGTCACCTATGATGATTATCGCTTTGGTGGAGGCCAACTCTAATGCTATTACTGATTCCACCGCAACTTGGGTGTTGTCCGTTTTCAAGGTTCTGCTCGCGAGGGGTTCACTGTCCACATCTACAGCTACGAGGGCCATTCCTTTGCGTTCTCTATATTCTGCGGCGTCTAGGTAGGCCACGCCTTCTACATCATGGAATTTGCGCGCAATATGGCGCGCCCTCGCCTCTGGTCGGCCCTTGTAGTGCGCCGGGTGCATGTCCTTTGGCAGGGGAAGAATATCAATGTTCCTCCTGGTCTCTAATGGAGTGCTGAGTTTGGCGCCATGTTGCGTTTCGTAGTGAATGTTAATTTCCGTACAATATGTCGCCCCGAGGGTCGCTGTGTGTCTCTCATATTGGGCGGTGTGCGCATCGTTTAGTTCATTAATCGTGTTGTGTCGCCCCAATTCTAAAAGTTTGTCGTTGGGTGTTGGGGCTGAGGTGTCACTTATCTGTTTGAACGCTCGTCTGATGATGCACTCCATTTTGTTTTGTTTTTTCCGCCACGCCAAATGTTACGTACAATACCACAGAGAGGACGTGGCTGATTACGAAGGCCTGCACTAAACGAATTAGGCCGCCCTCCCTCATGCCGTAGTGTCTATTGGCAGTCCGTTTGATTAGTCTTAATGTTTGCTGTGGGCTATTCTCTAGCGTATTGATGATATTGAGGTTTCTGCCTTCTGTATGCAACCGGAGTCCTAAGACTGTTATCTGATCTGCAATAGGTATCAGGCCCCGGTTCGCCTTGATGTTAAAGTTCGGTGTTCCAGCATATTGTTTCCTGGTCATAGGGTACCCCAGCAGTAGTTCGGACTTTTGCGAGGAGATACTGAGCCTCCTCTCCGCCGCGTAGCATTCGGCGGCCTCCGTGGCCTGCTGGAGGGTTTTCTAGATTTGGCCCTCGCTTTCGCCTTTCACTCACAAAGTTATGTCGTCGGCGTACAGGCTTTGTTTCAGGCAGTGGCTCTTGTTGAGAATTTTTGGCAGACCGATCACGGTCACGTTGGAGAGAAAGGGCTACAATACCGACTCCGGCGGCGTTCCCCTACTACCTAGTACTATGTCGTCCGACTTGATTTCTCCTGTCGTGATTTGAGCTGTGTGGTTCGAGAGAAAGTCCTAGGATGGAGGAGGATGAGAAGGAAGGAAGGATAGGTAGGAAGGTCAACCATACGCACGTCCGGTTTGCTACCCTACAAAGGGGAGGGTTTTAAGGAAAGAAAAGAAATGAGAGGGAGAGAAGAATGCACTATCGGTGTAAGTACATGCAGATGTTCATAACTTCACGCCTATAATTGTTCCCTGAAACTAGTATCTCTTATAAAATCTAGCAGTGCCCGAGTCGCTTTGTAAGCCTGCGACGAATGGGGCCATGATCCGAGGATCTTAGAATCTGAACATGGTCTTTGATGTAATCGGTTTAACAGTCCCAGATGTAGTCGTAGGCCTTGTGACCTACACCCAGGTGACGGAGGTTCCCTAGGTCCACCTTGCGCATAATATTATCGAAGGCCTTGCATGGTGAGGTCCAGCCCTAAGATGACTTTTAGTCCTGCTCCTCTGCCCAGCACGTCGAGGAATTGACGTTTGAATTCGACTTGGACGTCCGACGCGGACAATATCGGCCTGAACCCAATCATCATGAGTAGATACAGGCATCTGTTCTGCATGTTGCTTAATCTCGTGATACCGAAGTACTCCATCAGCCTACCAACGCACGAGGTCGGAAAGATAGGCCTGAGGTACTCAACCAGTTAGTTCTTGTCGAATTTGGGGACCAGCACCGCGTGTGCAGTTTTCTACTGCTGCGGTAACGCGCCCTGCTGCTCGCACTCGTTCACGTACTTTGTGATTGCCACGATGGATTCGCCGTTTTTGTTTCGAAGAATTGTTTTCCTTATGTCATCCAAGCCCGGCGCCGATTTTCTGTGTAGGCTGAGTATTTCGGCCCTCACCTTGGCCTCCGTGATTTCCTCGGAACATCGTGAGATTTTCCCTTCGCATGTAGGCGTTCTGGGGTTATGACGCAATGCTTCTTAGGTATGTCGCGATTAAGTTCGTATTCGCATTCCAAATGTGCTACTAATCTAGCAATCAGCAAGTGCGTGTAAAGGCGAAATCTATGACTGTCGTCTTTTTCCCGCCACATCTTGTCGTAACGGGCCAGCAGCACCAGTCTCAATATAGGACTGCGCGTGTTACTTCAACAAGGGGCCTTACGCGATGGCTTGCCTACAAAAATATCGTCGGGCAGCAACTTCATGCACTCGAGGCATGAATCCCGGATTTGTCTGGCATAGAATGCGAGGTAAGGACGACGGGCAGACATTGCAACTGTAACGGAAGTGCCATTAGTCCGGATAAGGTCCGCGAAAGGCGCGCGACTGGAAGCGAAGTGTACACACACACAGGGGCGAGTAAGCAGAGACGCAAGCTGTAAAGTATGTGTAAGCATCAGACTGTACCACCCCAGGCCCCGATGACGACGATCGATTTCTGCTCATACAACGTTTTACGCAGGTATTCAAACGCACGTCGTCGAAAGGTAAAGATCGTGTTCACGGGCCGAGAGAAGTGTTTTTTTTTCTCACCTTTCCTCTGGAGGTTAGCCCTTCGTCGTTAGCGGTAGCACGTCAAAGCTGACGACGCAAAGAGAGGCTACCGACATCATCGATCGCGCAAAGAATTTGCGATCCTTCTTCGCCGAAAATTCAGTGAATTAAAACGCTCTGTCCATGCACTGGGAGGAATCTCAGCGAAAGTACACATATTCCTATGTGAGTGCCTGTGTATATTCACATGGATACTTATTTTGCTACACCTTATCACTACAAACAGCTATATATCCTCCACTGAGAAGCCGTCGACACAAGCCGTCGACTCAAAAACTTAATCTATTGCTACTGCTACGAACAAGTTAGTGGAGCAAACGCGGCTCATTGTTAGAAAGTTTGACAGCAAAAGGCATCCACGGCGAGCGCGGCTCCATTCTTTTCCGGCAAATGGTTAGCGTAATGAATGAACACGGTGCTAACGTGCTCCATTCCTTCGGCGAGACATGTGCCAGAGAAGCACATCGGTTGCTTTACTGTAAACTCCGTAAAAACGGTCGTCAGTCAGACGACGAGCTCGAGCGGATCTGGCACGCCAAACTGCCACAACTTCGGGAGGATTGCTCACGGTGACTCTAGAACACGTCAAAATCAAATGCTCACCGTCAAGAACAGGATCCTTCTCCACAAAACACCGCTAATATCGCCACATGCAAGAAGCTACAATACATTCCTCAGCGACTAGCTGCCAGTGGACTTCGATGTTACACAATGAGGCCAGTAGGGTGCCTTGATGCCCGCTCGCGCCGCTGAGGATGAGGACATCCGCGTCGTCTACTACGACGGCCGCCATTACTGCGGCCGCCATTACGCCGCCCGCCGCTGCTGGGTAGGATGCAAAATCCGCTAGCAAGCGCTTGCGGTGCACCAGATAGGTTCGGAAACAAGCGCACGTTAGCGAGCTTTTCTTGAAAGCTTGAACAGCACTTAGCCCTCTTGCGTAAATTTTTAATAAGGGAACGATGTACTTCGTAAAAGCTGGCGACCAGCGCATGTGTTATGTGCTAGAGGTTGACGTAGACTTCGTGTTATTAAACACGAATTTTCTTCCTTAGGCCGGAAACGTCATAGTTTCACTAAGGCAAAACCCCTACTCATTCTCCTCGTAAACTATGCATTCCAAATAAACAAAGAATCGTTTAAAGCACCCATATACATGTCAGCAGCATCAATATGTATCTCAACACACAGATTTTAGTGTTGCCAAGCTACCGAAGCGCGATTATGGTAGCTTAGTTTGCTAAGTTTACCAACAATTTAGTTATTGCTCATAAATGGCAACTTACGTTTTGTACAAAGGATAAAGTATTGAGGGGCAGTATGGGTCAAATACCATGCTAAGATTAAATGACAGATTTCCTTAACAATGTTATGCTTGCTCAAAGGATTGAAAGACTATATATATATATATGTATGTGTGTGTGTGTGTGTGTGTGTACACCTGCCGTTCCCCATATAAATATCTGATGGTCCGCCTCCACATTTAAAGCATGCACTTTCCGGGCATACCTGACACATACATGTTATCGTTCTAGCTTTATGAAACGACACCCGGAAATTGCAGTGTACAGGTCATTTATGTGTGCACATAAATGCTGCGCTGACAAACAATTCCACAAATAAAGCGCTAGAACAGCAGCTTGGGCTTCTTGGTTTTCCATCCTGGTGTCAACAGCGAAAAAAACGTAGATGGGGACACGAGACGAGGAGACGACACCACGACCGCTCGTGGTGTCGTCTTATCGTTGGGACTGCGTTCGGTTTCAATTTTTTGCAACCATCGGCACGGTTTTGCTCGTGGTTGTTCGGTTCAAAGTGAGCCTTCAAGGAAAATCACAATTGAATCTTAACAGACTGGTAAAATGAAAACGAATGCCTGTCGTTGTCGTTGAACTTCCATTTTCATGCATGCAGTATAATTCGTGGCAAGAAGTAGCAGTGACTTAGACAACAAAAAATGAATCAGCAGAGCTCACGTGCGCATTCGCGTAAGCCAATGAGCGTGGTCATGGACCTAGCCTCCTGTTAGGGTAACGCTTTCAATTTTCGGACTAAAACTTCGTGCGAAAAAAAGAAATCAGTGCATTGCGCCGACGAACAACCAGGTATATCAGGCTTGATTTTAAAGCGGGCATTACAGATTTATTTCCATCAATAGCTTTCTAGCCAAGTCTCCGATTTCCTAATGGGGTATAATTTAATTATCAGGGAAGAATGACACAACACGGCACAATAGCGCTTGCTTTGCTTGTAATGTAAAAGCCCCTGCTTCACAAGTATACAGGCGGCGATATACGCAAAGCGGGGACGGGTCCGACCTCGTGAGGTTACACATTTTTCGCAGGAAGGGCATAACTTTTGTATGCAATCGCTGAGATGTCGGTACAGGCCCTCAAATGTCGAACGAGGCGCGGGAACGTGCTCACGATTAAATAAGTATACCCGACACCCTTTAACCAGCACCAAATGCTGACACGGGTGCTTTTGTATTCCACATAATGCGCCGACCTCTTATCTGCCGCGAATACCCCGGACATTACGCTGCACAACGTTTGACTTCCCGACGTTAGCCTACGCACGCAGCAAAAAATGCTGGTGCGCTCAGTAACACTGGCTAATCAAATTACCACGAATTGTAAAGAAAATAAATGTTTACTTACGCCGCAAATACATGATGCCTTCGTCGGATGTCACGTTTTATTTTTACTGTCCAAAGATCCCTTCGTTTCGGGTCTCTTGGAAAGCGGTAAGGTTACAGCCGTTGCTGCAATGATTCCTGCACTGTGGCAGGCAACACCCGGGCATGTTGACAGAAGCGAGTCTATAAATCTGGAGCGAAACGAGCACAGACATAACGACACGCACGCCACGCACAAATGACCGGTCGGAGGCGACAAACAGGTCACGCTGTCGCCAAGGCCGAAAAAGCGACACCTGCCCTTTCAAAAGATGAGACCACTCTAAGCGCGGGCGTGCAAATCGAGGCACTCTAGTAGATGGATGGATGGACTATATGAGCGTCCCCTCTGGAATGGGGCGGTGGGTTTCGCCACCAAGCTCTTGCTATTATATTGCCTAATGTACCACCCAGGTTAAAAGAGAAAACAGAAAAAAAAAACACGCAATGAATTCCCATTACTAAATTTTCTGAGCCCCCATTGTGAACTTTGTTTTGTACTACTCTATTTTTAGTCGTTTCCCTACATCCACCAATCTTCCAATCGCATCTTACTAATCTCTATTGCGGACATGTTTACTTTACCCCTACTCTTGATGAACCCAAGGGTATCGAGGAGTCCAGTGGTGCCTAAATGGTCCGCTGTGCAGATATCTTCACATTCTAATAAAATATGCTCTATGGTTTCCCTAACTTTACCGCAGCAAGCACATGCTTCTTCTTCGATATTATATCTCGCTTTATAGGTGTTTGTTCTAAGAAATCCTGATCTCACTTCGAAAAGTAATGAGCTTCCCTTTGAGTTATAATAAATTGTTTCTTTCCAGATTTTGTTTTTTTGTCTTGTGTTTATTTGTAATATTTCTTTTGAAATATTTATTTCAATGTAAAATTTTTAATTTACGCAGACGACACCAGCATATTTCTAACATCACGTTCTTAAACCGAGCTTATCACAATATCAAACGAAGTGCTCGTGAAACCTAGTACATGGTCTAAGCAAAACTGTTTTGTGTCAATCCAACCAAAACTAAAGCTATAATGTTTCGTCCCAAAGGAAGCACCTCCCCTTTACTACATGGCAAAGCCTATAATAATGCTCAGATTGAAGTTGTAGAAAGCATCAAAATCCTAGGAGTACATTTTTCTCCATCGCTGCTATGGAATGACCATGTAAACTTTGTAGCGCAAAAACCGAGTCAGACAACAGGTAAAATAAGCCTAAACCGATACCTTCTTCCTACATCAGTTAAACTGATATTATATAACGCCTTATTCGTCTCTCATATCAATTATTGTCACCTCGTATGGGGCACTACAGCTGATACGAATTTAAACAAATTATTTTTACTACAGAAAAGGATTGTACGCGTCCTCGCAAATGTTCCGTACGATACACACACCGAGCATTTATTTGACAAGTGTAAAATTATAACAGTGCACGAAATATATAGGCATCGGCTTTTGCAGAAGCTTTATCACATGAACAGGAAAAAGGATCTATCCCTGGTTAAATTATCATGTTTAGAAGAACGTGTCCCGTCACGTTTCGCAAGAAACACAGAACCGTGGACATTGCACCGTTTTAGAACTAATTACAGCTCACAAATGCAAAAAACAACTTACCAAGGCATTTAAATGCTTACAACAAATCTGGAATTGATATATGTCCCATTACCCCATCAGAATTTCCTCGACACAATGAGCAGGACTAATATTTCATGTTTATACGGTCAGCTATTTCAGAAGTGCAGATTAGTTGAGTGTACAGCTTCTTGTTTACATTTATGTTATATATCCTTTCTGTGATGCGTGAAGCGTCATTTAGTGCGTCTAATGCATTCTTGCAAAAGTGTATTTTTGTATTGTCTAAAACCCGCGGCAGCTCCGCGCTGCCCATGACTTGTGACCATAGGGGGCAGGGTGTATTTTCAAGCTGCACTTGCAGCTTTTCTTCCCCGTCTCCCGCAATATGTTGGCAATAAACATATATTGTATTCAAAGTAGTTACTCATGGCCACTTTCTTTTCCATTGCCCCCACCCATGAGATTATTTCAGCCTCTCTGACATTCCGCATGGCGTTCCGCTGACCCTACAGGCCGCATACTTGCTCGTAAGCTTCCTATTTCTTTTCCTCCACTGTGAATCAATGTTTTTTTTTTTCGTACAAATACGTCAACACTCTCCCAGCCCATTTACTTTCTTCCATATCCTATTCCTCAGTCGGTCTGCATAATCAATTATACTGTGGGCTTCCCTCACTTAAAAACTTGTCCAGCCCATATCAGCCTGTACAGCTTCATTTCTAGTCTTACCGTGAGCACCCAATGCGAGGCGTCCCACTCGCATTTGGTTGCTATTGAGTCCTGATTGTACCCCTGGTTTCAAGCAAACGGGATTTGCAGTAGTAAGTTATGGAACTATTCCCCCTTACTTCATACCCCGCAGCGCCTCATACCTATTGTATCCCCATCGCTCTGTGCTACATTATGGTTGCATTTCGCTTCCCCGTTAGTGTTATTGTTTTTTTCCTGTGCTTCCATATATCTGTTGCCTTCGTTTATCCATATACCAAGATATCTCTATTCTTTTACCCGAGGTATTCCTTGGCCCTGTATTGCCACTGCCTGTTCACGGTTTTTATTGAAACCTGTTTATTGAATACACTTATTTCTTCCTGCTTATTGAATACACTGTTTTATTGAATAGTGGCCAGACCCTGGCAGCGCCCCCTGAAGGTGAGTTAACTCGAGAATAGTAGTGCCCCACTGGGCCCTCGTAGCCGAAGCACAGTTTGCCAACCGAACGCTATGGCTAGGCGAACGCTCCGTATTGTGAACACTCACTACCGCCGTTTCGTCACTTTTCGAAGCCTTCGCCGAAGTCGAAGGCGAGGCATCCATCGCCGCCTCTAAAAGTCGTCGATGTCGTCTTTCTGCATCCTTCTCCCGACGCTTAGCACCGCGATGTTCCCATTGTTCACTCGTTTTAGCCCAACGATTCGCACGCTCGTACTCCCGTTTCCGCCTTAACTCATTAGCAAGCCCAGCGACATTCGTAGGATGGTCCGACGCAGCTTGCCGCTTTGGCCACTGGGACCGCGCAGACAACTTGGGCATAGATGGACCAACACCTTGCTCCATTCTTCCACTGCACGGCGGGCGAACTGAAGCACTGGCACGGCTGTAGCGAGAAACTGCGAGGCGGCAGAGCGCGCGCCGGCCGTACCCCTCTCACGCCATTGTTGAGTAACGTGGTAGTCACTTGGACGGATCTGGATAAGCGGCATATTTTTGAGCCCCTCAAAGTGAAAAAAACAACCCAAATAAGGATGAGGGAAGCCCGCACCACCAAGGTATGCCAGGTTTATGCGAATCGAAAGTAACTGAAGTGGTGCATGAAACCCAAAGTGCAATTTGAGGAAAATCCAATCGCAAAAAAAAAGAAAAGAAAACCGAGGTAAGCCGACATAAAATGAATGCATATCAAGAATAGGGATCAGGTATTAGTGCATACATACATGTCTGCATTGGTATGGCATGTGTCGTTTGGAGATTCTGGCCAGCACTTTATTATGGCACAGAGCAAAAGAAAGATACGAAGGAGGAAATATAGGGAGAAAAAGAAAGACAACAGCAAAGGAAGAGGGAAAGAAGAAAAATTACAATGAGAGGAGGGGTGAGGAACAAAGGGGTCCCAGGCAGATCCATCGGTATGCCAGGCAACAGGAGCAGATCTCCAGGACAGCATGGCTGCAATAGGCTTGAAAACAGACTGGCCATTCGTAGCTTGGCTCCCCGTCTACTACCCTAACGGTAAATGCACTGAAGTCTCGTGATGCATCACGGATCTTGATTCATGTTAACCAGTTCCCATCAGAGGTCACAGGTTCGTACAACTTGGGTCCACATGACTGCAGCGCGACTGCATAACTGCAACAGGCGTGAACTCTGTACCAAAACAGTTCCGTTGTGAAACATGAATAGGCGTCGAAGGATACAGACAGGAGAAATACGGAAAACAAGAAAAGAGGCTGAGTAGGTAGGTCAGGCATTCTGTTCATAGTGTCCTCGGAGACGAGCTCCACTTTAGTTGGCATAACTAAGGACACTATAGAGCGAAAGACACGGAGCAAGGTGGGAGAGTAGGAAAGGGAAAAAAGGAAAAAAAAACCAGATGACGGAAGTATGGATAACCGAAGGAAAGATCATATTAGGAGGGGTCAGGAAAAGCGAACGAAGAGATAAGGCGATAGAGGCGAGTGAGGAGCGTTCTTTTTCTTTGGTCAGTAAGAAGGGAGTGATAGAGAGCAGCTGTCACAGTAGGCTGGTGATTGTCCTTGAGGAAACGAGCAACATGAGCAGTGAGAGGACAATCGTTGAAACAGTGTTGCAAGTCGGAGCAAGGGGTGCCACATCCACGATTACTGTGAGAGAAAAGATGAAAGTGGAAATAATAAAAAGGCAAGCGGCCTTGAGCGGTCTTGAGCTGAATGATGGGTTTTACGGCGGGAAGAAAGGAGGTATGCAAGTAAAGTTCTTAATCCATTGAAAGAGTGCTGTATCACTGTTTTCTCTCGTCCAATAAACATTCCACTGTGCGAAGGAAGTGGCACGCATCTTATACTTTATGGATGAAGGGGTAGCAAGGAGAAATCTAGATAAACCATGTGAGGCGGCGGATTTAGCGAAGAGGTCCGCCAGCTCATTGCCATCGACTGGCGATGCGCAGGCACAACAAAGAAGATACACTCGACGCAAAGTAAGAATGGAGAGGAGTTGCTTGATGTCCCGGACATAGACATTGGTGGTGGTTAAAGTATTCAATGCAACAAGTAATGACAGACAATCCGAGTAAATGTGCAGAGAGGTAGTATCAGACAGAGTCCGGATGTAGAGTAGTGTCTCTAATAATGCGACAGTTTCAGTGGCATCAGAGCAGGTTTCACCGATAAGTTTATACCTACCGAACTTAGTGATGTGGCCCTACGGGTTTTAAAGTAGGAAAGCAGCGCCAGCAGAGTGAGAAGTATTCCTAGGAGCCATTAGTATACAGATGGTATACCGGGAGAGCGATTGCAGGTGGTACCTCATGGAGTTGAAGGCAATGATAAAAAACGCTGTTTGATGCTGGGATGACATTCCCAAGGGTTCAGAGGCTACTGGATATGCGACGGATGGTAAGTGGCAGGGCAATAGAAGGTACGGACCTTAAGCGCGAATAAAGAAAAGTGTGCATATAAACGGCCCAGTTGAATGCGGAGCGGTAGGGCTTTGGCCAAAATCTGGAGACGAGGTACGCGTCGTACGAAAAGCGCTGGTGATGGTAAAACGAAGAGTATGTTGTATAGATGCAATGCTCAGTATAAATTGCGAAGTAGGAAAAGTCGGCAACCAGACAGGGGAATCATATCTTAAAGAAAGAAACAGAACCTGATGAGAGGAGACGGAGAGCAGAAAGGGGCATCGAATAGTGCATTCTAAGGAACCGGAGAAGACGGGAAGAAATACGATCCGCTTTGGCACGAAGATAGGTTAAGTGTGCATTAAAGGTAAAATGCGTGTCAAATATGACGCCAAGAATTTTAATACTGAACTGAGATTTAAGGGCGATACCCTTAAGACGAACAATGGAAGACGGGTGCGTACACAGGAAGAGGAGTGACTATTGGGGAAGTAAAGGAAATACAATTCGTGAATGCTTATAGTGAGTTTAGTGCGCTTTGCCCAAGTCAAAATGAGATTGAGTGTGAGAGACGCTGCGGATTCTAAGTCGCGACGGTTGGCTGCGGATAGCACGATGACGGTTTCATCAGCGTGAGCCTCCGTAAACACGTCAGTGGGAAAGGGTAACGAAATGGATTGGATGCGGAATTTACGTATGTGTGGCTATGACTAGAAAAGTTGAAATATTTGTGTTTACTTTCAAGTGCGCTTCAACTAACTTTGCGTCAAAAGATTATAAAACAATTTTACTCTTAGCGACATACAATTTTTCTTTTATTAGGCATTTATATATAAATTTTAGTCGCTATACGGTCCTCTTGCAAGTAAAAAACGACCAAAAATGCTTCCGGCAACGATGGAGGCTGCTGTTTGGGCAGATTGAAAAACGCCGCCGGTTCATGACCCCATACGCATACACAGCCGCGTTATTTTGACATCCGGAGTTTGGAATACCTTCGTTTGGAATAGTCTTACGTTCAACTGTTTTTCGTTGGAGTAAAACAGTCGTCCACTCGGGAGGTTATCAGTCGTGTAAATATTGAACATCTCAGAACTTTTGACGGTGGTCGTGAATAGACGCAATATGGTTTTTGTGTGTGTTTAGCTACAGTAAAACACTGTCTTCACTAAGTACGTAGATCTGATGTTCATTGATTTTATCACCAGATTTCATGTAGCACGCTCATTTCTGCGTGACCGTCGTCACACGAGAACATCGCCCGCCAAAGCGGGGGCTACATGGGGCGTTTTTCTGCTGCGATTATCGCTCGCCAAAAGAAAAAAAAAACGCGCTGGCGGGACGCCGGCCAGGCTACATGAGGCGTACGAGCGGCGAACGCCGCCGCAGTGTGGCTAGACAAGGCAAAAATGTTTTGGCTACCACTAAATGAACGAGCAATGCTTATATGTTGTTTGCTTGTGTTATAATTAAATTATTATGCAATAAATACCCAACTAATATGTCTATACACATTACCAGGTATGTTTAGCATTGTATCGATATTTTTGTGGATGTTCAGCGGAGAGAGTTGGCCGGAAATGTTTCGTCTGGCGACCTTATGCGACTGAAACGGGTGTGCGGATTGCGCAGAGTTTCTATCTGAGCCACGTTCTGTACATTGCTTGTGTCTCTCGTTGCTGAAAACTAATTTAAAAAAGAGTTTTCATTTACTTCGCGCGGACGACAAGCAGGAAGCGTTACTGCGAGGGAGAACGCGCCGCTTCTATTCTTGTGACCAAACACAGTGTCCATGGGGGTACATCGGCGTCTTGCGTTGTTAAAGAAAAGATTATTGCTGATGAAGATGAGGGACCTAGAAGAAAAGAAGAAGAGAGAGGAAATTCTGGGTGCACCCCATCTGGCAAGTCAGAAAGGAGGAGGATGAATACCACACCGCGGTAAGTAACTTGTCGGTCTGTAGCGATCGATCTCCTGTTGTGAGTTCGGGAACTAACTACCCCAACTCTTCGTTTTATCTTACCTGCTTCCTTTCTTTTTCTTGTGTTCGTCGTTTTTTTGCTATGTTTTACATGATGTATCTGTACCAACTCGCCCAGCAGAATGTTTTGCGGCTTGTGCTTGCCATAATCAAATTTTGTGCCAGGCTGAGGTCGTAGTTCATAACTAGCACATTTTCCTTTTTTTTTCACGCTTAAGTTGCCAGCAGAATGCCACCCACGTTATGTATTTATCACTCTTAAAAATGCACAAATAGCTTCATACGAGCTGTATTAATTGCGATGAATGCAGGAACTCCGTGATGTGTCATTGTAAGCGGTTGCATTCTCTAGCGTTGCTTTTCCGCATATGCCTGAGAAACTGGTTGCCGCGTCGGCAGCACAGGCCAACGTACCCTTGACCAGTTTTGCTTCAGCGCCTGCGGCGTTTTCGCATTGATTAAGATTCGCATCCGAGAGCTCTTAATGCACTGGGAAGACACTTTGTTACGCTTGGTGTGTACCACTTCCTATTTTGCGTTAATGTCAACACACGCTGTTAAGAAACAGTACTTGGAAGAGAGGCTGGCGGTGTGACTTTATAAAACGGGTCGATGTAAACTGAGGTCCGCGTCGCTAGAAAAATGCCCACTCCAATAATAATAATCACAAAACAAGCTCCACATCTCTGTACGCGACCTACCATTTGTGTAATGATGAAGGGTGAGGTAAATATTTGGTGTCAGTTGGAAATTTTGGTTTCACTGTTGTCATTGCAGTTTCAAGTCATGAAGACAGATGACATGTTCTTCCGATACTATCGGATGAGTCCGAAGCAATTTGACGAACTGCACAGCATTGTCCGCAGTGACTTGAGGAATTTTGTTTGCCGGGAGCCTCTTTGCTCTGAAGAGAGACTTGCTATAACCCTCAGGTACTGTAGCACTTGTGACTGCAGTGACGCTCTCACACAACTTTTCAACTACTTTCGTATTGTACACAGGTACCTATCCTCGGGAATGGCAATCAAGCAGATAGCACTCACATTTCGAGTTGCGCCAGCAACATGTCGGCTTGTGATTCACAATGCGTGCAGAGTGATCTGGAAGCACTTGGAGCCGCTCTACCTGACTGTATGTATTTCTTGCCTAATTCTGTTCCTGACTCTGGTTGTGGAACTTTAATAGGCGATGTAGCAAACTTAAATTTGCATGAAAGAGCCAAAAGGGCAAAAGTGAAGAGCATTGTAGTGGCTTAAATGAACTAATTCAGAAAGCAAGACCATTTTTAGCATATGTCACTTCCAAACCATTCGCCGAAATATTCAGGTTTGCTCTTTTTTTTTCATTTAGGAGCCAGGGCCTGTGCAATGGGAGGAATCTGCACAAGAATTCAGCAGGCGTTGGAACTTTTCTCATTGTGTAGGAGCAGTAGACGGAAAGCACGTCCAGATTACTGCACCACCAAATTCTGGAAGCAGCTTTTTCAACTATAAGGTACTGTTCACTCCATGAGCTGAACCAGATGTCATACATATAAAAGGGGTGCTCATGCATGTCTAATGTTCTCCATTTATTAGGGGACATTCTCCATTGTTTTGATGGCCATCGTGGATGCAAAGTACAAGTTCATGATGGTAGATGTCGGTGCACCAGGCCGACACAGTGACGGCGGAGTCTTCAAATCGTGCACATTTGAAAAAAGGCTCAACGATGGCGTCGTGGCCCTACCAGCAGCAGGACGCCTTCCAAAAAGCCAGAAGGCTGCGCCGCATGTTTTTGTCGGGGACGAAGCATTCCAATTGAGGACAGATTTTTTGCGTCCATTCACGGGCAAAGGCATGCTGCCAATCCAGAGGGTATTCAACTACCGGCTGAGCAGAGCAAGGTATTGAATGCCATTGTAAAAATATGGCATTGTTTTATTTGTGTTGTTGAAAAAAAAAAGACGAACTCAAGTGTTCTTGCACTGCTTTTCATGCCCAGCGATAGCTCAATATAGTATCTTATGCTGTGATTGAGTGACAGGGAAGCAAGAGAAAATTGTTTTCTGCGGTACATACTTCTCGTTCCAGCCTGTAAAAAACTAAGTTTTAAACACCTTTTCTTGATAGTGTGTTTTCTTCTTTGTAATGATTCATGAGGCATTATAAACATAAATCACCACATCGTATTTGTCTACGACAAATGCATAGTTTCAAAATGAATTCCTTTGGTCACGCTGTTCCGGCATAAATAGCTAAGTGATGGCTTCGATACTACAGTCATACACAGGTCGCATGAGGCACAAGAAAACTGCAATATGGTCCCCGTTTTTTCATTCATTGTCACACTTTATTTTGAGGCAGCATTATTTAGTGTTATGGTGAATTAAGGCAATGAAGCAGTGAATGCAGCACTAAAGTTTGGTGTGTATGCACCTTTGAAACAAGATTTAGCAAATGTTCTCTCATGTGATATTTTTTCAATTACTAATAGACGAAGTGCACCCGAAGAAACTTCTTTGAAGTAAAATAACTTGTGTAATGCTATAGCACAGCTGCAAATAATCATGTTTTTACAAAATGTGGTGCAGGCGCATCGTGCAAAATGTCTTTGGCATTTTCACAGCTCGTTGGAGAATCTTGCTTGGGCCCATGAACCTTCTACCCAAAAATGCAACCTTTGCTGCCCTGGCTTGCTGCGCTCTCCATAACTTCATCTCTTCTGCCCGGGAAACAACCTACTGTTCACCAGGCTATGTGGATTCCGAGGATGTTTATGGGAATATCGTCCCAGGGCAGTGGAGAAGTGATGCTGTGTCAAGTCGCCTGCTTGACCTTGAAACAACGCAGTCTAGAAACTACAGAGCAAGTGCTGCTGACACAACGAATCTTTTCGCCCAGTACTTTTTTAATGAAGGTGCCATTGCGTGGCAGTGGGCTCACACTGGACTTGCAGTGCCACAGAATCCATAGTGGATTTAAACCACCCATTGTCACTATAAGAGGTCTGTTAGAAAACTATCTGATGTGCATTTATTCAGGGTTGTCATGAAATGTATACTTCGCTATGAATTGCAGCAAATCCATTTCCATGTCCCGTTTCGCAGGCTTCGGGCATGCCCGCAGCTTGTGGGCAACTAGCTGCCCATAGACTGACGCTTGGTCCTTGTCCTCAGTTATCAGGGCGTCAACTTTATCAATGTCGTCCTGCCACCGAGACCTCTCTTTGCTTTTCTTTCCTGTGCCAGACCGAGGGGCTGCCAGGGTTCTTGCAGCGGTGCTGGCTTGTGAGCTGCCGTTTGGTGTGTGTGGCTCTGGGCTGGCACTTCTTGAGGGCACAAGTGGAGAGAAAGCACCATCTTCAGGAGGTTCCGCTCCATATTGAATAAAGAAAAGAATTGCTAACCTTAAGCACTCAAAAAGGTTTTTGGATCGTTTTAAAGAGTGGAAAAGTAAAAAAAATATTTGTAAACTTCCCATGCTGTTTCTTCATAAGTGAAAGTATGTATTTCAGAAATGAGCCCACACGTAGGACCGAGCTCACACAGGACAAGATGGTGTTCAGCATAAGTTGAATGCAGTGCATAAAATGATAGCTTCTTGCTCTTAACTAAACCACCTTGCAGTGTTTCAGCATCAGAACTAAATAAATTATTTTCATATCTGAGGGACTTCACTGCTGGCTCATTATATTGCAAGTGTGGGTACTTGTGTCGACAGTGTTTGCAGGTGCATAGCAGCATAACTGGAATGTAAATTTGCACCTTCTGTTTCACTGTAGATCGATTCCAGGACCGACTCTGCAGTTTCACCGTCCTGCACATGGCTGTTTGAGAAAGTGCTGAAAGAAAAATTAAGCGTCAAATGACATGGAACACCACACAGTTCACATTTCACAATTTGGTTGCTCGAATGTTTCATTGATTTCCTTGTTTGGAAGCACAGGCCTCGTATTGAAATGCAGTTGATTGGTCTAGTGGTGGGCCCAACAAATGTGTGTGCATAACAAGACAGAAATTTCAACATGTACTGTACAACTGTTTCTATGCCATTTGGTCCTACTGAGAATATGCTTTTACTGCCCAGCCTCCTTATGTTGCTACATAAGGCTTTCTTCAGCTCCTTTTGCAAGTAAGTTATTTCGAAAAGTAACCCACGAAGCATTGGGGACATACCTGCCAATATCCACCTGATCTTTTAGAAACATCACCATGTGGAAATACGGCCACTTCACGTGCAGTGCATCAGCAGCTCCCGAGCCACTTGGTGCACCAGTCTTCCACGCGCGGTGCTTCTTCGTGAATGTATCACGAAAGCTCTTCCACCGCCCCTGTAGATTATTGTCTGCAAATAGAATTGCACAGATTAACCTCGGTTTACTACCACACATTACCATCAAATAAAACAGTTAAATATAATACTTTGTAATATCAATGACAACTGTTCATTGCAGAAGCATGACAGTATTTTATCTTGGCTTCTATTGACGTGGTTGGTTATTCAAGCAAGTCGGCGCGGATATACCGCGCGTCCCTTTTTATCTGATCTGGTGGTAAAACATTGGTTCTAAAACAGAAAGCTTTTGCACTGTGTCTTGCTAGAAATACTAGTAGCAATGCAACCATAACTTCCGGGTCACATCCAACTTCGGTGGCCACTTCGGCCCACGCCGCCATCCTCTTCCTCTGCTCCTTGAAATCCTTCCTTGTGCTGTCCCACAATATGGGACGTTTCTGTATCGCGCCTATAAGTTTGTCGTTAAACTCCACGCGTGATGCTTTTGCCGACGTAGCCATGGTGCTGACCAGCGCACGCGCGCGAAGTGTTCAAGGGACGGCAAGGAACGGTGAGACGGCTGGCCGCTCCCGCCGAAAACAGACGTAAGTGACTCCGACAGGCACTTCCGGTAGCGTCAGACGCGTGCGCGCCGCGTCAAAATCTAGCCGGTCCTAATCGGCGGCGGCGGGCGTTTTTCTCGACGCCGGGCGTCAAATCGGCGCCGTGAGGCGAAAATCGCCTCAAAAACGCTCCATGTATTCCGGGCTTTACGGCGAAAAATGCGGCTTCGCCGCGTCGATCACCGCCGCCGTAAATATGCAGGATGCCTTCACAAGGCATGAGAAAGAGCAGTGTGTCAAGCTGCTGCGCGCACCATGCTCTAGGGCGTTGCGCGGCACGAGAACATAAAAGGAATTAACACTACAGAAACGCTATCCAACCCGCGAGAACTATGGTTGCTATCATTGCGTGTTCCCTTTAACATTGTCGTTTTATATTCAAACGCTTCATTTGCGCACGGATAGCCAATATATAGATACGACAACTTGCTTGTCTTCTATTTGCCATACCCTCTAAGCACACTTCTAGCAACATCTTGAGTACTCGTACAGCATTGCTCATAGAGAGATAGATAGATTAGTAGTGTTTATTGGCGCAAGGGCCAGATGTGGCCAAAGAGCGCCAAGTCGATGATCAGTGCTTCTCAATGACATGCGAGTGTTAATTGCGAGGAGTAATAAAACACAGCTGTATAGTGGCCTAAAATATTCACTAAGAAGTGCAAAATATGCATGTGGTGCAATGAAGATGATAAAGGACTTAAAATTGATTCGCTTTAAAGTGCGTAAAATAAGAATGTCTACATATTAAAAATGACAGTTATTGATCGTTTCTCCGATGACAATAAATGTTTCACGGGATAGGGATGATCAGTAAAATATGTCGAATCTGTAGCACTAGTGCCTCAGCAAGGCCTTGAAAGCAAGGGCTGGGAGACACGTGCTCTAAAAAATGGTTTCGTTGCAGCTACGACATCCAGGGAGGCCATGCTACAAGTAGCCTGGCCAAATCACTTGTAAGGTGTCCGTTTCAGTTAGAAAGATTAATACTGATTGAAAAGTAAGAAGCGGTCATTGCTGAGAAACAATGCTGGGTGTAATGGTGAGTGTTGGAGATAAGCAGAGGGAAAGTACTTTTTTCTTTCTGCCTCTATTTCTGTGCATTCGATAAGAACATGGATAACTGTAAGCCTCTTGCCACATTTGGTACATGTCCGAGGTTCGCTTCCCGTCAAAAGGTAGGAGTGAGTGGCGTAAGTATGTCCTATTCTTAACCTACAAAGAAGCACTTCCTTATGTCTTGCTGTTCTTTCAGATATCCAGTTCCCTAATTTTGGTTTGATAACGTGTAGCTTATTCTCTACTGCATTTTCCCATTGGTCGTGTCAGTGCTTCCTCAGTTTGTGGCGTAAGAATGGCTTAAGTTCTGTTGCTGCTATGGGTTTATTCACATCCGTTTCATTAAAGAAGACTGACGTTGCACTTTCGTCAGCAGCTACATTACCTTTTATACCGCTATGGCCAGGTACCCAACATAGGACTATGTTTTGGTTGTATGTTAAGGCTAAGCATAGTTCTGTGTATAGTTTAATAAAAATAGTGTTCTTATGTTTTCGAAAACTCATTAAGGCCCTTACTACGCTTAATGAATCTGTGAAAATGATGGCCTTATTGAGATTTTTTTGTCTGATATGTTTTACACCTGAGAGTATCGCGTACGCCTCAGCCGTGAAAATACTTGTGTTAGGATTTAGAGAACCCAAGGTGGAAAGAAATGGCCCAAGAGCTGCATACGCGACACCAGCAGATGATCTGGAAGCATCTGTATAATATTCGGCACAGCAGTACTTCGCTTGGAGTTCGTGGAAGTGTGATCGTATGTGTGCCTCTGGTGCATGTTTTGTTATTTCGACAAGATATCGCACTCCATGGTCTGGCATTCCCAAGGCGGTGGAAGGCGAGTGGGAGGCATTAGGATATTTTCTGGGAGATGGATGTCTGTTTCTTCTGAAACTGCTTCCAAGCGTAGGCTCAAAGGGGTTCTAATGCGTGGGCGGTTACTGTAAAGTGTGGCAGCGCGCAGGTCGCTAACGATGGAATGGCATGGATGTTCGTTGTCTGATTTTGCCTTTGTGTAGTATGAAAAACTTAAGAATATCCTGCGTAGATGTAAGGACCATTCATTGGACTCGACGTACAGACTTTCAATAGGGCTCGTTCTAAAGGCGCCTGTTGCCAGTCGTATACCGAGGTTGTGAACTGGGTCTAGAATCTTTAGCGCACTCTCAGTTGCGGAGTGGTACACCACGGCTCCGTAGTCGAGGCGTGATTGTACGAGACTCTTGTATAAGCTAAGCAGACACTTCCTGCCCCAGGTTGTTCGAGAAAGCAGCTTGAGGAGGCTCATGGTCTTCAGGCACGTTTCTTTAAGATATTTTAAGTGGGGAATGAAGTTGAGTTTTGTGTCGAGGATAACACCTAAGAATTTGTATTCAAGGCTGACAGTTAGTCTTTCTCCCTTAAGGTTAATATCTGGTTCTGGAAGTACACCTCTCTTGTTTGAGAACAGGACACATGTGCTTTTTTGGGGGTTCAATCTAAAACCATTCTCATCCGCCCACTTTGAGAATCTATTCAAGCCAAGCTGTAGCTGTCTCTCGCAAATGCTAAGGTTACACGACCTGAACCCTATCTGAACATCGTCCACATAGACTGAGTAGAAGAGCGTGCGAGGTAATATGGTGTGTAGGGAGTTCATTTTAACAATAGCGTACAGCTCAGTACTCCACCCTGCGGTACACCTGTCTCCTGTACGAATGGTCGAGATTGCACGTTGCCAACTCTAACACGAAATGTCCTGTCCGAGAGATAGCTTTCAGTTATTCTCAGCAAGTTGCCGCGAATACCCATTGCAGATAGATCACGAAGGATCCCGAAGCGCCACGTAGTATTATAGGCCTTCTCCGTGTCAAGAAATACTGATAATACAAACTGTTTGTGAACAAAGGCATCCCTGATGTACATACATTTCCATGCGCACAAGCTGATCTGTCGTCGATCTGCCTTCTCTGAAACCACATTGATATGGGTCTAATCTCTTGTTTATTTCTAGATAGTGGACCAGGCGACTGTTTACCATCTTTTCAAAAACTTTGCATAAGCAGCTCGTCAATGCTATAGGCCTATAACTATTTGCCAAAGAAGGGTCCTTACCCTGTTTCAAAATAGGAATTATGATGGCCTCTTTCCAAGCTGAGGGAATGTGGCCGGAAGACCATATAGAATTGTAGAGACAAAAAAGGGATGCAGACGGCAGGTGTTTTAGCATTTCATATAGGATGCGGTCAGAACCTGGGGCAGATTTGTTGCAGCTATTTAGTGCTGCCTGAAGTTCCGCCATGGAAAAAGGTCTATTGTATGCCTCGCATTTTGTGCTTTTCCGTTCTAATGGTTGTCTTTCTATTTGCCTTTTGTATCTTTGGAATGTTTCAGAGTAGTGCGACGAGCTGGAGATCTGTTCGAAATGTGCGCCAAGGAAGTTCGCCTGATCTTCCATGCTGTCGCCTTGAGCATTTACCAGAGGCAGCGAATAAGGCTGTCGACCGTTTCTTCTCTTCACTCTATTCCAAACCTTTGTTTCATCAGTATAAGTGTTAATGCCCGATATATACTTTCTCCAACTCTCTCTTCTAGCTTGTCGCCGCGTTCTCCGACCCTGGGATTTTACCTGTTTGAAATTGACCAGATTTTCTGCCGTCGGAGAATCCCGAAGTAAAGCCCACGCCTTGTTCTGCTTCTTACGCGCTATTCGACAGTCATCGTTCCACCACGGAAGACGGCGTTTTGTGGACAATCCACTTGTTCATTCATCCATTTCATCTGTCCTTACTCATTGAACGTCCTGAAGCAATGAACCTTTTTGAGTTCACCACCTGTGCATGTAGAGTTTGTGCATGCATCTACGGGTGTCTGTACATGCCTGCAAAGAAATAAAAAGTAATCGACCTTCAACCAATCGGTTATATACTGCAAGTTGTAAAGCATTGTCTCGGGGCGTTCTAGCACCGCGAGCATATTTCTAATTGTTTTATTATTAGAAAAAATAGCAGAAAGTGAAAAGTATTACCACCACCTAGCCAGGTGGGGTTCACTGCGAACGTCGACAACCACAAGCTGCACTTCCTTTTTTTTTTGCTGTTGCATGGTTCACTTCCAGAGTTGGTCTAGCATGTTCTGCATTGGATGTTTGGCTAAAGTCTTTGTACATAATCAGTGACATTGAAAGCAATTCGTAAATGGGGCATTTGTGCATATGACCTTGCTTCTCTGGCAGGAAGCAGGGCACCTGACAGGAGCTGTGAAGAGCATGTGAGCTTTAAATATTTCTTAAGCTTAAAAAAATTTAAGAAATTTCTGCTGCTGTCGTGATGTGCAGCGGTTTAATGCTTTGCAGACACGGTCGTCCCAATAAGACATGCACACCATTGCGGAGTCTAGCCGTCTCAATTCCCCCACGGTAAGCAAAGGCAACGTCTTTTATGTCTTTCCGGTATGCCAAGTAGCTGGAATGCAAGATGGAAAAAAATTTTTACCCATGACTCAAATGTTGTTTGCACATTAATTTTGGCGACGACTTTTCTTGTCAATGATTTCTGTGGCTGTGGAGGCAGTTGGGTGGCATACGAACGAAATTCTTTCCTGTAGGTTAGCTACAACCTTTATTTAATGCAACATGTGCAAAAATTCCTGAGTGCATGTTTTACATGTTGCGCAATGTCAAAAGCGCTGAGGTAGCTTTTGTTCGATGCCACTCGATGGCAAAGTTTTTCGAATAATTTAGCCAGAACTGCTACACTGGTGATGCACTGAGTGCGAACTCTTAAGTCTCTGTGATCATCTGACAATTTTTTTTTTCAGGTTTTTGTTTTCAGGCGCGTTGTCAGTAGCTTCATTACTATTTCTCTTGTTTGGTATCAGTGTTTGGTAACCCATTCGTTATGTTTTTATGATAAATAGATATAGTTGTGTATAATATAGTTGTGCACAACTAGATAGATAATATAGTTGTGCACAACTAAAATAGATATTTAGTTGTGTATAACGAACTAGATTATGTATGAGTATTCTTATGCATGCTCATTGTCAGTTGCTTCGTTCTTTCTTTTGTTTTGGTTCAATGTTTTGTGACACCTCCCGGCTTTCGATGCCAAAGGGCGCTGGGCAGTATTATGTAAATTATTAAAATAAAATAAATGATACATTAAGTGACAAAGAAACGGTGTTCTTTTGTGTTTCTCACAGCCCTAAAGTCCTTCTTTACGCCGTTGAAAGACTGGCCGGACCCACCAACGTCGCCACAGACGCTTTCTGTTCTCCCGTCGCCTTTGCAAGAGCAGCAGCAGCAAAAGCTCCTTTCTGGTGTGGTACATTGCAGGGAGATAACGCTGAAGCCCGCGATGAAAACGGCTAAGCAAAACCTCGACCGCAGTGTCGTGCGAGGTCGTGCGCAGTTTTCAACTGCAGTCGTGGGCAAGGAGATGCTATCGTGCGCGATGTTGATCATTGATGTAGCTTTGCTTGCCATAAGTATGTGTAGATACAAACTGCACACATTTCTCAACTCAAAAACAATATACTAGCTTTAACATTGATAAATAGAAAAGGCTAGTCATAATGAAATTAAGGATAAACTCGTAGTGAAGTGAAGTGAAGCGCGCACGGGTGCATGTATCACGTGGCTGGCCGGCCTTCCCTTCGTCACCCGCGTACGCACTCGGAAACGCGTACGCTTAGCGAGACGCATATTCCGTGCTACGTGTGGCTAGGCCTCGAAACAAAAAATACGCAGACATTCTGTTTGTGTTTTATTATTTCTATAAGCTTCAATTCCCCAATTCAAGTAACAGATCACACAAATAACAGATGGTGACTTGAATATCACCACGAGCGACGTCACACTGCCGACTCGACTACGTCATCCTCTGGCTTGGAGTGTTGCGGCTGCGAGAAGGAAAAACGGCGTTCGGTTTCAGATTTCAGATGTTTCCGCGGCGCGTAGCGATCTAATACTTCGCACACACGACTACTTTCACGCAATGTATTCTCTGCACTTGTCGCTCAAAATGGACAGACCTGGTAAGGGCCCTTTAAAGTGCATGCTGTTTTTTTTTATTTCTGCCATTTTCTCTAGGTCGTCTCTCTATGCATTATAACACATTGATCACATGACCTTGTGAGTAGTTCTCTTATCTATACGTACAATTTTTCATTTCTAGATTTGAGAGATAGACCGCTAGGCATCAAACACTTAAACGAGCTATGCGAAAGTACAAGCTGTTCTTTGTTTCCCAGGAATGCGATATCTATTGTGCTAAGCCTTTTCTTGTGGTGGTGCATGTTCAATGCGCAATATGTTTCTGCTCTTGCACCAATGCCACGGGTAACTTTTGTTTTCCTCATTTGTGCCAGTGTGTATTCCTCAAATTGAAACATTTATGCCCCATTTCTGGGTTGTTACAAAGAATATTTAAACGCATAGATGCCTCATTTGCAGGCTTTTAGAACAATGTCAATTCTGCACGATGATATTGCGGAGACTTAGTTTCTGAGTAACGTTCTTTTTTTTAGTTTCAATAAGTGCACATACATGTATCTGTAACGTAGTTCTTGTACAATATACCTGAACCATCACTTGTGTTCTCGTATTGTTTGATTTTTGAGTAGTATTTGTGCAGCGTGAAACATATTCTTTATGACATTGTAACCGCACACACCTTTGAATCTCACAAAGTGTATTTGTGTTGAGGCAGGTTGTAACTACCATAAGAGGGCTAAGGCCTCGTGAGGCGTTCCCAAGCCATACGCGTTACGTCACCTGCAAATAAAAGCTTTGCAAAGTTGTGATACAGAATTTTAGGGTGACCTAGGGATGTCTTTGCTATAACATTTTTGATCGGCGTGAAAACAACACCAAAAGCATAGCATGCAGCAAAGTGCATGGGGCAACTAGGTTTTCTTTCAAAAATGGACATTTCCTGATGCACTGTGAATTCTGAATGTTTTTATTCGCTCATAAATCACACAATTCTTATCATGTTAGCCACGCATGAGTTATGACATCGTACAAAGAATGTTCTTGAAGGGCATGTGGAATGCGTAATCATTCGTTCACTTTTACCCTAACCGACCTCTCTGCTGCCATTGTAGTGTCATGCTCCTAATGGAGTAAACTGCGAAGAAAATAAATTATATGTGCGGAGTGTTACGGGACTGTTGGCATTTCATCGCGTACAACAAAGGCAAGAAGCATACGTGCGATGTTATATTTTCAGTGCATTGTATGTACTTCAAGTGGACTGTTCCAGTTGGGACTCAGGAATATGTCATCATCATCATCTTCATTAGCCTGGTTACGCCCACTGCAGGGCAACGGCCTCTCCCATATTTCTCCAACTACCCCGGTCATGTACTAATTGGCATATGTGCTTCCTGCTTATTGGTAGCTGAGAGGATAACATGATACACCTGTAATCTGATGGATGCACATGTGATGGATGCACAGCACACCTTAGTCGAGATGGTAGTGCTGTCTGATTGGCAAGGTATGTTTATTTTAATATTTTTACCGCTCACTTTCCATCAGGAATCCGATGCATGCAGTTCTACTCAGAGTGAGATAAATGCTGCTATACCAGGGCATAGTGAATGGCATTGCCATCCTCAGTTCCAGAGTTTGGCAGAGCCCCAACTTCTGGAGGCAGCTGGCATGCTTCGTTACTGCGGCATGCAACGATGGCTGGCCCCGGTCTGGAGCCATGTATGTACAGCTTTGCATGCAGGCTGTGAGATCGCCGCTTCAGCTGCCATGGACCTGTAAAAGTAGTTTAGCGCAGTGCTCTTGTACAACTGCTAATATCATGATGTGCCTCAAGATACTACATGATATCGACCACTAGTCATTCCATGCAAGCCCTGAGAGGTACATCAAGTGTAATTATCTGTCAAGTAGGTAAAGCTATAGGAACCGATATTTTAGCTCGTTTATATCAAGGCAGGAAATGAAGCCAGTATGAGAGATCATATGAGTAATTGGCCAGGCTCAAGCAGATACAATACTGATAGCATAGACAGGACAGAACAGGTTATGAACCCTACAGACTGTGCTCACTTGCTCGTGTTCACCTCTCATTTTTTGTAGCTTGCCCTGAGTCGTCTTGACTAGACACTGGTACGAACATATACAGAAAGGAGGAGGAACGCAGCCTGAGTTCCGACTGCACAGTTTTCAATGGCAGTGGAAAAATTCACGCATGCAAAAAGCCTATGTGAATGTTCCGAGCTTACACTGTACATAATTCATCCGCATTTTATCATGTGAATGAGCAAATGACTGAAGAAAAACCTCATAATATGGGGCACGACTGCAAAGCATTGCTTTCACATTGGCTACCACTATTACACACTGACACAATGATTAAGATCAACCACTGATCATAAATAGGGATAACACAACTTCGGATATAACTGCAGCACGTGGGCAAATAAACCGTGTAAATGGCGTTTTCTGCAGGCATTATTTTCTAGTAAAGTTTCTAAATCCACTCGCACCATTCCATAGTGCGAGTGGATTGTGCGAGTGGAGGCTGGAGTCTTTGCAGGGAACGCTACATCAAGAACCAGAGTTTCAGAAGGAATATGACACTGCCGTTAGGAGCTACTATAACAAAGACTTCGCTGAGAGGGTCACAATGGACAGTACGATGAACATATCACGTACTATATGCCACACCGAGCAGTAGTGCGACCCGACAGAACTGCGACTAAAGTACGGGTGGTATTCGACGCCTTTTCTCATGCTTTGGACTCGCTTTCACTTAACGACGTCTTGTGGACAGGGCCGAATTTGAACCCCAACATCGTCGACTTACTGCTGAAGTTTCGCAGCTTCAAGATTGAAATTTCCTCCGACATCGAAAAAGAGCTTCTTCAAATATCGGTGGCTGAACACGACAGAGACGCGTTTCTTTACTTCTGGTATGAAGAAGGGTCTTCCAATATTGAAGAATTGCGCATGACAAGGGTTCCTTTTGGCGCCTCGAGCAGTCCCTTTCTCCTTTCTGCAACTCTGCGACAACACTTCCAACTGGTAGAAGACAATTACCCTTTTACTGTCAAACTATTGAAAGATCATTTCTGCGTAGATGACTTGGTTATCGGGCACAGAACAAAGAAGAAGAGCAGCAAGTCGTTAGCGATTGTTTCAGTATCTTGAAAGAGGCAGGAATGCATCTAACAAAGTGGACGACGAATGATGGACACTTACGAAACTTTTACAATAGTAGATACTTAAAGGTACAGTTCGATGATGAAAAAGAAAAAAAATATTCTTCGTCTGCTTTGGGATACCGACAAAGACATCCTAAAGCCATCACTAACGAAGATGCTCGAATCATTGAGCGAACAAGGGGTACGAAGAGAGAGATCTTAAGCTTCGCCTCACTCATGTACGATCCCTTTCGATTGTTAGCGCCGTTCGTGCTGGTAGTCATGTTAGTTATACAAAGACTGTGGTTAGAGAAATACACCTGGGATGCGCCACTTCCTGAGTCTCTTCTTATAGAGTGGACAGCTTGGACTAAAGGCCTCAGAACTGTTGATCAGCTAGAAGTCAAGAGATATTTTGGTCAAACCCTCCTGGGCAAGAATGTGCAGGTTACAATACACGCTTTTAGTGGCGCTAGCCCAGTTGCGTACGGCGCCATTCTTTACCTTCAGATACCAGACTTCAAGGGGGCCACAGCAGTTCAGCTACTACTAGCCAAGTCGAGAGTCGCATCTATACAAAAGATAACTGTGCCACGATTAGAACTGATGGGAGCCCTAGTTGCAGCTCGACTAGCTGCAACAGTGAAACGTGCCCTAAATCTAGAGGGAATTGAAACAGTTATGTGGACAGATTCTACGATCGTGTTTCATTGGCTACGCGGTTCAGCGAAACGTTGGGAACAGTTCGTAGCAAACGAGTTACAAAGGTGCTCTCCCTAGCTGATTTGAACATGTGGAGACATTGTCCGAGTGATCAAAATCCAGCCGATTTACTGTCAAGAGGATCCACTGTGGAGCAACTCTTACAAAGTTCAATTTGGTAGAAACGACCAAACTTTCTCTACACTGAGACGACAATCGACGAGCCCTGCTACACCGAGGATACAGTCGAAATAGAAGAAACTACCTGTACAGCAGGAGCAATTCAGGATACACTCGGCCTAGAAGAGGAGATTACGTGTTTGAAACCAGCTGCACGACCAGTGCTTACAATTGTAAACATCAACGACTAGAGCTCTCATAATCTACTGATGCGTATAACTGCGTGGATACAACGATGCTAAGCCTGTTGTCCTTACCGTAGATGCTTCGCCTTACGGTGTGGGAACCGTCCTGGCACACCGGGACGAAGATGGCCAGAAACGTCCTGTGTCCTTTGCTTCTCGACGGCTTCATACTGCAGAGCAACGTTACAGCCAGCTGGACAAGGAAGGTTTTGCCCTCATGTTCAGTGTCGAACGCTTCCACCTGTATCTTCGGGGCCGGAAGTTCGAGGCGGTCACGGACCACAAGCCGCTGTTGGGGCTCCTGGGGCCTGACAAGGCAGTTCCTGTGCAGGCATCACCTCGAGTGGTACGCTGGGCCTTGAGGCTGGCAGCTTACAGTTACCAGCTGGTTTACCGTCCGGGAAAGGACCTGCTGATGCCCTGAGCCGCCTGCCAGGGGTGTCTGATGCTGTTACAGAACCTGCTGAAGTGTTCATGCTGGAACACGCGTACCCGGAGGTGCTCTCCAGATCTGCGGTATCTCAAGCGACCAGCCAGGACCCAGTCCTGTCTCATGTGGTCAAGGCGGTGTCCCGTGGAGAGGAATCGGTACAGCAGGCCTATAGCCACAAGGCCGCTGAGCTGAGCTTGCAGCAGGGCTGCCTACTGTGGGGTTCGAGGGTGGTGATCCCGCAAAGTATCCGGCCCAGGGTTGTGCAGTTGCTGCACGCGGATCATCCAGGGATAGAAAAGACCAAGATGGTGGCCCAGTCCCCTGTTTGGTGGCCTAGCCTGTACCAAGAAATCGCTCACTTGGTGCAGAGCTGCCACATCTGCCAGGAGCATCAGCGAGCCTCGCGTCATGTGGAAATCACCCCCTGGCCGTTCCCACAGAGACGCTGGTCCCGCCAACAAGTGGATTTTGGGGCACCCTTGAAAGGCCATTACTTCCTGGTGGTGGTGGTGGACGCCTTTTCAAAGTGGGTGGAGGTTCTACCTGTCACCACTCCATCAGCAGGCGCGACCATTGCAGCGCTACGAGAGGTCTTCGCCGCCCACATGTTGCCGGATGTCGTCGTGTCCGACAATGGTCCTGCTTTCGCCAGCACAGAGTACCTGGCCTGGCTGACCAAGAACGGAATCCGCCGGATGATGGTTCCGCCGTACCACCCCGCTTCAAATGGTGCAGCCGAGCCGGTGGTGCAAACCATCAAAGACAAGCTCCAGAAGAGCCAGACTGGGGATTTCCGGGTGCAGTATGCTCGGATACTGTTTCAGTACCGGCCCACGCCTCACGATGTCACTGGCCGTGCCCCCTGTGAGCTCCTGCTGGGTCGGATGGTCAAGACACCCTTGGACGCCTTGCATCCGGACCTCCGAGCCACAGTGCTTTTGAAGCAACTGAAACAGAAGCTGGCTGCTGACCAAGAGTGCTGTCCCGGGCCTTTGCCAGAATCGGGAGCCACAGTTTTCGCCAGGAACTTCCGTCCTGGCCCATCCTGGTCTGCCGGACAGGTGGTGTCTCCTGCCTGCGCTTCATCGCTGCTCGTCCACATGCCAGATGGGGCCATGTGGCACAGACACGCCGACCATGTCAGGCATCGCCTCGGGACCTGGCCAGCACCCTCGACTGCCACTTCTGAGTTGCAGCGTGCAAGAGGACTAGCAGCTGCACCAGTCGCTTCCAGCGGAGCACCACCCACCTCGGAGGCGGCAACCGTAGCCAGTGGTGCGGCACCCGTTTGACCGGTATTGAGCCCAGCACCACTCACGAGGCCGACCACTACGGACCCTCCGGATGGAGCGAGGCTGGCTCAGGCAGCACCCGCCGTTGCCACACCCGATCCATCAGCACCGGTGCCCAGGCGGAGTACTCAACGGCAGAGGCCACCGGACCGTTACTCGCCTGGATAGCAGGCAGCGTCGACCCAGCTAGGTTGGAGGCAGAGCCTCGTATTTTGAACATGAACGTTTGTTTTTTATTTAACAAACAAATGGGGGGTAAGGGGGTGTAGCAAGCATGTGACGCCCCTCAGGCATAATGTTCATTCGCCGCCAGGCTCGGTGGCGTGCTAAACTCGGCAGGCAACATTGGTCACCGCACCGCAATAAACGCCGACGAGCACGGCAGCTCGCTGGTCAGCCATCGTTCAGCACCACCACGCTACGGAGCGTCCATCTAACCGAGGGTGCTTCGAGCCCTCCCTTGTTCAGGAACCCGGATGGATCGAGACAATTTCTTCATAGGCCACAGATTGACTATGCTTCCTCCAGACTTGTCAAGCGCAACATCAAAAAAGACATCGTCGTCATGCGAATTACTTCGGCGAAGATTGAAACACAGAGAACATGTGTTAAAAATCTCTGGAATCGGTGGCGACGAGAGTACCTCCAAGAACTTCGTTCAGCTCACATTAATGATACTAGGCACTCAGAATCAGTGAAGCTTGAAGACATAGTGCTGACAAAATAATTAAACTCGCCAAGACATTTGTGGAAGATGGGACAAGTGACTGAAAAATTCCTGGGCAGCGACGGCAAAGTTCGCTCATGCAAAATACGCACTTCCGATGGCAACACTTTGCGGAGACCGGTACAGGTGCTGTACCACCCAGAATCTGCTGGACAAGCTTAGTCTTGAAAGAAACCAGCACACGCAAATTGTTCGGCCGGCAATTGTTAAATATTACGCTTGGAAAAAGAAGTGAAGCAGCCGAAGTAAGAAACGAGCGTGGAGACGTTCTCTACCTCGGCTCCGCTTCCTGGTTTTCAACAATACTAGTGCTAACCCTGGGAGTTATTTCAATTTATATTCAACAGTGTTAAAACAGTGAATAGTCAAACACAGATTGCATAAGAAGGCCTAAACAATGAAATTTTGGCTATTCGTACACCCTACTTGTCACCCTTTGTAAATATTGCGATGTAGAACTTTCCTATGTGCTTGCTCAACTCGACCATGTCTTATTTGTCTTTTTTTTCATATGGCTTGAATGCGTCATTCGATTATTGTCTGTCAAAACGCTAATTTCAGCACACATGTTGCGTGAACAGTGCAGAGTGCTTTCAGGCTCAGTCGCTGTATTTATGCGCCTCTGATGGCCCTGAACAAATGTTGCATATAATGTTGAAACGTTGACCTGCCATTATAATAATTAGTTAGCTCTAGTCTCAGGCTATTCAATACTAAACAAGCACACTTGCTTTTCTTCAGATCTGCAAATATTTCCATATTATGTTTTACAATGCATTGCGTCATTGCATGCTTGTCCATGGTAAAGAAGTATGCAATATTATGAACAACTCTGTATTTTGTGCAGTTGTACATAGGAGACGGGGTGGTGGTTCAGAAGCAGCTTGTTGACAGGATTTGCACGGGCGCTCCTTCACGCTGTGTTTAGACTGGAGGAGCTGGAAAGCAATTCCCTCCATGGCAAGGTTTGCCGGGCTAAGAAAGGCGCGGGGCCAAAAAAATGCTTTAGAGCAGAAGAGGATTGAGGCGGTTGCGTGTAAGTTAAGTGTACCACTACATTCTTTTGGACAAGTTCAAAATACAAGGTGTGCACAGTTCGCACAATTAGGGTTTGCAAATGTACTCGGACATTATAGATTTTTTTATTCTTTTATTTTTTTATTTGCAGAGTACACGTGCTCCCACTTTAACGTCGGAGTAAATGAGGTGAAGGGCAGTCTGTCTGCAATGCTGGCTAGCGGACAAGTGCAGTAGGATCTCTCTAACTTCATGAAGTGACCAACAGGTGTAGAACAAGAAATATTGGCAAACGGAATGTTTTAACTGTGTACTTGCATTTGTGAGGAAGACAAGTGCATTTTCCACTAGTCCATTGGTTGAAACGTTGGCTTTACCGCCATTTCTTGTTCTATTACTTTTAATCACTCCATTCTTCCTGTAACCCTGCATGGCTTCTGCCGAAATTGTTTTATTGTTTTGATAATATTATTCTTATTTATAGACTCAGCATTTCTGCTAGTAATTTTTTTTTTGTAACATTAGCAGTTCTTCTAGTAATGTGTTCTGCTCAGTCTTATTGTTTATCACCTAACAAAATTGCTGTATTTACATGAAGCATATAATTTCTTTTCAATGCAAAGAAAGCAGTAATTAGCGGTGAGCGAATATTTCAATATTACCAGTAACATTTTGCATTTCAGAGTGAACTATTAGGTATTTTTGTAACATGCAAGCCCTTTTAATGTCTTTTAGGCACACGGGTCGTGCAACAGCTTCCCCCTCCCCCACTACTAGTCATACGGCAGTAATTATTTCTTGCTTGTCTGCAACCAGTCTCTGAAGATTTTGAGAGGGTGTTCGTGCAGTTTTAATGACAATTAGTGATGTCCTTAACACAATTTGTTCCTGCTGTTAGCTGTGTTGCACCAATCAGTGCAGGCGTGGTATCTAAATATACGAAAATAAGTTTTCTGCTATAAATACATGTGCCTTGTATTTATAATACAAAAAAATTGATATTACAATTGATTTATTCGAATTGATTGAATTGATATTAAATATCACAAAAATTGATATTCGCCCATTTCTAGTATACACATTGCGGGGAATCTTTATACTTCTCTACGACATTGCATACGTCACGGTATCCTCCTAATACTAATGCATATTACGTATAGAGGTCCTGCTGTGAAGAAAAATGCTGTAATATTTTACGCCATTGACTGGAGGAGGGGAAATGGAGAAATTAGCAGTTCGTTACCCACTTTGCTTTACATTTAACAGGTGTGTTGGATCTGCATAATCCTTTTTGATGTTCTCTTTCTGTCTTCGGGTTGCAGCCTATTTGACGACTTGTGTTTTGTTGTAAAAGCTATGGCTTTCGTTTTTTTATATGTTGATGGTAATTTAATCTTCAGTTAGCTCATTTAGTCTTCTGTATGATGTTTCGTTAGTGCGGCAGTGTACTGCCCACGTAGGAGCATTTGGTCTAACTTTTGTTGTCTTTGTAACATGTATAATTATCGGGTAGGCTTTTATTATTCCTTCTAGCCACTATTTATTTTGCCTTTTTGCAGTTATGACTGCCCCTTCTGTGGCAACTGAAAATTCACATAATTAACCCCATGGAGGGTAAAATGAGGTCTCTGATATGCTGTTTGATGCTTCCGTATTCTGATTTAAACAAGATAAACCTAATGCAAAGCCTATAGTACTGTATATGCAAGTAAATAAAGACGACCACAAATATAACAGTGTAGGGGGGATCACCAAGTGATGTGCCGCTGTTAACTGCAAACGACGCATAGGAGCGGATGGTTGAAGGATGATTGAGGCATTGTTATTGTGAACTGCCATTGCAAAATACAGTGGAACTATGAGTTCATTCTGAATTTGCTTGTCACTCCCGACATCTTTGTCGCTGATTGTGATGCAGCGTCGTCATCTTTCCAACCAACTTTATTGAATATAGGTAGCATTTCAAAGGTTCATGCTCGCGGCAGTTTGATTGAGCTTGTTTGAACACTGCTCATATGCAGTAGCCATATGCTAGTGTCTGGTTGTTCATACCAGTGCAGTTCGAATTGCCAGAAAGAAGGCCGCATTATATTTGTCATGCTTGTCCTTCTACCTGGTGCAGAAGTAAAAGTAGCTTCTCCTAATTATAGAGTGCATGAATTGCCCGCTGCATTTGCTATGAAAATTCTTTCGACGTTCCCTGCCACCACTGTATAGATTGAAGTCTAATAATCTAATCCTTTTGCAACAGTATTGCATGAATTCCTGTTCACAAGCAGCTGTTCCTGTTCACAAGCATCCACAAGATGCGTCATACAGGCAAAAGCAGTGGCCATATTTTAACATCTAGGATACATAAAGTATGGTAACCTAAAGGACACACGAGAGAAATATGAAAGCAGTGGCCAAATTTCAACATCGAGGAAACTTGAAGTACGGTAACATAAAGGATGCATAAAGGAAGCATGCACGAGCGAAACATTAAATTATGGCGTTTAACGTGCCAAAAGCACTTTCTGATTATGAGGCACGCCGTAATGGAGGACTCCGGAAATTTTCACTACCCGGGGTTCTTTAACGTGCACCTAAATCTAAGTACACGGGTGTTTTCTCATTTCGCCCCCATCGAAATGCAACCGCCGCGGCTAGGTTTCGATCCCGCGACCTTATGCTCAGCAGCCCAACACCATAGTCACTGAGCAACCATGGCGGGACAGCGAAACATAAAAGGGGTGGCCAAAATCAACATGGAGGGAAGATAAAGTACGGTAACATAAATAATACATAAAAGAAGGACACATGGAGGAAACAAAAGCAGTGGCGAAATTTGAACATGGAGGAAACATTAACGATAGTTCCTTATGTGAACATCGGGAAACATACAGTAAACATAAAGGACGTAACTATTTTAATGAGGGAAAGGCACTCTGCACTTTCGCCTCTGCCGAGTTAAGGTGCCAGTTCTGGTATAACCAAAGCGTCTTGACGTACGAGGGTTGTTATGCACAATCAGCTAAGTACAGTTGTTACGTTAGACTCACTGTAAATAGCTGTCGATGTATATACTGTGTACAAAAAGTCTGATCTCCAAGTACAAACATCTATGGCGTCCCATATCTGGTGGAAGAGGAGAAGTGACGACAACTGCAGCTGAAGAACGCGTTAGCCGTGCATCGAACAGCTCTTATCGCGAATAATACCGCATCACTATATGCCAATAACTAAGTGAAAGACATGAGATCACCATTTCTAATCCTTGTAAAAGCATGGCGACAGCACGAAATTATTTTTCTTTACCGTACGTTCCCTCCATGCCGCAAAGGCCTGGCGCACTCTTGGCTTTTTCTTAGGACATCCAAAACAATATATAAATGGCCGCCTCCCGTGAATGCATTTGTAACTAATTTTTCAAAGCATTACGCGACACCAACTCAGCACCAAAGCTACCGAAAATAGTTCAACGTAGCCGCTACGTTCGCTGCTAGTGTCATGCTTTCTACCACGCGCTTGCTTGCTTCTAGACGACTGAGCAGAACCGTACAACTCCTTCGGTGTCACAACTTGTTCGGTTGAACGCTGCAGCGTACGAGCCCCATAGGTACAAGCGTCACCATCGTCAGGCCTCAAGTTGAACTTTTGTATGATCACAAGCGTTACAAGCTTTTACCTGGAAATATATGCTTGTAAATATTTTCGTAACATTGCCGCGTAAAGCTAGACTCACATTACGCGGCGGCTTGCTGGTTCGATCAACGACGAGCAAGACGTGACTCAATGACACTGAATCAACGTGCACGCTGGGAAGTAGCAGACCAGCCACGAGCGGCCACCGCCTGATGCAGCTTTGCTTTACCATGACACTCGTCCGAGGATTAAGTCGTGCGTCGCGTCATCTGAATACAGCTTAGTGACCGATTTGTGCCATGCCGGGGTACACATAGCTGCTCACATGGGAAGGAGGGACGCGAGATACTTGATGAAGTCCGTTGTAAGAATTACTCTGTGCTCGTTAGGTAAGTCAAAATTACGTCTAGATATGAACATGAAAGAGGTAAGCAGCAAGCGAATCAAACAGCCGCACATTGTGAGCTGCAAAAAAGCCTGAAAAACTAAAATTTGTACGGATGTCGTACTGCACGGTATTGATACATTCAAACTGTAAACTTGCAAACTGTGCAAGGATTGTAAACTGTGCAAGGATTTTCATATCTTTTCATGATGAGTTACTTCAACTGAATGAGGGATATGTGCGATGTTATGCGAGGGCACGACTGCGAAGAAGTAGGAAGCAGGTCTCCGCAAAGATAGGCGCGACACTACGCGAAAATTATTTGTATTCTGTTTATCGTATATCTCCCAGAACAACTTGCTACTAAACGAGCAAACGTACCTATTCGTGGTGGCCAAATTCAAGCGAGAGCTTTGGAGTGAACCCGCCGCGTTAGCTCAGTCGCCATGGCGCTGGGTTTAGAACGACAGAAAGCTGAGCTAGTTGGTACGGATTCATTATGCAAAAAACAGGTGAGGCGTGCAGACAGGAAACAAGAGTAACGTGGACAACAAGAACGCCTGGCGCTACTTTGGGGCTGGACTACTGCGCTCGAGGTTGGATGTTCGCTTCCACTTGCGGCGGCTGAAATTCGATGGAGCGCAGTACTAAACGCTTTAATACTTAAATTTTTATGCACGCTGAAGCATTCCATGATAGTCCCCGAATATGGCGTGTCTTATGATTAAATCGCTGTTGCAGTACACGATACATAGCAATCTATATTTAGCTTTTCGCCGTAAATCTGCTGAGAACACGACGTCACAATGGTGGGATTACGTTGACGGAATGACGATGATGGGATGACGACGACGGCATGAGAAGCAAGGAGTGAGAATAATGGAATGACGACAAATTAATTCAGGTCGACGAGTTGACGACGGATCTAAAAATGGTTCGATTCCTGATGTCTGTCCGTCCTTATACGTTATTTGGTCTGTAGAAATGCCAGACCAGACAACAATACCCCAATTTCGCATGGTTCTACGCAAAGCTCTTTCGCCATTCCTATTCCTTCTCGGCTACACACTGATGCGCGGCATACCGAGATAAGGGGTTCGAAGTGGAAAAACAATGTCGATTCGAGACATCGTAAATAATGTCAAGGAAACTTTAGGAAAGGCTGCCAAAAATAAGTATTCGGAGACTTTTCGTGAAACAAAAGAACAGCAGAAATACAGGACGATGTTAATGATACACAAGTACACAATAAACAATTTAGCTACTGCCGTCATCTTCCTAAGAAACAGAAACTAGAGTCGAGCACAAGAACTTCGAGACGAGGACTTTAAAGAAAGTTTTTATTGTAATCGAAAATAAAGTCGAATTGCAAGTGCCCGCTTGCGTTTCTGTTCGCTATTCACCCCTTGTCTGTTTATTGCGCTTTAGTCGATTTCATTTAGAAGGAAGGCGGAAACGCAAGGCGGTTTGCGTGCCAGCCTTTTCTTTGTGTCCTCGCTTCAGAGTTTTCACATCAAACACAAGTTACTATGCCATATGGAGAGAGGCACGTCTCTTTTTAGCTTCGTATATTATGCGGGCTGTTTTCATCACGCCCTCAAATGTACCAACACAAAAATATTCATGCTTTTTAAAACTTCTGTGGCTGTCTTATCTGCGTCGGCGTTTCCAGGCTTTAGCGACATGCACCACCTACTGTGTAGTAAACAAAGGACGACAACCGTTCTTGGTGTCGCGCTTACTTTTGTGCTGCTTAGTCGGGCTCCAACTGCCACCAACCGGTCGAAATCAAATTGCGTCTTCATGCTTCGCTTGATATGTAAAGGGTGGCATAAATATGATAAAAATGTATTCCTGATAATTCACTCTATTGATCCTTCTTTCAGTAAGGAAATTTGTTGTGCTGAAAACTGCCTTGACAAGGTGACCTGTTCAAAGTTTCGCTTCATATTCTTGTGCGCATGCCAAGCAAGCGTCCCTGACCCACTTCGTATGAGCTGGGAAACTATGCTCTATATGTAAATGAACAATATTGACAGAAACATTGCTTAGTAGAAGAGCGGAGCGATAGGACATGCAGATAGTGGATGCAAAAAAGCTAGAACAAGTTTGACTGCAGGAGCGTCGGCCTAGCAGACATAGCGTATTCGACATCTCAGCGACATGCTGTCTGCGTAGGGCGGTGAAGTCATCAGCAGCGTACTGAGCATAAGACGTATAAAGTGATTGGCGACGTTTAACGGCAAACTATCAGTACATTATCCAATGATTAGAGTAACAGAAACCTGGAAAGGAACATTCGTGAATTCTGCTCGAATTCCGGACACAAGATACTCAAAAATCGACGCACGTTCCGCGACACCGAATGAAGAATCTAAATATGCTTTAATTAGTTTTTATTGACATCTAAATGCTTATCGTTTTCTTTCTACCAAAACATACTGTGCTTTATCCACTACTATTGTAATTATTTGTGCGGGATATCCCAAGCCGCTGCGCATTTAACCTGTGTCTTGATTCTTTTAACGTAATCTTAAAAGGCCGCTGGAGAAAGAAAGCTCCGTTTTAATAGAGATCGAAATAAAATAATATTTGTGCTCCTTTTAAGTCCAAGTCGCAATCACTATTCGTTGTCTTCGCAAACACATCCAAGCAATACCAGCCCTCCTAGGCATCTTCCTGTAAGGGGGACAATTCAACCTTTCTGCTATAAAATTTCAATTTTCAAGCTGCTCCTATGCCTATAGCCCTGCTGTTTGTAGCCTCGTAGCTGAACTCAGTATTATTTCATACTTATCGATGGTTCTCGAAGCGACATCAGCGTCTCCGCACATGTCAAGCACCGATCATGCTTCTACGGAAGAAGGATAGAAGTGTGTGGCGGCCGAAAAAAGATGGTTTTGTTTCTGGCATGAACTTAGCCAATGGAACAGTGCACGAGTTGATAGGCAGTCCCCCATCAATAACTCTTGAGTGGCTTCGCTCTCTAGTCTAGTATAGAATCCTGTGCGGCAACCACTAACATGTACAGAAGGCAATAACTATTACTGCCGGGATACAATAGTCGGATAGATTTACGGCAACACCTCTTACGTTTTGTTCGTCAGTGCCTCAAGCAAACGAAACATGCAGTTGGCGGTAAGGTAAACCTTCCTATGTGAAACTGTTCTAAAAGCAGGCCACCATGGAGTAATGTGGCTGGAGCCATACGTAACTCCACGCACATCAAATAAATGCGGCACTTTCTAAGTTCTTGTAGATTTGGAGGAACTAAGAAAAGTTTAAAGAACAATTATTTGGGACGCCATGGGCATATAGGCAGAGTAAACAACTAGTGCTCCCTGCCAAGGCCAGAAAATTACCAGCAGTTCAAAGGCATAGCGAGCACAATACTGTCCAATAAATTCCTGTAAACAGGAAATCTTCAGAATCTGGACCATCTAGAATTTTTTCGGGTGCCCAACGTAAACATGCGACATTTCGGGATAACCAAGTTGCTGAAAATCAGGTGCCGGCAGTTTGATAGAGGCATCTAAGGAGCTAACACTAACGTGCGGATGTTTTTGGAGCCGAACCATGTCCCTGAAATCCCAGCTCTACCTCGTGATATGGGTCCTATAACAAAAAACTATTCCGATATGTTTTCATTCCAATCTCCTGACGTCATGTTTGCGCAATGAAAGAAGCAAGCATCGGGCGGTGACGCGCAGGGTTGTCTGAGTAGGCCAATAAAACGCTCTCCTCGTTTATAGTAGGTCACTTTTGTTTGCTTTAACAACGAATAACTTTGCCTACATTACGCCGCTTGTCTTATCTAATTTGCTGACAAGAGCCGTAGAGCACGCTCAAGTGGAGAGGGATTCGCTGGGGCCGAGCCAGTGAACTGAAAATAGATAACGGGATGAAGCGGGTGGTGCCGGTGTCTGTGATTCGCATGATTCCCCAAGGGTATATTACGGTGGCTGGTGGAAAATCATGACGGCATGCAGCTAAACGTTGAGAATGCCGATAAGACGGCTCCTCAGCAAACAATAGTTGGCAGAACGAAATTGTAAACATGCCGAAAGTGCTCGAAAACATTACACGGCCACACAAAAACCTTCATTCTATGCAAGTCAAAGCCATGCTTTCCGTCTTGTGCGAGAAGCCAGTACTTGAGCCATCGGCGGCAGCCATCTTCATTATATTTGGAACTGGGTAACCTGGGCGTATTTAGAAGAAACCCAGTTTTGTTCGGCATATTAATGCACCTTTAAGGCCTACACGTCACTTTGACGTGGCGAGTTCTCGCGGTTTTGTGACGTCGCGGGACAAGCAGGTGAAGTGAGTATCGCCCGAGAACATTTGACCAATAGCAGAGCACTTATGGCGAAACGGCGTCGAATCATAAACAACTGTTTTTCTTTTGTTCTTTCCAGTCATGCGTAATCAATCTGTTCCCGTCATATCAGATGGGGAGCTAACGCGGTTTTCCTGACGTCACGTGACAGACAGGCGAATTGGGGGTGGTTCAAAATGTTTTTCACCAACGGTGGAGGTCTGATTGCAGCATTGAAATAGAAAATTTTGGAATAGCTTTGCGTTATAGCGCCCATGATATCACATAATATGGTATGATATTGCAATATACATAATTATTTATTATCGCTAACTGGTAGGGGTGTGGGAAGAATCGAAACTTTCGAATGACGAATTGAATAGTGTACTATTTGATTCGGTCTTCGAATCGAGTAGGCACGCGTAGCCGCTCGCGCTCACCCTTTGCAAGGGCAGTGGTGCAGTTACACACGCTTATACTGCGGCCTGACTTGAGCAGCTGACGCCATGGCTGAGCCTAGCCCTCCCCACTTCACGCCTCTCTACCCTTTCCTCGTAAACGCAGATGAGATATTCCACGTCGCTGCGGATGCCGTGGCCGCCAGCAAGTCAGCGCATGCGCAGACCGCTCCTCCCCCGCTTTCCGCCTCATTCTTTAACGGTAGCTTCTTCCTCTGCCTTTCTCTTCGTGCTCTCTTCTTTCATCTCCCATTGAGCTCTCCATTCGTTTTCACCTTTCGTCCTACTCGTTCGCACCTTTATGAGGTAGGACAATGAGGTACGCCGTCACTCAACGCACGAAAGGGTGCCTAAGAGGTGCGCCGTGAAAGGCATCATGCAGCAACCGTGTGATCGTAATTGCCTTGTCCAGTAAGTAACTAGGCGAAGTGGGATTTAAATTGAAACCACCCTTAAAATTGTTGAATTTTGTGTGCATTGTGCAGGCCTAACTCGGTTCGGTTCATATCGAGACGTGCTGTGCAGTGTGCATGAGGCCAATGTCTAATTTGGGTGATATAAATGGCGATTTCTGTAAAGAATCTTCGCCAACAAAAACCCTTGGTATGAGGTGAAACCTTATTGGACTGAAAAGTGGCCTCCCTCCCGTGGCATAGTACGCGAGGTCTCCAGTCACAGTACAAGCACCCAAACGTCTAATGGGTGTATTTCCAGGCATAGTTCTTTCAGAGGTCCCTGTTAGGTTGCCCTGACGAAGAAACAAGATTTTCATGCGAAATCTTGAAATCATTCATTGAGGAAAAGAGCTTACGTCTCTCTCTGTAGCAGCGAAACGGCACCTAAGCTCACAATTCCATTGGCCTCGATACCACGTCATGAGCGCGCCTCGACATAGCAGACCGGGCGAAAGGGAGAGCTTGCTGCTGCGATAGTGCTCCAGCTTTGCGTGATGAGAGTCGGAATCGCCGCTAAGCCACGTCGCCCTCCATCTTCTGGCGAGCGCTCCTCGACAGAGCAGAGCCAGCGCTTTCTAGACAGCCGGCCTGTGCCAGCACCCTCTGGACTAACTAAGGCCTTAGCACACCTCCCGTGACGTAGCGCGAAGAGGCCCACAGTCGCCACATCTAATGAGGGCTTTGAAGGAATCGCGGCTAGGCTCACCTAGCAGCAGTAAGTTAGCTGCGCTGAATACAAGTGCACACGTTTTCATCAGTTAAAACTGAAGAATAAAAAGCTGGCGTCTTAGGCGGCATTTAATTAGAAGCACGGGCCACAAAGTAGCTCTGTAAAGCTTTTTATAGGTATCGAGGCCAGCATCTATTTAGCACGGCACTTTCCTATCTTTATTACTACACCTTTTTTATGCTTTCAATAATTTACAAATCCATAAATACTTTTGCTTCCGTATTATTGTACTTATAGTTGTTATGGATCGGCAATCATGAAAAATGAAAGCCGCTCGAATGGCTTCACAGAAGCGTATGAATAATGTTTTTTGATGACGCATGTAGTTATTCCAGTCTAACTTTGGCTTTAAACGAATAATTTCGCTTTCGAGGCGTTATGACAAACAGTAGCCGTGTCCACTTATTTACAACACCTCAAATGAGTTCTGCTATGGAGATATAAAACATTCCTGCAACTATTTACGAAGGAACACCTGCATCCAATATTTTGCCTATACTCTTGCAACAGTGGTTTTTCCGCAAAATATTGGTGCTACACGACAAGTGCCATCTCTAGCGAACTGTTGAACCGTGAGGTCCGTGACTAAACGGCGCTGGTTCGGCAGATTAATAAATTCCCCTTTCGCTGACACTTGCTTAACAAAGATGTAGTTGTGTGCGACAGCGTAGATGGCAAATATAGCTGGATAGACAATCCTGTCCTGTCAAGTTGCTTTTCGAGGACTTGTCGTTCACCCGTGCCGAACGTCTGACCCTGGAGTACGGTGATACAATGAAGTTTGCACGTGTTATCGCCCTAATCCAGGCGTTTTTGGCTTGTTCATCTTGCGGAAACCTGAACATATGGTTTTTAGGCCACGATTTGTAATTGCTCCGGCAATTGGGCGCGCAGCACTTATTAGGCATAACCTGGCACGGGCATAATTTTTATTCCGCGGCAATGAAGGCTAGGCGCCCACACAACTGCAATCACAGCACAAGCGCGGAGCACAAATCTAGCGCGGGCCGTCGATGACCTAGCGCTAACAGTCATCACCGATCCCCGTTTCCCCACGAGACTGGGCACGTCGGTGGCTAGAGACACAACCCCCGATCTTGCCCTTATCAAAAATGTAGAGCAAACAACATGGGGTAACAAGCAAGAAAACCTGGGCAGCGATCACTTCATCATTAGTGTTACCCTTCAGGTCAGAGCCCCCCAGGCCAGGGAATTTAAAGCGACGGACTGGGATGCTTTCCGTAAGCTCAGAAAGGAGGACACTGGCAAATACGCCAGCTTCAGCGAACTCCTCGTGACACTCAGAGCAGATGTTGAAAAGGCCACAAAATCTATTCAAACCGAGCTCGAGGTTTCCAGGATGGACCCGCACCTCGCACATCTCTTGGAAGCTAAAGCCTCTATTTTGAGGCGATGGAAAACACAAAGGCTTAACCGGAGGTTGCCAAGGAGGGTTGCCGCACTTAACAGGGAGATTGAACAGTACTGCACCGAGTTAGCTAGGCTACAATGGGATGAAATCTGTTCAGCAGTCGATGGGCGCATGCGCACAGGCGGAAAATGGAATCTCCTTAAACACATGTTAGATGACACGCAAACCAAAAGCAATCAAAGACAGACATTGTGCCGCCTCATTCACAGGCACAAACAAGAAGGAGGAACCGAACAAACGCTCTCAGACGAGGTAGCCAATAGATATCTCCCGCTAGGCGCAGCACACTCAGAGGAATATCCCAACATCGAATGTGACACGGTAAAGGAGCTCGATGACCCCTTCACGGAGTCCGAAATCAGAGCAGTACTTCACAACTTAAATAGCACGTCGGCCTCAGGTCCGGACGGCATCTCAAACAGACTGCTAAGGAACCTGGATGATAGATCAATTGAGCTGCTAACAAAAGAAGTTGTGCAATCCATCAGGATTGCACAACTCAAGTCAGATGAGTTCGCACTAGGGGCCAGAGGCACTCCCCAAGGAGCAGTCATCTCCCCCTTACTGTTCAACATAGTCATGAAGGGCTTGTCGGAAAGGCTCAGATCCCTTCCTAATATAAGCCACTCGCTATACGCAGACGATATCACGATTTGGTGCCCCGGCGGATCACCCGCAGAGGTAGAGCTCTCGCTACAATCAGCCCTAGACGCAACGGAGTCCTACCTGGAAGACACAGGCCTCCAACTATCCCCAAACAAATCTGAATTGTTACTTTACAGGCCGGCCAGGCAAGGTGTTAGGGGACTCACCCCCCTAAACCAACTTCCCATATCCCTCTTTGCAAGAAACTGGCAGCCCATTCCTCAAGTCGAATCTATCCGAATCCTAGGATTACTGATTGACGCGCGTGGATGTAATGCCAAAACGCTCACGCGCATCACGGCGAAAACCGAGAGCATGCTGAGACTAGTTGCTAGAGTATCCGGACGAAAGAAGGGACTAGGTGAAGACAACCTCCTCAGGATCCATCACGCTTTCCTAATGCGCCACATCAATTATGGAGCCTCGGCCCTTAACCCGACCAAAACCGAAAAGAATAAGCTTAACATTCTCATGCGCAAGAGCATCAAAAAGGTACTCGGGTTACCAGTAACCACTTGCTCGGACAGGTTAAGCAAACTCGGTATGCACAACGACGTTGATGAAGTGATCGAAGCGCAGGTCAGCGCTCAGGTAGTCAGGCTCTTGTCAAGCAGGGCAGGGAGACACATCCTAGGCGAGGCCTGCATGGCTCCAAGAATACCCAATGAACGGAAAATCACATTATCCAGGGAGGCACGGGCAACCTTTGTGGTCAGCCCATTCCCTCGGAATATGCACCCGCAATACAATGTAGGGAGGCGAAAAGCCCGAGCACGGGCGATATTATAGAAGGCCAGCGAGAATCAAGATTCGACTGTCTTTGTCGACGCGGCTCAGTACGGCAACTCTAGCGCGTTCGCGTTGGCAATCATTGACGGCAAAGGGGAATTGCACTCCTCGGCCTCGGTTAGGTTTGCTTCGAGTAGAGTCGCGGAACAGGTCGCCATAGCCCTGGCCATGACCGACCCCTCGCGCACGAACGTTTTCACCGACTCACGAGCGGCCATCAAAGCTTTCGAATCGGGTAACCTAGCCCAAGAGGCTGCCTCCATTCTGGAAAAGAGAACAAACCCTGGCACTCACTACATCTCTTGGTTTCCCGCCCATATGGGTGCGGACGTTCATCAGAACATTCCTAACCTCAACGAGCTTGCCCATGACCGTGCGTAAGATCTAACGCGCCGCGGCGGCATGGAGGCCCTATGGGGACAGGATGAAATCCAGCAGAACGATCCGCTCCTTACTTTTCACGAGATAACATCTCACTATCGGCTTGGCAGAAGGGCCTATCCTCTTCCTCACCCGAAGTTAGACAGGTCTCAGTCAGTTTCACTTAGAATGCTCCAGACTGGCTCATTCCCCTTGCTGGGCTTTCTCAGCCGTATCTACACAGACGTCGATACGAGCTGTCCGGACTGTAATGAGATCTATTGTTCCTTAGCGCACATGCTCTGGCAATGCCTCGCGTTACCTAACGGCCCTCTATCCAGCGAAGCCGACTGGGAAGAGGCACTCCGAAGCCCATCGCTCCAGACACAACTAGAGGCAATCCAGAGGGCCCGGGAAAGGGCGGAACATCACGGTATTCCTGCCCCGACTTGGACGCGGCCAGCGGCTTCCGCGGGTCCCCGATAGGGGCCTCCGCTGAAGCTCCTCAGGATCAAATAAAGTTCATTGTCTGTCTGTCTGTCTGGAAGCATGTCGCAGCATGCCAGGACTTTTTAACCCCGTAGCTATGCAAGGAGCGACAAGGTTCCCGCATCTAATCGCATTGTTGTCGCCGCCGTCTTCTGCGCGGTCTTCTCGGAATAGCCGGGTTTATCCATTCGATATCTTCCACGCCTCATTTTCAACACAGGTCCGCTCGTGGCTTGGCAAAGCGCTGCACGGAGCCTCTACGCGGGCCTCTTTTGCGTGAAGTAGGTTGGGGGGGGCGCTAAGGAGCAGCCGGAAGGCCTTAAGTTTTATGACGTCATGACGCTTTATGACGTCGTGCTACTTGGACCGAAATTTACACTGTCAAACCCGGCGTGATGAACGCGGTGACGTGAAGATCACCGTGGCTTACTCGACAGCATCCCTATTAGCTTCTGTGGCAGTCGGCCAACGTGGCATGACACCATGGATTGAAGTGCACAGGCCTAGTGCTTCTAGGGGGCGTTGGCAGAACGTTGGGAGCGCCTCACGGAGGCGTCAGTTCACATATTGCCTCTAAGCGACTCCATGAGATACACTCCTACATTGCCATCACCCTTTTGTACAACTTCACCTTTTTGTTCACTCCAAGCACACTCCTGGGCCCCATTGAACTGCGTCATGTTCATCATCATTGCACGTGCAACTGTGTCAACACCACACGGCCAGGGAAACACACAGCTGCGTTTGAACGGCTGATTTGAATTTGTCCAACTCAAGCCTTCCCTTGACATTCGGTTCAGCTCATCCACAAATGGCTTTAAAGAACAATTCATATCAGGCTTCTGCTCGCCAAACCACAGGCGTGGCAGCAAGACTTGCTTCACGCGATATTTAAATGGTAGTTGATTAACTTGCAGCTGAAGTGGCCAGATGAAAAACCTTAATGACTCCAAAAGTGGAACCCCATCTGTGTTTCACAGCACAGAAATGTCATAAGTTTCCATCCCAAATTCATTGTAACCTTTACTTTGCGTTATGTCACTCACATCCCAGTTTCATTCCTTTTCTTTAATTTGAAGTAACGTGTTTTTGGGCTGCAACAAATCACGAATTTGTCATTAGATATCCGTGACAAGGAAGTAATGTCCCTCTTTTGTCATCTCTTCAACACTGGACTGTTCGTTGCAGGAAGTGCAATGTAACTGTGCTGCTGTGCCTGGTTTCCCAAGTAAAGCCTTATCCGTTTTACAATAGAAAAACATTTGTGGTCTTTCCATACCTCCACTAAACTCCTTAAAGAACAAATGCCTTGTTGTTGGAAATGATGACCCATGTTTCAAATGTTCGTCAACCACTGTGAAAATGCTTTCGGTTTCCTCCGTGCTGGTACAGAGGCGTAGGCCGTGGCCCGTATGTAGCAGCGGGCTTTCCGCGCTGGTTATCCGGTACCCTGGGAATACGTAGCTCTCCTGAAAAATAAAAATTATGACAAACAACATAAGAACAGTGCGCACTCACAATTTCACTCTGCTCTTCACCTCAAAACAAAGTTCATGCTTGTCAAATGTTACAATATTATTGTAAACTGTACGAATCTTTAGAACTTGTGTGCAATTGTCATTTTGACTACGATATTTAAGGGTTCATCAGATAGCCAGAATTCATCTGTCTTCTGCAACTATGGCAGGCCTCATAATCAATAGTGTCGTTTCGGCACATAACATCCAAGAATTTAATTTAGTAACGCAAAAAAGTTTCGGATCTTTCGAGTCCAACATGGCATTGGATCTGCATGTTCTTGCTTTTCCTTTTGCTTGGATGCCTGATGCAATGATAACAGACTTATTGAACATTATCAGGCCTGCGCGGACAATGGCCAACACTCGTGTCACGTAAACGTGCCCTCACATTACAACCCCTTAAGTGAATATGCCTTTCTGACTAGTGCATTTGATTTGCATTCTAACTGCGCTTTACGAGCTTCAAGAATGTCGAAGATTTGTGAAATAAACGCCGATCGATAAACACTGATAATATCAAGGTAAAAAGCCCCCTCCCGTAGCAGCATTATTTTTACCCGAAGGTGAACCCAAAGATACCAGACATAGGAGGTAAAACTGTTTGGCGTATCCAATACTTACCGTTGCAGTCCCTTGGGAAGCGGGAAAAACTGTTTCCGTCGTGGTCGTCACCGTCACTCGAGGCGGAAGTGCTGACAGATGATATCGAAATTGCATCGTCAGCTACACCAATAACGTCGTTCGAGACACCGCTGTTTTGGTCGTCGGTGTGTTGCCTCAGGTCGTCTTGAGAGCACGTGTCCGCACAGTCCGTGCTTCGGAGTGGCGAATGTGGCTCCGGCGACCAAGTCCTGACAAGCGGCTCGACCGCGTCGGAACGATGTCAGCTACGTTTGAACCGATACTTGGCGCTGACGCGTATGTCGACATTAGTATCACGCAGGTGCTCATTATAGCGCTGGCGAGGACGCATGGTGAGCACTTCGTCCAGGCAGTCAGCGACAAACTAGTAGCACGGACAGCACCGCCTGAAACACGTGAAGAACAAGTGCGGTAGTGGAGCGAGTGGCGCAGAAAAGCGTTCTCCCTCCACGTGAGCCGCGGCGAGTGAACAGACGCAACTATACGTAAAGCATCTGCTACATACAGGACGCTCACCACCCTCCGATAGCACATGTGTTCGGCGCTTCATTTCAACAGCAAAGTAAGACTGACATTAGTTTGCCGCATGCATATATCTGAGAATTGGTTTATACTGCGACATGTTTAATTCCTCTGTCATTGTCAAGAGTTGTCATTTTCTGCTAGCGAGTTTACGTACTTCCATTTGGTTTCTTGTAAGGTGGCGATTTCTTTGCATGAAATCTAAACAACTATTCATGCCCGCGTAACCTTTACTGCGCTTTTTAACCCTTTCAGCTTGCTAAGCACACTATTTCAGTGTAGTACGTACTGATCTGCGCATTTTATTATATGCACTGTAATCGTGCTGGCAGGCACTTGAAGTTCATTACAATAACTAGAACTCTCCATTTCAGCTCGTGTAAAACTACCGTGAGGAGAAAGCGAAATTATTCGTTTAAAGCGAAAGCTAGACTGGAATAAATACATGCGTCATCAAAAAACATTATTCATACGCCACAGTGAACCCATTCGAGCGCGTTTCATTTTTCGTGATTGCCGATCCATAACAACTATAAGTACAAAAATACAGAAGCAAAGGTTTTCATGGATTTGTAAATTATTGAAAGCATAAAAAAGGTGTAGTAATAAAGATAGGAAAGTGCCATGCTAAATAGCTGCTGGCCTCGATACCTATAAAAAGCTTTACAGAGCTACTTTGTGGCCCGTGCATCTAATTAAATGCCGCGTAAGGCGCCTGCTTTTTATTCAGTTTTAACTGATGAAAACGTGTGCAGTTGTATTCAGTGCAGCTAACACACTGTTGCTAGGTAAGCCTAGCCGCGATTCCTTCAAAGCCTCCATTAGATGTGGCGACTGTGGGCCTCTTCGCGCTACGTCACGGGAGGTGTGCTAAGGCCTTAGTTAGTCCAGAGGGTGTTGGCACAGGCCGGCTGTCTAGGAAGCGTTGGCTCTGCTCTGTCGAGGAACGCGCGCAGGAAGATTGAGGGGGACGCGGCATAGCGGCAATTCCGACTCTCATCACGCAAAGCTGGAGTGCTGTCGCAGCAGCAGGCTCTCCCTTCACACGGTCTGCCCTGTCGAGGCACGCTCTTGACGTGGTATCGGGGCCAACGGAACTGTGAGCTTAGGAGCCATTTCGCTGCTACAGAGAGAGAGGTAGGCTCTTTTCCTCAATGAACCATTTCAAGATTTCGCATGAAAATCTTTTTTCTTCGTCAGGGCAACGTAACAGGGACCTCTGAAAGAACTATGCCTGGAAATACACCCATTAGACGCATGAGTGATTGTACTGTGACTGGAGACACCGCGTACTGTGCCACGGGACGGGGGCCACATTTAAGTCAACTAAGGTTTCACCACATACAAAGGGTTTTTGTTGGCGAAGATTATTTACAGAAATCACCATTTATGCCACACAAATTAGACATTGGCCTCACGCACACTGCTCAGAACGTCTCGATCTGAATCGAACCGAGTTACGCCTGCACACTGCAGACACAATTCAACAATTTTAAGGGTGGTTTCATTTTAATTCCCACTTCGCCTACTTACTTACTGGACAAAGCAATTACGATCACAGGTTTGCTGCATGATGCCTTTCACGGCGCACCTCTTAGGCACCAGTTCGTACGTTGAGTGACGGCGTACCTCATTGCCATACCTCATAACGGAGCGAACGAGTAGAACGAAAGGTGAAAATGAATGCAGATTTCAACGGGAGATGAAAGAAGAGAGCACGAAGAGAAAGCCAGAGGAAGTAGCTACCGTTAAAGAATGAGGCGGAAAGCGGGGGAGGAGCGGTCTGCGCATGCGCTGAATTGCTGGCGGCCACGGCATCCGCAGCGGCGTGGGCTATCTCATCTGTGCTTACGAGGAAAGGGTAGGGAGGCGTGAAGTGGCGAGGGCTAAGCTCATCTGTGGCGTCAGCTGCTCAAGTCAGGCCGTAGTATTAGCGTGTGTAACTGCATCACTGTCCTTGCAAAGGGTGAGCGCGAGCGGCTACGAGTGCCTATTCGATCCGAAGACCGAATCAAATAGTACACTATTCAATTCGTTATTCGAAAGTTTCGATTCTTCGCACACCCCTATCAGTTAGCGATAATAAATAATTACGTATATTGCAATATCATACCATATTATGTGATATCATGGGCGCTATGCCGCAAAGCTATTCCAAACTTTTCTATTTCAATGCTGCAATCAGACCTCCACCGTTGGTCAAAAACATTTTGAACCACCCCCAATTCGCCTGTCTGTCACGCGACGTCAGGAAAACCGCGTTAGCTCCCCATCTGATATGACGTGAACACATTGATTACGCATGACTGGAAAGAACAAAAGTAAAACAGTTGTTTATGATTCGACGCCGTTTTGCCATAACAGCTCTGCTATTGGTCAAATGTTTTCGGGCGATATTCACTTCACCTGCCTGTCCCGCGACGTCACAAAACCGCGAGAACTCGCCACGTCAAAGTGACGTGTAGGCGTTAAAGGTGCATTAATATGCCGAACAAAACTGAGTTTCTTCTGAATACGCCCAGGTTACCCCGTTCCAAAAATAATAAAAGATGGCTGCCGCCGATGGCTCAAGTACTGGCTACTCGCACCAGACGGAAAGCATGGCTTTGACTTGCAAAGAATAAAGGTTTTTGTGTGGCCGTGTAATGTTTTCGAACACTTTCGGCATGTTTACAACCTCGTTCTGCCAACTATTGTTTGCTGAGGAGCCGTTTTATCGGCATTCTCAACATTCAGCTGCGTGCCGTCACGATTTTCCACCAGCCACCGCAATATAACCTTGGGGAAGCATGCCAATCACAGACGCTGGCACCACCCGCTTCATCCCGTTGTCTATCTTCTGTTCACTGGCTCGGCCCCAGCGAATCCCTCTCCACTTGAGCGTGCTGCTCGGCTCTTGTCAGCCAATTAGATAAGACAAGCGCCTCAATGTAGGCAAAATTATCCGTTTTTAAAGCAAGCAACACTGACCTCCTATAAAGGAGGAAAGCGTTTTATTGGTCTACTCAGGCAACCCTGCGGGTCACCGCCCGATGCTTCCTTCTTGCATTACGCAAATTTGACGTCCGGAGATTAGAACGAAAACGTATTGAAATAGTTCTGTTTTATAGGACCCATATCACGAAGTAGAGCTGGGATTTCAGGGACATGGTCGGGCTCCAGACATATCCGCACGTTAGTGTGAGCTCCTTAGATGCCTTTATCAAACTGCCGGAACTTGATTTTCAGCAACTTGGTTATCCCGAAATGTCGAATGTTTACGTTGGGCACCCGAAAAAATTCTAGATGGTCCACATTCTTAAGATTTCCTGTTTACTGGGGTTTATTGGACAGGATTGTGCTCGCTGTGCCTTTTAACTGCTGGCAATTTCTGGCCTTGGCAGGGAGCGCTAGTTGTTTACTCTGCCTATATGCCCATGGCTTCCGAAATAATTGTTCTGTAAACTTTTCTTAATGCCACAAGTGTACAAGAACTAAGAAAGTGCCGCATTTATTTTATGTGCGTGCAGTTACGTATGGCTCCAGCCACATTACTTCATGGTGGCCTGCTTTTAGAACAGTTTCACATAGGAAGGTTTACCTTACCGCCAACTGCATGTTTCGTTCGCTTGAGGCACTGACGAACAAAACGTAAGAGGTGTTGCCGTAAATGTATCCGACTATTGTATTCCGGCAGTAATAGTTATTGCCTTCTGTACATCAGGCACGTACGCAGGATTTTTTTTCGGGGGGGGGGGCCCAACCCCAGGTTGCTTTTCTATGCAAATTAGGGGGGGGGGATTACCTTTACTAGTACAAATGTGAATAACGCCCACCATTCGCCATAAAAACGCATAAAACCACAAAAGAACAAAAATAAGGTTTATTTTACACGTACGCCTGTGCGATTCACCTCTCCTTTACTTGACAAACAAAGAACTATGTTAATTGGACTCGCGCAGGAAAGAAGCACCAAGAACAAATAAAGAAGCAAAATTAAAATAAAGATTACGTTAGTGAAATAGGGCTGAAAAAGCAGCAGTTGGCCACAAAGGCAAACGGACCGCGCGTAGTTAGGTTACTCCGCCAGCCAATCACAGAAGCCAACAAAATCATCGTCATGCGGTCTTTTCAAAATGGCGTCGTACTTGATAACTCCGGAGCGTCTGCTGCTCGTAAAGAATCTTTTCATCGGCAGAAGCAATGAGGTGTGCTACAGACATGGACAAAATGTATGGAGTCTTCGAAGTCTGCGCTGCTGTTCATTTCACTGCTGCGCCCGTTTTACTCATGAAATTTCACTGCCAACCGAAGTGAAACTTCACAACAAATAGTTGTAGCGAAGCAAGCATGTTATTTCAGTTCAATAAAGAATTAGGAATTCGCCATTCCGCTATAATAGGCGAGGAAAAATGTATAAAATTACGCGCTAATAATTTTATTTTTGTAGTTACCGCCTTATTTGGGTAACAGAAAAAGTTTCAAGTACGAAATATTTGCAGCTTCGCGGAGGAACAGTGGCTGGCGGTCATGAGGGTGTGGGCGGGGCTTCATTGCAGACTTCAATTGTATGCGACTGTAGTAGCGTTTTTTGAATTAGCTCTGGAAGAATTATACAGAAATATACATTTGCGGAACACTCACAGTTCTTTTGTATCCCTCGTTTACTGCTCTAACAAGTGCCACAACCAACTCGTATTGTTATTTGGGAAATTACGTAATGATGCGTGGCCGCCAGTCGCGTACAACCGCGGAAAGCGCAGGAAGCTGCGATTCTAGACGTAATGCGCCCACCGCGAAAGGTTAGAAAAACACCTACATAAGCACAGCAGAGAAGTGGCTACGTTGGTCGGCTCTAATGATAACTGTAGAAGCGCCATTCAGAACACACGGAATTGTCCTCCATTTCCGGCGGCGTTTTTTCTGTTTCCTTTTTAAATAAACAGGTGTTGATCCATAAATATATTCATAAACAATGGCTAAACTTGTTAATTTTCGCTTTTCCTGCCTGTTTGGCTGTTGTCTCGGCCCTCTCCCTTAGTAGATCACTTAATTTCTCAGCTCCTTGAGACTCTTGTTTCCAGTTGCCAACTGTACAGCACGAAAAGTGCTCTACAATTAGGGAAACACCAGATCAATTAACGGGCGACAGCCATATTGCCTATGAGTTTAAGGGTTATTGCAGGATTTGATGATGGATGCTTTCTCGCATTATTTTATATTCCACCTTATCTAACCCATATCACGGGCATATGGTTCCGAGGATCTGTCAGCGTCGCGGCGAGCCGTCACTCGAGCAAATAATGAAACAAAAAGAAAAGTTAAACGCAATTGTAATTTTCTCTGGCCGCAACTCGTTCCACGCTCATACAGACCAGCTGACCACGAACTGAATCCCTTTCCTGGTTCCTGGATCAGACTAGACGAAGAAGGTTGAACTAACGAAGCAACAACGATGCGCGTGACCGTTGAATAGATGGTGACAACTGAATGCATCTCCAGTTAATCGCGCGGGCACCGAATTGTTGAGGAAACTGGCCTTCACATCGCAGGAGACGCCGATAACTACCGCCATCCAAAAGCACTGAAAAAGGCAACAAAATGTTGACCACCGAATAGCTGTCAAGTCTCAACATTGATTTGGCGGCGCTTTAGGAATGTGTGTGAGAAGTGGTGGCGTGGGCGGAGAGAGGGGGGGTGGGTATGCGTCCTAATTTCGGGGGGGGGGGGGGGCCCGGGCCCCCCCGGGCCCCCCCTTGGGTACGTGCCTGCTGTACATGTTAGTGTTTGCGGCCCGGGATTCCATACTAGACTAGAGAGTGAAGACACTCAAGAGTTATTGATGGGGGACTGCCTATCAACTCGTGCACTGTTGCACCAGGCTAAGTACATGCCAGAAACAAAACCATCTCTTTTCGGCCGCAACACACTTCTCTCCTTCTTCCGTAGAAGCATGATCGGTGCTTGACATGTGCGGGGACGCTGATGTCGCTTCGAGAACCATCGATAAGTATGAAATAATACAGAGTTCAACTACAAGGCTACAAGCAGCAGGCCTATAGGCAGAGGCGCAGCTTGAAAATTGAAATTCTATAGCAGAAAGGTTGAATTGTCCTCCTGACGGGAGGACTCAAAATTGAAATTCTATAGCAGAAAGGTTGAATTGTCCTCCTTACGGGAGGACTCAACAGGCGGGCTGGTATTGGATGGATGTGTTTGTGAAGACAACGAATAGTGATTACGACTTGGACTTAAAAGGAGCACAAATATTGCTTTATTTCCATCTCTAATTATACGGAGCTTTTTTTCTCCAGCGGACTTTTAAGATTACGTTAAAATAATAAAGACACAGGTTAAACGCGCAGCGGCTTGGGATATCCCGCACAAATAATTCCAATAGTAGCGAATAAAGCACAGTATGTCTTGGTAGAAAGAACACGATAAGCATTTAGATGTCAATAAAAACTAACTAAAGCATATTTAGATTCTTCATTCGCTGTCGCGGAACGTGCGTCAATTTCTCGGTATTTTGTGTCCGGAATTCGCGCAGAATTCACGAATGTTCCTGTCCAAGTTTCTCTCACTCTAATCATGGTATAATGTACTTATAGTTAGCCGTTTAGCGTCCTCGATCATTTTATACGTCTTATGCTCAGAACCCTGCTGATGACTTCACCGCCCTACGCAGACAGCATGTCGCTCAGATGTCGCATAAGCTATGTCTGCTAGGCCGACGCTCCTCCAGTCAATCTTGTTCTAGCTTTTCTGCATGCACTATCTGTATGCACTATCGCTCCGCTCTTCTATTAAGCAATGTTTCTGTCAATATTGCTCATTTACATATAGAGCATAGTTTCCCAGCTCATACGAAGTGGGTCAGGGACGCTTGCTGGGCATGCGAACAAGAACGTCAAGCGAAACCTTGAACAGGTCAACTTATCAAGGCAGTGAATTATCAGGAATACATGTTTATCATTTTTATGCCACCCTTTACGTACCAAGCGAAGCATGAAGACGCAGTTTGAATTCGACCGGTTGGTGGCACGTGGAGCCCGACTAAGCAGCACAAAAGTAAGCGCGACACCAAGAACGGTTGTCGCCCTTTGTTTACTACACAGTAGGTGGTGCATGTCGCTAAAGCCTGGAAACGCCGACGCAGATAAGACAGCCACAGAAGTTTTAAGAAGCATGAATATTTTTGTGTTGGTACATTTGAGGGCGTGCTGAAAACAGCCCGCATAATATACGAAGCTAAAAAGAGACGTGCCTCTCTCCACATGGCATAGTAATTTGTGTTTGATGCTTAAACTATGAAGCGAGGACACAAAGAAAAGGCTGGCACGCAAACCGCCTTGCGTTTCCGCCTTCCTTCTAAATGAAATCGACTAAATCGCAATAAACAGACAAGGGGTGAATAGCGAACAGAAACGCAATAGGGTACTTGCAATTCGACTTTATTTGGAGTTACAATGAAAACTTTCTTTAAAGTCCTCGTCCGAAGTTCTTGTGCTCGACTCTAGTTTCTGTTTCTTAGCAAGATGACAGCGGTAGCTAGCTTATTTATTGTGCACTTGTGTATGATTCACATCGTCCTGTATTTCTGCTGTTCCTTTCGTTTCACGAAAAGTCTCAGAATACTTATTTTTGGCAGCCTTTCCTAAAGTTTTCTTGACATTATTTACGACGTTTCGAATCGACAACATTTTTTTCCACCTCGAACCACTTATCTCGGTATGCCGCGCATCAGTTGGTAGCGGAGAGAGAATAGGAATGGAGAAAGAGCTTTGCATAAAAGCATGCGAAATTGGGGTATTGTTGTCTGGTCTGGCATGACTACAGATCAAATATCGTATAAGGACGGACAGACATCAGGAATCGAACCATTTTTAGATCCGTCGTCCACTCGTCGACCTCCATTTTTTGTCATCATGCCATTGATCTCACTCCTTGCTTCTCATGCCGTCGTCGTCATCCCATGATCGTCATTTCGTCCACCTAATCCCCGCATTCTCTCGTCGTGTTCTCAGCAGATTTACAGTGAAAAGCTAAATATAGATTGCTATGTACCACGTACTGAAACCGCGATTTAATTATAAGACACGCCATATTCGGGAACTATCATGGAATGCTTTAGCGTGCAAAAAAATTTAAGTAATAAAACGTTTTATACTCCGCTCCATCGAATTTCAGCTGCCGCGGGTGGAAACGAATATACAACCTCGAGCGCAGTAGCCCAGCGCGAAAGTTGCGCCAGGCGTTCGTGTTGTCCACTTTATTCTTGTTTCCTGTCTGCACGCCTCACCTGTTTTTTCGCATTAGGAATCCTTACCAACGAGCTCAGCTTTCTGTCGTTCTAAGCTCAGAGCCATGGCGACTGAGCTAAAGCGGCGGGTTCACGCCAAAGCTCTCGCTTGAATTTGGCGACCACGAATGGATACGTTTGCTCGTTTAGTAGCAAGTTATCTGGGAGACACGATAAATAGAATACAAAAAATTTTCGCATAGTGTCACGCCTACCTTTGCGCAGCCATGCTTCCTACCTCTTCGCAGTGGTGCCCTCGCATAACATCGCACATATCCATCATTCAGTTGAAGTAATTCATCCTCAAAAGATATGAAAATCCTTGCACGATGTTTACAGTTTGAATTTGCCAATACCGTGCAGTACGACATCCGTAGATATTTCTGTTTTTCAGGCTTTCTTGCAACTCAATTGGTGCGGCTGTTTATTTCGCTTGCTGCTTACATATTTCATGTTCATATCCTGACTTACCGATCGAGCACAGAGTAATTCTTACAACGGCCTTCATCAAGTATCTCGCGTCCCTCCTCCCCATGTGAGCACCTATGTTTACCCCGGCATGGCACAAATGGATCACTAAGCTGTATTCAGATGACGCGACGCACGACTCAATCCGTTGACGAGTGTCATGGAAACGCAAAGCTGCATCAAGTGGTGGCCGCTCGTGGCTAGTCTGCTACTTCCCAGCGTGCACGTTGATTCAGTGTCATTGAGTCACGGCTTGATCGTCGTCGATTGAACCAGCAAGCCATCGCGTAATGTGAGTCTATCTTTACGCGGCAATGTTACGAATATATTTACAAGCATATATTTCCAGGTAAAAGGTTGTAACGCTTGTGATCATACAAAAGTTCAACTTTAGGCCTGACGATGGTGACGCTTGTACCTATGGGGCTCACACGCTGCAGCGTTCAACCGAACAAGTTGTGCCACCGAAGGAGTGGTACGGTTCTGCTCTGTCGTCTAGAAGCGAGCAAGCGCGTGGCAGAAAGCATGACACTAGCTGCGAATCGTAGCGGCTACATTGAACTATTGTCGGTAGCTTTAATGCTGAGTTGGTGTGGCGTAATGCTTCGAAAAAATAGTTACAAATGCATTCACGGGAGGCGGCCATTTATAAATTGTTTTGGATGTCCTAAGAAAAAGCCAAGAGTGCGCCAGGCCTTTGCGGCATGGAGGGAACGTATGGTAAAGAAAAATAATTTCGTGCCGTCGCCATGCTTTTACAAGGATTCGAAATGGTGATTCCATGTCTTTAACTTAGTTAGTGGCATATGGTGATGCGCTATTATTTGTGATAAGAGCTGTTCGATGCAAGGCTAACACTTTCTTCAGCTGCCGTTGTCGTCGCTTCTCCTTTTCCATCAGATATGGGACGCCATAGATGTTTGTACTTGGAGATCAGACTTTTTGTACAGAATATATACATCGACAGCTATTTACAGTGAGTCTAACGTAACAACTGTACTGATCCGATTGTGCATAACAACCCTCGTACGTCAAGATGCTTTGGTTATACCAGAACTGGCACCTTAACTCGGCAGAGCCGAAAGTGCAGAGTGCCTTTCCCTCATGAAAATAGTTATGTCCTTCATGTTTACTCTATGTTTCCCGATGTTCACATAAGGAAATATCGTTTATGTTTCCTCCATGTTCAAATTTCGCCACTGCTTTTGTTTCCTTCATGTGTCCTACCTTTATGTAATATTTTTGTTACCGTACTTTATGTTCCCTCCATGTTGATCTTGGCCACCCCTTTTTTGTTTCGCTGACCCGCCGTGGTTGCTCTGCGGCTATGGTGTTGGGCTGCTGAGCACGATGTCACGGGATCGAATCCCGGCCGCGGCGGCCGCATTTCGATGGGGGCGAAATGAGAAAACACCGGTGTACTTAAATTTAGGTGCACGTTGAAGAACCACAGGTAGTCGAAATTTCCGGAGTCCTCCATTACGGCGTGCCTCATAATCAGAAAGTGGTTTCGGCACGTTAAACCCCATAATTTAATGTTTCGCTCGTGCATGCTTCCTTTCTGCATCCTTTATGTTACCGCACTTCAAGTTTCCTCGATGTTGAAATTCGGCCACTGCTTTTATATTTCTCTCGTGTTTCCTTTAGGTTACCATACGTTATGTACCCTAGATGTTAAAATATGGCCACTGCTTTTGCCTGTATGACGCATCTAGTGGATGCTTGTGAACAGGAACAGCTGCTTGTGAACAGGAATTCATGCAATACTGTCGCAAAAGGATTAGATTATTAGACTCCCTATCAGACTGTGAGGTTGCCTATGTAAACTGATGGAAAAGATTATAGACGCCAGGCTTCAGTTGTAGAGAGAATGCACAAACGCACTACCGGTAAATATGGTGGATTTCTGCAGACGCTGGTGTTCGGTGCATGCTATTTTAGATCTTGTAACATACTTAGATCATGAGAGGAGCTGTGGAAGAATCTCCATTGGAGTGTTCCTAGACATAAAGCATGCATTTGACACAGCGAGTAACACTCACGTATACATGGGTAAATATAGTTTGCATTCTGGGCCGAACGCTAAGATGGATTGCGTATTTCTAAAGAGACAGGGAAATTTTGGCTGATGCTGCTGATCACAAAAGCACAGAACATAAAGTGAACCTCCGCAAGGTAGTGTACTCAGTCCATTTCTGTTTAACTATGTTATAGCTGAATGACCCCGTATCCTGCCTGCTACCATAAATTATTCGCTATATGTAGACGACTTGTGCATATGGGCCCCCCACTCAAGTACTCAAGCAGTTCAGCAAAAGTTACAAGCTGGCCTAACAATAATTCTTGATTTTTTAAAAGCAGAGGTATGATTATTACACACGAAAAAACTCCTGTACTTCACTTTACGAAGAATTGCCTCAAAAGGCTCCAGCTAGTGCTAGACTCTCAGCGTTTGCAACTTGTGCGACAACATTATCATAGAAAGACGGTTATATTGGCTTCCAAAATAAAAGGATTAGAGGAGAAAGTCAACTCCCTAATCAATATTCTTTGACGATTTGCTGGAGTGGTAATTCCACCTCTTCCTTATTACGCACTCATTCGGCGATGATTAGACAAAGAACAGCATACTCTGCTCCTCTCTTGCATGGAATATCGTGAAATCTATAGAAAATAGTTAAAAGATTGTTAACCAGATGCCTTCGCTTATGTCTAGGCGTTCCGCGTGCATCCGCCAGTGCTTTGGTAATTGCTCAGTGCCGCCAACCAGCTATGTACTAAGATTTACGGAAACTTGTCGATTTTTTTCGTTAGGCAACACAACACGCTATTCATCTACTATACCAAGACCTGCAGGATAGAACCGCTGCACGCATACGTGAAGATATACGGCGATGCAAAAACTTACTGCCTGCTTACGAATACTTGCACAACTCTTCACCCATGGCGACTAGAGATTCCAGAAATAGTGACTTCAATTCCTGGAATAGGTCGCAAATGTGATATGCCCGGAGTTACGATGAAACGGTTAACTTTAGCACATCCCTACACTACACAATAAAAGCCAGTTGAACTTTGCGCATGTTGTGTTTTCCTTTGTTCCACGTCCTGTCTTTGTGCGCACAAAAGTTTAATAAGAGCCATAATTGCACCAAGATGCCATTTAGCTCACATTTTTCTGCAAGTCATTGCACCCATGTTCTGAGGATAGGGTTTGACGACCTTGTTTACAATAAAAATGAATGCTTTTATACCATGAAGGCTGCTGTGGATGTCCAGGACCTGCATCTTTAGCTAATGTACAGCTAAGGACTTCTGCTGCACTAAATACGATATTTACCCAGCTATTTCTGTACGAAGTTGTGTAACTGTTGCGTGTTTCATGCGAAGCACTTTGCCTTTCTCCCATGCATAGCTGAACACTTCCCCATGTTAGTGCGATTAGTTAACAGCACAAAGCCTGGCGTATCTTAAAACCTCTGCTGCAAAAAAGAAAGCATGATCTAAATGACGCCAAATTCAGGTTTCGCAGCGTCACTTGCAAGATGCCTGGATCAGCGCATGATGGCACAGTGCTCAAGTTGTCCAACTTGTACCGGAGGAGATTCGAATTGTTGCCACAGGGAGAAAGAACCTTGTGCGGCTTCCATATACCATTTATGTTGCTTGGTGACTTTGCATACCGATTGTTGCCATGAATTTAAAAGTCTATGCAATGGCACTCTCTAAGGAACATGAGTCATTTAACGTTTACCACACTTCAGGGCGCAATCTAGTGGAACACGCATTTGGGCGACTTAGGGGACGATGGCGCATACTTTTAAAACGGGCAGATACCAGGTACAGGTTTATGCCAACCGTAATAGCAGCGACATATGTACTGCGCAATGTCTGTGAACAAAGGCGGGAAAGCATCACAAATGCATGGCTGTGAGCTGTTCAAGATATGGAGCAAAACATTTATGTGCAGCCGTCTAGCAGTCCTCAGCACCGCAATGCCGTCTATACTATGAGAGACTTTTTAAGCAGTACATGGCAGAAGAATTTCCTTTGTGCTCTGATTCATGGTAGAACATTGCTAAAGGCCAACATGTTAACATGGCAATTGTTAACACATTGTTAACATGCACCTAAGGGGAAGTACACTGGCCCTGTCTTAGACGGCGAACTGCAATGCGCCCATAAAAGTGAAAGTGGGAAACAGTTACTCATTCATAAACTTGCAACCTATTTAGAGATGACATGCTATGTGTTCAAATTATAAGGCGGTTGTGAGGAACATAAGAAGTTGCTAAGCTCCAGCTGTTCATCCCACCTTCAACATATCACATATGAAATGCGACAAAGTGTAAAAACTAGATGTTTATTGAGAACTGGAAGCACCCTTCTGTCTTCTAAATTCAGCTTAGATTTTACACACAATAGTAAAAAGGCAGCATTGCTTCTCTTTAAGCAATGAAAGTGACCGATACTTTCATGTAATACATGTAAAAAAATTAAACAGTAAATGCAAGAGTAGTGGATGCACTGTCTTTTTGTGCTACAATTGGTAAACATGTTTGTTACACAGGTGCCAAAAAAGCTAATTTGCTTAACTTTGGTAGGACATCCACAAAAATAATGTCTCTGTTGTCCACAAACTTTGGTAGTACATCCACAAAAAAAAATGTCTCCGCTGCAAAAATAACCACAGTGACTAGGCACCACAGCATCTTTTATTGTGATAAAATATACACAAAATATAGAGGCACTCTATAACGTCATTCATAACAAAAGAAATATGCAGACTGGCCCGACATCACAGGTTCTCTTGACTGTGTTAGGAGTCACAAATGACGTAGGCGCTTGACAGAGTGTGACACGCAGCAAACCAGAGGCTAGAGACAAGAGTTCTTTCATAAAATACAAAAATGTAGGCACTTTATGTAGGCAAAATATCACTAGAGGCTAGACGACACAGCTTTTCTTATCTCAGAGAGTACAAAAAAATGGAGGCAATGTATTCGCTCCAGCAAAACAAAGGCGTGAGTCGACAACACATTTCTTTTACGTGCGATAAGATAGATAAAATACAAATAAATGTAGGTACCATATAAAGTGTGACTCGTAGCAAAAAAATAGCCAGACGGGAAAGACAACCATCCTTTTCTATCTGATGAAATAGTAAGAAGTGTAGGCAATGCAATACGAGTGACCCACAGCGAAAATAGCAAGTGACTACAGTACAAAGAATGTCGGACAGCACGAGCTGTTTCCAGCACTTAGAAAAGCAGACTGAATATGAGCCACCTACAAATGAACCGACCCATAGCAAAAATATAACCAATGTCTAGGCACCACAGATTCCTTACTGAGATAAAACGCGCAACAATAGTATGGGTCCAGCAAAAGAAAATGTGAATGAGACAGCACCACGGACACACAGAAAAAACAACGAAAGTGACAACAGTTGTACAGTGCATGTGTGCAATTGTTCAAAGGAACATCAGAGTGCACCAGCTGTTTCTAGTACTCATTGAAACACACTTAATATGAGTCACCTATGAGTGAGGCGGCCTTGATGGGGTCGAGCCAGGAAAGTTTAGTTATGCTGGTATAATTTGCGTCGGAGTTTGAGCGTGACATGGCTGGAAGCCTGTATTATTGGAGGCCACCGCTGTTGTGACGGAAGGTCTTTGTACAGGAAAGTTGAACACTGCTGGCTGGTGGCCTGTCATTTGCATCTATTGGCTGAACACTTGTGACAAAAGGGCTTGAGTGCCTGAAGGAAGGACGATGTAACTTTTGCCATGAGTTGATTCATGCTATTCCGTTCCTCCTGTAAAAGCTGCCGCTGCTGTTGAAATATCATATCTGAATGCTGTCTTAAGAGCTCGGCACTTCTGTTTTCCTGATCAGCGAACAGTTCACGCAACTCCGAGTGCTTGCTGCGTCTGGTGCACTTCCTTGGTGGCTGTGAACAGCTGGCTTCTGGGGGTGCGCGCAAACACAAGGAGTTGAATAGTTTAACTTTGTCATAAGAAACCAGTTCCACTGCAGAACCTTTTGTTCCTTTCGCTTCTGATGTCATGGAAATATTAAGACTTGCTTGCGAAGAAAAAAAGGAGCGCTTTGGCTTTCCCTAATGTTCTGCGATTTCAGCATTCCAGATCTTGTGACCTCGAATTGTAGTGCTAATTCACTCAGAATTGTAGATATTTCTTAGCAAAAGTTTTCTATGCACAGCTTAAGACACTCCCATCAATTTTAGTAGCACGTCGCATTGCCCGAGTTAACGTTCACAAAATGTTTCCAGCGTTTTTAATTTCTTGCCCAGGTGAGCACGCAATAAGTTTGTTAATGGGCGTACCTGATTAAACGGAAAGGAACCAGCCACTTACAGAACTGTGTACTTCGGAACGTGTCGCCGTCGTCATCAGCTTCACTTGCACACGCGTCTGCGAAAAAAAAAAAAAAAAAACAGCCTTCTAAGTACACATTGCGCAGAGTATGCTGCTAGTTTTCGCATTTAATTACAAGGAGTCGGTGAAACAAATGCATATTAGGTATTACCTACAAAGGCACCATTACATTCAAGTTGCTTGCTTCCGCAGTTATGATGACCATGTCTGCAGTCGCACATATTAATTTACAGGCGCAAACATAGCTAGGCTTTTCCAACAAAGTGGCGAATGCCAGGCATGCAAATGACCGCAGATTCATTGGTAATGTCCATACGCCTAAACGCGAGCCTACAACGTTAGGACAAGGAGTTCGTAAATTCGCCAGCTGCCAACTGCAGCGGGATCTGCGGGCAGCATCGAGCGGTACACATAGGGATATCGATATCTTCGGTTGTAATCGCAGTTGGTAATCTTTTTCGCGGGAAGCATGTCTACATAACCCTAGCCCCCAGCGGTTTGTGTTCTCGCACCTTCTGGCCGCGCCTCTTAGCAGCTGGGAGCTGTCGTGTGTACGCAACGTTCACGCGAAGCTTTACGCGCTTCGTACGCACATACTTCGTCGATTTCGCACTATCCCAAATGCACGCGAGTGTTATGTTGACTTCGCTTTCGTCCGGCTCGCTGCTGTCGATTCCGTAATGCAGCGGTAGCCTCATAGGACGATGTGCGAGTATAGAATTCATTTCAGAAAGCCACTGCCAAGTGGAGTTTCCCGCGCCGCTCTTCCTTTGCTATAACAGCTCCCAGGGCACGTCAAAAGAAAGAGAAAGGTGTTCTACGCAACCAACTCTATGGCACAGGCCCAGAAAGGGAAAAACTAAAATTAGAAACCTACCTTATTGTATCCGGACTTCAGGTTTTTTCAGTGAGCCCGCAGTTGCTGCCAAGACCAATGGTAGCCGAGCGCGGCCATCTCAGCTTGTATTTTTTGAAAGTTTGCCTGATTTATCGGACGCGGGGATCCAGCAATTCCGTCATGTTCATATCACTAACTATATCTAAAAGGGATTCGCTTTCCTAGCACGTAAAGGAAACGCGAGTTGACACTTTCCCGCGGGCAACAGCACCGTGCGACAAACTTGCTTCTTCAGCCGCCATTTTGCTTTGATGTCTCGCAGTGCGGCAGCGGCCGCGCCGCTGGTTGGTTGGCCGGTTGTAATCTCGCAGCGAATGCTTTCCCATAATTCCTGATATTATACGCTTCTGTTACATGCGCCCATAGAGTTACTATGCTGACTGTAGAGGACAAGCTACCCATAGGGCCCATGCATTGAAATCGGGAACCGCAAGAGCGCTGCCATGTTGCTACGCGCCGAGGTTGCCAGCTCCTGAGACGCTTGCTAGACTTGGTGACAGTAGTCAGTTTTAATCAGGCAACCGTAGCAGCATGGCGTCTCGCTTCTAGAGTCTTGATGTGTGCGTGCAGCCGTGTGTTTGGGCTTTAGAAGTTGGTTCTTTATTCTATGTTGCGGAACGGTGTGGGTGTGGTCCATGTTGGCCGTACAGGTGGCAGTTATGCAACCGAGGGATGATGCTGTTGAAGTTTCCGCCGGTATGCGATTTTCAGCGGTGGTCACGCCTGTTGCAGGAGTGTCACTCGACGAGGTTACGAGCTCGAAGCTGTGGTCAGATTCTTCGTTGGCGTTCCTTAATTCTCTTCGCACGGGCGCGGTATGTTGCAAAAGCCGCTTTCGCTATCTATCACCGCGACGATAGATCGGGTTTTTTTATTATTATAAGTACTGATCCAGCTGTAGGGTACATGTAACCGACAAACGGAAGTCTCAGGAGAGCACCTGAGATTGTAATAAAGCAGGCGGCGCAGGAACTCCAGGGCACCCATGGGACAGTGGGGGGATCAAAGCTCGAAGCATAACGGTACGTAGCTTGGGGCCGCCGAGGCAGGTGTGTGCCAGGGAGTGTTCGCACGGACAGCTCCCCTGGCACGCGCAGCAGTGCCTCGCGAGGTCGAGATACTTTAAAGGCACCTGCGCCCATGATCTTTCTTTTGCCTCGGTGCAGTCAGCACGATTAATGAGAATAATATGGAGGGCATCCGGTGCAGTCGCGAATGCGTCATGGCAAGTGTAGCTCACGTCGCCTGGCGTGTGTAGTAATATCAGAGTTGGTTGTATGAACTTTATGCATAATACGCTTTGTTACGGTACCTTAACGGAATGGGTCTAGAGGACAGTGTTGGTATATTTTTTCGTACCGCCCTAATCCTATACCCCCCCTACAAACACACACAGATACCCCCCTTTTTTTATGTATACGTACAATTCCTTGCCATGACAGATCATAGCTTCCTTTAATTTTGAAAAATAGAGGAGGCTATGGACGGATTGACCAGTTCAAGTTGTCAACTTGTCAGTAACTGTCATAGGAATCACTGTAATAAACAATTCCACGATCGGATTGCTTACTTTCATTTTTTGTTGTAACACTGAGGACTACATAGAACTTTATTTTGTATATGTGAGAGAAGTATGTGGATATCACGAGCCTAAGCCTATGTGCGATACACAGATAAAGCAGCTGCTACATGAACTGCATTGAAGGCCACACAAACATACGTAATTAAAGGTGCAAAATGTAGGGGGAAGCTTCAAAATACGGTCTGTAGCACTGCAAAGTATAACATATATTGTATGTGTACAATAAATGTTCAAAAAAACAATGCATCAATGTCCCATTTGCCATCAAGTTTATTATCAAGTTCAAGTTTACTGAAGTTTATTATGAGCATATGTACAACAGGAATCTACTGACACACCCACAGTCAAGGTGGCTGTTCGGGGTTTGCTGGCTGCCTCAGTGTAAGAATAAGAAATTGGGTGAATGTCGACACCAGTGCCACTGCTTCTTGCCTATGACCTGCACGTGCCTCCGCGGCATCTTTGTGCACAAGAGTGCTGGCGTGGCGAGGCGTAGGAGTCATCGGAAAGAAAGAGTATCGTTTGCATGGAGAAGTGGCTGTTCACATTGCCTGTCGCTTTCCCTCAAATGTTTCCTTGGCTACTAGGGTGACACACCCGCAGTCAAGGTGGCTGTTCGAGGTGTGCTGGCTGCCTAAATGAAAGAAAAAGTAAGAAATTAAATGAATGTCGATACCAGCGCTATTGCTTCTTGCCTCTTACCTGCATTTGCCTCCACGGCCTCTTGGCTTGCGGAGTCTGTATGAGGAAGCTGCTGTGGCTAGGCGTAGGCATTGTCTAAGCAAAAAGAAAAGGCCATTCAAATGGGGTATTATGGAAATAAATGCAGTTGTTATGTCTGCTTCTTGCACTGTTCTTGCCCAAAAGTTTTTCAAAGCTAGTGTCCAGAATACACAAGCACTTTGACTGTTTCTGCTTTTTACCTGCAGGTGTTGCTGTGACATCCTTAGTATGGCTGCGTGCAGCATTGTAACACTTGGTGGAGGCATTTGAAGTGGTAGCCAAAAATATAAAGAATCATCCGTGTCTGCATGAATGCTTTCAATTTCTAAATGCAGTGGTAACTATCACTATTAGTGCAAGGCCCCCCACATCTATGCGGCAAGTGCCATAGCTCGAAACTGAATTTTTCCTTTAGTGTTTCACAAGGCATCTGATATGTCCACATTAGATGTGATGTGTTTGTTTTTATTTATCCCAGTGTGGAGAGAGCATCATTAAATAGTTTTTTTTATTTTTGCGTGTCTTGTTTCTTGGTTTATTTCTGAATTTATCAAGCAGCAGTCTCATGATGCTAAAGTGACTTATGTAATGGCAATGAGCTTTTGTTTTGCAGAAAACCAACGCATTTCCTGACCCATTGTTTGACATCCCCTCACTCGCATAATTTTGCAGAGTATTCTACCTATATTGACTTGCTTCACATCCACTAAAGATTGTTGCAGTTTCAAATACGACTCATTCCTTAAAATCATTCGACACTTCTCATAATTTCTGTACCTTGGGCTTCTGATACTCTGCATTCACCATTTTTGCTTGTCTCTGACTAGAAATGTCTTCTTTAATTTAGAGCTTAAATTTTACCTTTGGAACACACGGAAGGGCTTGCCATTGCATATCTGCATAGAATGGAAACATGTTTCATTAAACATTTGCAAAATCCAATTGCAGATTGATGAATGCAGCTTGCAGTGTGACATGACTGAATGAGCCATAAAAGTAACTCATCTCACTTGGTAAATTAAAGCACATATTAGTGTGATGTACAAGATACGTTACACTACCGTGGTGGTTTCTCTTGCTTATACAGCAAAATAATCGGTGCGCGAGAAAAAAATTATTTTTGCATCCCCCTTGTACACACTGATTAAAGGAAAATGAGCTGGAGCTGTCCACACGATCTACTTATTTTACCTGCGAGTATGGTCAACAAGAATGTGTCCCAGCTGCTTAGTGGTATTTGAGATTATGTCAGTATTGCATATGTGCCTGTTGTCTAAAATCACTTAATTTTGAAAATGCTCGCAGGGATCTGATGTGCATATCTGCAGTTTATGGATACATGTAAAAGACTCAGCGTCAAGTGCAAGTGAACGGTCCCACAGGCCCGGAGTCGATCATGCAAATAGATTCGCTGCACAAATTTGTGACCAGAAAAGATATTCCACATGAAATGGCATGCAAGGAAGTGTTGAAAATATTGCACAGTTAATAAAACGCCTACGCTATTAACACGTGGGTTGATGCACTTGTTATGCAAAACGGAGGTGAGGCGTGCAGAGAGGACACAAGAGTAAAGAAGTGGACAACACGAGCGCCGTCCACTTCTCTACTCTTGTGTCCTGTCTGCACGCCTCACCTCTGTTTTGCATAATGAATCTGTTGTAAAATGTGGTATCAAACCCCCGCATCATGTGCGCGCTGTCAATGCGCAGGCGCCACGTTCTTTTTCTATGTTCACTCCTCATTTTCCCTTTCCCCTTTTGCTTTATATATTTATTATTTATTTATTTAGAAATACTGTCAACCCTCAGTTGAGGGTCATAACAGGGAGGGATGTTACATATACGTTCGTACAAGACAGCCAGATACAAAAGAAATATGCACATGCACTACAGTGTCCTACGGATACAATACAAGATACGATATACAGACTATAAGACATGTATTCAAATGTTCAACCAGCTGCCGCACGCACACAAACAGAAAAAAAGGGAAAAGAGAAAAAAAGGAAAGAAAAACACTTTACAATATCCACGTGGTACAGTTTTAGTAAAGAACCTTGATTGCATTTGTAAACAATGCAGTATCAGAACTGCGAACAATTTCTGCAGGCAGCTTGTTCCACAGCTCTATTGACTGTGGGAAGAACGAATGACGAAAGGCATTGGTTCGGGACAAGTACGGTTGAATAGCTTCACTATGATTTAAGCGGGAGCTCAGTCTGCCTGGAGGTTTTAAATACAAATCTTTATTAATTTTTAGTTCGCCGTGACTTATTTGAAATAACGTTTTTACTCTTTGTTTCTTGCACCTATCTTCCAATAATTCAAGACCGCAAGACTTTAACATCGCCGCAACTAAGTCTGTCCTTCTATATTTCGAACAAATAAAGCGCGCCGCCCGGCGTTGCACCTTCTCTATTTTGGCCCACAATACCTTTTGATGGGGCGCCCATGCTACTAACGCATATTCTACGGATGGTCGAATAAGAGACTTGTAAGCCAGCAGTTTAACATCTTTTGTTGCCCTCCCCAGTTTTGCTCTTAAAAAACCCAATTTCTTCTGTGCCGCAGAGCACACTGTTTCTACTTGATTGTGACATTTTAAATCATGCAAAATAGAGACCCCAAGATATTTGAAACAAGGAACATTAACTAGATTGTAGCCTTGAATATCGTACTGAAAAGTAACAATATTCTTTTTTGCAGTGATATGCGTGTATGTGGTCTTATCAAAATTAATTCGCATTTCCCACTTGTCACACCAACTCCCAAACGCCTGAAGGTTTCGGTTGAGCTTAATCTGATCCTCTAAACAAGATACCGGCGCAAAAATCAAGCAGTCATCTGCAAAGAGTTTTATCTTAGCAGAACTATCTAAAGCGGTTGCTACGTCATTGATGTAAAGCAGAAAAAGTGTTGGTCCTAACACGGACCCCTGTGGTACTCCCGAGTATACATCTACAAAACCAGACTCGGAACTATCAACGCGAACTGCCTGCTTGCGGTTAGTTAAATAATCTTCAATCCATTTTAGAACGTCGCCATTTATACCTGCTTTGTACAGTTTAAAAAGTAATTTACGGTGGGGAACCCTATCAAAGGCTTTGGCAAAATCAACGCATATAACATCCATTTGTTCACGGTTGTCCATAGCTTTGGAAAAATCGTGTAATGTCTCAATGAGCTGTGTCACTGTCGAAAGTCCCCGTCGGAACCCATGCTGGCATGCGCAAAGGAGGCCATTTGATTCTAGGAAGATAATTATATGTTTTGCTATGACGTGTTCCATAACCTTGCAGCAAACTGACGTAAGGGATACAGGACGGTAGTTATTCATTAGAGTACGATTGCCACTTTTAAATATGGGGATAACTACAGCACAACGCCAGTCCTGTGGCACGGAATGGGTGCTTAGTGATTTCTGAAAAATAATTACCAAATAAAATGATATCCACTCAGCATACCTTTTCAAAAAGCCAGAAGGTATTCCGTCTGGCCCAGAAGCCTTCTTGTCATCTAACTGTAGCAACTGCTGGAATACGCCCCTCTGAGTAAAGTTGATAGCGTCCATGAAACTTTCGCTGAAAGATGCGCCATCATCTACTGGAAATGGTCGATCACTGCGCGTGAATACTGATTGGAAATATTTATTTAATCCATCAGCGATAACACCTTTTTCTTCTACTAGAACATTTCCTACCGTCATTTGCTTTATTTCTTCCTTTCTGCGGTCTAAATAACGCCAAAATTTTTCTGGGGAAGTCTTAAGAAAACGTGCATTATACGTGCATTAAACTCTTGTGCGTTGTTCTCGGCTAACCACTGGGTCGTCAACGTCTCCCTTCTTACATGACGGCAGCAACGCTGCCGCTGCTATGTTACAGTGGCGACGAGGCAGGAAGGCGCCCACGCGGGCAAGGTAGAACCCAACGCTAAGTACCTGGAGACAGCCGTACAGCTGACCACGATGGCCTCCTACATGCTTCCGAACTTCGACGACGTCGCAGATAAGTGGAAGCCTTACCTCATCAAAGTGGAAGCGTATTTTGAAGCTAATGCCATTTCGGATTCTACTAAGAAGAGGGCACTTCTAGTGGCTGCACTTAGTATGCCGACAATCCAAATCCTAATGGGAAGGATAGCACCTGCAAAGCCCAATGCCCTAAGCTATGACGAAGTAGTCAGGGTGTTAAATGACCACTATGACCCAAAGCGTAACGAAATCGCTGAAAGTTTCCAGTTTTTCAACCGCTGTCAGCAGGAGAATGAATCCATTCATGATTTTTTCGTTGCAATTCGGCGCATAGCAGATAATTGCAATTTTGGTGACTCGCTGAGCAGGCTACTTCGAGACAGAATTGTCTGTGGCGTGCGTTCAATCGCTGTGCAAAAGCAACTTCTGTCAAAGAAGGAATTAACGCTGGAGGAAGCGGAGTCGATAGCAATAGCCGCTGAAACTGCCGAAAAAGACGCAAGGACAATGTCCGTAGACCTACCGCCTGTGCTTAAGGTGGAAGCACATCGCAAGCTACCATCGAGATCATGCACGGAAAGCGCAGGGCGACTGGAGTGCGGAAGGTGTGGCAGTTTTAGACACGACAGCAACAGCTGTCGATGGGCTAAAGCCCTCTGTTACTCTTGCGGTCAGAGGGGTCACTTGGCAAAAATGTGTCGCAGCCGCAATGGTAACAGTGTTCCCAGCAATCGGCGAGTCCATCACGCGAAAGCCTTGGCGGTGGAAGACGCCGTTTCAGAAGAGGAGAACAGCGATAGTGCGCACATCTGGACATTGGTGTCAGCACGAAAGAATGCTCTTCAGCCACCAATTAGATGAACGTTTAGTTGGGGAGACGTGGATTTATCCATGGAAGTAGATACCGGTTCCCCGGTGTGCGTAATATCGCGACAGCTTTTGATAAACATCGCAAATGCTGGCCAAGCTTGAAACCTTCACACGTGAAGCTATCCTGCTACAATGGAAGATTGCCGGTGGTGGGCGAGCTTCAGCTTTGTATGAAATACCGCGATATTTCTGTTAACTGTGCCCTTGTAGTGCTAGACTGCCCCGGACCAAGCTTGTGCGGCCGAGACCTGCTAATGCTCCTGGAACAAGCGGGCGTTCCGGTACTACAAATGACGGGTGAAGGCGAGGCCACGACGAATGAAGTGGACTGTCACAGGATCCATGCCATCCGCGACACATACCAGGACGTTTTCTCGGAAACCTTGGGGTTGATCAAGGGACCACCAGCCAGCCTCCTGCTGAAGGGCGACGCTGTTCCCAAATTCGGTAAGGCGAGACCTATTCCATATGCTCTACGTGACAAGGTATCGCAAGAACTAGACCGGTTAGTGTCGCTGGGTGTAATATCGCCTGTCAAGCATTCAAATTGGGCGACGCCCATTGTACCCGTTCTGAACAAAGATGGCTCGGTCAGAATTTGCGGTGATATTAAAGCTACTCGAAATCCTGCTTGCGCCACGGAGCAGTACCCACTTCCGGTAATTCAAGATATCTTTGCGTCATTAGGAGGAGGCCAGTTGTTCAGTACGCTCGACTTGCGGGATACTTATAACCAGGTGCTTTTGGACGAGGAGTCTCGGAAGCTTTGCGTTATTAACACTCACAAAGGCCTGTTTTGTTACAATAGGCTTCCGTTCGGCATTTCCTCGGCTCCCGCAATTTTCCAAAGAAAACTTGATACCATACTGTTTGGCTTACCTGGCGTTCAGGCTTACTTGGATGACGTTCTAGTCGCGGAAAAGGTTGAACAATGCGGAGCTCGATTGCAGATTGTCTTAGAACGGTTCAGAGAGCACGGTGTGAAGCTCAGATACGATAAGTGTAAATTTAGCCAGCCATCTGTCGCTTATCTTGGGCATCGTATTGATCGCACCGGCCTTCACCCAACTGAGAAAAATGTAGATGCTATCATGAATGCCCCTAGTCCCGCAAACCTAAGTGAGCTGCGTTCGTTCCTTGGTATGATCTCATTCTATTCAAAGTTTTTGCCGAATATGTCAGATACATTGTTCCCATTGTACCAGTTGCTAGAAAACAACGCACGCTGGCAGTGGCAGTTATCGCAGGAATCTGCACTTCGCAAGGCAAAGCAGCATCTTAAGGACGCCGAGGTCCTTGTGCATTTTGATCCATCGAGGCAACTGAAGTTGGAATGTGACGCATCCGCTCGTGGTATAGGTGCTGTTGTTTTTCACACAATTGGAAGCACCAACAGACCAGTCGGGTTCCGTTCAAGAACCCTGACAAAAGCCGAAAGAAATTATTCTCAATTAGAACGTGAAGCACTGGCACTTGTTTTTGGGGTGACTAAGTTCCGGGATTATCTTTTAGGTCGAGAGTTCGTCCTGGTTAGCGACCACCAGCCACTTCTAGGACTGCTGAGGCCCGACCACCGGAAGCCTGCCATGGCTGCAGCTCGCATCCAACGCTGGGCCCTCTACCTGGGAGGCTACCGTTAGAAGCTCGGATATGCTCCGGGAAGGCTGCTACTGAATGTGGATGCACTGAGCAGACTGCCACTGCAGGGCTCCGATCTCGTTACGGAACCTGACCCTGAAAAGTACGTATTTTGTTTGAAAAGCCTGGATGAAGGGATAGTCACAACACGGGAGCTGAAGGAGCTGACCGCTAATGACTCAACCTTAGCTCGCGTAAAGCAAAACGTGTTACACGGGTGGCCGAAAGGCGCAAAACGACTTGACCCTTCCGTGGTCCCCTTTGCTGATCGCAAGTTGGAGCTATCTCTGGCACACGAGCTCGTCTATTGGGGACACCGTGTCGTCATACCTGTCGCAGCGCGTAAGCGCTTGCTACAATTATTGCATGAAACGCATCAGGGGTCCTCGGCAATGAAAACAGTGGCCCGGTCCTTGTTTTGGTGGCCAGGAATAGACCGCGAAGTAGAGCTCATGGCAGCGCAATGCGAGAATTCCATTGCCAATTTGCCTATGCCACCAGCAGCCCCGCCGTTAAATTGGCCTCAAACGCAGGAGAGAAGGTCACGGGTTCATGTCGACTTTGCGGGACCAATAGAAGGTAAAATGGTTCTCGTAGTAGTAGATTCCCACACTAAGTGAATAGAAGCAGTGCCGCTGAACCAGGCTACTTCGGCAACCACCATTGACTGCCTACGGTATATATTCAGCCATTTCGGGGTACCAAGAACCCTTGTATCCGACAATGGAACACAGTTCACCAGCCAGGAATTTGCAACGCTTGCTCACAGGAACAACATTACACACCTAATAACCGCCCCCTATCACCCGCAATCAAACGGAGCGGCGGATAGGGCAGTACGGACAATCAAAGATGGTCTCCGGAAGATGCGACGTGCAAAGCTGGAGCATAACCTTATGCGTTTTTTGCTCAATTACAGAAGGACTCCCCAGAAAACCGGAAAGTCGCCATCGGAAATGCTGCTGGGGTACCAGATACGATCGCGCCTTGACACCTGCTTCCCTGCGGCGACTGTGTCTAATTCTAAAAAGGAAAACGACGAGTGGTTGCCTCCAACAGACTGTAGTGTACATGTCCGCAACTACGGGTCAAATGGTAAATGGATGCCAGGACGGGTAACAGAGACATCGGGAGGACGGATGGTCACAGTGGAGACTCCTCAAGCAATCGTGCGGCGTCACATCGACCAAATGCGCACCTGTACGGAATCTTCTCCAGATGAACCACCAGGAACCGACCCAGGCTCGATCAGCAGAGACAGTACTCAGAGCGCACCGTCACTCTGCCAAGAGCCATCAGCCAGCTCCGACGACGCGGGAGAACCTTCACCCCAAGAAGTGTTTCGGGACCTGGACCACCAGGTGCCTGTTCCAACACTCGTGGCATCCGGGGCAGACCAAGTAACCATGCAACCTGTTCGACGCTCCACAAGATCCCGGAAGCGCAGTGCAGCGTTTTTAAGAGGGAAGAAATGTGGTATCAATCCGCCGCATCATGTGCGCGCTGTCAATGCGCAGGCGCCACGTTCTTTTTCTCTGTTCACTCCTCATTTTCCCTTTCCCCTTTTGCTTTAGATATACGTGCATTAAACTCTTGTGCGTTGTTCTCGGCTAACCACTGGGTCGTCAACGTCTCCCTTCTTACATGACGGCAGCAACGCTGCCGCTGCTATGTTACAGAATCCTTACCAACTAGCTCAGCTTTCTGTCGTTCTAAGTCTCGATGCACTCGATTTCGTCCGCATTAGGCACTCGCCTCTTGATTACTTCGTCGCACAGAAATACTCGGCATCAGGCTGTCTTTCTGCTGTGGCCTTTGTAGAAGCATGATTGTTCAAAGTGCAACAATTAAACAGATTCTTTGAGTTGCTTGTGGCTTGGCCAGTACAATTCCGGTGCGCTGGTCCACCTGTCCAGCGATTTCCCACTGAAGGGAAACCTGCAAATAAAAACACCGCTCCGCATGTAGAAAAATGCTCTACTGTGACGCTTCTCAAAGGATTGTGATGCACCACAAGAGCTGCCTACTCGCGCGATATTCTAAACAAGGAGATACATTCGTTTACTTACATGTGAAGGTATATGCCAGAGCACTTCGGGGCTTCGGTGGCACATAAGGCACGAGTGTGCCATAGCGTCCGATGTCGACGCGCGATCGCACGAAACTACTACGCATCCAAAAAACAGATTCGAAACCAAGATTCGCGTCATCCTTTATTGCATGAATGCGTACATCGTTATTTACATAAGTCACGGACTTAGCGATCGATTTCTCTAAACTTAATTTTAACGCACCACCTTCATAAAGCCATTAGGTATGCGTTTTTAGATGACAAAGCATAAGGTGACCTGTACTTGTTTTCAGCTCTTTCAATAGTAATTGCGCTGGCCACATTGACCAGTAGCAACAGGGCGGCGCTAGAGGTTCCCACTTTTCCGGCCCAGCTTTTCCTCTAGAGTTGTACGACTAACTCTATGCATGCGCCGCTGCAATGCGCAGTCTCCGGCTCCGACTGCCCTTGTTTGGAGCATTCGATGCGATGCGCCTTCCTAGCGAATTACTTCGTTTACATAAGATGCGATACGCTTGAAAGTTGACACGATACGCTTCTGTCGTGTTCATGTAAACGCCGCTAATGAGCGTGTGGCGTCGGTTCCAGGGAACGCTGAGAATTCTTTCCTGGTTTGCCGTGCACTCAGTGGAAGATACTGAACGACCCATGTTGGCGAGAGGTTCATTGAATAGCGGCCATATCCAGCTTTTCTGGACACGTGCCAACTAGCGCCCCAAGCGGCCCCGGCAGGAAGCTAGCGCGTTTTCAATGGAACGAGCGGTTTTTTCGCGAATAACAAAAGCTGCAGGTCGATTATTGAAAAAAGGCAGGTGACAGGCATGTCCTAGAAGACAATCCACACGAGCCAAATGCAGCGATCACGCTGTGGCAAGCAACAATTCTTTTCCCAGAGCGGTTAAAGATTCTGCAATGGAAGCCTATGGAAACCCTTATGTAATACCCTGAAAAGGGTCCTTAAGGGTCAATAAATGATGATGATGATGAAACGACGAAAATTTGTGCTCGATATTCGAGACAAAAACGGCACCTGTGCTAAAACTGCGGCGTCTATCGTAAAAGTCACTGCAGCGTATGTACTCCGGAGACTCAGCTTTCGATTGATGTCTATCTGGAATCTCTCCACATGGCGTAACACTGTTCCCGATAGCAATTTTTGAAGCACAGTCGTGCAAGTTCACGTCGTATATATAAAAAACCAAGCGCATCTCGCGGTGACACAGCATGACCCAGCTCAATGGGTAGCACTTCTTGATGATCTAGTGAAGTTGAAGAAATCTTAACTTAGCTAGCCTCAGCTCAAGTGCAGCTGAAGTGATTTATTTTTTGTGACTTTTTCGTTTCTCATGTGAACTTCGGAAATAAACAAAAAAAAAAGCAAGCCATAGCCGATTCGTTTAATCGCTCCCAACTATCGTTCCGCCCGTGCTGGCAGTGGTTCGACGCCGTGCTGCGTGATACCTCCTTTTCTTTTTAACGCCACGTAGGATTCAGTTCGACAGTCTTCCACCAGATGGCCGTAACAGAAAACTCAAGATTTGGTTTCAGTTTTTTTTTTTTTTCAGGAGTGCTCTTGAAATATTATAGTGTCCATTGTTGCTTCCTAAAACGTACTAATGGGTTACTTATTTCTTAAGTCATAGCTTTTATTATCAGAATTATATTCCTTGGACAATATTCCTATTCCTTGGAAAAAAAGATAGTATCGTGCCTTGTAGCATCGACATATTCGGGAGTAGGAAATAACTTGATTGAGCCCAGAGGAATCCCTCCTCACCCACTCTTGGTTTAGTGGTCGGCAGGGGTCGCGGGCCGCACCCACGCTGGGACGAAAAGGCCGTTAACCTCCGCCCTTTCGTGAGCCCTCTGGACGACCCGGAGCTGGGTCTGGTGGTCGTCGCTTCGCAGGGCGTCCACCCAGTCTTCTTTACTGAACACGGTGCCGCTTAACGCGGAGCATTGCGAGAGCATGTGCTCTAGCGAGCAGTATGATTCGCCACAATCTGAACATTGCGGCTCCACCTCTGGTGAATAAAGGCTCAGTCTGTCTCGAGGCGAACGACCCTGTCTGAAGCATTCTGAATATTGATAACTGCGGTCTAATGAGTTTAGCGTGGAGGAGCGGAAAGGTCTTCCTCGACAGCTAATAGCGTGTTGTTATTTTGTTGAAGGTGAGCAGCGAGTCTCGGTGCTCCCCTCCCTCCCCGCAACTTCGCTCGCCCCGATCGCCGTCAGATGGCCGTAACAGACGAGTGCATGTATGCGTGTGAGTGCAGTTGCGTGTGCCTGCGTGCGTACATTATTGTGCGTGTGTGACGCGTGGACTCGCATAAACGTAAATTCGGGTGAACATGTGTCGTATCTTTGTGTGAAATGTAAATTCGGGTGAATATCTGTCTCATGTGTCTCGGGTCATACGGGTCATATCTGTCTCATGTGTGCGTGTGAGTGTGTGTGTGCGAACGTGCGTTTGTGTGCGCGCGCACGCGCGCGTGTGTGTGCGTACGTGTGTGCGTGTGTAAGCACTTTCCCGATTATGCCTACTCTACAGGATGAATGGGATGTGGAGTTTATTTAAACCCGTATCACGTAAACGAATCACTCTGCAGTTATAGCACTATCTCTTTCTGAAAGCGACATCAAGAAAAAAAATTAAAAAATACGCCTGCGCCTTCAATATCGCTGCTCTATATTTCGTCGAGCTGGCACCGTTACCATCAGCACGGCTCCGTGAGCCGATACCTAGCTGTTTACCTTCGTTATCGTCCTTCACACGTGCGACAGCTCACTGTCTTCACACCAGCGAGGCGCTAAATCTGCACCATCATTGCATCATGCGTTCTTTCTACAACAAAGCAAGCTTTCGGCGGCACATGTTCGCTGGTATATTGATATTAAAACTGTGAACTGCTTGCCTTGCAATAAACAGCGTTAAGCGGAAGCTTTAGCTGGGGCGCTCTAATCTAAATACATGCAAGAGGAGATATCGTTTTTCTAGGCAACCACAGCACAGAATTTGGTGAGGTTTGTTGCATTTAAAAGAAAGATTTCAGATCTAGTTACTGCTGGCTTGGAATGTTTTATTTAGGTCGTGAATTTTTTAGCAAAAAGGAAGATCTAAAATTTACAGAAAACGAAACTATCCAGTTTACAACGCTGTAACTCGGCAAAGAAAAATGATGTAACAAATATGTGAATTGCATCTAAAAGTGCATCTAAAGCAGACAAAATTATAATGTTAAAGATGAATCTAAGCAAAATGTAATTTGCGGAACCCTTGTATACAAAGCAAGAAATTCACCTAAGATGTCGAATGACATATCAAATTTGTCCACTTTCAATGATCTAGTGGATACCGTTTTAAGAACCACGATATCTGTTCTTGATGCAGAGCCATTAATTTATAAAATTTGTCCTTCTATTTTTTCCAGTTTTCGAATTTTGAAAATTTTTTTAACAAAACTGAGGCCCTAAATCGAAATTCCGCTTCCAATAGTCACTAGAATTTAACTTTCTTTCTCAAATGCAACAAATTTTATTGAATTTGGTCCAGTGGTTATCTCAGAAAAACGTTTTTGAGTTTTACATGTATTTGAATAGGCCGCGTTGGAGTTGGTCCCGAGCTAAAGCTTCCTTTTAATAAACATCGAAAGCGGACTGTCCACCAGGACACGCCCACAGAGCCGTATTATTCACATCACAAAAGGCTACGTGCGGTCAGGTTGACTTTACAGACTTTCTTTTTCTGAGTCAGTTACGCTTTCGAGACCATTTAATTCGAAAATATTTGTTCGCACAGCTCTTACAGAAGCGTGTTTAATCAACATATCTTCGCTCGGCTAGATAATCCCGAGGACCGGCTCCAAACTACCCATTTTCTTTAGCCATTTAAGATCAGTACTTGAAAATGCGATTAACGTAGCTTCGTTAATTACGCGCACAACGTCTCAACTTCTCCCTATCTAGAGGTAACCAACATGAACACTCGAATAATAAGATTATCTCACCAAGACTTATATTGGTTAGTCTTTGTATTTGGTGCAGTTAAAGACAGCCGGCATATTGATAGTGCAGCGGGCTTCCTATCAAGCAAGTCTGAAAACTTTGGCGCAAATGAAGTTCATGAGCTTAAACGCACGTGTGCAGCCGTGCACTTCTGGCTTTAGCATGCATTCTTCTGCATTTTACAAGAAATTACATTTTACTCCCAATTACTCCCGATTACATTTCTGAGCGTTGCTAGCATCACGTCCAGTGTCGGCCTAGCTCGAGTGCGGCCGCCCGCACGCCAACGCGCAGACGAAGGGACGACCACCCGGCTGCCCGCCGCCGCCTCGTCGCCCATCTCCCGGCTGCCCAACGCCATGGAGATCGCTGTCCAAGGACAAAAGGTGACCCCCGAAGAACTTTCGGATGCTTCCTGGCAGACGCCAGGCCTCCGCGCCCAAGAGCAACGCCGCGCAGCGTTGCGCCTCGCTGCCGCCGACGCAGCTAAATCGCCGCGATCGAAGCAGGCAAGTGCTTCGCCTCCTCAGCCCCGCTGTCACGCTCCACTCCCTCGCCTCCCGGCCGACACGATTAACGTCGTCGGCCACCCCAAAACCCCCGTCGACCTCACCAAACTCCAGCCTTGGCATTTATACACCGCTTTGCTGGAAGCAGCAAGCCTGCAAGACCTCCCGCCCGCATCTCGCGACACGGTGCGGATCCACCCGGTCAACAACACCTTTACGCTCAGCGTCGCGGAATCGGCTCGCGCTCAAGCCTACCTCCGCATCACCTCCCTCACGGTGTCCGGCACCACTTTCGCCATCCACCTCTACGCCCCACCAGCAGATGACGCCCTGCGGGGCATATTCTACCACGCCTTCGATGACTTCACGGATAAAGCCATCCTTGACGATCTGCAGGCAAGCAATCCTGCACTTTCTAATGTGGGTGCCCGCCGTATGGGCAAGACTCCCCACATCTTGGTCACCCTCACGGACCCCAAACTACCCCGGTGGATCTTCTACCGTGGAGTCCACCTTCGCCTCCACCCTTTCCACAACACGGTGGAGGCCTGTTTCAACTGCCGCTCGACTGGCCACCGGACCGACGTGTGCTCCAAGCCACAGCAGGACAGGTGCCGTCGTTGCGGCGAGATTCACCCCCCCCCCCGCTCGAGGGCTCGCCCCCGACTTGCACCCCCCGCTGCATCGTTTGCAACGGGAATCACTCCACGCATAGCTCCAACTGTAAGCACCGCTACGTGCAGCGCCCTCAACCCCCGAAGCAAACGGCACGTGGTCCTCCGCCGCCTCCGCCCTCCAAGTCGACCAGTGACTTCCCGCCCCTCGCTCCAGCGGCGCCCAAACCAGCCTCTAAGCCCACCCAGTCGACGTGGTCCCGCGGCCCCCCCGGCGCTCCCTCGGCGTCCTCCTCGCCGCAGGTCGTCGCACAGCAGCAGGAAAACGCCTCCCTACGACAGCAGCTCACTGCACAAACCGTTCAACTTGCGGCACAGAAGACCCAAATTGAATCCTTCCAAGCCCAACTGCGAGCTCTTGAGGAGAAGCTCGAGGCAGCCATCACGCTCCCATCATGTCTGCCCTCCTCAATCGCCTCCTCCTCTGACATGGATTATCAGACTTCCGAAGGAGGCATTAGCAAACGCCGCAGACCCAACACCCCCCTTGCATCTCTCCACTTTTCCGAAGAGGTCCAGGCAGCCATCAAGACGACCCTGGTGGACCTCGAAAAACGGCTGGATAGCCGTTTCAACTCGATATACCAGCTTCTCATGGCACAAGAAGCCCTCAATGCCATGCGCACGGACCTCACTGCCTATCCCCCCGCCACGTCCTTCCAATCTCTCCAAGAGACGGTCGGTAGCGTTCAAGCTTCCATGCTCGCAACCATCCGAGCCAAGCCACCCCTCAACGTCCGCACCACCTCATCCTCTGCCGCCCGACCCTCGCAAGCACCAGCCGAGGTAATACCTTTTTCTTCCGCTACTAATCATGGCTTCTTGCAGCGTTGTCATCGAGGAGCAGCTGGGCGGGTCTGGACTCGTTTGCTCTCCGGCCAAGTCAGAACTGCTGGTGATTCCACCGACAGAAGCGGGCAGGAAAAGAAAGAATATGGGAGTCAGGTACCAGCGGCCCAAGATCACGGTCAAGACAGCGGGAGAACAAGTAATACCGGAGGTCGAGAAGATTCGAGTGCTCGGGCTGCTCATCCAGCGAAACCGAGTCAACGGTGAAACGGTCAACAAGCTCGCGGCCAAAGTGGCCGCGGCAATGAGACTCATCAAGAGGGTGTCCAACAGAAGAGCGGAGATGAAGGAGGAGAGCCTGACTAGGCTCGTTCAATCCTTCGCAGTTAGCCACATAACGTACGTGGCCGCTTTCCACAACTGGAGGCCGAGCGAACGTAACAAGATAGACGCCACCATACGCAAGGCGTATAAAGCGGCACTCGGCCTCCTCGGGAGCACGAGCACCGAAACATTCATGGCGCTGGGAGTCCAGAACACGCTGGACGAAATAGCCGAAGCACACAGAACGGCGCAACTCGAGCGTGTCTCTGAAACGAGAACCGGAAGAAAGATACTGCGGGACCTTGGCCTCGATGCGAGGGAAGGCGAGCAGTAGAAAGACGTATCTATACCGAATAGCATCAACAGAAAGCTCAGGGTCTGCCCGATCCCCAGGAACGTGAACCCCGAGCACAACAAGGAGCGGAGGTTGGCGAGGGCCAGGGCTCTCGTGGACCTCCACGCCAGAGAAGAAGGCGCCATCTACGTGGACGCGGCGGAGTATCCAGGGAGCAGCGACGCATACACGGTGGTGGCTGTCGGGGCATCGACAGGTGCAACGAAGACCGCGGCGAGCGTCCGGACTCGAGAGGCGCGCGGGGCGGAGGAGGTGGCCATCGCCTTGGCCGTCGCCGACCCCGGATGCACTACAGTGTTGTGTGACTCTAGAACGGCAGTGAATAACTACGCCAAGGGTAGGGTATGTAGTGAGGCTGCGCCCATACTGCGCAAGGCCGAAGACATCGGACGCAAAAGCGCTGTGGTGATCAAGTGGTTTCCGGCCCACATGGACATTGACGTGTCGGAACGCGGGAACGTGAACCACAACGAGACGGCCAACTCGGCCGCGCGAGGACTAACTAACCGCGCAGCTGCAAGCACGGCCGACTCGGAGTGTTGGTCGCGGTTCAGTGCCAAGGACAAGATGACCACCTTCAACGAAATAGTGAAGTGGTACAGACTTAACAGACAGACTATGCCGCCACCTCACCCGGGGCTTACCCGGAAGGAGGCAGTGTTATACAGGCAATTACAGACGGGGTCCCTGCTCACCCCGATGCTAGCTAAGCACGTGTGTCCGAGCGTGTACGCGAGTGACGTGTGTAGACTGTGCGCTAAGGAGAGAGCCACCGCGGCTCACATCCTTTGGGACTGTAGTATAAATCCACGAGAAGCCAGCGAGAAGGCGACGATCCCGCCGCAGCTAGAGGCTGCAATGAGGAGCTATGACCAAGATACACAACTCGAGGCCGTCCAGCAGGTCTCGGCAGCTCTAGAGAGGCAGCGACCTCGCGAAACCGAGGAGAAGGGGGGCAGCACCCCGAGGAAGGGGGCGGCGGCCCTATCGGATCCGCGGAGGTAGCGAGGAACTAAGACCTCGCGGAGCACAATGCACGAGACTGACGTAGTGGCCGCGTCGCGGTAAAAGCTTGTCCTCCCTGCGTGGAGGGAGCCTAACCGACTCTGCAGGCATTTTCACTAAAGTTGTTCTCTCTCTCTCTCTCTCTACTAATCATGACTGACCGCTCTGTCGTCACCGTTTGGCAGTGGAACTGCCGTGGTTTTCGCCCCAAGCGTAACCACCTCCTTCTACAGCTTCAACAACTGGACCCCTCGGTCTCTCCTGACGTCATCGTACTACAGGAGACTCACGCCACCATTTCCCTCTCGGGTTACGTCGCCCACGACCAAGTAGCTCATCACCCTCTGCCCCATCCCGTCACGGGCATCCTCACTCGGCGGAAGCTCACGGTCAATCGAGCCGATCTGTCTTTATCGAGGTCCTACCTGAGCGACGTGAAGAGCCCTCTCTTTTTATTCTTAATGTTTATACCCCCCCACGCGTCACGAAAGATTTGTCGCTCGTTGCTCTGCTCCGTGCCGCTGCAGCGAGAGCAGCCAAAACCCCCCTCCTCGTTCTCGGTGACTTCAACGTCAGGCATCCGGACTGGGGTTACTCCAAGGCCGATGGCTCCGGCACGAGGCTGTGGCAGCTCGCACACGACCTCCACCTCTCCCTGCTCACCGACCCCACGCAACCCACGCGCATCGGCAACAGCGTGTGCCGCGACACCACTCCGGACCTCAGCTTTTGCCGTTACGTGCACGACGCGCGCTGGTCCAATACACATCAGTCCCTGGGCAGCGACCACTACGTCCTCGCCATCCAAGCCCATACCTCCCCGTGTAAGCCGCGCCCACACACGACCCGCTATACGGATTGGGATGCGTTCCGAGCCCGCCGGCTGCACTCTGCCGCCCCCGACATCGAGGACCTATCGATGTGGACCGACCAGCTACTAGCGGACCTCGACGGGGTCACCGCCTCGATCCCCACCACGGAGGACCATCCGGCAATTGACTCCCGCCTCGCCCACCTGTTAGCCGCTCGCACGAGCCTCACCAACCGTTGGCATAAGCAACGTCACAACCATCGTGTGCGCCGCCGCATCGCATACCTCGATCGCGACATCGAGCATCACACAACTGTGCTCGCTCGTCAACAGTGGGAGCAGCTTTGCTCAGAGATCTCCGGTCAGTTGGGCTGCAAGCGATCCTGGCATCTCCTCTGCCACCTCCTCGACCCTGCTTCCGCCAAGTCAGTCGCTCGGCAACAATTACAACGCGTTGTCCGGGCCTACCCCGGCGACACACCGTCGCTGATAGCAGACCTGGCCGCCAAATACCTCCAGCTGCCACCCCCTGGCACCTCTTCTCCCCCTCTCGCTTCCTACTCCGGGGCCCCCAACGCCGAACTAGATGCCGATATCACGGAAGCTGAAGTCTACGCGGCGCTACACAAGCTCCGCACCACCTCCGCCCCCGGTCCAGATCGCATTCCCAACAAACTTCTCCGAAATCTTGATGCCCCTGAACTTCGTTCCTGAATGAGTGCTGGCGCTCCGGCAAACTCCCCCAGTCGTGGAAACACGCTCGCGTGGCTTTCATCCCGAAGCCGGGCAAGAAACTCACAATCGAGAACCTCCGGCCCATCTCACTCACTTCGTGGGTCGGCAAGCTCATGGAGCACGTCGTCCTAGCTCGCTTGCAAACGTACACAGACGCTCACCACCTCTTTCCCCACACCATGATTGGTTTCCGCCCCACCTCTCCACACAAGACGTCCTCTTGCAACTCCACCACGACCTTCTCGATCCGCCCACCTTCTCGGACACTAAGGCTCTCCTTAGCCTCGACCTTCACAAGGCGTTCGACAACGTCTCCCATTTGGCTATTCTTACCGAACTCGCCACCATCAACCCCGGCTCTCGCACCTACCACTACATTCGCTCCTTCCTCACGGCCCGCACGGCCGAAATCATCGTGGGAGATCTCTCGTCTCCCACGTATGCGCTTGGATCTCGTGGTACCCCTCAGGGCGCCGTCTTGTCGCCTTTTCTTTTTAATCTCGCCCTTCGCTCACTTCCCGACAAGCTAGACCGTATCCCCGATCTCAAACACACCCTGTACGCGGACGACGTAACTGTTTGGGTTACGTCTGGCTCCGACGGGCACATTGAGCAGACGTTGCAACGCGCAACTGACGTCGTCACAAGTCACGTGCACGCGGCCGGTCTCGCTTGCTCGGCGGCCAAATCGGCCCTCATCCTCATGCGGTCCCCCGACCGGCGTCGCCACAAGACGCCTCACCCCACCATCACGATTCACGCCAATTCCACTCCCGTTCTCGTCGTCTCGCATCTCCGGGTGCTCGGACTGATAGTACAGTCAAACCGCCATAATGCTCACACCATCGACCAGCTCTCGCTTTCGGTTCAGCAAACCGCGCGCATGCTCGCTCGTGTCCGAGCGCGGCGCATGGGCATGCGCGAACACGATCTCCTCCGCCTAGTCGACGCTTTCGTCATTTCCCGTCTCACGTACGGCCTTCCTTATACTCGTCTTCTTAAATCGGAACGCGACAAGGTCGATGTCCTCATCCGCCGTGCATACAAGACTGCTCTCGGCCTTCCCCTCAACGCGTCCGCGGCGCGTCTCCTCCGCCTGGGAGCCCACAACACGCTCGACGAACTGATCGAAGCTCACCGCACCGCTCAGGTGCAACGCCTTCATCGTTCGCCGACCGGTCGCTACATCCTCTCTTCCATCGGTCATGACACCTCTTCTCACCCGCCAGACCTGGTCTCACTACCGCATGCTCTTCGGGCAGCCTTTTCCATCAAGCCACTACCCAAGAATATGCTCGCGGGACACCACGAGCCCGTCGCCAAGCCCGTGCGGCCATGCTTCACGCCAAGTTCGCCGACCACCCGGCCATCGCCTACGTGAATGCGGCCCGATACGCCTCGCCCGGGGACGCCTTCGCAGTCGTCTCCGTCTCGCCCTCCTCGGCACCCTCGGGGCCGACAATCACGGCCGCCACCGTTCGGATGCCCTACGTCGTCGAGGCTGAGGAGGCGGCCATCGCTTTAGCCGCCACCTCGACCGACGCCAGCGTCATACTCTCCGACTCCAAGCACGCCATCACCAATTTCGCCCCAGATCTCGCCTCGCCTACCACCTTACGGCTCCTTCGCCCACTTCTACTGGAGGACGAACCGTGTCACATTGAACTGGTCTGGGTCCCCGCCCACTCGGGTCACCCTGGCAACGAGTCGGCTCACCAACACGCTCGAGGATTCGTCGACCGAGCGGTGGGCCCCTCTGAGTCGGACGCCCTGGTGCCGGAGCCCGAGGTCACCTACCACGACATTACCCAGCACTATCACCTCGAACGGTACGCCTACCCACCCCCACATGGCAGTCTTCCCAAGCGGTCCGAGATTGCCTGGCGTCGCCTCCAGATCCGCACCTTTCCGTGCCGCCTAGTGTATTCGCACATCCACCCTGGTGTCATTGATGCACGCTGCTGCCTGTGCGGCGACGTTGCCTCCTTAAACCACATCCTCTGGGGCTGCCCGGAAGACCCCCCGCCCGCCGACCTCGTCTCGCCACCCCCCTCCGACGAACAATGGGAGGCCCTTCTCTCCAGCACCGACCGAGACATCCAAACACGGGTCCTGGCACGAGCTGAAGACTCCACCGTGAAGCACAACCTGGAAGCCTACGTAGCTTAGCCTCCCTTATCCCTTACCCCTTCTAATAATAAAGTTGACACTCACTCACTTCAGTTTTTGGAGAGCGTTAGCAAGTTCTTGTATTTCGGGGGATATCGCGGACAGTAGAACAGCAGGTGGTGGATATTTTCTTCGGTACCGCAGACATCGTATGCTGCACTGTCGGTCACTCCAATTAATGCAGAGTGTGCTATTGTGAAGGCAACTCCAAACCAAAGGCGACAGAGAAGCGTAGCTTGATGTCGAGGAAGTCCGAATGGAAGTCGCAGTTGCAGTGAGGGGTTTAATCTATTCAGTCGTACAAGTGTTAAGTTTGGCGAGTTCCACGTGTTCAGTGAGACTGCGTGCCAGGTGTCGAAGCTGCCTTGCGGTGTCTGTCCTCGAAAGCAGAAGTGGAATGCTGTGCCCTCATTGAAATGATGTGCGAGCAGCGTTTTGGCGGAATCATTGCCACTGATTACACAATGGTCAGGTACGCATTGAAAGACAACCTAGTGACCATTTTGTCTCGCCTATTCGTTACATCAAACAGTTCAGCTCTCCGCATATGCAGACATCATTTGGATATGGGCTTCAGGGGTGACACGTCTACAAGTCCGCGCACGACTTCAGAAGGCTTCAACGGCCGTGTCAACATACCTAAGAAGGCAAGGCCTGCAGCATTCCCCTGAGAAATGTGCACTCGTTGACTTTACTCGCATAACCATGGCCCCGTATGCTTTGCGGATTGAGGACCAAAGTGTACGATACAGACGAGCTTGGCGAACTTTCTTGGCGTCATCATTGATAGGGACTTGTCTTGGAGCCCTCGCGTCTCGTACATGACAAAGCGTTTGGCCACAATCGTGGACCTTCTTGCATTTCTCGGCGGAAAGTCCTTGGGCGCAACAGTACCATCAATGTTGCAGCTATATAAAGCACTGTTTTTGGGCTTCCTGCGGTACAGCTTACCTGTACTGGGAAATACTTGCACTACAAATATCCGCAAAGTGCAGAGTGTGTAAGCGCAAGTACTCAGAACCTGTCTCGGTCTCCCCAAAACTACATCATCGATTGCGACAGTGGCCATTGGCGGAGACACTCCTTTGACAGTCTATATAGATACAGATGTCCTCAGAGCGCACATCCGACACCTGATTCGGATTCCCTCACGCCATCTTGCTTGCTTGCAACCAAAAAGGCTACATTTTACTTTTGCCAAAATTGTTGTAAGACATCAGTCCTACTTGCCATCAGAATTTACGCTCGCTACACGATTATCAGATCCATTGCGGTGTCGGCACCGGCCGCAAGTGCAACTGACAATTCCAGGAATCAGAAAGAAAGCTGGATCGCCGTTGCAAGCTTTGAAACAAGCAACCTTGGAACACATTCACCATGTACACAGATTCCGGCAAGATGTCTACACAGATGGTTCGGTAAAATTCAGCAGCTCTGCTGCTGCAGTGATCATCCCGGGAAAATCTGAAGAAATCAAATAAAAACTTCATGTGTAACCACATCAAAGGGTGCTGAACTTGCGGCACTCCGTGCTTCACTTGATTTCATTAATCATAAACCACCGCAACAATGGACACTCTTTAGTGACTCCAAGGCAGCCCTTCAGTGCATACAAATCCCAATGCGCCACGGAGCCATGAACAACTGGCCTCAGATATTCGACACATGTATCATCGCAGCCATGACAAAGGACACAACATAATCTTTCAATGGCTTCCAGGATATTGCAGCATCAGCGGGAATGACAGCGCCGACGAAGCCGCCCGATCTGCACATGAAAGTGGTCAACGTGTCTCGATTCCTCTTTCGCGAACAGACACTGCGGCTGGGCTGCGACTGATGTTCCGTGAATGTACTTCGCGTCTGTGGGACTCGAACGCGTTCACCATGTGTATTTGCGTTCGTTGTCTCCGGACATACGATGCACCTAGTGCCTCGACGTGAACAGACCATGCTGTACCGTCTGTGGCTAGGCGTTGCATTTAGGAACTCGTATGCTTTCCTTATTGGAATGACCAACAGCCGCACGTGTGCCACATGCAACATCGATGAGACGCTCGCACATTTCATCGGTGTCTGCACGTGATACACTGCTAAGAGACAAGTGCTATGCGCAGTACTGGACCACTTGGAGGATCGTCCACTATCATAACTGAAAGCTTTAGGCCAGTACTCCCATAAAACATCCACGCTAAAGGCCTTACTCGCGTTATTAAGCTTCCTACAGTCTGCGGGGCTTCACGATAGACTGTAGGAACGCCGCCCAATACCGCTCTGTAGTGTACGCGGTTTGGTCGTGATCATCTCTATTTCTTTCTATCTCCCCATTCCGCTCTCTTTCTCCTTTTATCCCCCTTCACCCCGTGCAGGGTAGCCAACCTGAACTGCCTCTGGTTAACCTCCCTGCCTTTCTATGCATCCTTTTCTCTCTCTCTCTCTCTGTCTCTCTCTCTCGGGACCTTCATGTTGGACGTGATGGTGAAGTTTCACGATTTCGCATGTCAGCTGTTCATGACAACTGCGTCGGAAAGCTGACTGCGTGCACTGTAGGCCGGTCTTGAGTCACACAACAGAGCCCATTTTCTCAGTTTTAGAAGATTTAACATAAAAGGTATGCGCTGTCGATCTAGCAAAGCATGGCACATACATATGCTGAAATATGTACGGAAATGTTTGCTCACTGATAACCCCGCCGACACCGACACGATATTTTCTGAGACTTGGGGCCCTTAATGCTTTCGCGTTAAAACAGCTGCTTGGGGAAAAGCACTGTTTATATTCTTCAGTACTTTGCAACAGATGGAGCAGCGCGGACATGTACGTTAGAATGAAAAATGCTAATGTATTGGGATGAGTGTTTTTGGCATATATTTCGGCTGTCTAATGGTAAAACCTAAAAAAGCAAATACAGGGATTTTGTGACGTTATTTCTGACATATGTAAAGTAACGTGAAATGTGAGCTCCGACACATTGTCCGTGATGGAACTGGCCCCTCGTCTACAAGGGTTCATTGACACACGAAATACTGGTTTAATAACTACAAGTAATCTGAAAGTGTTTAGCTCTGGAATTTTTGGCATGTCTGTGCCGCTGTGTAATCTTGGGGGCCCGTTTTACCACGCACATTATATTTCAGCTAATTTTTGAAGCAACAGTACATTATTATTTTTTTACGGGTGAGCTTTCTTTAGCGTTTCACTACTGTTCCAAAGTTATCGCTTAGCTGAAGACGCGCCTGCATGTATTTCAAATATCCAGAATGTCGTCACAGGTTCAATAGTGAGAGTTATATAATCAGACTGCGCGCGTGAAGCGAATACTAGCGTATACATTCTCCACCACATTTCAGCGCTCGGGATTGCATTGCAATGTACGACCATTCCAATCTGATGAGCCGATGCCTTGATTCGTAGAACAGATTCAGAGGAAGCACTATTTTGCGCGCCATTGATGTGCTTTGATTGTTATTTTCTTTTCCAGCGCAAGCTCGCCTTATAATGAGTTACATTCGTGACAAACTCTTTTTTTTCTCTTCACATCATTACAACTTGACAGTGTAGACATGCTACATATTCACTGAGTGAATACCGAGAAATGGACTAGGATTTTTGTTGGGTGTGCGTTTCCTCATTTATACACATAATTTATTATTCAAAACTTATTTTTAATCTAAGAAGTTGTAAATTACAGCCACGTGGGCACTCAAAGAAGGTGTCAAGAATAAAGAAAATATAAATGCTTATTAGTCTGCTTTCGCATTATGGCAAGCGTCAGCTTGCGTCAGCTCACACGATACATAAGCGGTGGCATATATTCGCTGGCACATGTAGGCAACCAGCTTATAGCGAACGCGACGTCCATCAACATATCTAAAAATTCGAACGAAGTGATTGTTTAAAGTACACTAAGAGCGCGGTCGACAAACGATAAAAAAATTTTTACAAAAAGCCGGGGCCGTACATGAATCAATACACGCACAATTTTTCTGAATAAATACCTTATTTTTGAACCAGATAAAAGTTGCACTTATATAAAATTCGAGAGGGGACATGAAATTTTCTGAGGACCACCCGAGGGTCGCATAGCGACAATCTACCTCGACACTTTCTTCAATGCACGTCATCACACTACGAAATAGCTCATCGTGCGGTAGTGAGTAATAAAGTTCTTCGATGTCAACAGATGAAAGAAATATCGGCTTCTGAATGGTTGTCTTCCAGAAAGGAAACTAACATCGAAATAATTCTTTATGCCATAAGGATCATCAATAGGTAAATGCTTCAACTGTTTTTGCAAAAAGCGGCTAACCAAAACCTGCCAATAGTTGTTTTCTATGACTATTATGCGCAAAGCCATATTCGATTTTTGAAGTTGAAGGGCCAGAGCATTAATGCGAAAGAAAACGAAATATATACGTTTGTGTATACAGCCTAAAGACAATCTAAGCCAAGGGCAACCTTATTGCGTGAGACACTTTCTGGCGTTTGAAAAGGTAAATAATCTATTTTCTCAAACACCTTAGGGTGTAAATTGTGAATGGCTACCCGTGAAACCGTGATTACGTGCAGCTGTACTTCACGTCTTTGCGCGGAGCGCATAATTAGTCGCACGGCGAACTAGTCCTGGACGTGATTGATTCATCTATTTTCTATTGTCTTAGCATATGAGCTCCTGCGACCATAGGGGAGCCTTAGCTCCCAACATCATTCATTCATTCATTCATTCATTCATTCATTCATTCATTCATTCATTCATTCATTCATTCATTCATTCGTTCGTTCATTCGTTCCTTTCTTCGTCCGATGTCTGAGTCCTTCGGCGTATCGCAACAGTATTGAGACGCGTAAAAGACGAGATGCGTACGTCTATATCTGTTTCTTTATAACCATTTTCTCTATTGAAATTAGGCATTCAAGCGTGTTCGGGATTTTGTGTGCTTCAATATCTCCTACAAAAGTTCAAACGCGCGATTAATTACAAACGAGAAGTGCATGCTTCCGGAAGCCATGCTAATACAAGAAAGTGACAACAGCGTTCCATGCGTGTTTTACCTAAGATAGACAAGGCTTTTCGCTCTAGATACCGCGAACCAATTCAGGAATACCGCCGGCACCAAAATAGCTACTTAGGTGACGTGTATGGTAGCGAAAGGTACTGATGCAAAGCTACATAACAGGCTCTCATATAGGCAATGAAAAAACTTCCTATTGGCAAAGAAAATGGTCTTGTAAAGAGTGTTCCTACTGCGGGGGCCAGGGTGATAATGCGTGGCACTCTTCAGTTGTAAAACAGATTAATTAGGAGGGAGTATTAGTGGAAAGCATCGTGGTTGAAAATCCGGCGACTGTTGAAAACTATTGTAAAATGCGGTGACAAAACGGCACAACAGCGGCAGCCCCAAATGCCCTCGAAAGGACGTCTTGTTGGGCGAGTTGGTCACAATTCATCTTGGGTACTAGGCGCGAAAACACGCACGACACAAGGAAGGAGACGGGATAGAGTGCCACTTACAACTGTTTTATTCGGAGGCACACGACACACTTATATACCGGCCTTAGACGCAAATAGCACTATCACATCAAGATTGATATGGAAGCGAACTGGGGAAATATTTCTTTTCATCCATATATAAATATATTGACGGGTCGCTGACACAGATGCTTCCTTTCTTTCCGATAAAGAAAGCTTCAATTACTTCCCGAGCTTCTTGATCTTTACTCTTTGCTAGAATCCGCGCCCCTGCAAAACATGGCTCACAACAGCGTGACGGACAGGACTTAATCTGCTTGGGAATGTTTGGCCCTTCTTTATCTTGCTCTACATTTCTTTCATGTTCCCCAATTCGGTCGTTAACGCAGCGCCTAGTTTGTCCTATGTAGGAGCGGCCGCATGAGAGGGAGATTTTGTACACGACACCCTGGGCGCACTTCATAAAGGGTCTCGCATGCTTGGTGCCGCATCCATTTTTATCGCATCGTATTCTTTCGATACGAGAACAAAGGCTTCGTTGCTTTTTGGGGGCTGAAAACACAAGCGGCACCCCATGCCTGCTAGCAACCTTTTTTAAATTGTGGGCCATCTTGTGTACATTGGGCACCACCACAGGCCTCACCACCTCCTCTCGTAGGGGATCTTCCCCAGCTCTCACAGCCGCACTCTTCATTTTTTGTTGCAGGATTTCAGCGACTGCCATCACAATCGAATCAGGGAATCCAGCTGAAGACAGCCTGGCCAATTAATTCTTGAAGCTAAACTGCATCTTGTGAGGGCACGATTTTCCTAGGGCGGATTTCAGGCAAAGTGAAGCAATCCCCTGTTTTATTAATTTCGAATGGGCGGAGTCGTATGGCACAAGCCCTTTTTGCACGAGGTGCATATTCCCAACAAATCTGAACCGCACAAAACTCAATATTTATATCTAGAAACTGTAGGTGGTTCCCTTCAGGCACTTCAATGGTGAATTGCAAGCCATTTCCATGTTGCCAGAATATGGATAAAATATCATGCAAATTCTCTTCGAAGTTCAAACTTCCGTCCTTATTAAAAAATATCAAAAAATCATCCACGTATCTAACTATAATAAAAACGTGCCTATCTGGTAAAACCTGATGTAAAACTTGATCTATTTGTGAGAGAAAAATATTACACAATACTGGCGCCACACAGGATCCTATACAAATGTCGGCTTTCTGCAGAAAAAACTGCTGGTGAAATGTTATATAAGTCGATTGCAAATGAAACTAAAAGGGTTAAAAAATCGTCAATGAAAATTCCCGCATTGTTCTGAAAGGAAATGGTTTCGTTTTTTTCTATACACTCTCGGACTTCAGCAAACAGGGCCTCGTGAGGAACAGAGTAGAATAAATCCACCACATCGAGGGTAAAGGCGCGCCCAACATCACATTGGGATTTAAGAAAGTTACAAACCTCGTCATATTTCTTTGTAAGATATGGGTCGTCTACTTCAAGTGTAATCAAATGTTTCAACAAGAACTGGCTTAGTTCCTTCTGCCACGACCATTTTTCCGTGACTATTGTTCTAAACGGCATACCTTGCTTATGTGTTTTTAATGAAAAGAAGGCTTTCAAGGCATTATATTTGCTTTTTCCTATCTCTTTGCCAAGACGGTCTAAACCAAACTGCTCACATAGTGCAACAGGTCTGCTCTTAACTCTAGTTGCTTTAACTTTGAAGGCGCAAAGTCCTTTTCTAGTGCCTGCGCAGCTCTTTCCGAAAATTTACCTTCAGATAACACGACAAACCGTCCCTTTTTATCGGCTTGTAAGAAGAGCCTTAGATGGTTATTTCTGAAGTAGGTCACAGTGGCTCCAGTTGAACGTTCCTTTTGACGTGAACGCCCCTAGTCGCAGGACTTGAGAAGGCAGTTAACGCCTTCCAGAAGGCACGTATCTTGTTCCTCCGATTCGGCCTTGCTGGCGATTCGTCGATTGATGGGAAGCATCTCATGCGGTGGCACTTGCGCCTCAAGTCCATACTTCCGTCCTTTTTCCAGAACAGATGACATCTCTTCGGGTAGGTGAATGTCCCCCTAAACCACCAACCCACCCGCACTCATTTGGTTCTTATTCTTATTTCTTTCCTGCAGCATTTTGTATTGCATGCACACCCAAAGCTGTGCAGTCATTCTCGAAGCTCACTTGTTAACGGACCGAAAATTCTTCTCAGCTAGCCAGGTGGGGTATTGTTTGAACAGGCGATGAGTAGAAGATCATTTAGCAGGTGAATATGACGCCAGAATTCAGACCTGAGGATCCTACTTATGCGCTTCACATGACCCCAGGAGGGTAGAACTGGTCAGAAAAGAACACTTATTTCAGCTGGTATCAATGCATTCTTGATAGAAAAGGCGGTGTTCCTTGCGTGACAGCTATATGCGACAGCAGATGAAATCCACTGATCCATGAAACACGGAGATGTCACACATATAGAAAGGCCCACTGTACGAGAAATATAGCCCTAAAGGACGTCTTGTTGGGCGAGTTGGTCACAATTCATCTTTGGTACAAGGCTACTCGTGTACTAATAAAACAGTTGTAAGTGGCGCTCTGTCCCGTCTCCTTCCTTGTGTCGTCTGTGTTTTCGCGCCTAGATACTCAAGATGAATTGTGACCAACTCGCCCAACAATACGTCCTTTTGAGAGTATTTGGAGCTGCCGCGGTTCTGCCGTTTTGTCACCGCATTTTACAATAGTTTTCAGCAGTCGCCGGACTTTCAACCACGATGCTTTCCACTAATTGTATACTCCCTCCTAATTAATGTGTTTTATAACTGAAGAGTGTCACACACTATCACCCTGTCTCCCGCAGTTGGAACACTCTTTACAAGATCATTCTCTTTGCCAATAGGAAGTTTTTTTCATTGCCTATATGAGAGCCTGTAATGTAGCTTTGGATCAGTATCTTTCCCTACCATACATATCACCTAAGTAGCTATTTTGGGGCCGGCGGTATTCCTGAATTGGTTCGCGGTATCTAGGGCGAAGATCTTGTCTATCTTAGGTAAAGCGCACATGGAAAGCTGTTGTCACTTTCTTGAATTAGCATGGCTTCCGGAAGCATGCACTTCGCGTTTGTAATGACTCGCGCGTTTGAACTTTTATAGGAGATATTGAAGCACACAAAATCCCGAACGCGCTTGAATGCTTAATTTAAATAGAAAAAAATGGTTATATAGAAACAGACATAGACGTACGCATCTCGTCTTTTACGCGTCTCAATACTGTTGCGATACACCGAAGGACTCAGACATCGAACGAAAGAACGAACGAACGAACAAACAAACAAACAAACAAACGAACGAACGAACGAACGACCGAACGACCGACCGAACGAACGAACGAACGAACGAACGAACGAACGAACGAACGAACGAACGAACGAACGAACGAACGAACGAACGAACGAACGAACGACCGAACGACCGAACGACCGACCGAACGAACGAACGAACGAACGAACGAACGAACGAACGAACGAACAAACGAACGAACGACCGACCGACCGAACGAACGAACGAACGAACGAACGAACGAACGAACGAACGAACGAACGAACGAACGAACGAACGAACGAACGTACGAACGAACGAACGAACGAACGAACGAACGACCGAACGAACGAGTGAATGAATGAATGAATGATGTTGGGAGCTAAGGCTCCCCTATGATCGCAGGAGTTCATATGGTAAGAGAATGGAAAATAAATGAATCAATCACGTTCAGGGCTAGTTTGCCGTGCGAGCAATTATGCGCTCCACGCAAAGACGTGGAGTACAGCTGCACGTAATCACGGTTTCACGGGTAGCCACTCACAATTTACACCACAAGGTGTTTGGGAAAATAGATCATTTACCTTTTCAAACGCCTGAAAGTGTCTCCCGCTATAGGGTTGCCCTTGGCTTGGATTGTCTTTAGGCCGTATGCATAAACGTATACAATTCGTTTTCTTGCGCATTAATGCTTTGGCGTTTCAATTTGATGTTATGATGATTTAACGAGTTGTTTACCCATAGAGTATTGTTTGTGCAGTATGTGCGTTGAAGCCTTCAAGAAGTATCCGATTGCAATAAAATTGCTTGCTTGAATGAATATTTCTTCTCGTCCATGAGTTCGAACATTACTCTTATTATTACTCATTGCAAGTTCATATACTTGCAAATTAATTACTGTATATATTCACTGCTGCTAACATAACTAGCGGACGTCGTTTCTGTGGTAATTAAATTTGGTTCAATAAGAATCATACTAGATTTTATATCTCAGCTAATAAAGGGGCAAGCTGCAGTCTCCTGAAATAATTTGTTTTTCAGAAATACATCGGTGGTTTCTTCAAGGGCAGAAAGTATGTCAGAAGTGCACTATCGCTAAGCACTTCCCACGTTCAAAACGTCTCTGGCTTTCACATTATCCTTCATTGTTGCGTGAAAATGTGTGACAGCTTCAAAGAATAGCTTTTCTTCCTTATAACGAGGGAAACATGATGGTCAGCATTGATACACGCATGGTCGCAGCAATGTTTAGCCGAAGGACATTTATCTCTTTACCAATATGTATCCATATATCGCCGACTTGTTTTGAACACTACTTAGTGATTGAAAAGAGCGAAGACGAAGAAAAAACGCTCAGTTAATTGCTCTGCCAGTCAGTGACCTGAATGTTGAATATAACGTGTAGGAGACGCCACAGATACTGAACAAAAGCAAAGCAGCATTTCAACGGTTTTTATCTACCATGAAGTTTATATAACGTAAAATATCACCATTTCTCTGTGTATAATAGCACATTGTGTTGTCTGCGCGTTCTGCATAACCCACAGTGTTTCGAGTGTTGGCTATCGTTTCGATTGTGCCATGTTGACAACTCTCTTTCAGAGAACTTAGAGTGTGAGCTCCACGGATTTCCAATGTTTCCATAAATGCCACTTTGAACGTCGCGGTATCTGAAGGCTTACTAGCAACGAAGGAGCTACGACTGAGTGATGTCCGGTGAGGTCAGTCACGTGTGACGGGCCATTGTATCTCGCCGCTAAGGTGAGGAAAAAGATATTCGAATGGTTTCTTACTTTTCGTATGACTAATGCGCTTGTCCATTCGTGTCGCCGTTTAGGATGCTCATCATGCATTACATTGCTGTCACAGATGTAGGCGAATTGTGTTCAGTCTAATCTAAAATTTCTCATCTCGGTGAAAACAAGAATTCAACAGAAGTGAATGACGGAAAAGCAAATCATAGAGATTTGGAACTATTTGTTCTGCTCTGCGCCATATTCAGAAAGAGAATGTGAAGAGCAAAGTGTGGCTTTTGCTACGTAGCAGCGAGGGTGAATAATAGTTCGGCAAAACTGTGAATGACGAAACAAACTTTTCATTAGGCGGGAAATACAGCAATAGGGGCCAACATGGTCGCCGATCGTCGAAAATATGATCAGCGGATCAAGCGCGTCGGCTTTCGCACATCAGTCATCGAAGGCTCCCGAGTAATCGCTGGTCCCCGGGTTTCTTGCAAACGTTCTACATCATTCGCGTCGAGCATACATTTAATCAGATTACACAAGGTCCGGTGACCACAAACAGCGGATAGAAATATCGATAACATTCGAGAAACTTCGGAGATATGCAGGCGCGTCCTGCACTGTGCGGTAACATTTGTTAGGCGATGAAATGTGGTCACCCGATAAAGATAAACAAGTACACGTGCGAATACACCCTTGGTAAAAACCATCGTCACGATACTGCAAGCAAGCGAGAGTGATAAACAAAAACACCCGTATAAAGAGACAATGAACTAACGAAGTCGTCAGCGTGTTTAAAAGGACTTAAGACGCACCACGTGGGTCACTTTAGGTCGTGCGTGGCAACGCATTGATTGGGAAATTCCGTCTGGCACGACCTCATAGTGCAGTGCGCCAAAACGCCGGAGGTTTTTGTAGGATACGAAATAGCGTCGCAATTGTTTCTCACTGAGTCGTCATCGGCGTATCGGAGTCCAAACGCAAAACACGGTCCCCAGGCTGCTTTTCCACGTAGCGTCGTCATAAATTGTAATGTCGGCTATCGGTCCTCTGCTGGTTCTTGATCTGCTGGCTGGCGAGCTGTCGGGCTCCTTCGGCGCGCTGGAGATACGTAGCGACGCCAAGATTCTCCTCGTCAGTGACGTGCGGCAGCATGGCGTCGAGCGTCGTCGTCGGGTTCCTGCTATAAACCAGCTTGAATGACGTGATCTGTGTTGTTTCTTGCACCGCCGAGTTGTAAGCGAATGTTACGTACGGCAGGACCACATTCCACGTCTTGTGTTCGACGTCGACATACATTGCTATCTTGTCGGTGAGAGTCTTGTTCAGCCACTCGGAAAGACCAATTAATTGCGGGTGGTGGCAGTTCTCCTGTCTGGCTGTATTGCAGAATGGCTTGGGTAAGGTCTGCAGTAAACGCTGTTCCTCTGTCGGTGACGAGGACTTCTGGGGCACCATGTCGCGCTAGCATATTCTCAACGAAGAATTTCGCTGCTTCTGCTGCACTACGTTTCGGCAGAACTTTCGTTTCAGCGACGCGGGTGAGCTAGTGCGTCTCCACGACGACCCGCGTGTTTCCAGAAGTCGACACCGGAAAGGGTACCAATAAATCCATCTCCATGTGCTGAAATGGTAGGCAATGTGGCTTGATCGGCTGTAGTAATCCCTCTGGCGTTGTTGGCGGTGCCTTGCGTCGGTGGAAGCTACGGCAACTGCTGACGTAACGGGCGACATCGGTGGTCATGCGTGGCCAGTAATACTTTACTTGATTCTTGCCAATGTACCGGAAAACCCGAAGCGCCCGGCTGTAAAATCTTCCTGCAGTTTGCACGGGGGGGGGGGGGGGGGAGTTCTTCTTCACCAGGACGTCTATTCGCAAAAAGAACGAAGACAATGCCTGCCTAAATATGCTAGGGCCAAAGTCGGTCTTGCCTTCCAAGTACTCAGCAAGGCTTCGTATCTCGCGGTATGCTCCCTGCTGCTCGGGAAAGTCGTCTGTGCTTAGTGTTACTAAAAAGGCGTCGTCGTCCTGGTCATCTTTGGGTGGCGGGTCCTGTGGAACGCGAGATAAGTAGTCGACATCAGAGTGTTTTCGTCCGGACTTGTAGATTACACTGATTCCATATTCTTGCAGTCTCAGGCTCCACCGTGTCGGGTGTTCTGAAGGGTCCTTGGGTCGCTAGCCAGCACAAGAACGGTCTGTCATATAGGTAAGGGCAAATTCTTTTGTCCCCTTTTTCGTTGTAGAATATTTGCGTTCCGCTTTACATCTTTTCTTTAGACTAAGACGGCGCCGAGGCCTAAGCTGCTGGCGTCAGTGTGGATTTCCGTATCGGCGTCTTCGACGAAGTGCGCAAGTACTGGTGACGTCAGCATGCGTCGTTCGAGTTCTTGAAATTCTTCAGCCTGTGGCGTTTCCCACTTGAACTCTACATCACATTTAGTTAAATGTGTCAGCCGCGCAGCGATGCGTGAAAAGCCCTTAAAGAAGAGCCTGTACACATGCCAAGGATCGATGCACTGCCCCCGTGTCCATGGGCTGCTGGAACTTTGCGCTGACAGCCGTCTTCTGTGGGTCGGGGGGTACTGGAGACTTGCTGATGACGTGTGCCAGGAAGAGCAGCTTTTCGTACGCAAAAATTGAAACTTTTCCTCTTTCAAGGTTAGTCCGGAAGACTTGATTGTCTTTAGCACTGTCTGAAGGCGCCTGTAGTGCTCGTGCGAACTTGCAGAAAAAATAAACGACGACGTGATAAAAGTAGACGAGGCAGGTCTGCCATTTCAACCCTGCTAACACCGTGTCGATCACGCGCTGGATCGTTGCAGGCACCCACCACAGTGCGAATGACATGACCTTGAACTCATGGAGGCCCTCGTGCGTGATGAAGGCTGTCATTTCGCGTTCTCGCTCGTCGACTTCTATTTGCCAGTAGCCAATCTTTAGATCCATCGACGACAACTAATTAGTCTTGCAAACCCGATCAAACGCGTCCTCTATATGTGCAAGGGGGTATACGTCCTTCTTCGTAATCTTATTGAATCGGCGATAATTGACACCAAAACGTACTGTTCCGTCCTTTTTCTTTACCAAGAGTACAGCAGATGCCCACGGGCTTTTTGAAGGCTGGATGATGTCATCGCACAGCATTGCGTCAACTTGTTGCCTTATACCTTCACGTTCTGGCGACGAAACTCGCATGGGCTATGGCGGAGTGGTAGGTGACACACTTGGCTTGCTATGCGATGCTTTACAACTGGTGTTTGTCGAATCCCCGATGACGTCAGAAAGCAGTCTTTGTGTCATCGGAGAATACTTCTCAGCTGTTGCTGCTTGCTCATGGTGAGACACGGATTTATGTCGAAATCTGATTCGGGAACCATGGTCGTTGAGGTAGCTGCGGCAAATTCTAGGAGGACAAACGCATTGCTGGTTCGCAGAATATCCTCGGTGTATGCGATCTTCGTGCCTTTGTTTACGCGCTTAAACTCCTGGCTGAAGATTCTCAGCAAAACTTTGATTTTTCCTCCGTGTATTCGAAGGATCCCTCTAGCTACGCAAATTTCACGGTCGATCAGTGGGCGTTGGGCACCTTCGATGACGCCTTCTACGTGTGCAGGTGTTTGGGTGTGAACGGAAATGACAGTGTTGTTCTTGGGCGGGATGCTGACTTGATTTTCGAGCACACTCGAGGCATGGTGCCTACGAGAGCTCTCCAGCGGTATCGCTTGATCTTCGTATAGCGTTATCGACTTCGACTTCACGTCGATGACTGCGCCGTGTTGGTTCTGGAATTCCATGCCGAGAATTGAGTCTTGTAAACACTGTCGGATGATAACGAAGGTGGCCAAGTAGGCGCGGTCATTATTGGCAATTCGGGCAGTGCATATTCAAGTAGAATAATTGCCTTTCGGCAGGTACTGCATGCGGTCATCGGACGCTTCACTGAGACACGGGCAGTGCAGCCGCTGGCATCGGTGAACCTGGATCTGCGCAGGGTCTGCGCAGACAGCGTGCTTCCGTCTGCAGTTTTCGTCCGCAAGCTGTCACCCTCTCGTCAGCACATCACCTAGCCTGCACCCCAGACGCTTGGGAATGCCTACTTAAGGAACAGCTTCGCTCGGCTTCTTTGCAGTCAGCGGCTAATACGTTCCCGGAGCTAATCATTTCATGCCTTTCGGCAGGTGCGCCTTTTGCTCTCTTATTTTATTATTGTGTTTTTTTGCCGCTGACTGCACAGAAATGCCTTCTGATTGTGCTGCTTGCTCTAAGCCGTTACCTTTGGATGCGAAATTCTTAACATGTTCGGCTTGCCAAGAAGGTTTCCACCTTGTAAAACGATGCTCTACAGTAGTTGAAAACAGCTACGCAAAAATGATTGCAATTAAACGTGAAACCTGGCTGTGCCAAACATGTCGACCGGAAAAAAGCACACAAGGAGACTTGACACAGACAGCAAAAGAAGAATCGTTTGCACAGCAATTTACTGCTGTGAATGAAAAACTAGACCGACTTGCATCTAGCGTAGAAATACTCGCCACGAAAGTACAGGAACTTCTTACATTTAAGGACTCAGTTGGAAAGATCGAGAACTCGATACAGGTAGTGCAGGCTTCAATAGAATTTCTTTCCACAAAATATGACTCGGTATTGGAGACAGTCAACAAAAATCAGACGGAGGTGGCGGAGTTACGTTCCAAGGTTGACTCGCTGTCTTCTACCGTCGAGTTACAGTCAGACCTGATCGACAAAATAAGTGAGCAAATGAATGAAATGGAGCAGTATAGTAGGAGAAAGAATTTCGAGATCCACGGGTTTTCCAGCAAGCCAAAGGAGAACTTGCAAACCTTCCTCAGTGATCTTGCGCAACAACTTGAGGTACCTAACTTTGCGGCAACTCAAGTCTCTGCTATCCACCGTCTACCCAGTAGGGACAATACTACACCAGCTATTCTTGTCCAGATGTGTTCCGTTGAAGCGAAGGAACAATGGCTTCGATCACGTAAAAACTTGCCAAGATTGGTTCAGAATGATTTTCCACGGTTGTATTTCAATGACAACCTCACACGGGTTAATCGTGAGCTGTTCTGGCTAGCTCGCACTAAAGCAAAGGAAATATCCTTCAAATACGTCTGGACAAGAAATGGCAAGGTGTTTGCAAGGAAAGCAGACGGCGCTCCACTCGTTCGAATTAATAGAAAATTGGACATTGAGAGGCTTACCTAGTCATGGCTACTATTTTCAAGGTTTGCAATGACATTTTAGAAGTTTCGCGGTTTTTTTGTTATCCGGGTAACGACGATTTCCATGTTACTCACGTAAACATCAGAAACATTCGTAGGCACTGGGACCATTTAGTGGCCATTCTATCTTCTGTTCCACTGCTTTTTGATGTCATCGTACTCACCGAGATAAATATCCCGCCAGGTCTATTTTCTAGTTTCGCGCTACCGGACTATCAGTCATTCTTTTTTCGTCCGGTCCGGAAGGGTGGAGGCGTGGCTGTCTTCGTAAAAAACACTTGGTCAGTTTCCGAACTACACTTGCCTTTCGACCATGCCGAAACTGTTGCCCTCCGCTTATCTAATCCTCGATTTTCATTGGCCTTGCTTTCTGTATATCGTCCCCCATGTGGTAACAGGCGTCTTTTTTTGGCTGAGCTCGACTCCGCGTTATCACGTTTAGGAACCGATGAATGTTTTTGCCTCACAGGTGACATTAATATAGATACGTTACATCCAACAGTAGGAATAGTTGCTGATTATTTAGATACACTATCTAAATGGGGAATTGAAATGACAACCCATGCAGCAACTCGCGAAGAATTCCTATCTCAACGTCTTGTTTCATCCTGCATTGATCACGTAAATGTTAGAGCCCATAATCTGGAAGTAAAACCTACCATTGCACAGGTTAAGCTTTCTGACCACTACTTCGTCTGCTGTTCACTGAAACAGACTGTGAATCCTTTGTTATCGGAGGCTATTAACTCTGTCAAACAAATTTGTATAATTGACCCAAGGCTTTTTGATAAACTAGTCCAGAAAAATGATTGGGATAATTTTTTATGCACTGTGTCACCGGAAAACATGTACCGCGAATTTGTAGCTGCGTTTGATGCTTTTAGGCAGGCGGCAACACGCGTTGTCAAAATCAGGCAACGTAACCTGAGCCAGAAATGGATGACCAGCGAAATCCTAGCTGCTATAAAGGAAAAAGACTTGTTGTGGACCAAGGCCAAGCGGTCGTCAAACTGCAACGACACGCGCTTAAGATACAAATGTGCCAGAAACAAAGTGAATGCAATGATCAGACTTGCGAAGCGCGTTTATTTCAGAAAGAAATTTCAAGAAGCTCGATCTGACATAAAGAAAACATGGTCCCTAATCAATAACCTTAGAGGCGGCAACATTTCAACGCCTAAACAGCGCCTTTCATCTTAATTTTCTGCAGACGACGAAACTGTGGCAAACTTATTTAATCAGTTCTTTTCAAGTGTCTCGGGATCGAGGACACGGCGACCATCGGTGTGCACTTTAACAGATAGCTTGCTAGATTCCGCATATCTTCCTTTACTATCGCTTGAAGAATTAAGGTCCACTGTCTTCAATCTCAAGACGAACAAATCACCTGGCTTCGACAAAATTTCTGTCAGTGAACTTCAGAGAAATTTTGACGCAATTAAACATGTATTGCTATCCCTTTTAAACTTTGTTTTGGATGGTGGTGTGATTCCAGTTGATATGAAAACCGCAATTGTAATTCCGCTTCACAAGCAAGGTGCACGCAATAGTATTGAAAATTACAGACCTATTTCGATAATTCCCTGTATAGCTCAAATATTAGAAAAACATGTGGCTCTTACGGTAACACAGTTTCTAGATAAGCATAATGTATTGTCATCACATCAGTATGGATGTGTACAGGGGAAGGGTACACAAACACTGTTAGAAGCTTTCTCTGATCTTTTAAACTTGACACTAGACCGCAACCGGGTAGCATGTGCCCCCTTTATGGATGCCTCTAAGGCATTTGACAGTGTTTGTCATGAGATTTTGTTGCAGAAACTGTCTCTCCTAGGCCTTCGTGGGTCATTCTTGAATTTACTAGCTAACTTTCTGCAGGATAGACGACAGTGTGTAAAGGTGGGAAATAGTTTAAGTGTTTTTACCAGTATTCATTCTGGAGTCCCTCAGGGCTCAATATTAAGCCCCCTGCTTTTTAACATTTATGTGAATGATTTGTCCAATGTAGTAGGTAATTATATATATCAATATGCCGATGATACTGTTCTTGTATCTTGTGCAACTAATTACTCTGATGCAATCAGCTCCTTACAGAATGAGGCAACTAAAGCTATGGACTGGTTTGCGGCTAATTTAATAAGCATCAACCCTTCTAAAACGCGACTTGTCCGTTTCCACAACCCCATGAAAAAAATCCTGCCTACGACACCATTATTCTTGCACACATCAGACTGTTTTGGATGTACATGTCAACCAGTTAAAAATGCCTCTTCTGTTAAGTATCTTGGGTTGCTTTTTGACTGTGATCTTTTATGGAACTCGCAATTATCCCACATCTGTAAAAGGCTGCGCGCGGTCTCCTGTGTATTATACAATATGCGATGTCTTATGCCAATCTCCGTTCGAAAAATTATTGTGCATGCTTTAGTCTACAGTGTGCTACGTTATGGCTTGACTGTGTATGGTTATTGTGCTCTTAGGTGGAGCTCAAGAATTAATTGAATTTTACGTTCACTGCTGTCAACAGTGGCTTACGATTTGTGTCCAAAGCAAGATACAGACGTGTTTAGGTTGTTGAATTTGCCAAACTTCACTTCTCTGATTATCGAAAGTGTTGTCATTAAACATTTCTGGAATAATGATTTTAAAACACGATATACGCCTGTCCGCTCCTTAAGACCGAAGGAACCCTACGTCATCCCCAAGACTGCGACAAAGTACTGAAGGAGAACGCGGGAATACTATGTTCCAGCCATATTTAATAAATTGCCTACGCCTGTGTTAGAAGCAAACACAAGACGTGAGATTAAGAAACAACTTAGAATTGTCGATGTTTGATGTAACATTTAGTATAACTGTTTGACATTTTGCTCCGACCCGCTAATAGCTAACTCCGCTATTAACCCTGTGCAATTTTCTGTGACCTGACTGTCAGGCACTGCCAGTCAAGCCCTCTGAGGCTTTGGTAGGCCTGCTATATATACTCTGTTTTCCTTATGCACAATAAAGATTGTATTGTAAAAAAAAAAGTGGGCGTTATCAGGTGTCCTCCAGCTTTCCAGATTTGAAGGTCCTTCCCAAGTAGAGTTAAGTTTCTTCAACTGAGTGGCAAGGGCTCCCCGCTCCACGGAGTAGTCGGTTTCCGTGCCCGCTTAGGCGGTGACTGTGTGGCTATCGAGAAGCACGTCGAGAATGTTGGTACTTTGTCTGGCGCTCCAGTTAGGTCTGGGCATCGCATCACCGCTGCGTTGTGTTGACGAGTGGCTGGAATGTCGCGTGGTCAGGTGATTTTTCCCGGCGTATTCTTTGCTTGTAAGGTTCGTCGGGATGGCGGCGTCTCGATGATCTATCGTCGAGATACACTTTTCGGCGTCTTCATAGGCGGCGGAGAATCTTCGTCAGTTCGACAAACAGGAACTGCACCTCCATCGGTTGCTACTTTTAATTTTCCCATATGGGCTCACAGACCGGCTCCGGGCTGGGCCAACGTATGGTAGGCGTAGGTAGCGGCGGCCTGGTGACGGCGAACGGGACGATTGTCGAGAACTATACTGAGTGTTGGTGAGGTAGTCTGCGAAGTCACAAGCGTGTTCCCCAAGATGTGGACGCGGCGCGTCGACGGCGAATCCTGGCTGGCCCAAGTCACGGTATGGGCATGGGCAGTACACATGGCTGGCTTCTCCGCGATGGTAGCCGAACGCGTGGTGGTCGGGGGTGGGCCAAATGTCTGTCTTCCTCGGTGCGCTTCACTGGCCGACAGGTGGGCCGCGTGGCAGCGGCAACTGTGGCGGCGTCTGACGACAGACTCGCGGTCACATGGGGCCCTGGCGTGGGCGCGCGGAAGGAATCTGGCAGCGGGCGACGGCGGCATAGGTCATCGCTTCTGGCTGAAGCTGCGGCGATCAGGGGAATCCAAGCAAATGAGGAGTTTCCTGTCGGACGACGTCGGCGATGGATGATACTTGAGGCTGTGATCGTGGGAACATCCTCCGAAGTTCCTCTCGCACGACAGCTTTGATGGCCTCGCGCAGGTCGCCAATACCCACTGGCTGAGCTTCGGCGTAGTTGGTATGGAGTCCGCCTCGATTGAACTGCCTATTCTTAATTTCGAATGTTTTCTCGATGGTTGCAGCTTCGGAAGCAAATTCAGCAATTGTCTTGGGCAGATTGCGCATTAAGCCGGCGAAGAGCTCTTGCTTGATACGCCTCATGAAGAAGCGAACTTTTTTCGCTTCTGACATGTGGAGGTCGGTGTGTAGGAAAGGCACGTCATCCCCTCCGTGAAGATTGCCATGCTCTCGTTGGCAAGTAGCATTCGGGCTTCTAGCAGAGGTTCGGCCGTTTCCTTGCGCACGACAGTCGTAAACGTCTTCAAGAAGCCATTGCGGAACAGGTCCCATGTTGTGAGGGTCGCTTCGCGGTTCTTAAACCACGTTCTGGAAGCGTCTTCTAAGGCGAAGTATACATGCCGCATCTTGTCGTCAGAGTTCCAGTTGTTTAATGTGGCGATTCTTTCATAAGTCTCCAGCCAGGATTCTGGATCTTCAGTCGAGAATCCATGAAAGGTTGCCGGGTCCCGAGGCTGTTGCAGCCGAATGAGAGACGCTAGGGCAGCCGTTCCGGTTGTTGACTTGGGTTTGATCCGTCTCGTCTTGTTATAAAGAAGTCCGTATTCCGCTAGCAGTCCTTGCTGCCTTCGGCTAGCTCGCTGGTCTTGCGCGACGTTGGTGTTGACGTCGCGTTTCGGGATTGGATCGCGGCTTTGCGGGGGCATTGAGTACATGAACGCACCAGCACCTCCACCAGATGCCACGTAGTAGTGACTACTACGTGACATAATAGAGCGGTAACACTGTGAATGACAAAACGAACTCTTTATTGGGCGAACTTGTGCCCACAAAAGCAAGTTACACTCAAAACACAGCAATAGCGGCGAACCCGGTTGGCGATCGCCAAAAATATGATCAGCGAATCAAGCGCGGCGGCTTTTATGCATCAGTCGTCGAAAGTTAGAGTTAGAGCTGGTGCCCGCGTGCCTTCGAGAAAGTTCTATATCATTCCCGTCGGGCATACATACAATCAGGTTACGTCAGGTTCGATGACAACAGACAGCGGATAGAACCATCTATAACATTCGACAAATGTCCGACACATGCAGACGTGTCCTGGGCTGTGCGATAACATTTGTTAGGCGGTAAAACGCGGTAACCCGATAAACAAGTACTCAGGTCACTATAATATACTAATAGAAATCGATGTTATATCCTAACTGAAATTAAAGAGCCTTCCCAAACACATGCCAAGTCTTGGTGCTTTTAGATCGAATACAGCTGAGCATTATAAGCAAATTGTCAAACCTTTTAGCATCCTTAGACGTTTGTTATGGCACGGTCGTTTGTCTACCTATGACTTCGGAAATGCTTCGGGGTTTTCTGTACAATTCGTTCAATATATGCAAACCTTTTCATATGCTTTATTTTTTGTGATTTACATACATACGTGCAGTTTTTCAATGAGACGTTGAGAAATATTTACGGCATGAATAGATGCTAAATATTTGTTAATCAAATTAACGAAAGAGAAAATGGCTGGACGCGATGCCCACACGTGGTTACGGAATATGGCGCCTACATCTTGACTTTAACGGGAAGCCAGTAAAATTGGCAAGACAAAGAAAGGATAGTCTACCGAATGAGATAAAACAATAGAGACATATAGGAATTAGTTGGGAAGCTTCGAGTGAGGTATAAGCAAGGAACCGTTATTTTTTCATAACTCTTGTTAAGCACTAGAGCTGTTAAGTTAAGAGCTCTAGCAATGATGGCACTGTTGCCTGTTTTTTATTTGGGCGGGAGGGGGGGGTGTATTAGGTGAGGACCACGCTGACAAACGTCGCCGCGAGCTTTCACCGCCGCCGCTCGAAAACTGTTGCTTATCTCCGAGCCGCAACATTTTTGTAAAACTACACGATACAGTATCGCACATTGCCACAGGGGTTTATTAAAGTTGGCAATTTATGACAGAATGGAAGTTGTTTATCAGTAACAACGTGCTAACTTGGCCTCGTTGGTGCATGTCTGAAGAAAACGAGTGACAGCACTGGACAACGGCAATGAAACAGACGAAGGGCTTCGTGTGTCTCAGTCACGCCCTCTTGTCCAGCGCTGCAATTAACTTTTGTTTATGCAATTCCTTTTTCCTTTGCCGTCACCTTTACCTTGGCCAAACAGGCCACTGCTTAAATATTACATTGTCCGTGCACAAGTGCTGACTTGAAATCAATGCGTACTCGCATGTCCCACGCTTTGTTCAGAGCACGGTTGCGCTCCAGTTTTGAAGATACCCTAATGATTTGCGCACATTGTACTGTCGTTACACGGAAGATTATTGCGGTCTACACGAAAATGAAAGAAAAAAAAAAGATACGTATTGTGTTTGCGCGCCTTCAACACATATGCATCACAGCGAATTTCGCTTACTGAACCACTTTTTATATGCTCTAAGGTAGCGCATCTGGTCAGACTTATTTGCTGTTTGCAAGTGCACTGAAAATAACGCCGTCTATGTGAGAGCACGTAGCTTTGATTCTGTATGTGCTTTCGATTAAAGTTAGTTGCGAGTCAGAGCTATGCCGTATTTTTTTTTCTGAATTCTGTCTTCGTCGTTTTCGCTGCCTATCAAGATGTTCCACGAGCACCAAATTTTCCCAATGTCAATTCTTTTGCCGGTTGATTACGTGGAGAAAATTGTAAATCAGCAAACAGCAAAGTTTGAAAGCTGCGTCGATAGAATCATTGTCGATAAATCTTATGTGTATGAAATACGGTGGACAGCTGCAAAGGCAGGTTAGAATCTAAACGACTGCGGAAAGTATATGGTGCTCTCCCTGCGTGAGACGGCAAGTAGAAAGTTAAGCGAGAATTATACAGCTGCTATTTGTCAAGGCAGAGCATTACTTTAGTAGCAACACCACCGAACAATGTAAAAATTACAGCGTAAAATAAAACGTAAAACTACAAACAACGTAAAAATAAAGACCTGTGGAGTGTTGTAAAGAATCAAACTGGACGGCTCTGTTTTCCAGTTCGAGAAAAAATTGAAGCTTCCACCCAATGAAAAGCACAGAAAGAAAATACTCCCAAATAATGCAAGATTAGTGCAGAAGCTTGCGAAACATTTAAGGTTGAAAAACGAGAGTGTTCAGGTTCACACTGTGTTTTCATTATTGAAAACTTTATTTATACAAGACAACAGTTGTGGTCTTGTTGGTTATTTATAAGGATACCATGACTATTATCATGTCTACAGATTTGTAATCCCAAATGAGAATACCGGAATATGTCTCCGATAAGACGCATCAATAATGTTTAGCCACTGCTTTGTGTTTCATAATAACCGTGCAGACAGCTTCGATAAGTTGCAAACTGGCTTGCGTGAAAATATTGTAGAAAATATTGGTGATTGCACCTCGCCTAATAACGCGCATTGTTGTTTTTGCTTTCGCGGAAGTATTCCCATCATATCTGCATGACGCCAAAGCAAGTTCGCCGCATATGTTTTAAACAAGATTTTAAGAATGTGTTGCGTGATATATTTTGGTGAATTCCTTATTGTTGACAAACGAGGGGAACGCTCTTACTAGGCGGAAATTATTGCAAAAAATATTCGCGGAATTCATCTGACCCGTGCTGGCTCTGACAGCATGCAAGGGGTATGAAACTTATTTTTATGTGACATACTAAGTTTTTGGATTCTCTACACGTATTTCAAGGCGACTACGTATGTCATAAATATTCCTCTCATCGAAAATGTGCACTTCTTTAGCTATACTATCATTTATCGCAATGTAGTGTTTTAACTAGCACCTTTGGTTGTTAGATTTGCTTATGTATTGATGGTTATCTCAGTTGGACACTGACCCTGCTCAACGATGGGTAAGTATAGTGAGTGAAGATTCTCCACGCAATCACACCAATCGGTGCTGGTGAATATATGTGCGCGTATCGGAAACGTTCCCAATGTCAAATGCCTTTTTGTATGTGTGAGTATCTATGTTTCTTTATTATGCAGGTACAAGGATACAAGTGAGGATCGGAAAAGATTCTTCAAAAGTTCCACACCTATTCCTAGGAGTTACCACAATCTTATTACGAATTGAATATAGTATATCTTCACCTCCATTGTAGCAATGACAGGTTTTGCTGGTGTATGCAAGCTATTTCGCATCTGGAATACTTGAAGGAAATTGTTCCCCCGTGTGTTGCACAATATTGCTATGTAAATAAGCACAAAGAAGTATCGGAGTTTTGTGCAATTTATTCCACTAATGTGCAAAGGAAGCGCTTTAACCGTCGCTTCATAGTTACTAGTAAGGTAGATCAACATATTACCATTCTAGAAATTGCAAGAAGGAACAAAACTTCTTTTGCCATCACATCTTTCAGATAAAAGCAATTCGGTTTTTATAGGCGCTGTCAAGAGCGATTTCAATCTCCGCGCTCTGCGTGGTCTTGGCATCACACAGTTAATCAGTCATTTGTCTGCACATCTGCGGAAGTTCTACGCGAGATAAGATAAAGGACCTTGTGATTTAATTAGGTCAATTTTTTCTTTCTAAAGGAATTAGATATTGCACTTAAAAAATAGTAAAATAGGAAAAAAATCTACGCAGGGAATTTTTGTCAGGTGAACAATAAGTATTCCTTTTGCTAGAAAAGCTTATCTCCTTTTGTTATCACAAGAAGTTGTTTGTTTTGAAGAAATGACTTCTAACATTAAGATCTTACTATATATTCTCTTGAGTGTTGCACATATTTCTTGCACCTCAGAAAATAGTACACTAGGCGGAAATAATCAACACTTGTTTGCCGCTCTACAGACCCACTTTTCCAGGCACGATGCGGTAGCACTCGGCACGTGGAAAGGCTATTGGAATTCGAACAACCGTTCATTACTACACGAGCTGCCTTGGGCTGCAACACTGTGGGCACTGCCTACGCCGACTTTACGTGATTATATCAACGACAATGCTCGTGTGGGAATCAAGACAAACTTGGTCGCGCTAAATGTTGTTCGGAAGAATTTGCAATATCTAAGAATGTGTCCCATACGCCCTGTTGATGTTCCTTTTCTTGACTGCTTCTTGATTGAAAAGACGGCTGGTGGACAAACAGCATCAAATGACTACTTTAAAGCGTGGTACACGAGAACGTTGTCTTGCGATATTAGGAGGCTCTGTCAGGCACAAGGAAGTGCAATGCCGTGTTTGCTTTTGCTACAGGAACGACATCTCTCAAGATCTACTACAGAATGCAATCTTTATTTTCTTAAAGAACCTACGAGACTTCAGTGGGAAAGGCAGCTGAGAAATAGAGTAATATACTTAGGCTGTGCAAAAGGGGATTTAGTCGTGCCTTGTCAAATAGGAATCAATGGATTCATCATAGAGGCACTTGATTTTTACAACGTCACCTTGAGGTGGTTCTATAGCAGCTCCGTTAGCATCCTTGCAAACATGCTCATTAACGGTAATCTTGATATCGTGGGAACCGGAATCGTTCTTAACTATCACCTCGCACACTACTACGATATTTATGAAATTCTTTCTCAGACCTATGACGTATTTTACGTCAGAAGTGAGGACGTTGTCTTGACTTCTTTTGTGAACATCCTCGTCGAGTCAAAACTTGGATTGTGCCTCCTCCTAGCTGCCCTAATATCCAGTTCCTTAGTGGTGATCATTGCTCAAGTCCGAGAAAGAAATGTGTGGAAGTTTAGCTGTACTGTGGACTCCATATTGCTTCTTCTGGCTTCTTTTTACGGAACTTCGTTGCCTATTTCCCGAAGAAGAAAATCACCATTGGCACAAACACTCGTGTACAGCGTCTGGTTCATCGCCATTCTTCCGCTGTCAAACTACATGCGCGGCGAACTCGTTTCCCGGCTCAGTGTACGTTCTCCTGTCGATGTTATAGACACACTAAACAAACTTGACGATGCGCTTAGCCGGAAAGCTATCACTCCGTGCTTCCGTGTTGGAACTATGACGCATCACAGCGTTGTACAAAACCAGAGCTACACAAATTTCCACGCCAGGCTCAGCATGGCGTTCTATGCTGCGTTCTATTCAGGAAGCCGGGTTGTTAGACAAAGTACGAACGTGCCCTTCAGAGAGTGGGGACAGTCCAGATACCGTGCAGCAATATGACCAGACAGCTGAACTTAGCAGTTTTCTAGTGCTTTACGTAGTGATGCTAGCCGTGTGTTGCTTTGTTTTATTGCTTGAATTAGGAATTTCGAGGCTGTAGTTCCCAGGTGGTAGTCTTTCTTTTCGAATGGGTGGTGTGCATTATTCTGAAAAAGAGACTGTATGCATTTATGGCGTGTTCTTAATTAAATGAAGTGTAATTTTACGCAACAAAAGCAGTATCCAATTTTAAGGCACGCCGTACTGGGGGAGTCCATATTATGTTTCGACCACCCGGGGTTCTTTAACGCGCAGCCTTTGCACTGCACAAGGACATATTTGCATTTGCCCCCCCCCCTCGCTATTTAGTATCTTGTTACGGTGGGAATAGCGGACAATGTCTTCGACACCGAAGACGAAGTGGCGACAGCCTCTCGGGATTCTCGGCTGCTGTTTACGTACGCCTTGTATATGCCGCATGTAAGTAATGTTACACCCGTGAAATTTTGTTGGAGGTTTGAGGTACGCGTCGTCGCCACGGAGCTCCGCAGCGAACGTCTCACCCAGCCTGGGACCATGCTTCCAGTGGAAGGCACCGAGTCTGCAGCTGCAATGCCGACTACGCATGCCCAATACGTTGCTCTACCTCAGCCACAAGAGCTCGGCAAGTTCACAGGCCTAGATGGTGCTGACGTAGAAGAATGGTTGAAGATGCCTGAGCGTGTCAGGAACGTGAGCAGGTGGGATCCGACCATAATGGTGGCTAATGTCGTGTTCTACCTCGACGGAACACCACGAGGAAGAGCTAACCAGCTGGGACTTGTTCAAAGAAAGGCTATCCGACGTTTTCGGCAATCCAACCGGTCGACAAGCAACACCTCGCCACGTGTGCCCAAACTGCTATCGAGTCGTATGTCTCCTGCATTCAGGACGCCCTAGCCCTCTGTCATAACAGCGACACGTCCATGCCAGAGGCGGACAAGGTTGGGCACATTATACAGGCATCGCGGACGACGCATTAAACCTTCTGACCTTTATAAACTTAATCGGCGGCCCCATCATGAAAGATTGCTGCCTTTTCGAGCAGTGGAAGAGTCACCGTTTATACCGACGAATCTAGCTCGCTACCACCAAACTAAAGCGTGACCCGAATTGTACGCCGTGAACTCGAAGAAGCGTTTCCTGCCTCGCCTCAACAGACGTCTTGGAACAAAATTGCTGAGACGATATCGCTCATGCAGTCAGTGATGGGTCTTCCCAGCGCTTGCTCCTTGAGTCGCCCTGACACCCGCCCTGCTCCTATGCCTTGGTCCTGTCGCAGTCTACCTCACAGTGTCCATTATCCCTACACTACCAGGAATCAATCGGACTAGCGTACACCTGACATGCCGATCAATTTGTGTTGCGGCCGAATCGGTCACGTTTCCCGTCGCTGCCGCAGCCGTTGGCCGTCCCCTCCCTCGAACACCTTCTGGAATTCAAGTTCAAGAAAGCTAGGCAATGTGGCACCCTGAGGTGGTTCTGCAATGTCGGATTCGCCGCAAAATCCTCCTTTGACGCTGTTTACGAGACATAACCTTCTTGGCGTCCAAGTTGACGGCACACTCGTCACAGCACTCATAGATATCGGAGCAGACATATCGATAATGACCAGCCGCCTACGCCGCCATTAAAAGAAAATTGGTAGGCCTGTGGTTACTCGGTTCGTACGAATCGCCGACGGTAGCACGGTGACCGTGGTCGGAATGTGTACTGCAAGTGTAGGTATTTTGGGCCGCTATACCGCCATCCTTTTCACTGTACTTGTCCAATGCCCCCATGACCTCATACTAGGCCTAGACATCCTCACCGCCCATTCAGCGCTCATCGATTGCAAGTACTGTGCAATTCCACCTGCGTCTACTGGACGTTCCTCCGACACCACACGAAAATCGCTTAAGAACGACTGATTTTGTTCAAGTTCTACCACAGGTCTTGACATGCATTCAAATGTCGCCTTCTACGGCAGTTCCCCATGACGATTACATCCCCGCTCCCATAACTGCCATCGTTCTCACCCACAACGTTACTGTCCCGCATAGTCACTGAGGGTCACAGACAATCACACGTATGTCCCTGTGAAGAATTTCTGGCTCGCTAAGCGAATTCTGCATGGAGATGTCACGATGGATACGGTCACTGCTTTAGAAGTTAGCTGCGCCGAGACTTTTGCCGTCGACGCTTCCTGTGAGCCTTTGAAGTCTGCAAAATGTACTGACAAGGACATTAGGAAAATTATCCCCCCGAATCTCACTCCTGTGGAGGCTAAACAGCTCTGCAGTCTATTGATTTCCTACAAGGCTATATTAGAGCTGAAGAACCGACCCTTAGGCTAGACGTCACTTGTCAAACATCATATACATACAGGCGATAATCAACCCATTCATCGGCGACCCTACCGAGTTTAAGCTTTGGAGCATCATGTCATCAAAACTGAAGTAGACAAGATGCTAGTGGAAGACATTATTGAGCCATCGTCAAGTCCCTGGGCGTGACCTGTCGTGCTGGTGAAAAAGAAGAACGGCTCATGGAGATTTTGCGTTGATTACCGCCACCTCAAGGGCATCACGAAGAAGGACGTCTACCCACTGCCTCGTATCGATGACGCCCTCGATTGCCTAAGCGGCGTACAGTATTTTTCGTCCGTCGACCTACGATCCAGATATTGGCAAATCGCTGTCGATAATCTTGATCGTGAAAAAAAAAACCTTTTTAACGCCTGATGGTCTTCACCACTTCAAGGTTATGCCTTTTGGGCTATGCAACGCTCCGGCTACCTTTGAGCGTATGATGGACTCATTACTCTAAAGATTCCAGTGGTTGACTTGTCTCTACTACTTAGATGATGTTATTGTGTTCTCGCCCTCATTCAGCACACACAGCTGTACTTGCCGTTTTTCGCAAGGCCGGTCTACATATGAACTCTAACAAATGTAATTTCGGCCACCGTGAAATTACTCCTCTTGGATATGTCGTCAATGCGACAGGCATCCGACCGAACCGAGAGAAAATTCGCGCCGTGAAAGATTTCCCTGTTCCACAGTCCACAAAAGATGTCCCAAGTTTCGTGGGCATTTGCTCTTACTTCCGCCACTTTGTTAAAGATTTTGCCACTATAGCATGCCCTCTCACAGATCGCTTGAAGAAAAGTACGCCGTTTTCCTGGGGATCCTCTCAGGTCAACGCCTTTTCTAGCATTACCACCATGCTTACCACCCCACCACTTTTCGGACACTTCGCTACTTTAGCCCCTACAGAGGTGCGCACCGATGCCAGTGGCCGCGAAAACGGTGCCGTCTTGGCACAAGTTAAACACGGCGACGAACGTGTCATCGCGTACGCTAGCCGTATTTCGTCACATACGGAGCGGAACTACTCTATTACCGAGTGCGAATGTTTAGCGGTTGTGTGGGCAATAGCGAAATTTCGCCCGTACTTATATGGCATACCCTTTTCTATTTTAACGGACCACCCCGCCCTATGTTGGCTTTCATTCATTAAAAATCCCACAGGGAAGCTTGGACGTTGGGCTTTGCGGCTACAAAAGTATTCCTATTTGGTGGTGTATAGGTCTGGGCCCCTACACAAGGACGCCGACTGCTTGTCCCGTTATCCTGTGCACACGCCCCCCCACGCCGACATATACGGTTCCGCAAGTGTTCTTTCCATTTCCCCGCTCTTGGACATGGCCAACGAGCATCGCCGTGACGCTACATAGAGGAGCCTCATTGACCAAATGGAATCTTCTGATACTGATCCATCGTTACGGTAGTTCGTCCTCAACAACGGTGCATTGTGCCGACTCAGTTTTCATCCTCACGGTCCTTGCCTTCTCTTTCTCGGTCGTCAACACCTCCGCTCAACCGTGCTTCAGGAGCTTCATGATGCCCCAATTGCCGGACACGTTGGGTTTGCGTGCATTTACGACCGCGTGCGCCCCTGCTTCTACTGGCCCAGCCTCACACGCTCCGTACGGCGCTATGTAGTTGCTTGCAAGCCCTGTGAACTTCGCAAAAAGTCAGCAACGCTTCCTGCCGGGTATTTACAGCCGATAGACATTCCACCTGACCCATTCTTCTGCGTGGGTTTGGATCCCTTTGGCCCTTTCCCCCGAGTCCAGCTCCGGCAACAGGTGGATCGCTGTCGCCACTGATTACGCGACGCGCTATGCCATCACTCGGGCACTTCCCACGAGCTGCGCAACTGACGTCACAGATTTCTTGCTCCGGGACGTCATTTTAGTACGTGGCGCCACGCGACAGCTCCTTACTGGCCGCGGCCACACTTTCCTCACCCAAGTCATCATCGATATCCTACGCTCATGTTCTACTAAGCACAAACTGGCAGCCGTCTATCATCACCAGACCAACGACCTTGCTGAGCGTCTTAATCGGACCATTACTGTCATCCTATCGAAATACGTTTCACCCTACCACAAGGACTGGGATGTGGCGCTCCCTCATGTCAAGTTCGCCTATTATTCATCACGCCACGATACTGCTGGGTATTTCCCCTTTTACTTTCTCTTCAGTCGTGACCCTGTATTACTATTGGACACTTCACTCCCCTTGATACATGATTCGAGGACAGAGTATGCCTGCGATGTCATCGCCCACGCTGACCATGCGCGTCAGCTTGCCTGTACTCGTTTGTTGGCATCGCAGTAATCTCAACGGCACGCTTACCCCCATACCCCCCCCCCCCCCAAGTCGACGCCATCGTGACCCATATTTTTCACCAGGCTCGCTCGTGCTACATTGGTCCCTTTGCCGCTGAGTGGGGCTCTCTGAGAAACTCCTTCTGTGCTACAAAAGCTCTTACCGCGTCCTACACCAAGTGACCAATGTCACTTACGAGATAATCCCCGTGACGTATGTCATGCCACCCGGTTTCACATTACCTGACGTCGTACACGTCTTTCGACTTCATCCTTACTATGCCCTCACCGACGGCCCCATCTGAAGCACCGGGACGGTGTTTTTCTGCCGGGGGTCGTGTTACGGTGGGAAAAGCGGACAATGTCGTCGACGGTGAAGCCGACGAGGGTGCAACAGCCCCTCGGGATTCTCGGCTGCTGTTTATGTGCGCCTTGTAAGTACATCGTGCAAATAGCTTTATCCCCGTAACAACATTTTCTCCTTCTTTCGGCGTTGTAAGAGGAACTCACGTTTCCGTGAGGCTTTTGCTGCACTAAACTTCGCACAGTGCTCACATTCGGTTGAAATGGGGAACGTGATAGGCGGGCCGTATGAGCGCACTTGAAAACATTAATTTTCTTAGTTACAACCTTTACAGATAACTATAGATGCCTCTGCTCATTATAAATTCACAGAGTTTGTTAAACACATAACTGGTTACAATATTGAGCTTTATTTTGGTGAAAATGGGGCAGTGTTCCGATCAAAATTTCGTACCGTTTTTAGTCACGGATATAAGATGAGATCTAAATATTCGCAATCGAAAGAAACGCATTTCCTGTGAAATAAATTTTATTGATACAAACTATGCTTTAACCTTGACTTATTATTTTAGACTTTTTAACACGTATAACGACACTCAGAAAGTCCAAAATGGCTATATTGTGTTTCGCCACGCATCTATATTGTAAGCATTGCTCACGCTCCAGGTGAAAAACGACGCCCTAAACGTCACAGGCAATCGTACTTATGTGCCTGCAGCATCAAAAATCAAAGGGGACGCAATGCTCAGCGGTAATTAATATTCCGCCCACGACAAGTTCAGTGGAGTTTTGGCATAATTAAGTGTACGCGAGTTCTATCAGCTGTGCGTGAATCTCAGATGCCTTAGAATGTAATTCCCTAGTGGACAAAAATGACGGGGTGCTCACTGCGAAGAAACCTTTGGTGCAGAGAAGTGTTCAGCTGATTATGGTTTATTTCAAAATTTGTAATCAGACATGTGTCATTGTTATGTTATTAAGGTACTTTCACAAAAAGAAATTACTTATCCTAACGGGGCCGGATTTTGCGAAAGCTGAGTGATAGATGCGTCGGCCATCTTCATGTGTGCGTTGAGAATGATACCGGATATTATTTAGAATTTATCTTCCTACCACGAATGCACATGTAGAAATATGTTTTGTTGATTGCATATCCATATAATATGATGTATTTCATGTGACGACACATTTACGTATGTCTAAAACCTTTTCACCAACTACCATTAAAACCTGTTGAAAGTTTGCATTTGTGTCTGTCGTTCCTCAGCCCTCCTTTCAAGTGATGCGCAGGAACATTGAACATGAATTGTAACCTACTATCTCATAGCAGTACCGCTCTATGTCACGCAGAGCCTATTTTATTATTTTTGTGAGTACAATAGGACAATCTTTGCGTGGCCGATCTTCCATGTGGGTTGAGCCATAATTTTAGGTTACAGCCTCAACATTTATGGGAGATTGAAGACTCCCTTGGTATTCAATTGTAGAACCGCACAGGCGAACACACGCAGTTATTAGCTAAACATTTGTAAAGGACGCAATGAATGTATTATATATACAGAATGTCCCAGCTAACTTGAACCAAAATTTTGAAAAAAAAAAACCATGCGTTCTTCAGAACAGAAATCACGTGGATGTTGTTAGCGTTTATCTAAACTTACAGCACCATTTTCTTGCTCGTCTTTTTTTGAGTAATTAGCCGAGATAAATTAACTTTTTAAATATAGCGTGAAATGCTCAGGCGTCAATAGCAAACTTGTGGAGCTTCACAAATCTTGCCCAACCTAGGTACTTCCAACGAGATGGAATTAGCGTGGCCGTTTTTATTCGGGAAAAAAGAAAGCCCGCGGAGATTCAAAAAATACCGCGTGACAGCGCGCTCTGTGCGTCCGAATGCGCCGCGATTACAGCGCTCTCATGAGTGATTTGTTAAGACATCCCCAGGGCCGCACCTTCCCTTCACTAACGAGGAAGGGATTCAACCTTTGCTCTGGGGCGCTATTCTGGACATTCCGCCATTTTCTTCGGTGCGTGACGTAGGCGCGACGCAAACAAAATGGCGCTGGTGGCCCAGTTTTGCTTACATAACGTGACGCCAACTTGACGTTTCGCCTAAGAAACTGAAAAGATGGCACTGAATGTAGCGTTATCAGTAAAGCAAAACAGTTTTCCTCCGCAGTAAAAATAAAGCAGCTATCTCAAAGCATATGATTATTCCGTCGAAAACGCTTCTCGCTTCCGTCGTCTGCTGCGTACAAGCCGTCGTCTGCTTCAATAGCTAGGATGCGTGTCCCCGGAAAATGGAATGAGTCATCGCATGGTTGGCGCCAACGCGCTTGTTTTCTTGCTTGAGACAACATACGCGACCTACCAGTGGTGATGCGTGCACGTTCTAGGCCACGTTATCGCTATCTCGTGAAACGCAAGTGACTCAGCCCGACTCGGCTGGCTGAGAAACGGCCGGGTATCACCGATAGCGTTGCGCGCGCCAGAGATATCCACTAGCGCGACGCAAGCGCCGGCGCTGCCATCTCTTGTTCATTTCGCTGGTTACTCGCACCGAGGGAGGAAACTTCAAGGCGCCGCCTTGCGTACATTTCTTTTTATAAATTAGAAAGAGGCCGTTGTCATAACTTTTGATTGTGCAAAAAGGCATTAATCTTGATCACAATACAAATGCAGCAGTGAAAAGTGGACAACATTGCAGAAAGTTTGCTATGTGCAACCAATATTATTTCGTATAAACGCGTTCTTTTAAAAAATGATGGCCCCAAACACAAATGTCAACACCACCCGAGAGCGATGCAAATACTATGAGCACGCGTTATGACCAAAACATTTTCGTGGTGCCAAACGACGGGGAAAATGTGGCGATACGCATTCCTCTCGGCTGCCATTGCATATGGCTGCTCATTAGCATAATTCGCGCGGCTCGTCGCAGCAAAAATTATGGCGGAAAATCTCAGCAATGGCGGCCCAGCGCAACGTCACACATCGTCAAAATGACGTTTACGAAACAGCCCTTCCTGTGACGCTCCTCACGAGATATTCCTTCAGCCAATCAGCAAGCTGGCATGGGGCATATCTTGGATCGCCACCACATATTCGCGCAATTGCAGATGCATTGCACTGGCTTCTGCGCGCTACCGCTCACATTCTTTTTGAAGCGCTAACATCGCAATATAGCTGCCAAGGACCAAAAAAATGTATTAGTCCATAACATTTGCAGCTCCACGTCACGTTTCGTCATCTTGATGAAAACGCAAAATTGCATTTTGCAATACTTCCGCTTCCCGGCACAAATTTCAAAACACGTGACCTCTCGACAGCCAATCAGAGAGTAAACATGGCGGATAATGGCGGCCGTGCAGTCGCCATGCGTGTCCAGAATAGCGCCCCTGCTCTGATCAGCGGCTGGCGACGGCGCTCCGCAAAAGTGCTTCGTCAGCAGCCGCTCTTGGCTGTTGCCGAAGAGAGCGGCGCCATCAGCCGTTTATTCCGATGTGACGAGAAGAGCAATTTCTTTTCCAGCGTTCAAGTCGATGCGGAATAGAAAAATACACACAAAACATGCATCATACATCTGGAAACTGTGCGAAAGAGATCATCATTTGTTACAACGCCGCTTTTCTTGCAAGCTGTGCCAGCGGCTAGATGCATGTGAGCTCGACAGCCTATTACTGTCGTGCCACGCAACCATTTTGAAGAATTTGTTTGCAGTGCCTAAAGCATGCCGTACTCAAGCGAACAGAATGCGAACATGGTCTTAGCCTCGAGAACGGCACGGGGCGACAAGGGGAAAGCTGCAAAGGTAAACCGAAATTGGCAATGTGGGGGATGACCTAGCGCGAACACAACTATAAGGAGTTACTTGACGCTGAAAGAAACAGGTAGATTCAAGGAGACGCGACACAGAAAGGGTGCCATCAGTGAAGAGGCTGAAGGAGACATTTTGGCTTTCATGACTGGAAAACCTCATTCCAGCATGCGTGATGAGAGTGGTGAGGTCGGCATTTTAATGTCTTCCATGTCAAGAATTCTTAGCAAGGCTGAAAGGCATCCGTATCACCTCCAACTGCATCAAAATCTGCAAGAAAGAGACTTCCAATGGCGGCTTGATTTCTCTGATTCGATCCTTTTGAATAGCGACGAAATACCGGATCTCAGTGACAAGGTGCTCTGGACAGATGAGGCAACCTTCTCCAGCAATTCTCAAGTCAACATCCATAACGCGCATGACTGGACCAATACGAACCCGCATTGGGTGGCGCAGACCAAACAACAGTACCAACGGTCATTCAGTGTGTGGTGCAGTGTCTTTAACGAAAGAATAATTCGCCCCATATTTTTTGACCACATGCTCACTGCTCAGCGGTACGTCAATGACATCTTAGAAGGCCCAGTCGAAGATTTTCGCTGTGATCTTCCTCTTGCGTTTTTAAAGCTAATTTGTTATCAGCACGACGGTGCACTAGCTCACAGCAGCAGCCTTGCTCGAGACTTGCTTGACGAAGCCTTCAAACGCAAGTGGGTCGGGCGGCATGGACCAGTGGCATGGCCTGCAAGATCACTGGACTTGACACCTCTTGACTTCTTCTTGTGGGGACATGTGAAATACCGAGTGTACCACAAACCTATAACTACACCAGAAGCGCTAAAGGCAGAGGTTGCTGAGGCTTGCAGCGAGATAGCGCCTTGCGTCATCAAAATAGCTACATCGAACGTGCTTAAAAGGTGCCAATACTGCATTATGGCAGAGGGTGACTTGTTTGGACACATTCTTTAGACAGACATCAAAGCGAATAAATCTCTACAACCGTTATCCATCTGTGTGAAACTTATGTACGACGTGGAAAAGGCACGTAAGTAATATGAAATTGCAAATTCTCTGCGGACGACAAATGGACAGGAAGCTACAAAGCAACCTTCGGTGTTAGTTTATTATTCTTCTTTTTGTGACAACGAGCGTAATTCACACAACGTTATGAAGCTTTTTTTATAATCAGCGATTGCTTGTTGGTGTCTTGCTCCCAAATTTGAACTCATGACCTTGCCATTTTACTTACGCATACATTGTGCTGGCGTGAGAGTGCAATTATCGCCGCAGAAACGGGAGCCGCGCTGTATTTCAATTGCCGCCCCAACCCACTGGCGTTTATCTCGGAACCAAGCCCAACGCGAAGCTCTGTCGTGGCGCGAAGCGAGCGATATTTTTTACAAAGCACGGTTAAAAGCGCTGTAGTCGTAGCGCCTTCGAGCCTACGGAGCGCGCTGTCACGTAGTATTTATTCAACTCCGTGGGCTTTCGTTCTCCCTGAATAAAAACGGCCACGGTCTATTACGTTGGAAGTGCCTGGGGTGGGCAATATTTGTGGAGCTTCATAAGTTACCTATTGACGCCTGTACGTCTTAAGCTATCTTTTAAAAGTTTAATTCATTTATCTCGGCTAATTACTCAAGACAAGCAAAAAATGGTACTGTAAGTTTAGATAAAACATAATAACACACACGCGATTTCGTTACTGAAGAACGCATCGGCTCTTTTTCAAAATTTTGGTCCAAGTTAGGTGGGACACCATATATATATATATATATATATATATATATATATATACATACATATATATATATATATATATAGTTTAGCTAGAGATAAAAATATGGCGCTGCACTCTAAGATGACAAGACCGAGTTGTTTCTCACATGTGTATGTAGTGTCTGACACTATTTTTTGTATTTTGCTTGACTAGTTGGTCAACCAAAAATAATTAACCAACTTCTGCAGCAAGGAAGCTAGCAAAAAATTCGATTGAGAAAGTTGCCGACCGGTTTGAAAAAAGTTCCGAGTAAATCATTTCTGCCTTTCTATAATTTAAGTGTTAGTGTTTTTCAGCTTAGTGCGAATGCCCGTGAAATAGAAAAAAAAAATCAACAGGTGACATGGTCACTTACGCGTCGTGATTGCATTGCGCTGAAGCTTTCCCCGCACGAATGAACATAGCATTTCGCCGGGTGGGCGGCCGGTGCGCCTGGTTATCGCTATCATGAACCGCCGCGAGGGAAGCACATCGCTGGCTTAAATTGCACAGCCAATGCCTTCGTCCCTGCCCTGTCACTTATTAACTGGCAGCATGTCCTGCTAGATGCTATGTTCGTTTGTACGCAGACAGTTTGGGTGCGCTGCAATCACGGCGCTGAAGCGGGTATGTCAGGTAGTATTTTTTTTTGTAGTTCGCGGGCATCCGCAGTAAGCTGATAAACATTAATACTTAATATATAGAAATAAATTTGGAGACTGCTTAATCGGACATGTTACAAAGCACTGTACAACCTTCTAAACGATTTTTTTCGCGTGGCTTCATTGCTTCAGAAGTTGTTTAATTAACCTTGGATGATAAATTAATTAAGCGCGATACAAGAAATAGCGTGACATCATCATCATCATGATCATCATCATCATCATCATCAGCCTAGTTACGCCCATAGCAGGGCAAAGGCCTCTCCTATACTTCTCCAACAACCCCGCTCATGTACTAATTGTGGCCATGTCGTCCCTGCAAACTTCTTCCGCCCACCTAACTTACTGCCGCCCCCTGCTACGCTTCCCATCCCTTGAAATCCAATCCGTAACCCTTAATGACCATCGGTTATCCTCCCTCCTCATTACATGTCCTGCCCATGCCCATTTCTTTTTCTTGATTTCAACTAAGATATCATTACCTAGCGTTTGTTCCCTCACCCAATCTGCTCTTTTCTTATCCCTTAACGTTACACCCATCATTCTTCTTTCCACAGCTCGTTGGGTCGTCCTCAATTCAAGTAGAACCCTTTTCGTAAACCTCCAGGTTACTGCCGAATAGGTGAATACTGGTAAGACACAGCTATTATACACTTTTCTCTTGAGGGATAATGGCAACCTGCTGTTGATGATCTGAAAATACCTGCCAAACGCACCCCAGCCCATTCTTATTCTTCTGATTATTTCCGTCTCATGTTCTGGATCCGCCGTCACTACCTGCCCTAAGTAGATGTATTCCCTCACCACTTCCAGTGCATCGCTACCTATTGTAAACTGCTGTTCCTTTCCGAGACTGTTAAACATTACTTTAGTTTTCTGCAGATTAATCTTTAGACCCGCCCTTCGGCTTTGCCTCTCCAGGTCAGTGAGCATGCATTGCAGTTGGTCCCCAGAGTTACTAAGCAAGGCAATATCATCAGCGAATCGCAAGTTACTACGGTATTCTCCATTAACTTTTATCGCCAATTCTTCCCAATCCAGGTCTCAGAATACCTCCTGTAAACAAGCTGCGAATAGCATTGGAGAGATCGTATCTCCCTGCCTGACGCCTTTCTTTATTGGGATTTTGTTGCTTTCTTTATGGAGGACTACGGTGGCTGTGGAGCCGCTATAGATATCTTTCAGTATTTTTACATACGGCTCGTCTACACCCTGATTCCGTAATGCCTCCATGACTGCTGAGGTTTCGACAGAATCAAACGCTTTCTCGTAATCAATGAAAGCTATATATAAGGGTTGGTTATATTCTGCACATTTCTCTATCACCTGATTGATAGTGTGAATATGGTCTATGGTTGAGTAGCCTTTACGGAATCCTGCCTGGTCCTTTGGTTGACGGAAGTCTAAGGTGTTCCTGATTCTATTTGCAATTACCTTAGTAAATACTTTGTAGGCCACGGACAGTAAGCTGATCGGTCTATAATTTTTCAAGTCTTTGGAGTCCCCTTTCTTATGGATTAGGGTTATGTTAGCCTTTTTTCCAAGATTCCAGGACGCTCGAGGTCATGAGGCATTGCGTATACAGGGTGGCCAGTTTCTCTAGAACAATATGCCCACCATCCTTCAACAAATCTGCTGTTACCTGACCCTCGCCAGCTGCCTTCCCCCTTTGCATAGCTCCTAAGGCTTTCTTTACTTCTTCTGGCGTTACCTGTGGGATTTCGAATTCCTCTAGGCTATTCTCTCTTCCACTATCGTCGTGGGTGCCGCTGGTACTGTATAAATCTCTATAGAACTCCTCAGTCACTTGAACTATCTCATCCATATTAGTAATGATATTGCAGGCTTTGTCTCTTAGCGCATACATCTGATTCTTGCCAATTCCTAGTTTCTTCTTCACTGCTTTTAGGCTTCCTCCGTTCCTAAGAGCATGTTCAATTCTTTCTATATTATACTTCCTTATGTCAGCTGTCTTACGTTTGTTGATTAACTTCGAAACTTCTGCGAGTTCTATTCTAGCTGAAGGTTTAGAGGCTTTCATACATTGGCGTTTCTTGATCAGATCTTTCGTCTCCTGCGATAGCTTACTGGTATCCTGTCTAACGGAGTTACCACCGATTTCTACTGCACACTCCTTAATGATGCCCACAAGATTGTTGTTCATTGCTTCAACAGTAAGGTCCTCTTCCTGAGTTAAAGCCGAATACCTGTTCTGTAGCTTTATCTGGAATTCCTCTATTTTCCCTGTTACCACTAACTCATTGATTGACTTCTTATGTACCAGTTGCTTCCGTTCCCTCCTCAGGTCTAGGCTAATTCGAGTTCTTACCATCCTATGGTCACTGCAGCTCACTTTGCTGAGCACGTCCACTTCTTGTATGATGCCAGAGTTAGCGCAGAGTATGATGTCTATTTCATTTCTAGTCTCGCTGTTCGGGCTCCTCCACGTCCACTTTGGACTATACCGCTTGCGGAAGAAGGTATTCATTATCCGCATATTATTCTGTTTCGCAAACTCTACTAATAACTCTCCCCTGCTATTCCTTGTGCCTATGCCCTATTCCCCCACTGCCTTGTCTCCGGCCTGCTTCTTGCCTACCGTGGCATTGAAGTCGTCCATCGGTATAGTGTATTTTCTTTTCACTCTACCCATCGCCGATTCTACGTCTTCGTAGAAGCTTTCGTCTTCCTGGTCATCATGACTGGATGTGGGGGCGTAGACCTGTACAACCTTCATTTTGTACCTCTTATTAGGTTCACAACAAAACCTGCCACCCTGTCGTTAATGCTATAGAATTCCTGTATGTTACCAGCTATATTCTTAATAATCAGGAATCCGACTCCTAGTTCTGGTCTCTCCGCTAAGCCCCGGTAGCACAGGACGTGCCCACCTTTTAGCACTGTATATGCTTCTTTTGGCCTCCTAACTTCACTGAGCCCTATTATATCCCATTTACTGCCCTCTAACTCCTCCAATAGCACTGCTAGACACGCCTCCCTAGATAACGTCCTAGCGTTAAACGTTGCCACGTTCATATTCCAATGGCGGCCTCTCCGGACATACGAAACAGAAAAGTGAGCAACATCCATTTGGTCGCGTCGTCTGAGAGTGCATCGGCATATTTTTAATTTCAGGCTAAGGTTAGCTGGAACACCATGTATATACAGTGAAGTAGACGCGGCTGGGGTCCGGCCTTCATCGTAATACAATGTATGGCGTAAGTACAGTTTATATACACGGGAATATAAACCACATGAAGTTACGTTTCCATACAACACGAAGAAAATGCGCGAACAGAACACGTGTGAATCGTTCTAAAGAACAGCTGATATATGTCTAAACAGATGGCGTTTACAAAGACATCATTTGAAAATACGCACAAACAATGAAATTCGGAAGAATTGTCAGGTGACAGCAAAAACGTCACCGAATAGGTTCTACACCATCAATTAAGAATAACAAATGAATAAATGAAAATAAAAACGAAAAATACTAACGTGCTACTAAAAAGCAAAGATAGTCGCACTGGTAAAAAAGAAAGGAAACGCGGGAAGGTGCGACGGGCAATGTTCACAGGCAGCTCATTTTTTTTTCACTTTCATTCGAACCAGTCGCGTCGGTTTCCAACTTATAGATAAGGATGGATCAACGGGCTTCTCTATCATAATTTCAACGGAATCCCGATTCAAGTAACGTGACTTTCATGTTATCAAATGTGTGATCAGGGGGATGTACGTGTCTTGAGATGGGCATGTTGGGCAACGTATTAGCGTGGGACTTGTGATCGTTAAAGCGCAATCTAAAATGCCTTTCTGTTTGTTCAATGTACTGTTTAGCACAGCTTAGAACTAAACAACTTCGAATTTCAAAGCCAACACTATGTCCAAATTAGTGCTACTTCAGAAGGGTACGCGGATGGGCACCAATTACGCCGATATATTTATCGGTGAGCTAGAAAACAACTTTTTGCTTATGCGGGCTTTAAAACCTTTCTATTACAAGCGTTACTTTCACGATGTTTTTATTATTTCGTCGAATGGTGAACAGATGCTGCTCTTCTTAATTTCTGATTTTAACAATTGATATCATTTTCTCACACGAATTCTGCACCTACTATACCTGGACGTCAGCATGTCAGTGGTAAATAATAATCTATCTACTGCCTTGTACAAAAACCAACAGACCGATATCAACATTTGCACGTCGATAGTACCCTCGTTAAACATTGCAAGGCTAGGATTCCTTATAGACAGGCCTTACATTTCAAAACAATCTGCTCTGAACAATCCCGGTTTCGAAAAATTGCGAAGGCCTAAAGAACGCTTTAGTCAAACAAAATTATCCACCACAACTAACTGACGACGCAATAAAATGCGCAGATGTGTATAACCGCAGGACGCTTCTGTCCACTGTGAAGAAACTGACTCCCTAACATCAGACATATCTTTGTCCTAACCCATTCTGCGTAAGTCCCTTTTGTGTCAGATGTACTAAAGAACCACCAAAATATCGTAATGCAAAGTGAACGCCTCAAAGACATCTTCGCTGAACCGCCCAAAGTACTATACCATAGAGCTAGAAACATTAGAGATATACTATCATCATCATCTAAGAACGACTGCCCTGACGCCATCTAAAGCCATCCTATACATGCATGCACAGTATGCATGTATAGTATACATAGTAGGCCCCTACATGTGCACATCGCAGCAGGTAACTGTACGGCTTCAAACTTTTATTAACCCATTAGGGACCGGTTTCTTTTTCTTCTTGCTATACTGAAATAAATCTTATATATTACCTTCCCTTTATACTAATAATTCACACGCAAAAAATTGTTACTCTTGCCTAATTAGTTTTTGAAATATAGCCCGTGACCATAGGGTCACACTGGGCCCTTACATTTCAGCAAAATACGCGAAGTGAAAAACATTTATTTCAAGCCATCAAACACCTGAGAAACATACATAGCGAATAGTCGAGCACTTATTTAGTGTGATATGGTTTAAATCATCGAACACACATGCCGACGTCATACTTTTTGCATTGTGTGTGCACCGCGCTGTTGCAATTATCTCATGCACACCTCCACCTCTTACCATTAGGTATTGCTGTAACAAAGTGGGCCACTTGGTCATACTGTATGCCAGTCAGGACACCACCAGTCTTTGGGATTCTGCATTGACCAGGTCCTCTAGGCTGATTGTAACATCGCATCAGGTAGCTTTGGGCAATTCGCCTGCGTAATTCCACCTGCGTGACGTTGAACCCTGTGCTACGTGTTAGCGCCCAACGCTTCTGATAGATACATTACAAAGTCAAGTGAAAATCGGCCACCACCATTTTTTGCTACGGATTGCAATCCTGTAGGCGCCTACATTTGCATTGATCTGGCCCGTACCTCCCATAAAACTTGTACTGAGCAGCAGTGTTTGGACGGACCGTCTTGATTCGCTTCTTCTGAACACGTGAGTACCTGTCGGCAGATGATATTGGCTCTACGCCTTGAATGATGCTTACGATCGTTACTACAGAATTGTCCATCCAGCGGACTACAACCATCCCATTATCGCTCAGCACGGGCTCTTCGTGCCCGCAAGGTTGGCGCTTGACTAATTCTGGTCGAGGGATAGGGCACTCTTTGGGAACACGGTTCTGCTTCACTGTGCCCGTGCCTTCGTAGCCCTGTGCCTTGAGATGCTTCAGTAGCTGCGTGCTTGTGAATAAATTATGAAAACAGAAAAAAAAAGAAATGTGGTGCGTCCCTGCTGCGAGTTCATCAACCATTTGAAGAAGTGGCGCCACTGCTTTTCCGAAATCCTTTTTATATTTTCAGATGTTCCGGGATCCATTGCTTGCCTTATTTATTTATTTTATCTGTACATACTGCAGCCCCTTCATGGGGCTATTGCAGGAGTGGGTTAGACAAAAAGAAGTCATACAAAAAACAATACACTTTGTTGGCATTTAGGCATCATAATTTATACCCAAAGCAGATAGGCTTTCCGCGTATAAATTGTGTACAGCCATGACAACCATGATACTCAATCATACTTTCGTCATAGCTCAGGTGACGCACAGGTTGAAAGTGCTCCAGAAACCTTGCTTTCAATAGTGCCATCAATGGACGCAACTTTGCCAACTTGTCGCTCAGTGTTAGGCTTGTATTTCGCACAGTGCAGGAATCGCATTATCTTTACGAAGCGATCTCATCGTATAGCATTGTAGGTCACCGTGTTGCGCATATCCTAGCCGCTGTCCCAATAGCACTTTTTCCCTGGCAAGCGGTTATAGCCAGACAAAACGAGCACTTCAAGAAAACCAACTCAATTCTTCTTTGGTAACCTCCGGTTCGGGCATATTCAAAAATAACGCATACTTTCTTCTTTGTTCGACTAGCAGCTCCATGACGGCTTAGTCGAAAAAGAGTTCGAACAACTCAACAGGTGAAAAATCCCTGTAAGCAGCAATGGTTGGGTCAGGAAATATGCCAAGGCTCTTCTGGAGATCACCCTTCATCCACTTAGAAGCAGTGGATAATTTCGCAGGAATGGCCGCATCAACTACAGCAGAAGAAACCTCTGATGTTCCGTCACATTGCCCGCCGGGGCAATGTCACATCGTCCGAGTCGCATCCACCAATGCGGCGTCTGTCAGAGAAAACAGTTTCAGCGCCGGCTGATAGCTGCCGCCCGCTAAGATTGTCAAAGAGCCCGCCTGAGTCTTCATCGGCCGAGTCTTCATCCCAATGGGTGCTAGCCTCTGGCGGCTTGGTATAAATCACTGACAAAGTCATCATCTTCCTCTTCGCGTATCATCGCTATTTCTTGCAACATCAACCTATTCAGACAATAAAATAAGAAATAACCATTGCGGGAACGCGCCAGCAGCCATTCAAGAGATGAGAATGCAGTTTAAAAAAAAATGAAAAGTTAGGTAGCCTAAAGGCCCAGCGTGACCATATGGCAACGCGCAAGATAACACGCTCGTTCATGGATAAATCAAACAGTAATCTTTCACAAATGCTCCTCGAAGGTTACATATGCAAAGAGCAATACGGAGGTAAGGAAACCCGATTATTGCTTAAACAAGTTGTCAAAGAAAAAACACACTTGCCCCTTGGAGTGATGCACGGCGACACTACTCGCAGAGCAATACTTATTCCCGCCTTTGCGAGGGGCTCCCACAAAACGACTGACAGCGGTTGGAGCTTGGTATCCATAAAGGGAACTCGAATCTGTCAAAGGGCATGTCAAAGGCGATTTTGGTGCCGTTTTGTTAATCTTAATTAATTCAAATCCACTGTGCAGACTAACGTAACCATATGGTCACGCTGGTCCTAATGGGTTAAAAAATAAAAGGCCATTTCTACTGCAATTCTAAAAACGTAATGTATATGCTTGAATGTACATACACTTTGCAAAAAACAGTTCATCAGACAAACAGAAGAGCCGTTTAGATTGCGCTTTAATATCACAAACCCCACGCTAATACGTCGCCCAACCTGCCTATCTCGAAACACGTACACCTCCCTGATCACTCATTTGATAAGATGACAGTCACGTTGCTTGAATGGGGATTTCGTTCAAATCATGATAACGAAGCCTCTGAATCTTTTCTTATCTATAAGTTTGAAAACGTCCAGTCTGGTATGAATGAAAGTGTTGGAAAACTGACTTGCCTGTCCACATAGCCCGTGACATCTTCCCTCGTACCCCCCCCCCTTTTTTTTTGCCATTACGGTACTACCTTTCCTTTTTCTAGCACGTCAATATTATTCGTTTCTTTACTTTTATTTCTGCACTTGTTATTCTTGATTCTTGACATAGCACCTATTCTGTTACGTTTTTTGCTGTCACGTGAGTATTCTTTCGAATTTCATTTTTTGTGCGTATCTTGAAATTATGTATTTGTAAACACTATTTGATTAGACATGCATCAGCTGTTTTTGAGGGCGACTGCCACGCATTCTATTCGCACATTTTCTTCAATTTTTACGTAGGCATGTCTTCATCTGCTTCATATGCAGATGTATATAAACTATACTAACGCCATACATTGTATACTGATGAAGGCCGGAGCCCGGCCGAAACATCAATAAACGACTTCATACGCACGTGTACTTTACTGTATATATTTCACCGGATCCAGAAACGCTTGTTTCTGGTATATATATATATATATATATATATATATATATATATATATATATATATATATAGGACTTCAACACAACCACAACAGAAAACCATCCCGTCACCCGCAATCTTCGGCGGAGCTGAACCCGAACTTGAAGCAATATTTTTTGGAACGTGCCTGACTCAGAATCGAACCTGACTCTGCGAATTCGGGCTGGAACGAGCGCCCAGGCACAGCGAGGGACGCAAAACCAAGTACCTAGAAGGATATGGGGCGCGTGCCATGGCAAATCGCCGAGAAAAAAAATAAATAACGAAAGTCACAGCATCTGAATAATTCTCAATTCGCGATAGTTCTCACTTCTCAATATTTTCCACTATTTTTATAATTACTACATACTGAAACTGCGCACCCTACTAGCACATTGTTGCAACTCACTCGCTGCGTTGCGTGCGAGACTGAGCCTGGACGATCAGTATGTCTTCGGCCACCTCTGCCGAGGTGCTTGCACTTCTGAAGTCGGGCCTGCCTGGTGCGTTGCGCAGCCGCAAAGTTTTTTTTTCTTTTTTTCAGGGGCTTCGCATAATAAACAATTCTGGTGGAAGCCAACTTCCACTAAAATTAGACATACAGGGTGAGCCGATAAAATGGTATCCTCGGGGAGAGATATCAACAAGTCCACGTGCAGGACATATTGAAGCCATGAACCTAATGAGTGCCGTTACAATGCAACAATAACCGCGGATTTTAGCAACACGCGAAATCCCTTGGGTTACGTGCAATGGTTCAACGCACGTTTATTGCTTAGCTGAGCAATGAACTGCTCCTCGAGTTGTAGAAAACAGTCGTGGGGTACAATGCGCGTGCTTTCCACTTCTTTGTCCGCCTGTATAGAGCGCAAGACTTTGCGCCACGTTCAGAGGAAAAATCGATGCAGGGTCCAGCACACACCGCCCTTGATTATCGTTCAGGCGCATCGGTGTCTCCACCAGCTTATGAACACAGCAGTCTGAGCGAAATGTCAAACGCTGACTTTTATCCTTGCTACACACAATAGCTTTGAACTTGTAATCTGTACAATGCAATGTGAATCGTTATGTTTTAGAAACTATATTCAAATTGATTGATTATTATTTACTTTATACTGCAGCCTCAATGAGCCTAATGTAGGAGTGGGATGGACAACAAACATATAAACATTTATAAAAAAGCTTGCGTGAATTCTTTTAGTGGTAGTGAAAGGATACTGCCCGGTAAAGAATTGACCACTTTAGTTGTTGATGGAAGAAATTCTGTAAAATAGGGAATCAGTGCGGGCAAAAAAGGTTGAGATTTTTAGAGCGTGCTGGCTCCTCGTGGATGAGAGTTTCGCAACAGTGCAATCTTTATCTCGAGAGGAGAGACGAGCAGAATTGATTAACATTTCAAGGAACTTTAGGCATTCAAGTTTGCGACGCCCTGCAAGAGGAGTGAGCCCAAGCAGGGCAATAGAGTTAAACGGCGAAAAGTCATTCTCGTATCTCCTACAAACCAAACGCACTTTCTTTTTTAACTGATTGTAGTTTTTTTTTTGGTGCCACAGTGTATGTATGGATTCCATACAACACATGCTTATTCGACGATGGGGCGAATGAGGGTTTTATATTGTGACGCGCTGACGAAGAAGATGACGAAGAAGAGAAATATACGTCTGACCCCGTAACGTTTTTGGTAGAGGTTGCGGGATCATTATCAAGACGGATTTACGCAGCGGGCACTCATTGGCTGCATTTACAATGCCAGGTCAAGGCGAGGATGCTTGGTGCCCCTCGGCACCCACGCTCACCGTCATTCTAGCACAACCCTGCGACCCAGGAATCATTTTTCTGGCATCGACGACACTGATGTTGAAGACTGGCTTTAAATATATGAGCAGGTGATCGCCAGCAACCATCCACACGCACGGTCTATCCCAACGCCTTAACCGCACCCTTACTGAAATGATATCCATGCAAATATGTCTCCGCTGGCCCTCGCGACTGGGACGTTGTGCTGCTGCTCCTTAATTTCGCCTACAATTCGTCTCGCCATGTACCGCAGGCTTCTCTCAATCCTTCCTCTTGTTTGGCCGTGACCCTACGCTACCTTTCGACACCGTTCTGCCTGCTAGTCTGAATTCCACATCCGAGTACGTCCGCGAAGCCATACACGAAGCACAAGAAGTGCGCCATATTGCCCGACGTCGACTTGTGGAGTGGCCGGACGAGCAGCGACGCTTATATGACGCCCGCCATTACACTCCCGGCGCCCTGGTTCTCCTTTGGTCGCCGTGGTGACGCGTTGGCCTCTCGCAAAAGTTACTTTCACGCTGCTCTGGCCCTTACCATGTCTTCTGTCAAGTAACTGACGTCACGTACAAGATCGCCCCTCTTCAGCCAACCTTGGCTCAGCCACGCTCGAACGTGGTCCACGTCGCGCGTCTTAAGTTGTATCACTCGCCCGCCTCCTAACCAGCACCGAGCTGGTGCTTCAGCTACTGAGGGTCATGTGACACGCTGACAAAGAAGATGTTTTAATCCTGGTAGGAAGAAGACGACGCGCATGACTGGGCGCGCTGTCTACCATGTTTTCAGCTGCTACAAATATTGTAACTATCTTGTAAATATACGTCTGACTGTTTTTAACCCCGTAACATTTTTGGTGGAGGTTGCGGTATCATTATCAAGATGGATTTACGCAGGCGCTCTTTGGCTGCATCTACAATGCCAGCTCAAGGCGACGATGCTTCGGGCACATCGGCATCCACGTCCACTGTCATTCTAACACAACCCCCCGACGCAGGAACCTTTTCTGGCACCGACGACACTGATGTTGAAGACTGGCTTGAACTATATGAGCGGGTGAGCGCCAGTAACCACTGGAACGAGACCATCATGCTCGCTAATGTGATATTTTACCTCGTGGGCACGGCACGCGTCTGGTTTCAGACCCGCGAGGACGAACTTACCACCTGGGACATTTGTAAACAGAAGCTCACACATTTGTTTCGCAAGCCTGTTGGACGTCAGCGTGCCGCCCAAAAATCTTCGCTTAACGTGTACAGATGTGCACTGAATCCTACCTCACGTACATCTAGGACGTGCTCGCTCTGTGCCGCAAAGTGGATCCGAAGATAAGCGAACCTGATAAAGTTGCACATGTCATTAAGGGCATAGCACATGATGCCTTCCATCCCCTTGTGTTCAAGAATTCTTCCACTGTGCAAGCCATTATTACCGAATGCCGGCGGTTTGAAGAAGCCAAGTGTCGCCGCATTGCCCAGCCATTTCCCAACCTTCCCAACACGGCTGCTACGTCCACCTGCGAAGACCTCCGCAGTCCACCCACGCCCAATCGCTCTGATGACATCCGCCATATCATCCGACGTGAAACAGACGCCACATCTCCTGTCGCGACCCCGACCCATGGCCCCGACAATTGCCAGGCGACTGTCTTATTTATGCACTCCGTTGTGTGCCAAGAATTGGCCAACGTTGGCTTGACCAATGTCTGCTCAGTTAATAGGCCTGAATACACTCCGTTCAGCACTGCCCTACACACCCGCAGCCTGAATGCCCCAACGCGTTATCGCAACCCGGCCGAATCGCGTACTCGAGACTACAGGCCTATATGCTTCACTTGTGGCGGTGTCAGCCGTATTTCACGTCACTGCCAGTCTTCGTGGAATTCTACCCCCTGGTGCTACCACCCATCCCACGTCCCTCATGCTGGTCCTCGGTTCCCCCCGCAAACGCAGCCAGTAAATTCTCGCAACACTTATCTTCCTACCCGCTCTAGCCGCTCTCCTTCGCCACGTCGCCGCTTCTCCCGATCACCCCCATCCCACCGATCACCGTCCCCTAACTCCTTCCGGCGCCCCCTTCCGGAAAACTAAGAGGTTCAGCACCTGGAGGTGCTGCTGCCAAACCGACCCGATGCAAGAATCTTCCGTCCCTGCCCACATATCGGAATCTCGTTAAGGTGAACGTGGATGGTGTACCTGTTACAGCGCTGATTGACACTGGCGCGCACGTATCTCTGATGAATGCTCCGCTTCGGAATAATCTCAAGAAAGTGCTCACTCGTGCCCGTCACCTGTGGTCCATGTCGCCGATGGTGGAACACCAGCCGTTATTGGCAGGTGTCCGGCTCAAGTGAGTGTCGCCGGATATCATACTTATGATTTATTTTATGTCCTAGAGCACTGGGGGAGCCCTCACGACCTCATCCGGGGCCTTGACTTTCCGTCTACACATTCCGCTTTGATAGACTGTTCTGCTGGTGTTGTGCAACTCGCTCAACCTGCTTCTATTGACCCTCCCGATAGTGCTCCGATACGGCTATGTTCCGCAGAACATATTCGCCTCCCTCACCGTACCGTTACCTATATAGGTGTTTCTCCTGTTCCACCTGTACCAGACGGTCACTACATCGTATCCCCTAGTCCGGATGTCCTGCTCTCCCATAACGTCGCTTTTCCTCACACCGCCATTACCATTTCCGACAACACGTCCTGCCTTTCGCTTGTGAAAATTGGACTCTGTACACAAGTACTCCCACGTGGAATATCCCTGGTGCAAATAACACCAGCCAGAGACTACCACATTTCGGCTTTAACTTGTGAAGGCTCCTCGTGTACAACTGTTGCTTCGCCCCCTGTCCTTTTAGACTTTAATGCCCTAACACAAATTATTGCTCCCGATCTTCCACCCCAGCGAGCTCAAGAAGTACGTTGCCTCCTTGCCTCCTACTGGGACATATTCGACCTTAGAGAGCGCCCTCTAGGACAAATCTCTCATAAAAAATCGAATAAACACCAGAGATGCGAGCCCCATCCATCGATGACCTTACCGCGTCTCGCCTACTGAGCGACAAATCATCCAACATGAAGTCGACAAGGTGCTTTCTCGAGACATCATCGAACCTTCTTGCTGCCCATGGGCATTGCATGTTGTACAAATGAAAAAAAAGGACAACAATTGGCGATATTGCGTCGATTATTGACACCTCAACAATGTAACAAGGAAAGACGTCTATCCGTGATCACGTATTGACGATGCCCTGGATTGCCTGCATGGAGCACAATATTTTTGGTCCATCGACCTTCGCTCCGGCTACTGGCGCATTGCCGTGGATGACCTGGACCACGAGAAGCCAGATTTTATTACTCCCGATGGCCTGTATCAGTTCAAAGCCATGCCTTTCGGTTTATGTAATGCGCCGGCTACATTTGAAGGAATGATGGACGCACCCCTACACGGTTTCAAGTGATCCATCTGCCTCTCTTACCGGGACGACGTGATCGTTTTTTCTACGACTTTTGCGACACACCTCGAAAGCCTATCGACGATCCTGTCTGTTTTCCGTCAAGTTGGGCTACAACTAAATTCGTCCAAGTGCCACTTCCGTTGTCGTGAAATTTCTGTGCTCGGGCATCTCGTCGATTCTTTTGGTGTACGCCCCGATCACGATAAAATACGGGCAGTTAAAGACTTTCCCGTGCCAACACGTGCCGAGGATGTTCGCAGCTTCTTGGGCCTTTGCTCCTACTTCTGTCGGTTTGTCCGAAATTTTGCGAACGTTGCGCGCCCTCTCAATCATCTCCTGAAGAAAGATGCTGCATTCATTTGGGACACTGAGCAAGCTGGTGCTTTCACCGAGATAATTAGGCTGCTTACGTCCCCGACAATTCTCGCTCACTTTGCTGTGTCAGCTCCAACAGAAGTCCGTACCGATGCCACAGGCCACGGAATTGGAGCTATCTTGGCACAGAAACAACAAGGGCGAGAACGTGTTATTGCCTACGCCAGCCGCCTTCGTCCTCTGCGGAGAGCAATTATTCTATCACCGAACGCGAGTGTCTGGCCCTCGTTTGGGCAGTGGGTAAATTCCGACCCTATTTGTACGGCCGCCAATTCACAGTCATCACGGATCGGGACGCTCTGTATTGGCTTTCGTCCCTCAAAGATCCCTCAGGGCACCTTGGCGGCTGGGCTCTGCGCCTTCACGAATACAGCTATTCAGTTGTATACCAGACCGGCCGGTTACATCAAGATGCGGACTGCTTGTTGCGCAATCCTGTCGACCCTACTGACGCTTCTGCGGCCGGCTTACCTGTCACCGTTATCTCTCTGGCTGCTTTTTGCGATATTGGAGCCGAACAAGTTGGGACGCCTCCTTGAAACACCTTATTCAACGGCTCACTTCAACGACGCCCGGTCCTTCCCTTCGCATGTTTAAAATTCAATAGGGTATATTGTACCACTCTAACATGCGCGCAAACGGCCCTGACCGACTCTTCGTTGTGCCTGAGCATCTGCGTCAGGCTGTTCTCGCCCAGCTTCATGATGTACCGACTGCAGGTCACCTTGGCGTGTCACGGACCTATGACCGCGATCGTCGCTGCTTCTTTTGGCCTGGTCTATACCGTCACGTCTGCCGTTATCTCGCTGCGTGTGACGTTTTTCAATGACGCAAAAAGCAGGCCACAGTCCCTGCTGGTCGCCTTCAACCACTTGACGTACCATCAAAACCATTCTTCCATGTAGGTATTGACCTTTTAGGCCCTTTCCCTACGTCTGCTTCGTCAAACAAGTGGATTGCTGTAGCAACAGACCACGCCACCCGATATGCAATCGCACGGGCTCTTCCGACAAGCTGTGCAACCGATGTCGCCGACTTCCTCCTAGAGAACGTGATCCTTCACCACGGTGCCCCTCGACAGCTCCTCACCGACCGAGGCCGTTACTTTCTTTCTAAAGTTGTCAATGACATTCTATACTTGTGCGCGAGTAAGCACAAACTTGCTACTGCTTACCATCCACAAAAGACCGGTCTAACCGACCGCCCTAACCGCACCCTTACTGACATGCTGTCCATGTATGTATATCTCCGCTGAGCATCGCGACTGGGACGTTGCGCTGACGCTCGTTACTTTCGCCTATAATTCGTCTCGCCATGATACCGCAGGCTTCTCTCCATTCTTCCTCTTGTTTGGCCGCTACCCTACGTTACCTTTCGACACCGTTCTGCCTGCTTGTCTGAATTCCACATCCGAGCACGCCCGCGAAGCCATACTCAAAGCACAAGAGGTACGCCATATTGCCCGACGTCGACTTGTGGAGTTGCAGGACAAACAGCGGCGCTTATATGGCGCCCGCCATCGTGACGTCTTTTACACACCGGGCGCCCTGGTTCACCTTTGGTCGCCGTCGCGACGCGTTGATCTCTCGGAGAAGTTACTTTCACGCTACTCTGACCCTTACCGTGTCTTGCGTCAAGTAACTGACGTCACGTACGAAATCGCCCCTCTTGAGCCAACCGTGGCTAAGCAACGCTCCGACGTGGTCCACGTCGCGCGTCTTATGTTCTATCACTCGCCCACCTACTAACCAGCACGGAGCCGGTGCTTTAGCCGCTGGGGGTCATGTGACATGCTGACGAAGAAGATGTTTTAATTCTGGTCGGAAGACGACGACGCGGTTGACTTCGCGCGCTGTCTACCATGTTGTCAGCTGCTACAACTATTGTAAATATCTTGTAAATATACGTCTGACTGTTTTAACCCCGTAACAATATATTCGAAGTTTAGTTTCTTGAGGAGCAAAACGCAGCGCACGATGCAATTAACGTATTCTTTTAAGGGCCTTGTTGCATTTGACATCAATGTGTTTCTACCATGAGAATCCAGGTGGTAGTACGATACTTAAATATTTGAATTCGAACATTCGCTTTAAAGTAATTCTATTAAAGGCATAGGCAAAGAAGGAAGGGCATGACCGTCGTGTAAAGGCATGGAGAATGTTTTGGAAAAGTTGATATTAATTTGTCATGCTTGGGACCAGTAACAGAAAGCTGCGAAAGAATTGTGAAGGACAACATGATCAGTTGGAGATTTAATTTCATGATATGAAACGCAATAGTCTCTAAAAAGGCGTGTTTTAACAGAGGGGTGTAGACGGAAATCATTAAAACAAAGCAGGAGTAAAAAGAGACACAGTACTGAGCCTTGGGAAACCCCTGATGAAAGAGGTGCCAAGGTTGCGTTAATATAGTTTAAACGTACATGTTGTGAAAGCTGGGAAAGAAGTCTGATTTCCAGCCAACCAAGCGTGCATTTCGTTAGTATAGCGAACGGTTTGTGCATAGGTTTAGGGTGTGAGACAATGCCTAAGGCCATTTGAAAGTCTTAAAGATAGATTGGCCCATTGACGTTCTTGCCTTTATGCACCGCTTAACGCCGGTTTTCCCATTTGGGTCCATCACAAGCGAAGCAGCCGGCAGCATGTAAGCACTGCTGATGCATGTATGCTGCATTCCGTAGGTTGCAAGACGTCACAGGCTAATCCGGCACGAAAACCTAATGATGTGCGGATACTGTTTCAGAAACAAAAGTGTTTTATTCTGGGTTACACCATCAACTTTGTTTAACTGATGTGACGTCGGCATGAACACGTGAAATATGGTCTGTGATGACGGGGATGGCTCTGCCATGTAGGAGCGGTGAAACGAAGTACTGTACCATGACAATAACGAGCACCGACAGTGAGCGTTTCAGTAATCTCAGTGCAGCGGATGCTTCCACATCGAAGTAGCCTGATGCAAAAGGGTTGAAATCCGGGCCAGTTGGTACATAGTTAAGGAAAAAAACCAGTCACAAAACACAAAGGACAAGAAGAAAGGTTCACACAACAACGACTGGGCTATCAACTGATCTTTATTAGAAACGGCGTACTCCTAGCAAGGGCACCAGAGCATGTGCAACAACAGAATCACTAATCAGAACATCAAAAGTCAAGTTATTGCATCTATCGTAACCCATCTAAAAATGCAAACTCATTTTCAAGTAAGCGCACCGAGGTTGTACTAATGCAGCCTTTACCTAATAAACTGAAGCAGTACGCTTGCAGGATTTCTCGCTCTTCTTTGCCCTTGCCCCTACCAGGAATCATTACATTGCTGACCAATGGCTAACAGCCACATTCGTTGCAGTGGCGAGGCAAGTTTGCACCGTTATCGGACCCCGGGAAGAGTGGTGTTTACGCAGGCGGTCATTAATACATTGACCGGTTTGGCCTATGTAAACTCTTTCGCATGTGAGAGGGAACTTAGACACAACCCTGGTGACACATGCCGTAAAACGGTTTTCATTCTGGGTTGTGCAAACGTGGTTTCTTGCCCTGCCTCGAGAAATGCGTGAGCACAGACCCGAAAGCTTCCAAAGGGCAGAAAACACTACACTTACTCCCTGCTTGGCGGCAACCTCTTTGATGTCGTGGCTCACTTTATGCACATACGGCATGGCTTCAAGTTTGCAACGTTCAGTTGCCCCAACATCTGCCAGCTTCGTGCGTTCTTTCTTAAGCCTCTCAAGCAGCGATTCAGCCACCGTTTTCAAAAGGGGCTGAGGGAACACTGTGGCATCCAAACGTTAGAATTGTGCGTCAAAGCTACTTTTATTAGCGTGATTACAGCTCCTATCGAGTGCATTGCGGAGAAAAATTCATTGCAATCCCTCTTTTTACAATCTTCGAATGTGCACAACCAAATGGTAAAAGAGCTTTCTTGCCTCTAGGTGAAAACATCCAGCATAAATGCCCGTCATCAAGGAATGTTAGTTGCGGTTCAACTAACCTGTTAGAAGGATTGCTAGGAAGTTCATGAGTGCAATTAAGAGTGCGCGAAGAAGCTTTAAAAGCAGTTAATACATCGTCTACTGCTGCAGGCAGAGTGTCATTAGGTAAAAGCTCTATAAGTACTAAAAGATTGTCCACATACCTAAAAACTAGAGCTCTTACCTCACACTCTGCAAAAGGGAGCAAGCGCGATTAGTACTAAAGCTTATCACATAGAGGAAAAAGCAGATGACTGTCAGTGACACATACTTATCTCTTTACGCTGCAGAGTGTCACTGTTTAAGCTCACATATCTGTTAACTGCCTAGTGTAAGTCATGTGTTCATTTTGATTGCGTTTGCACATGTGTGGTCATGGTGTACAGAGGGTGTCCCATATAACTAGAGTTTAGAATTTCAATATGAAAGGCGCGTCGAAATAGAATTGAACCAAACGCATACTATTCTCAACAATTCTCAGCAACTCAGACAATTTCTTCTTTTCCCCATAAGTCACTAATTATTTTTTTTACCCACCGTTTTCATTATTGGCTGAGGACCCCAAGAATGACACGCCGATTTGTAGAGCACCTTCAGAGACCACTGATCGAGTTGTTTCCTTGAGAATACGTCTCACATAGTCCTTTTTTTGGGGGTTGCAAAGAAAGCTAACCAAATATGAAAAAAAACCACGTCACGGAGCACTTGCACAGTGGTATCGTGCTGCTCTCAAGCGTGCGTTCGGTGAACAACGTCGGCTCTCGTCGAATAACGGCGAAAATTCTTGATACTGACCGAGCGCTGATCATGAGATAAATAACTCCCTGCGGCTTCCTCGTCGCCAGTCACGATGCAGCCGACCTTGTTCACCAAACGCACGCTTGAGAGCAGCACAATGTCTCTGCGGTAGTGCTCCGTCACCTGGCGTTTTTCATATTTCGCGGGCTTTTTTTGCAACCTCCGGAAAAAAGGACTACGTGAGACGTATCGTAAAGGAAACAACTCCATCGGTGCTTTCTGAAGGTGATAAACAAATCTGCGTATCATACTTGGGGTCCTCAGCCAGTAAATAGGTTCGGTAAATAAACTTATTTAATTATTGAGTAATAGGGAAAAAACTGTCTTAGTTACTTTAAGCTATGGCGAATAGTAAGCGTTTAGTTCAATTCGCTTCCGGCGCACCTTTCATTTAAAACTTCTTGGCTCAAGTTATATGGGACACCCTGTACATGTGTTTTGTGGCAGCGAATAAAAGTAGTTAGTGCTTCTGTGTGTGTCCCTCTCATTTTGTTGTCGCCCTGTTTTTCGCTTTTCTCTATTACTGGACATGTACCAACTCACCCCTACAGAAGCTTTACTGAAGTTTTGCCTTATTATGATGCAATAAATTTAAAATCCGGTAAATATTTCCATGTAAGCAGCTCCACATGGAAACTTTCTAAAAGCAAATGACAAGTGACCTGTAAAAATATCTATGCAAGCAGTGGCATATAGAAAATTTCTTATCAAGCTGCCGTTATACAAGCTCCTCCACAGCGTCATCTAAAACCACCACTGCAGTGGTTCCTGAAGATCATACAAACAATAAGCTATTCCAATGTGGATGAAATGTACTAGCACTGATAAAGTTATAGAAGTTAAATTATTTGAATGTGCTAGCAAATTTTAAATCACATATGCGCACAAAATACTTCCTCACCCACAAGCTGTGAGTTTCTCTCAGAGCTCGTGTGAGAATACGGTCTCTGTGAGAGTGCAGGGCTGAGTCTGCAATGATAATGTGCCAACAACAGCATTTCTACTGCCTTCAACACGAAATCAAGCAAACAGACTTTAAATATAGTACCTTGCAAGCAACATGGCAAATAAATTGATTTCTGGCTGCCAAAGTTACAATAAAGCAAATTCCAATTCTGGACATGTTCTAGACTGAACACTCGCGGACAACCTTCCAGGCAATAAGGGGAACGCTACGGGCGCGAGGCAGCTGCACATGTGTCACAGCGCCAAATTGTCCGCCAGCGTTTCATCTTGAAGCAAGGTTTAGGTACGGGTTAGTTGGTATTGCATGGTTGTCCACCGTCACTTACAGCGCATACATGGACGAGGGACAAAAAAGGACGACGAGGTCAAGCGCTGACTTCCAACTGATATTTATGTTGGGAAAGGAACGTATATATATATATATATATATATATATATATATATATATATATATATATATATATATATATATATATATAATATTGTTACGAATTATGTTTATTTCCAGGGTAAAACGGTGAAACGAGGTCCGAGAGGGAAGCTACAGGCCCGGCCCAGCCGGCGCAGAGTACCGCGAGATCACGCGCGCACACTCTACTTCTTTCTCTGCCTCAGCCGCTCAGTGCTGCGACATTTTCCCCGGGGGCAGACGAAGTTCGCTGAGCGAGTTAAAAGGGACCTGTGATGGCACTGCTTGAGTCTGGCCACGTGAACAACTTGCGTCGCCCATGAATGCCGATTACTTGCCGTCACTTTGGCGACGACATAGTTCACATCACTCAAGCGGCTCAGCATAACGAATGGTCCGGTGTAAGTGGCGAGAAACTTGCGGTACATTCCCTTTTTGCGAACAGGTGTCCGCAACCAAACATAATCACCGGGAGTAAAGCTGACGGAGATATGCCGCGCATCATAGCGAATCTTGCTGTTGCCTTGTGAGGTCAACGTCCTAAGATGCGCCAGTCGACGTGCTTCCTCAGCACGTAGAATAGTGTCCAGAAGGTAGAATAGTGTCCAGAAAGCGCTGGGGTGCGCGGGCGTGCAGCAAAAAGAACGGCGCATATCGAGTAACTTCGTGCTTAGCACTATTGTACGCGTACGTTACAAAAGGTAAGACGGCGTCCCAATTCTTGTGGTCAGCAGCGACATACATTGATAACATGTTGGTAAGGGTTCGATTCGTCCGCTCCGTGAGACCATTGGTTTGCGGTTGTTAAGGAGTGGAATGACGATATGCAGAACAACAAAGCCGTAAAAGTTCTTCAACGACGTCGGCGGTGAATTGCCGTCCACGGTCACTGATGACAACACGGGGAGCGCCATGACGGAGTATGACGTGATGCAACAAAAATGAAGAGACATCTGCTGCAGTGGCAGATGGAAGTGCCGTCGTTTCCGTGTAGCGAGTAAGATAATCTACGCATACTATAATCCAGCGGTAGCCAGCTGACGTCTTTGGGAGCGGGCCATGCAAGTCGATGCCGACTTTTTCAAAGGGTAACGTCGGTGGCTTAACTGGTTGTAAATAGCCTGCTGGGGCCATCGTCGTTTGCTTGTGGCGCTGGCAAATAGTACAGCTTCCGATATACTGTTTCGTGGTTTTCCAGATCTTGGGCCAGAAAAATCTCTGTCTAAGTCGGTGTAGTGTGCGTGTAAAGCTAAGGTGCCCGGACGTGATATCGGCATGCATGGAACGAAGGACAGCAGGGCGCAGGTTTTCGGGCACAACTAGAAGCAATGGGGGACCATCAGCCGAGTGATTCTTTTTGTACAGCAAACCATTATGAAAAGTAAACGGCGTTGTTCCTGCTGGCTCACGTGCAGCTGCCCGTAGGGATTTCAAAGTAGGGTCGCAACGTTGCTCGCTCTCGAAGGTACGCAGGTCTGGAAAGTCGGAAGAGATGGAAACTAGGTAGTTGTCGAAGTCATCATCCTCAGCTTTAGTGTGCGGCGAAGGGAGACGGGATAGGCAATCAGCATCCGTGTGACAGCGTCCGCCCTTGTAGTCAACGGAAAAGCTGTACTCTTGAAGGCGCAAAGCCCAGCGGTGCAACCGGCAAGACGGGTCACGCAGCCCAACCAGCCAACAGAGTGAATGATGGTCAGTCACTATCGTGAATGCGCGGCCATGTAGATACGGACGGAACTTCTGAATGGTGAAGACGACTGCTAAGCACTCGAGTTCAGTAACGGTGTAGTCTGTCTCCGCTTTTGTAAGTGTCGGACTAGCGTAGGCAATGACATGGTCACGGGCATCGCAGAGTTGAACAAGGACAGCGCCAACACCCGCACCGCTGGCGTCAGTGTGCAGCTCAGTTGACGCCCCCGGATCAAAATGCCGCAGTACCGGTCCAGAAGTCAACACAAATTTCAGCTGTTGAAACGCCGACTCACAGTCAGCAGTCCACAAGTATGGGGTGTCTTTCTGAAGGAGAGACGTGAGGGGAGAGGCAAGCTGTGCGAAATTCTTGATAAAGCGTCGGAATAATGAGCAACGGCCCAAAAAGCTTCGCATATCTTTCACCGTTTGTGGCTGTTGGAAGTCGCGAACCGCTGTTATCTTTTCAGGGTCTGGTCGTATGCCGTCTTTGTCGACCAGAAAGCCTAGTACGAGGGCTTGACGCTCACCGAAATGACATTTCTTCGAGGTTAAAATAAGGCCAGCTTGATGGATACAATCAAGAATTATCGACAGGCGCTGATTGTGCTCGTGAAATGTCCGGCCGTAGATAATGACGTCGTCTAAATAGCACATGCAAATTTCCCCTTTGAGTCCGCGGAGCACGGTATCCATAAACCGCTCGAATGTCGCTTGAGCGTTGCACAAGCCAAAGGGCATAACGTTGAACTCAAAGAGGCCGTCAGGTGTCACGAAGGCTGTCTTCTCCTTGTCTGAGGGGTGCATGGGAATTTGCCAATATCCTGACCGCAAATCAACAGAAGAGAAATACGACGCGTAGTGGAGGCAGTCGACGGCATCATCTATTCGTGGTAGGGTGTACACGTCTTTCTTTGTGACGGTGTTTAGGCGGCGATAGTCCACACTAAATCTCCATGAGTTGTCTTTTTTCTTGACTAGGATTACAGGAGCAGCCCAAGAGCTACATGATTCCCGGATCACTCCTTTCTGTAACATTTCTTCGACCTGCTCGGCGGTGACTTTTCTCTCTGAAGGTGAAACGCGGTAGGGCTTCTGACGAATTGGCGTTGCTTGCCCTGTATGGATGCGGTGCTGCATACTAGACGCCGGTGGTGTATGGGACGCTCGTTGGCGTTGAGCAAAATCAAACACTGTGGCGTAGCGAGCGAGCACAGCTTCCAGCAGACACTGCTCACTAGAAGACAGCGACTTGTTAATCATGCGCTTAAAGTCAGCAGAATTATGATGGTTGGAATCGGGGTTGGATTTTTTTTCGGCAGTTGAGATTTCGACCGTTCTGACGCTGACAATGGCTTGTTCATCAAAACTTGCCAGTTTATGTCCTAGCGGCAATGTTATGGATTGGGTTGAAACGTTCACTGTCCAAAAACGAGTACAACCATCAGTGGTGACAACGAGGGAGCGAAGGACTATCGCATTTTTCTTGAGCGCATTGTTATAATCGGGCTAGGCTAAACCACAACAAGAACCTGTACGAGGAAGAGAAGTATTGACAGGTACAAACATTGCAGTCTTAGGGGGCAAACACACATCTTGTGAAACGGAGAGAACGTCGGCGGCATCACTGGTGCTATCTGTCATTGAAGTTCGCGCGTCGCGGCGAAGAGAAATCGCGCCACTTCCACAATCCAAAGTTGCCCACCACTCACGCAAGAAATCAATTCCTAAAATAATGTCATGCGTTGTACGTGCAAGCACAGTAAATTCACTTCTAAATGTCTGCTCCCCTATCGTAACTGAAACAGAACAGACCCCAAGTGGGCGTAACATTTCCCCGCCAACTCCACGAAAGGTAGCGTTCGGATCCCAAGAAAACATAACTTTTGGTCCAAGACGATTTGTGAAGGACAGGCTCATAACAGAAACTGCCGCCCCAGTGTCAACTAAAGCAAAAGCACTCACATTGTCAACTAAAACACACACTTTGTTTTTAAACAATATTACACAAGGGGGTCTTGATGAAAATGAACATATTGCGGCCTCACCCCCGCCGGTCGCACCAGCTAGTTCCCCAGCGGCGGCGGTGATAACGAGCGACAACGAGGTGATGGAGAGCGTCGTTGTCGTGTCGGTGTTGGTGCGAGACTGCGATCGGAAACGGGGGAGTCACTGCTGCTCACGCGTCCCTGCTGCTGCCGCTGGAAGGAACTGGGATATCGCCAAGGCTCGTCAGCGTGCACGCGGGGTGTGTAGGAATTAAACCGTGGAGCACGCTGCTGGCGGCGGTGGCAATAGCTAACAATGTGTCCAGCCACACCGCAGCTGTAACAAATGCGGGAGTCGCGGCTTGTAGCGGGTGACACCGGTGACATGGGTGTCATGGGTAGAAACGTACTCTCAGGCTGGTTGTAGGAGGGAAGAGCCCGCGGAACAAATCGTTGTGGTGCATCTTGTCGGCGTTTCAGACTTGTCGGTTGCGGTGGCAAGTTGCTGCTCTCCGTACGATCAGCATAGGTCCTGCGAGGTTCTCGGAAACTCTGAGGTGACCAGGTGGACGGTGGCACACAAGAACGATGATCAAATGCACACTGATGGCACGTGTGAGCATCGTCAACAACTTTAAGGCATTCAAGCTTTTCTTTAACCACTTGCCGAATCACCGAGGAGATGTCGTCGTGGGTTGGGACGGACACACTTGCAATAGTAGTAACATTGTCCAATCGTCCAAACTTTGGCCCAATCCTTCTCATTTTCAGCGCTTCAAGCGCCCGGCAGTGTTATTTCAGATCAGACGGAGTACTAAGATCTTCCTTCGTTATAAGAAAATTATAAACATCTTCAGCGATTCCTTTAAGCAGATGGCCTGCTTTGTCTTCCTCTGTCATGGTAGCGCTGACGATTCCGCATAATTTCAGAACAGCCTCTATGTACGTTGTACACGTTTCGCCAGGTAATTGAGCTTGTCGGGAAAGCGTCTGCTCAGCCTTCTTTTTCTTAGAGATTGGGTCCCCGAAGCACTTGGTGAATTCTTCTACAAAATTATCCCAGCTCGTTAGAACGCTCTCGTGGTTTTCAAACCAGAGGAGCGTGGTTCCAGCCAGAAAAAAAAAACCACGTTATCGAGCTGCTTTGTAGTGCTCCAGTGGTTGTGGCGACTCACTCTGTTGTAGTGTTTGAGCAAGTCGTCGACGTCTTCGTTGGCCTTCCCCGAAAAGGTGGGTGGCTCTCGCAGCGGTGTCCAGTAGCCAGCCTGACCTGCTTGATTGCTGTCTGGTCCGCCGCAGGTGGGGTCGTCATTGCCTTCTCCGGAATCGGCCATGTCCGCCGCTTGTGGTCGTAAACCGGCCAAGCGTCTACTCCGTCGGACTGTTGGTAGAGCTGGGTCGTCCAGGATCGTCCAAGATTTACCCCGCACGTCCACCAAAGATGTTACGAATGATGTTTATTTACAGGGTGAAACGGTGAAACGAGGTCCGAGAGGGAAGCTACAGGCCAGGCCCAGCCAGCGCAGAGTACCGCGAAATCACGCGCGCACACTCTACTTCTTTCTCTGCCTCAGCCGCGCAGTGCTGCGACAATAGAAACACATGGCAGCTCTTGACCCTTGATTTACCTTCAGACACGCTGCTCAGGGAAGTTGCTTTTCGTTTTCTTTCTTCCTAGAAATGTACAGAGCGCGATGCCTTTTCTTTGAGAAGTACTGCAAGCGCTTAGTAAAATGCTAACCATAATTACCCAATAATAAAGTAAACTTTGAGAGTGTGTTCTGTCGCTTGTTTTTTCGCGCTCCTTGTATTTATTAATTTGGTAGACTGAGTGATTGAAATTTCTACCAGTTTGCCCATAGAAGGTACGCGATGTCCACTCTAATGACGCTACTAGTGCCCATTGGCTCATGCAAAAACGACATGGACAGAGGGGTCAGTTTCACCTTTCTGGAACTTCATGCCAGTGGCTTTCAAGATGCTCCTAGTGTGTAGTTCAAACGCTGCGTCCTTACGCTCCCAATTTGAATCGTCACAGTGCTGGCATTCTATCGCGAAGGCCGTCAGGAAGATATAGCCAGTGTACATGGCAAGATTTTTTTCGCGTGGTAAAAAGCAGTATTCTCAACGATGCCTGCATTTTCCTTGCGCTTCATGCAAGATCCTATGCGGCGGCTGCGCAGTCCCTATTTGGCAGTTGAAACAGGAAAGCTATTCAGGCAGTTGAGAAAACATGATTACCACGCTTATTATATTGTAGTTTAATCCTATTCATTATTTCTGTGTGTTTCTACGCGTACCTATATTGCTTTTTCTATCAGTTCAAAGCATGCCCCTCTCCGGTATAGGACTCTTCGAATAACTTTTTTTCTGTGCATTACGTGCTCTTGAACAGCCCCTTCTATGGGGTAATAACTTGTAGTAAATAATAAGAAAATTATGGCAAATTGATAGAACGATGACTGCCGACGGTAATAAAAGTGGCATTCGAGCAATTTGCGACACATTCCTTTGCTGAAGTCACATTCACCATCTGTATTCATAATTCCAAGACTTTTGCTGCTTCAGCTACGTGCTGCACACAATGGCTCCGGTATTGGTCCATTTTGCCATGGCACTCGCTTACCAAGGTACCCTATGACGGTAAGACGACGAGTGTATGACAACGACTCAGTGACGGCGACAGGATTTTTAGGAAGAAATGGCATGGCTTGAACGATAAGAGTGGTATAACGATGACGTAATGGCGGTGGTGAGATGATTCTGCAGTTATGGGGGTAATATAACGGCGAATAATAATAATAATAATATATGGGGTTTTACGTGCCAAAACCACTTCCTGATTATGAGGAACACCGTAGTGGAGGACTCCGGAAATTTAGGCCACCTGGGGTTCTTTAACCTGCACCTAAGTCTAAGTACACGGGTCTTTTCGCATTTCGCCCCCATCAAAATGCGACCGCCGTGGCCGGGATTCGATCCCGCGACCTCGTGCTCAGCACCCTAACACCATAGCCACTGAGCAACCACGGCGGGTAATATAACGGCGAATGTAAGACAACGGCATGAGGACGACGGTATGACGGTAGCTGGATGACGAAAATGTACTGACGACAATGGTGCAACAGTGTGGCAATAGTACGAGAGCAGTGGCGTAGCCCGAAATTTCGTTCGGGGGGAAGGGGGGGGGGCTCACATTGCAGCTCGGTCTCCTGAAGAGGAAGCTTTAGCTTGGGTGTCGTATCTAAGTACAAGTAAATGGAGAATTCGTTTTTCTCGGCAACCAATGCACCAGATTTGACGAGGTTTGTTACATTTCAAAGAAAAACTTAAATTCTAGTGATCGTTGGTTTCGTATTTTTCATTTAGTTTGTCAATTCCGTATTAAAAATTCACCAAAATCGCAAATTTTCAGAAATCTAAACTATCAAGTTTAAAACTATGTAACGCAGCAATGAAAAATGATATCACAATTCTGTGAATTGCGCCTAATAGTGCATCTACCGCGGACAAAATTTCGAAGTTACACGTGAATCTCAAGAAATTTAGCATTATGGAAATACGGCTTTCGCAGAATCCTTGTACACAACGTAACCAATTCACGTAGGATACGAATTGACACACCAAATTTGTCCGCTTTGACTGTTATAATAGATGCCGTTTACTGAACAGCGACATGTGTGCTTGATGCAGAGCTATTAGTTTGTCAACGTCGTGCTTCTATTTCTTGGGGGGGGGGGAACTTTCGAATGTTTCAATATATTTAAACAATGTTCAGGCCCTAAATCGAAATTCCATTTCCAACAGACACTAGAATTTAACCCACTCTCTCAAATGCAACAAATTTCATTAAAAGCGATCCGCGGGTTATCACAGAAAAGCGTTTCTCCGTGTTACATGTATTTGAATAAGCGACGTCGGAGTTAGGTGCGAGCTAAAGCTTCCTCTTAAACAATTTGTCTGGGGATCAAATACGTGAATAATAACTGCATTGTCAATGCTAAAGATGCTGCAAACGAATTCTTGAACGCTACGCACGGTCAAAACAAGTAAAATATGTATTTTTTCATAAAATAATATACTTGTATGTGCCAAAAACTGTGCCCAAAATAACCGCTATCAATGCTTCCATGTTTTTCTCTATTTAATAAGCAAATAACCTATCACACGAACTTTACAACTATATCAGTTCGAAACCAGCAAGGCAGTGCATGGCGCTGATACGAAAAATGTAAAGGCCATGAAATTAACAAGCTGAGGACGAATATTGTAATGAAACTTTGTCATTCAAGAACCTTGTTTAGATTCTTGTACATATGCAACGGCCAGTGAGGACGCTGTCATTTGTTCCAATGTATTACGCAGGGGCAGCTGTCACCGGTCGCGTAGCGTGAGTAATTGCACCGAAATTATAGCTGCAACAGAGAGCACGTATAAAAAGCAGTTCTGCAAAATAAACGAGGGTGAATCTAATGAAAGTGAACCAATGCATATATATGACAAACGCGGTACTTCATTTAAAAGTAGTCTCCATGAGCATTTAGACATTTGTTCCATTGACTAAGGAGTAGCGTGATTCCCCTCTCATTAAACTTCTTGGGTTGCTGCCTCAAAAAGTCTGCAACTCACTCTTTCACGTCATCATCCGACACGAATCTGGGTTGCTTGAGCTGTTTTTTTCAAATGCTCCAAAAAGTGGAAGTCGCTAGGCGACAGGTCTGAGCTGTATCGCGGATGTTGCAGCATTTCCCACTTGAACATTGACAGTTTTCTATTAATCACATAAGCGACGTTGGGACGGCATTTTCGTGCAACAAGATAACCCCATTCGTCAATTTGCCACGTAGTTTGTTTTTGGTTGTGACACGCAGCCGATCTAGCGTTTTACAATAACGAAACAAATTGATAGTCTCTCAAGATTTAGCAAATTCAATAAGTAATGGCCCCTGACGATCGAAAAAGAAAGTGAGCACGTTTTCGGCGGATATGACGGCCTTTCCTTTCTTGGAGGTGAGGAATTGGAATGTTTACACTGTAAGCTTTACTGTTGTGTTTCAGGTTCGTAGCACCATGGTTCGTCCCCGATCACAATTGGAGACAAGAAGTCGTCACGCTTATTGTGTTACCGACTCAGATGAGTCAAGGGAGCGCTGAACTTCTCCGTCTACTAGCCGTAGTTCAAAATTTTGGGCAACCATTGCGCACACAAGAGCGGATAACCGAGATGTTCATGAATTATGGCGTGAACCGAACCCTGACTGACGTTCACATGCTCTGCGAGTTCATCGATGCTTATCTTCCGTTCTTGTCTCATCAGCTCATCAACCTTTGCCGTTTTTTTAGGTGTGAATGCACGATGGCTTTGGCCCGGTCTTGGATTGTGTTTGCAACTTTCACGTCCTTTTTTGAATCGTTTGCTCGAACGCTTCACAGTGGCCAATTAATGCAATGTTCAACGTACACGGCAGCCATAGGGCGACTAATTTCTTTTTGGGAAATACCTTCATCTGTCAAAAACCTCAGGGCACCACGCTGCTCAACTTCTAGAGCGTCCATTATGTCGCCCAACCATGTTCAGCCCAGCGCATGACAGCATTAAACAACCTTGATACTCACACCTGCGTGTCACTTTTGTAATAGAGAGATGCCTCTGTGTCACGTGCATGCCTCGCAGATAATGGACCGAACAATTATTGCACGGGGTGGGTTGGTTTACTATCATATTACTCGCCTTCGTACATTAGAAGTGCGAAGATACAATGGAATATACAAATGCGAAGATACAGCTTGATAAAACGGAAAAAAGTTTCACTGGAAACAAAGTTCACTGCACGTACACACAAAACCCCGCGACAACATATTTAAATATACGTATAAGTCTCCAATAAATCTACGTATGTAAAAAAAGTCGCTGTATACAATGCGTCGAACAAGGCAAATAAACATGTTGCGCTATCAGAGATTCAGGGAATCCTAGATGCCACCCCCATTCCATCTACTCCCCTCGATGCATCGCGCGCGACGGAAGGCGGCGCGCTTGCTCCCCGCTTTTCTCTTTTGCGCACACAAGACTGAGCCACCATCGTCGTCTCACCCATTCCAGCCCGCCTTCCCCCTCCCTACGCTTTCACTTGCACATGCAGCATGCGGCGCGTGGTCACGATGTTATCGCCCTTGAACTTTATACAAAACATGAGGGTGACGGCGACGGCACGAATGCGCCTGGAGTTTCCGTATAATTGCTATCGTAATAATATATAATAAGACTATCCGGCAACTGAAGCATCCCGCGGCCCATTACTGTCCGCAAAAGAAGAAGCAACAAAATCGAACTTTCACCATACGACAATTCGCTGCGCCACAACAATGTCTTTTTTTTCTTTTGTGGGGCGGGGGCACCAAAATGAAAAAAGCGCGAAGTATGTTTGCCACAATCAAATGCCTACTTTGGGCACCTATTGTAGCTACCGAAAGAATATTGAAGAAAACGGGAGACGCTTGGACCACGGAGAACCATACGCATATTGCTCGATATCCTACACTCGCGAGGCAAGACATTCCGGAGAGGTTGCGCTCGAGCGAACGCGGTGCAATTCATCGAGTCCCCACAGTAATGGCGGTGAGCGACTATAGTTTCTTTTTCTTTTCTGCTAGCCAGAAAGTGCCCAAAACTCTGCCAGGCGAAAATCCCCTCGGCCAGAGAAAAGCGAACGCGCACCGAAGTGCGCCGCGCGGTGGTCGGGGTAACACCAGTTTGTATAGGTGTTCTGTGGTAACACGAAAAAAATTCATGCGCTCTGGCTGCCTCTGGCAGCCCGCGGGTAGGGTAGCGAGGACAAAAAAAATGAAGAGGCTCAATGTGTCTTCGCGAATAAAAGTCGAAGTAGAAAAAATAAATAAGAACGTAGTTACCTTGGCTGACTTTAGTGTTTGACATGGATGCTTTGGCGTAGGTGAAAAAAAAAATGTTGGTATTTTTTATGTGTCATGACGGCACAAATGAACAACCACAACGCTTCATCTCATCTGACCTCGCTGCTGGCTTTGTCAACTTGTCTTATAATGTGTTGATCTGGATTGTCTTGTTGTATTGTCCGATGTAAAACTTCAGAAAAGTCAATCCACCTTTCGCATCCAAAATTTATGCTAACATCAAACCCACAAAGTTCCGCAATTGAAAATCTAAAACACAACTTTGGGAATGTCAATGCACCTTTCACATCAAAACTTTATGAGAACTTTATACCCATAAACTTCGGAATTGACATCCGCGCGCTGCGTATATACCGCGGCCTCCGCAAGATGCCGTGGCGAACCCGTTCGCCATCAAAACGCCCTTGAAACATTGTGCTCGGATGGGGCTGCTTTGCGTTATGTGACTCCCGTTGCATTGGCGCTGCCGTGAAATCAAGCCCGGGTTCGCCAGGTTCGCGCTGAAATGTCTTTCCGAGCGTGAAAAGACATTCTAAAGAAAATTTAGAATGATTTCCGGCACCGGGGATTGCTTGGGTAAGCGGTGCATGGATAGCGCGAGAAAATTTTGGGAGGGCTGAAGCCCTATAGCCCCCCCCCCCCTTGACTACGCCCCTGCACGAGCATGACAGGGGTTCCATGGCATGTCAGCTGATGAATTACGACTGTATGACGACGTTGTCATGACTAGAGTCAGGTGACAAAGCTTGCGCGATGCTCATACAATGACCACGACGCCATCGCCATCACGAGCAAGTACCTACACTCTTAGGCAAACTTACACCCTTTGGGGTATACCTTTGCCACACAACAACGATCGTCACCTGCCTTGCTTGCGTTTCTTTTCTTGAAAACGCCGCGCCCGCTACTTTCTTGTCGGGAATGCTTGGTCATGCTGATAACGCTCATAGCGTTCGTTACTGGGAAGTACAGGGCTCGCGGCATTAAAGAAAGGAGATGCGGACAAGACAGGTGACGATTATCGTTGTGTGGCAAAAGGGTGTAATTTTGCTTAATAGTGTAGTTGCCCAAGGTATTAGAAAAGTTCAGCCACTAAGTCAGCGTAGAAAGCGTAATGATGACTGCAGGATGTGTCAGTTGATGAAGCTGAAATGACGATGCCACTACCATGGAGCACGACGACGATAGCATAACGACGGATTTGTAACAGCAATTGTTCGACAGTTCTCGCGTGGAGCGGTGTGCTACCTCGCTCAAGATAGGGAAGGCCCTCGTCGGCTGGCGGTGGCAACGTGCGCTGGAAACCACATGATTTCGGTGCTATCGAAGTGCTGTTGACCAGCTTTTCTTAGGATATGGATAGCTACGGAAGAAATGCGCCCCCGCGCGTAGTTGCGAACTGTGGATTCGGAGTCACTGAGAACTACCTTGCAGACGGGGTCAGTAAGTGCAAGCGCAATCGCTACCTCTGCCGCTGTTTCTGGGTGTTTCGCCGCGACACTACACGTGTGTGTAAGCCGGGAGTTAACGTCCACGACTACCGGCGTCCACCGGTGTACTCGTGTATATTCTTTCGCGTCTACGAAAAGCACAGTCCTCTTTCCACCCAAGGAGCGCAGCAGTGCCTTGGAACGGGCCTGATGTCGGGCCCGATTGACACGTGTACTTGTCTTTATCGGGCGACACGCTTCACCGCCTAACAAATGTTATCATACAGCGCGGGACGCGCATGCATGTATCGGAAGTTTCTGGAAAGTTATCGATGCTTCTACCCGGCTGTCTGTTGTCGCCGAACGTTGTGTTATCTGATTTCATTGCGTGACGCGAATGGTGTAGAACATTGTGGAAGGCACGCGGGTCCGAGCGATTAGTCTGGAACATTCGACGACTGCTGTATAAAAGCCGACGCGCTTGCCTCGGTGATCAGATTTTCGAAGATCGCCGACTGTTTTCGCCGCTTTCGTTGTGCTATAAGTGTAGCCTGTTTTGTGGGCACAGGTTCGCCCAATAAAATCTAGTTTGCCTTTCGCAGTATTGTCACTGTGTTCTTTACATCACCACCACGTGACATCTGGTGGAGGTGCTTGTGCGTTCATGTACCGAACGCCCCCGCAAAGCCGCGATCCAAGCCCGAAGCCCGAGGACATAACCAACATCGCCCAAGACCAGCGTGCTAGCCGCAGACTGCAAGGACTGTCCCCAGAGCACGGACTTCTACCTGAGACGACAAAGAAGATCGTGGTCAAGACAACCCCTATGGCTGCCCCAGCGCCCCCCGTTATCCTACAACAACCTCGGGACCCACCAACCTTCCATGGAGCAGCGACTGAAGACCCGGAATCATGGCTGGAGACCTACGAACGAATCGCAACATTCAACAACTGGGACTCCGACGAGAAGCTGCGGCATGTCTACTTCGCCTTAGAAGACACCGCCAGAACTTGGTTTGAGAACAGGGAATCGACCTTGACAACGTGGGACCTGTTTCGTACCGGCTTCCTACGCACCTTTACAAGCGTCGTGCGCAAGGAAAGGGCTGAAGCTATGCTGGACGCCCGAGTGCAGCGGCCAAACGAGAACGTCGCTATCTTTACGGAAGAAATGAGCCGTTTGTTCCGCCACGCCGACCCAGATGTGGCCGAGGAGAAGAAAGTCCGCTTACTGATGCGTGGTGTAAAGGAGGAACTTTTCGCCGGGATGGTAAGAAGCCCACCGAAGACCGTCGAAGAGTTTCTTCGTGAGGCGACGAACATTGAGAAAACACTCGAGATCCGGAACCGGCAATTCGATCACCGCACGAACTATACAAACTACGCCGGGGTTCAATCACTGGCCACTGACGACCTACGCGAGACTATCCGAGCTGTCGTGCGGGAGGAGCTACAAAAGCTGTTCCCATCATCACAACCTCAAGTGGCTTCGATTGCCGACGCCGTGCGTGAGGAGCTCCAACAACAACTTGGAGTAGCCCCTGAATCGCCGCAGCCTGAGCCGCAAGCGATGACCTACGCCGCCGTCGCGCGCCGTCAAGGTCCCCCTCCGCGACCGCGCCAGGGCCCTGTCACGCCGCAGTTCCGTCGTCCGCCGCCACCGCAGCCAGCACGACCACCCGTCGTCCAGCTCACCTACGCGAGGAAGACGGACATTTGGCGCGCTCCTGACCACCGCCCGCTCTGCTACCACTGCGGAGAAGCGGGTCACGTATACCGACGATGTCCATACCGGGAGATGGGACTGCGAGGTTTCGCCGTGAACGCTCCGCGCCCGCAGCAAGGTGAACGCCCCCGGGATATCGTCGACTACCTCGCCGCTACTCACTGGAGCTCTCGACGACCGTCGCGTTCGCCATCACCAGGCCGCTACCTGTCCCCGCAGCGCCGACCATACACTGGCCCTGCCCGGGGCCGGTCAGCGAGCCTATATCCGGAAAACTAAAGGCAGCAACCGATGGAGGTGCGGTTGCTGTTCGTCGAACTGACGAATATCCTCCGCCGACGACGAAGACGCCGAACAAACCATCTCGACGACATAATAACGACACGCCGCCGTCCCGAGCAAGTCAGGAAGCCAAGACTACACCGACGAAAGACGACGACGCGACGTACCAGCTTCAGTTCAACACGACGCAGCCGTGATCCGACGCCAAGACCCAACTGCAACGCAAGACAAAGAACCACCGAACTCGACGTGCTTCTAGACGGCCACGCAGTCACCGCCTTAGTCGACACAGGCGCCGATTACTCATTCATGAGTGGACACATCGCCGTCAAGTTGAAGAAGGTTAAGACTGCATGGGACGGCCCTCAAATTCCGACCGCTGGAGGACACCTGATTACGCCGACAGGAATGTGCACGGCAAGAATTACCATTCATGACCGGACTTACCCTGTCACCTTCGTTATCCTCCAACAGTGTTCACGAGACGTCATTCTCGGCATGGACTTCCTCAACCAACACGGCGCAGTCATCGACCTGAAGTCGAAGTTAATAACGCTGTCGGAACATCATGCGATACCGCCGGAGAGCCCTCGTAGTCACCACGCCTTGAGTGTGCTCGAACATCAAGTGAGCATCCCGCCTCGCTCCAGCATTGTTATTTCGGTCGGCACCGAAACACCCGCTGACGTAGAAGGCGTCATCGAAGGTGACCAACGTCTACTGCTAGACCGTGAAATTTGTGTCGCAAGAGGGATCGCTCGACTGCACGGAGGAAACACGAAAGTGTTGCTGACAAACTTCAGCCAGGAGTTCAAGCACATCAACAAGGGCACGACGATCGCATACATCGTGGAAATTCTGGAAAACAGCAAATCGTTTGTCCTCTCGGATTCCGCCGCATCTACCCCGACGACCTTAGTTCCCGAGCCAGACTTCGACATAAATCCAAGTCTCCCCGCGATTAAGCAACAACAGCTCAGAAGTCTACTTCGACGATACAAAGAGTGCTTTTCGACGTCATCAAGGATTCGACGAACCCCAGTCGCAAAGCATCGCATAATAACCGAAGAGGGCGCTCGACCTCTCCGCCAGAGCCCATACCGAGTTTCGACGCGAGAACGCGAAGCTATAAGGCACCAAGTCGACGAAATGCTGCGCGACGACATCATCCAGCCGTTCAAAAGCCCGTGGGCATCTCCTGTAGTCTTGGTGAAAAAAAAAGACGGAACCCTGCGTTTCTGCGTCGATTATCGCCGTCTGAACAAGATCACGAAGAAGGACGTATACCCCCTCCCGCGGATAGACGACGCACTGGATCGGCTCTGCCACGCTAAATACTTCTCTTCAATGGACCTCAAGTCTGGCTATTGGCAAATAGAAGTCGACGAAAAAGTTCGCGAAAAGACGGCCTTCATCACCCCAGACGGCCTCTACGAGTTCAAGGTTATGCCATTCGGACTGTGCTCGGCGCCTGCAACGTTCCAGCGCGTGATGGACACGATTTTAGCAGGATTGAAGTGGCAGACCTGTCTCGTTTACTTGGATGACGTCGTCGTCTTCGTCGGAAATTTCGACGACCACCTGAGACGGCTTGCGACAGTACTAGAGGCCATCAAGTCATCAGGGCTCACTTTGAAGTCCGAAAAGTGCCGATTCGCTTACGATGAGCTTTTGTTTCTAGGCTACGTCATCAGCAAATCAGGAGTACGCCCCGACCCACAGAAGACAGCTGCCATCGCAAAGTTCCCGCAGCCAACCGACAAGAAGGCAGTGCGCAGATTCCTTGGCATGTGTGCCTACTATAGGCGCTTTGTCAAGGACTTTTCACGCATAGCGGAGCCGCTAACACATTAAACCAAATGTGATGTCGAGTTCAAGTGGGACACGCCGCAGGCCAAGGCATTTCAAGAACTCAAACTACGCATGCAGTCGCCGCCGGTACTTGCACACTTCGACGAGGACGCTTTACTGAAATCCACACTGACGCCAGTAGCCTAGGCCTCGGTGCCGTCCTAGTTCAGAGGAAAGAAGGACTTGAACGGGTGATATCGTATGCGAGCCGGTCGGTGTCAAAAGCGTAAAGCAATTATTCTACGACTGAAAAGGAATGCCTCGCCATCATTTGGGCTACAGCTAAATTCCGCCCTTACCTCTATGGCAGGCCATTCAAAGTCGTCAGCGACCACCACGCGTTGTGTTGGCTAGCAAACTTAAAGGACCCTTCAGGACGGCTGGCGCGGTGGAGCCTAAGACTACAAGAATATGACGTCACGGTAATATACAAGTCCGGAAGAAAACACTCCGACGCCGACTGCTTGTCACGCGCCCCCATCGATCCCCCGCCGCAAGACGACGAGGACGACGACGCCTTCCTTGGTATAATAAGCGCGGAAGACTTCACTAAACAGCAACGAGCAGACCCGGAGCTAAAAGGCCTCGTCGAGTATTTGGAAGGGAACACCGACGTTGTCCCTAGGGCATTTAAGTGCGGGTTGTCTTCGTTCACGCTACAAAACAACCTGCTCGTGAAGAAGAACTTCTCACCAGTCCGCGCCAGCTACCTTCTTGTTGTACCCTCAGCGCTGCGTCCAGAAATACTGCACGCCCTACACGACGATCCAACCGCTGGGCACCTGGGGTTCTCCCGGACGCTGTCGAGAATACAGGAAAGGTATTACTGGCCGCGTCTGACCGCCGACGTCGCCCGTTACGTCAAGACATGCGTCGACTGTCAACGACGCAAGACACCACCGACAAGGCCAGCAGGATTACTACAGCCGATCGAATCTCCTCGCCGACCATTCCAGCAGATTGGGATGGATTTGTTGGGGCCATTTCCGATGTCAACATCCGGGAATAAGTGGATCGTCGTGGTGACGGACTATCTCACCCGCTTTGCTGAAACTAAAGCTCTACCAAAAGGCAGCGCAGCCGAAGTGGCGAAATTTTTCGTCGAGAACATCCTGCTGTGACATGGTGCTCCAGAAGTCCTCATCACCGACAGAGGAACGGCTTTTACAGCAGAGCTCACCCAGGCCATTCTGCAGTATAGCCAGACAAGCCACAGGAGGACAACTGCCTACCATCCGCAGACGAATGGTCTCACGGAGCGCCTGAACAAGACCCTCGCCGACATGCTAGCAATGTACGTCGACGTCGAGCACAAGACGTGGGACGCGGTCCTGCCGTATGTAACCTTCGCTTACAACATGGCAGTGCAAGAAACAACACAGATCACGCCGTTTAAGCTGGTTTACGGCAGGAGCCCGACAACGACGCTCGACGCCATGCTGCTCCACGTCACTGACGAAGAGAATGTTGACGTCGCTAGCTATCTGCAGCGCGCTGAAGAAGCCCGACAGCTCGCACGCCTACGGATCAAGAACCAACAGAGGACCGACAGCCGACACTAAAACCTCCGACGACGCTTCGTCGAGTACCAGCCCGGCGACCGTGTTTGGGTTTGGACACCGATACGCCGACGAGGTCTGAGTGAGAAACTATTGCGCCGCTATTTCGGACGTATTGGCGCACGGGACTATGAGGTCGTGCCAGGCGGAATTTCGCATTCACAGCGGCGCCGCGCACGATCTGAAGTGGTCCACGTGGTGCGTCTGAAACCCTTTTACGGACGCTGACGAACTTCCTTATTTTATTGTTTTCTTTGCTACGGGTGTTTTTCTTTATTACTTTCGTTTGTATGCAGCATCGGGTCGATGCTTTTTAAGAGGGGGGTATTGACGTGTGTACTTGTCTTTATCGGGCGACACGCTTCACCGCCTAACAAATGTTATCGTACAGCGCGGGACGCGCATGCATGTATCGGAAGTTTCTCGAAAGTTATCGATGCTTCTACCCGGCTGTCTGTTGTCGCCGAACGTTGTGTTATCTGATTTCATCGCGTGACGTGAATGGTGTAGAACATTGTGGAAGGCACGCGGGTCCGAGCGATTAGTCTGGAACATTCGACGACTGCTGTATAAAAGCCGACGCGCTTGCCTCGGTGATCAGATTTTCGACGATCGCCGACTGTGTTCGCCGCTTTCGTTGTGCTATAAGTGTAGCCTGTTTTGTGGGCACAGGTTTGCCCAATAAAATCTAGTTTTGCCTTTCGCAGTATTGTCACTGTGTTCTTAACGTCACCACCACGTGACACGATTATATTCGGGGTGCATGTTTCGAGGGATAGGGGGGACAATCAGCGTGTCACTGGGGTAAGGTTTCTGACAGTATTGGGCGTGGTAATTGAAGCCGAGTTTCTGCAGGATGTACCTGCCCGTGGATGTCAGGGACATGCGTTCGATTGAGAGGCTCTTTGCGCATCCACGATTTCCTCAAGCGTGTTGTATAACCCCAGCTGTAGCAGACCAGCAGTGCTTGTGGACACCGATAGGACAAGGGCGATCTTGTAAGTCTTGCGTATAAGGGCTTAGAAGTATTCAAGCTTTTTAACTCGGAAGGCTTAGGAGTGAGGCTAAACGGCGAATATCTCTGCAACCTTCGGTGTGCAGATGACATTGTTGGGTGCAGAAACCCTTTGGCTGAAATACAACGAATGATTGAGGACCTAGAGATAGAAAGTACGAGAGTTGGGTGTAAGATTAATATGCAGAAGACAAAGACAATGCCCAATAGCTTGACAAGGCAACAATAATTGAATATCGCCAGTCAGGCTCTAGAGTTCCTGGATAAGTATATTTATCTATGCCAATTATTCACAGAGGACCCTGATCACCAGAAGAAAATTAACCGAAGAATGAAAATGGGTTGGAGTGCATACGGTATTCATCACAAAATCTTGGTGGAAGCTTACCACTGCCTATGAAAAGAAAGGTGTACAATCATTGCATTCAACTATTGCTAGTATATGGGGCAGAAACTTGGAGGTTCACAAACAATCTTGTAAGCAATTAAAGGACTGCACAAAGAGCGATAGAAGTAAACATTTTAGCCGAAACGTTAGGAGACAGGGAGCGAGTGGCGTGGATCAGAGAGCGAAAGGCCGTAACTAATATTGTAGTTGAGATTTAGAGAAACAAAATATATCCAGCTTTTCTGGACACGTACCAACTTGGCCCCAAGCGGCCCCAGCACGAAGCTAGTGCGTTTTCAATGGAATGAGTGGGTTTTTCGCGAATCACAACAGCTGTAGGTCGATTATTCAAAAAGGCAGGGGACAGACATATTCTGGAAGACAATCCACACGAGCCAAATGCAGCGATCATGCTGTGGCAAGCAAGAATTCAGTTCCCAGAGCGGGTAAAGATTCAGCAGTAAAAGCCTATGGAAACGACGAAAATTTGTGCTGGGTTTTAGACAAAAACGGCACCTGTGATAAAAATACGGCGTCTATCGTAAAAGTCGCTGCAGCGTATGTAGTGCGGACACTCAGCTTTCGATTGATGCGTATATCGACTCTGTATAGATTGCGTAACACTGTTCCCAAAAGCAATTTTTGAAACACAGTCGTGCAAGTTCACGTGGTATCTATCAAAACCCTAGCGTATCACTTCCTGGAACGTTGCAAGCCGTGGCGAGTCGTTTAGTCGCTCGCACCTATCGTTCGTCATGCTGGCAGCGGTTCCATGCCGTGCTGCGTCGTTCATCTTTTTTTAACGCCACGTAGGACTCAGTTCAACAGTCTCGCACCAGATGGCCGAAACACAAAACTCAGGATTTGGTTTCAGCTTTGGTTTTTTCAGGAGTGCTCTTGAAATATTATATTGTCTATTTTTGCTTCCGAAAACGTACTAATGGTTGCTGCTTATTTGTTAACCCATTGCTTTTAATATCAGATTTAATTTTTTGGACAACATAATGACAAGCATGCGCATGTCTGTGCTACGTTGAAAAGGTGCTATCGTGCCTTGTTGCATAGACATACTCGGAAATTCTGGACATGGCACTTTCATCATCCGGTGGAATTTTACAGCAACGCACATGCGTAAGTGAATGGGCAAAGTTTTAAACAATGTTATTTCTATGTAATAGCCGAGTATCAACAAGCTTCAACTGCCTGCACCACTAGATTGTGCTTTGTAACTAAATATGCACTTATGCCATTTATTTAGTTGGAACACTGGTGGTGCGTTAAAGCATATTTTTGTTCGGGGTGGGCGGTTATGTCACACGACAGCAGCAAATGGTTTTGCGCCCTCTCAGCAGAGTGTACATTGACTTGAAGAAGCGCGAAATTTAAACCGTGAGGCAATTTATTACAAGTTGTCTTTTGAACGATAATTGCAGAGCGAGTGTCGTTCAGACTGTTTGCACGCGCATATTTTTGTGAGGCAACAAGGAAGGAGAGGCAGTATATTTGGGTGTACCCACCTTGAGCGTGAGTGTGTGTGCAGTTGTATTTTGTGAGCGCGCATGTTTGTGTCTCAGTATTTGAAATATGCTTGCGGACGAGTGCGTTATGCGTGCGAGAGCATACATTTCTCTGTGTCTACACCCGTGAGTAAAAGTATACGGACCAGGGATTGCGCGATAAAGCCGATTTTTACCTCAGCCTGTGAATGCAACATGGAATTCAGGACTGGAATCCAAAGTTGGCGTTGGGTACTTTCCTGTGTGCTCATCAATTTGAGTTTAGGCACGCTAACTACAAAGAAATTTAGTCTTTTCGGCGACCCTGTCGTCCGTACACTTTTGCCCATGGGTGTACGTGCGCACATTTTTGTGCGTTTGTGAATGCGTTGACGCATGTGAATGTGTATGCCGGTGAACATTTGTCATATCTTTGTGTGTTTGCGTGTATGTGAGAGTATGCGAATGGGCGTGCGCGTTTGTGTGTGTATGTATGTTTGTGTGTGCGTGCGTGTCTGCGAGCTAGCATTTCCCCGTTTACACCTACTCTTGCGGATGAATGGGACGTAGAGTTTTTTAAAACCCATATTTGCATCTAGGAGACAAGAACGAATGACATTGCATTTATAGCATTATCTCGTTCTAAAAGTGAAATAAATGCAAAAGAAAAGGAAAACGCAGTTCCCTTCTACTCTGTGAAGAAGTATGACCAGCGAAGCTGCGTATGTGGGCCCCTTAATGGCGAACAGCACCTCCGCCGCGGGTCGGCCCGGTATTCCACTGTCTTCGTAATCGGCCCACGTATGGGGAGTTCTCCGTGCCTGCGTCACTTCCGCAGCTGGTCACCCCAGCATTGGACTATCTTCGCGATATTGTTATACACGCGGATACGATAGTGGGGAAAGTAGCCTTTAAGAAGAAGCTTTAGCTCGGGTGCTCCTATCTAAATACATGTAAAAGAAAAATTCGTTTTTCTCAGCAACCACTGCACTAAGTTTGACCAAGCTTGTTGCATTTAAAAAAAAAATTTAAATCTAGTGACTCTTTGTTTCGAATTTTTTATTTAGGTCATCGTTTGCTATTAAAGATTCATAAAAATGGCAAATTTTCAGGAACAAGCTACCAAATTTACAACTCTGTTATTCAGCAATAAAAAGTGATATCGCAATTCTGTGCGTCCCGTTTAACAGTACATCTAAAGCAGACAAAATTGATATATTACACATGAATCTCGAAAAATTTAGTAATATGAAAATAGAGCTTTTGCAGAATCCTTGTGCACGACGTAACGAATTGATGTAAAATATAAATTGACATATTGAATTGATCCGCTGTGAATAGTCTAGTGGATGCCGTTTACAGAACCGCCATATCTGTTCTTGATGCAGACCTATTACTTGTAAACTTCGTTCTTCTACCTTTTCTACACTTTCAAATTTTTGAAAATTCTTTTAACAAAATTCAGCCCCTAAATAGAAATTCCGCTTCCAACAGTCACTAGAATTTACCTTTCTCTCTCATATGCAACGAATTTCATAAAAGTCGGCCCAGGGTTCATCTCAGAAAAGCGTTTCTGCGTTTTACATCAATTTGAATAGGCTGCATCGGAGTTGGGCCCGAGCTAAAGCTTCCTCTTAACGGCTTCCCAGCAAAAAAAAAGAATAATAAAAGAAAAGAAAACAGCCTCAGCCGTCAATATTTCCGCCCAAATTTCGTCCCGATGGCACCGTCACTATCGGCACGGCTCCGTAAGCAGCTACCAAACAGTTTAGTTTTGTCATCTTCCTTCCCTCGGCGGCAGCGCATTGGCTTGATGCCAGCGACGCACTAAATATGCACCATCATTGATTCATGCATCGCTTCTGCGGCCAAGGAAGCTTTCGGAGGCACACGTTCGCTTCTACATTTACGATAAAAACTGAAATTCTTTGCCTTCAAAAAAAAAACAGCGTGAATAAAAAATCGAAAGGGCACTGGCCACAAGGAACATACTATTCATGACAGCATCAAAAAGGGCCGGGTGCGGTGAGGTTGACTTTACAGGTTTGCAAGGATTGATTGACGGGCTAGCTGGTTTTTAAAAGAAATTATGGGTTTTACGTGCCTAAACCACTTTCTCATTATGAGGCACGCCGTAGTGGATGGGTCCGGAAATTTCGACCACCTGGGGTTCTTTAACGTTCACCTTAATCTAAGTACACCGGTGTTTTAGCCCCTATCAAAATGCGGCCGTCGTGGCCGGGATTCGATCCTGCGACCTCGTGCTCAGCAGCCCATCACCATAGCCACTGAGCAACCACGGCGGGCAAGGGCTAGTTGGTTCATCATCACAGAAAAAATAGCGCTTCAAGTTGGTGCAGTGCGTGTGGTTCCTCCTTTTGTCCCGTCTTGAAGCGCTGTTCTTTTTCTGTGACTACAGGCTTTCTTTTTCTGTGTCAGTAACACTTTCCAAGAGCATATACTTGTAATATTTTTTGTTCGCATGGCTCTTAAAGAAACAGCTACGGTTGGAGTGGGAAAAGCAGCTACAGCAGCAATCTTCTCGGGATCGGGCCGAACACCTACCGCGCTCACGACGTGACCAAGGAACTTCAGTTCCTCGTAACCGCGTCAGAACGATGCGAGCTGCGTTTCAACCGATACTTGGTGCTCACGGGTGTGTCAACATTAATGTCACGCAGGTGCTCATTGTAGCGCTTGCGAGGAGGCATGGTGAGCACTTCGTCCAGGCAGTCAACGACCAACTAGTAGCACTGACAGCACCACCTGAAACACGTGCAGATCAAGTGCGGTAGTGGAGCGAGTGGTGCCGAAAGCGTTCTCCCTCCGCATGAGCCGCTGCGAGCGAACTAGACGCAACTATACGTAAAGCACCTGCTACATACAGGACGCTCCACACCCGTCGATAGCTTATGTCTTCGGCGCTTCATTTCAAGAACAAATTAAGACTTTCATTAGTTTGCCGCATGTATATGTCTGAGACTTGGATCATACAGCCAGATGTTTAATTTCTCTGTCATTGTCAAGAGCATCGTCTGCTAGCGAGTTTACGCACTCCCATTTGGTTTCTTGTAAAGTGGCGATTTCGTTGCACGATATCTAAACAACTATTCCTGCCCGCGTTACCTTTACTGCGCTTTTACACCTTTCAGCTTGCTAAGCACACTACTTCACTGTAGTATGTACTGATCAGCGCATTTTATTATCTGTACTGTAATCGTGCTGGGCAGGCACTTGAACTTCATTACGGTAACTATAACTCTCCATTTCATCTCATGTAAAACTACCGTATGAAGAAATCCCGAATTAGCAACTCCAGGACACTGGCAGATCCAGAAACGGGTCCTGCCCATGCCCAATTTCTTGTGATGACCGATGTTAATGGAATGTGTTGCATGTAAGAGAAAGCTAAATTCTAGCAACTCGAGCAAGCGGATGTTTATTTAGTACCTGAAACTTTTTTCTATGAAAATTCCAAAATGGTGTAGGTTTTGAAAAAAAATCGAAGCTCAGAGTTTACACATACCTCTAATACGTGTGTCACGTGGAGCAGGTATTATCGCGATAAAGCCCGATCTGGATCGGGTATCTCGGACGTGATTGGCTTGTTTGTGCAAGCTGCGCGAGGGAGGTAATCGCATTTGAGATTTTTTTTATTATTATTATTTATTTTATTGCACCCTCAAGACCGAAGTAATACAGAGGGGAGTGGGTAAGAAATATACACATGTAAATAAACAAAGAAGCAATAAAGAGCAAATTTGATTAGTTAATTGCATCCGGGAGTAATGATGTCTGATAAGGCCGAACGAAACTTTGAGTTGTCCTTGATTGCGACAACTGCGCCGGGAAGGTGGTTCCATTCCTGAGAGGTCCTAAGAATAAATGATTCGTTACAGGTTCTGGTGCGGCACTGAATGATTCCAACCTTATGGCTATGGTCCATGCAAGAGGAAATGTAGGTAGGAGATGATATTAGATTATCGCGTAGATACGAATTGTGGAAATATAGTTTATGAAATAAAGCAAGGTGAAAGCACTTACGCCGAGCTGAGAGAGGAGCAAAGCAGCAAAGAGTTTTTCATGGCAGTTACGCTTGATGTACGGCTGTAATTGCTATGAATGAAACGCGCCGCATTGTTTTGGATTGGTTCAAGTGATTGAGTAAGGGTTTCGAGGTGCGGGTCCCAGATGGATGAGGCGTACTCCATTCTACTCCTAATAAGCGTTTTGTATAGGATTAATTTTAATGATGTGTGAGCAGAAGAAAAATTTCAAAGAAGATAACCTAGCATGCGGTTAGTATTGTTAATTACGTTGTCGATGTGCAATGACCAGGAAAGTGACGAGGTCATGTGAACGCCTAGGTATTTAGAGGAAGTTACGACCTCCAGGGGAGTATTATTAAGGTGATAGTTCGGTGGAGGAATATTGCTGCGAGTTACACGCATAGATTTACATTAGTTACGTTAAGCTGCATTAACCATATGTCACACCAGTTAGAGATAGCGTTTATATCGTCTTGTAAGAATTTGTGATCAGATTTGTCCGAGATGTCACGGTGGAAAACACAGTCATCTCCGAAAAGGTAAATATTAGGACAAACGTCATTGGGTAAATCGTTAATGTAAATTAAAAAAGAAGAGGGCCAATAACTGATCCTTGGGGCACACCAGAGTCTACAGGATTAGATGGGGACATGTGATTTTTTAACACAACATACTGTGACCGATTAAAAAGAAAATGTTCAAGCCATGCAAACATGTGAGGATCAAGATTAAGTTTACTAAGTTTAAATAGAAGTAATTTATGACACACTTTGCCGAAGGCCTTGGCGAAATCAAAGAAAACACAGTCTGCGAAAGAACCGTTGTCGAGACTAAGATGAAGGCTGTGAGTACAAGAAAGAAGTTGCGTTTCGCATGACAAGTTTTTTCGGAAACCATGTTGTGTATTTGTAAAAAATGAATTATTGATTAAGTGCTTTGCTAAAGGTGAGTACAGAATACGTTCAAGAACCTTGCAAGGAATGCTTGTCAGGGAAATACGGCGGTAGTTGAGGGGTGAATGTTTGCTACCGGACTTATGAAGTGGGACCACCTTCCCGACCTTCCAATCTGCAGGTAGCCGATGGGTATCTAAGGATTGCTGAAAAATTTTCGAAAGCAGAACAGATGAATAAACAACAGTATTTTTCAGGAATTTCGCGTTAACTAAATCAGCACCAGGACTTGATGACAACTTCAGACCTTTAATTACATTTTCGACCCCAAGAGGTTCAATAATAATAAAGTCCATAGGTGGGTAATTGCAAGACTCGAGAGTTGGAAGCACAGGGTTACTGCATGCGATAAAGTTGTTACAGAACACAGAGTTCAGGATATGGGGACATACATCTTCGGGTACCGGTGAACCATTGGAATCAATGAACGTGATTGAATTATCTTTGGCAGGGTTAATAACACGCCAAAACTATTTAGGGTCATTCGCAAGTATCGTGGGCTGTGGGCAAAGTGTATACTTGGAATGTCTTTTTGGCAAGTTTAATAGCCTATGTGTAAGTACTGTTTGCCTCCTTATAAGCGTCCCATTTCGATGCCAGTGAACTTTTATTCGCAATTCGAGACAGTCGTTTTTTTCGGTTGGAAAGCCTTTTTAACTTGGAATTGAACCAGGGTTTCTTAACATTGCAGGATATTACGCTTGATGGAATAAACTTGTCGGTGAGCTCATGTATTTTATTTTTGAAAACGGTCCAGTTCTCATCAACCATGCGATCATCAAATCGGCTTAGGAAAGGATCAAGAAAGTTAG